>NC_083431.1:44133563-44736063 GCF_020745735.1 Hemiscyllium ocellatum
CACAGGTTGGGAGGGGTAGGAAGATACACACAGTGAGGGTGACAAGTAATTCAAAACAAAAATTCCTCAAAATACTCAGCAGGTCTAGCGGACTTCTGGAGAGAGAAAAACATCGAGTTAACATTTCAGACTGATGACTTCAGAATTCAAACAATACAAAAAATATGAGTTAAGAAATAACATCATTAACAATCAAGACCATGGGGTAGAAGATGACCAGATTTAAACAGCAGTGATGGCATTCCAGGTCAGGTGTATGAGATGTTTAAACAAAAAATTCCCTTTGCACTGGTTTTATATCATTTTACCCCTAAATTCAAAATGGCACATTAGTGAACCATCTGATATTTCAATTCTAACACCAAGCAGTCCTGTGTTGTCCAACTGTTCCACAATGGCAGTGTGAAAATTCAACACTTTTTATGTATTCCTATGATATCGAGAACTTGTTCAGACTGGCATGATAAGACAGTGAACTACTCCACTGTCTCAGCTGCACACAAAGATTACCAGTTCACTGAACCATGTCTAAAACAATGTGCTTTCATTTCTAATTAGATTCATTGATTTTGTCAGCACCAGTGTATCGAAATCTAAACAGCAACTTACTCTGAACCGTTCCTCCAATAGTGACAGTTCACTGATCAGATCGGTGATGGCGTTTGTAAAGGCTTCTTGTGGACTGTAGTCAGGAGTGGTCTGCACACGAATAACAATTTTGTGTTCTAGAGGATGGGGGACCTTGTAACCTGCAAATAACACCTGAGGATCTTTCAGCAGCTGCCTAGAAAACAAAAGATGTGTCATGACATGCATTCTTGCAATAATAAGAGGTTTTCCCTCAAAACCTTAGTTTTAATTGAGGACGCAAACAGAAGAGAGAGCACAGTCTTCAAACCTCAATAATGGCCCAGAACTACCAGCTTACAGCAACAGACTTTAACCCCTGGATGAAAAGCATTATAATTCTTTGGTGAAGTATAGTCAGGCCATCGAGATTTGATATAGATTACAACTTATGGATTAGAACATTAAATTGCTGGTTTGTATGTGTGTACATATATATATGTATATATATTTTATATATATATTAAACCATAAATATTAGTGAATAAATTGCTCATCTCACAGAATCTTGTTCTGTACAGTGGATATTTTAAATTTTGAAGACATGTTTTTGTCATGTTTTATTGCTTACCTGCTTGCTCAGGTTATGACATATTGCATCTTATAATACATAGTACACTCTTAACCACTTTGTTCATAGTTGACATGACCGAGATCTTTCCTTAACTGAGATAGACTTCCAACGGGGAATGAAATAGATTGGGGACTCTCTGTGAATTAGATAAGTAGGATTTATTGGTGAGAGATCCTATTGGGGTCTTGTTCTGATTGGTAGGCTGGCTGTGAGAATAGTGGCGAGGATGAATCCATATATTGTGGTATCTGGCCCAGTTAATGCATTAATGCAGCATCAGTGACCAGAGCCTCAGTTAACCTTTCATGTTAAATGAGGCTGTTTCATCTTATCAACAGAACTGAAACTTCTCATTGTAAATTTTAATAATTGGGCAAGGAAGTTTTTGAGAAAAGTGGGCATAGATAGTCTCTGGAAGATTGGTCATTGTACAACAGTACTCAAAGTCAAGCAGTTCAGGACAATTAGTATGAGAAAGTCAAACCAAGCCGAGGGTAGGAAAGATTAAAACATCAGCGCACTGTTAGGAAGCGATCGTCATTATATCTTAGCTACAATAAAACAGCCTTCTGTGCTGAAGCTGTGTACTTACGATCTGATTGTGTTACCCAGGGTGTGGTCCTCCTTGTTAATGGTGAACAAGCAGGCATTTGGTACTTTTGTGTCTTTTATTATTGTTATCCTGGAGAGAGGGAAAAAGAATGATGATAATACAAAACCACTTCATCAGTCACAAGCAAAACACAACAATATCGGCTGGGCCAACGTTCACAAGATAGATTTCAAAATGGTATAAAATACTAATAAGGAATATGCTATCAAAGGGAACCCTTCCCAAGTAATAAATTACGCGGCTAACATTCGAAAAGGGACCACCAGTCCGGGGAACTCTGAAATGGAGCCATTACTAGTAACATGGGTCAGGATTCTGAGTGGATGATCAAATAAAATGACTTGGACACAAACTATTTGTTATTGTTTTGGGCAGAAGCTCATTTGAAATGAAATACTTTCCTCAGATAGTCCATATTGGATTGACCATCCACAGGCTGCTCCAATGTGCTTGGTTTCCCCATCGTTGAGGATGGTAAAGTTGTGGAGCCCTCTGCTTCAGTTATTCATTCAAGCATCCAACACCATTCATGACTGGATTGACAGGACTGCAGAGCTTTGGGTTAATCTAATGGTTGTGGATTTCCTTGGCTGTGTATATAGCAGAATGTGTGCATGTTAAACAGAGGAACAGTCTTGTAGCTCACCAAGGTAGTATTTTCAGATTTATCTGGTACTGCTCCTGGTAATCTCTACTCTTCATGGGCCCAATGGGTTGAATGATCTCCTGTGTCTAAATAATGCCATGCCAATATGAACCAGAGTCGATCCTCTGGCTTGGTTTTAATGGTGGAGAGTTAGGGATATCCTGAGCCATGAAGTCAAAGGCTGTGGTTAAATACGATTCTGCTGTTGATGGGTCACATGGCCAACGGGTGTCCAGTTTTTAGCTGCTCCCATTTTGCATGGTGGTAATGCACACGTTGATGTGTATCCACAACGGCCGCTTCTCCCAATAATTTAATGGATAGATTCATCTACAACAGCAAGATGGCCTTCCGATCAGGTAGTTTTCATTTTTTTGTTGACTCTCTCACCTCCTGCCACAAACCCATTCTGTCAGGTTTTTCCTTTATGACTCAGCCAGTTCAGTCTGTATCGATACTATTAGGATCTGAAGGCTGAAATCCCAGAGTTTATTCTGTGACTCTGCCACTTTCAATGCATTGCAGGATGGCTGTTTAGTGAAGATATCCAGAGTGGGACAGGAAGGAACAGAGTGTACAAACACTTTCAAAAAAATGTAAATGGGGTCAAAAGGAGGAGAAATGGCACAAAAATAAAGCTTTTAAATGCATGCAGTGTTTGGAACACAAATGAATTAACATCACAAACTGTGGGTATGGTCTTATGGGTATTACAGAGTCATGGTTACAAGATCAAAGCTGCAATTAAATATTTAGGGATATCTAACTTTTTGAAGGAGAACAGATGGAATATGCATTAGTGAAAAAAATCTTGAAAGGTGCACAAGCCACATGTGTGGAGCTAGGAAATCATGAGGGAAAATAAAGACAATAACTATATAAACACAGGAAAGCAGAACCAACATGACTTCAGGAAGGGGAAATTGTGCCTGAAAAATTTATTACAATTCTTTGTGGTGGTAATAAACACAATTAAGGGGACCAAGTAAATGTATTACTGTGTATTTGCATTTCCAAAAGGTGTTTGCCAAGGTTATCACACAAGGCCACTTAAACTAACAGCCCATGATATTGTGAATAGTATATTCTTATGGATACAGATTGACTTAAGTAATAGAGAACAGAGTTGGAATAAGGGGAGCATTTTCAGGACAGTAACATACAACTCATGGAGTGTCACAGAGCTCAGTGCTAGGGCCATCATTATTTTACAATATATACCAATGACCTGAATGAAGGGATCCCAAAGGTTTGCAGGGCTGGAGGGGATTACAAAAATAGGGTGGGTCAGGGCGTGAAAGATTTGGAACACAATTTGGTGCAAGATACTGGTAGCAGTAAGAATTTGGATGTGTTAATTTTTTTTTACAGAAGATGGAACTTAGGAGTTAAAGACAAAATGCTGCAGATTTGGCAAGTTTGATAACCAAATCAGGGTTCGATCTGGGAGAACACAGTGCAGTAATATCAGAGGGAAACGGTTTAGAGTGGGTGAAAGAAGCAGAGAAATGAAGGCTGCAGTTCTCGGGAAAAAGAGATCAAGTGTAGGTAAAAAGTCACAGAGACCTGGTCCCGATGACAGGGAGTATTGGAGATGGGTGAAAGGGCCTGTGTGGCGGATAGGAGATTTCCATCTAAAGAAACTGGTATGGAGGTGAAGATGACCAAAGAAGGGTTCAGCATCATATCACACCTGAAATTAATGTGAGGTGTGGGAATAAAGGGACAAAACCAAATCAGAGTCACACAGCACAGAAACGGAGCCTTCAGTCCATCTCGTCCATGCCAACCGGGTTTCCCAAACTAAACTAATTGTCTGCATTTGGCCCACATCCCCTCTAAATCTTTCCTATCCATGTATCTGTCCTAATGTCTTATGCACATGCCCCTACCACTTAGTCTGGCAGTTTATTCCACAGACATACAACCCCTGTGTGATAAAGCTGTCCTTCAGGTCCCTTTCAAATCTTTCCCCTCTCACCTTAAACCTATGCCCTCTTGTTTTGAACTCCCCTAGCCTCTGGAAAAATCCTTTGCTATTCAGTATATCTATGCTTCTCATGATTTTATAAACCTCTATAAAGTCACCCCTCAATCTCCTACATTTCAAGGGAAGAGCTCCCAGCCTACCCAGCCTCCTCTTTTAACTCAAACCATCCAACCCAGTAACATCCTTGAAAATTTAATAACATCCTTCCTAACAGCAGGGTGACCCCAGAACTGTACATGACAATCCAAATGTGGCCTCACCAATGTCTTGTACAGCCGCAAAGTGACACCTCAACTTCTATACTCAATGCTCTGCCTAATGAAGACAGTCGTGTCAAACACCTGATCAGGTGTACCCTAGAATTCTGTGGGAAGCTGGGGAAGTGATTGCTGGGCCTTTTGCTGAGATATTTGTATCATCGATGGTCACAGGTGAGGTGTCGGAAGACTGAAGGTTGGCTAATGTGGTGCCACTGTTTAAGAAGGGTGGTAAGGCCAACCAGGTAACTACAGACCAGTGAGTCTAACGATGGTGGTGGGCTCGTTGTTGGAAGGAATCCTGAGGGACGGGATGTACATGTATTTGGAAAGGCAAGGAGCTGATTCAGGATAGTCAACATGGCTTTGTGCGTGGGAATTTATGTCTCACAAACTTAAATTTTTTAAAGAAGTAACAAAGAGGATTGATGAGGGCAGAGTGGTGGATGTGATCTATATGGCCTTCAATAAGGCGTTTGACAAGGCTCCTCTTGGGAAACTCGTTACCAAGGTTAGATCTCATGGAATACAGGGAGAACTAGCCATTTGGATACAGAACTGGCTCAAAGATAGAAGACAGAGGGTGGTGGTGGAGGGTTGTTTTTCAGACTGGGGCCTGTGACTATTGGAGTGCCACAAGGATCGGTGTTGGGCCCACTACCTTTTGTCATCTTTATAAATGATTTACATGTGAGCATAAGAGGTACAGTTAGTAAGTTTGCAGATGACACCAATATTGGAGGTGTAGTGGACAGTGAAGAATGTTACCTCAGATTTCAACAGTGTCTTGATCAGATGGGCCAATGGGCTGAGAAGTGGCAGATGGAGTTTAATTTAGATAAATGCGAGGTGCTGCATTTTGGGAAAGCAAATCTTAGCAGGACTTATACACTTAATGGTAAGGTCCTAGGGAGTGTTGATGAACAGAGAGACCTTGGAGTGCAGGTTCATAGCTTCTTGAAAGTGAAGTCGCAGATAGACAGGATAATGAAGAAGGTGTTTGGTATGCTTTTCTTTATTGGTCAGAGTATTGAGTACAGGAGTTGGGAGGTCATGTTGCGACTGTACAGGACATTGGTTAGGCCACGTTCGGAATAGTGTGTGCAATTCTGGTCTCCTTCCTATGGAAGGATGTTGTGAAACTTGAAAGGGCTCAGAAAAGATTTACAAGGATGTTGCCAGAGTTGGAGGATTTGAGCTACAGGGAGAGGTTGAATAGGCTAGGGCTGTTTTCCCTGGAGTGTCAGAGGCTGAGGGTTGACCTTATAGAAGTCTATAAAATCATTGGCATGGATAGGATAAATAGGCAAAGTCTCTTCGTGGGGTGGGGGAGTCCAGAACTAGAGGGCATAGGTTTAGGGTGAGAGGAGAAAGATAGAAAAGACGCCTAAGGGGCAACTTTTTCACACAGAGGGTGTTACATGTATGGAATGAGCTGCCAGAGGAAGTGATGGAGGCTGGTACAATTGTAACATTTAGAAGGCATCTGGATGGGTATAAGAATAGGAAGGGTTTGGAGGGATATGTACCGGGTGCTGGCAGGTGGAATTAGATTGGGTTGGGATAACCGGTCGGCATGGATGAGATGGGTCTGTTTCCATGCTGTACATCTCTATAACTCTGTGACCTTCTTTGCCACACTATCCGTGAACGCCACTTTCAAGGAACCATGGAGCTGAACCCTTTAGTCTCTCTGTTGAACAATATTCCCCAGGATCCTACTACGGACTATGTAAGACCTGCCTTGGTTTGTTTTAGCAAAATGCATCAGCTTGCATTTATCCAAATTAAGCTCCAACTGCCACTCTTCGAACATTCGCCCAGCTGATCATGATTCTGTTGTACTTTTAGATAATAATCTTTGCTGTCCACCACACCACCAATTTTTGTGTCATCTACAAACCATGCTTCCTATATTCGCAGCCAAATTGTTTACATAAATGGCAATAAACAGTGGATCTAGCACCGATCCTTGCAGAACACTGCTGGTCACAAGCCTCCACCCTCTGTCTCCTACCACCAAGCCAATTTTGCTTATAATTGATTAGCTCTCCTTGGATTCCATGTGATCTAACTTTTCTCACCAGTCTTCCATGTGGACCTTTATCAAAGGCTTTGCTAAATTCCACGTAGACAACTGCCTTAATCTATCCTCTTGGTCACATCCTTAGAAACAAAAGTCAGGTTTGTGAAACTTGCACAATGCCATGTCCTTGCCTCCTCCCAATGCATGTAAATTCAGTCTCTTAGAATCCCCTCCAATCCTTACCTACCACTGACATCAGAGGTCTGTAGTTTCCTGGCTTTTACTTGCTGCCTTTCTTAAATGATGGCACCACATTAGCCACCCTCCATGTGTCCAGCACCCCATGCAGGTCTTGATGATAGAAATGTCTCTGCTAGGGATCCTGCAATTTCTGCCCAGCTTACCACAATGTCCTAGGATATACTTAATGAGGTCCCAGGGATTTATCTACCTTTATACATTTTAAGACCTCCAGCACCTCCTCTTTTGTAATGTAAACCGTTTTCACTATTTCTCCAAATTCCCTAGCTTCCATACTGACAAAATATTGATTTAGTATCTTACCTATCTTCTGTGATCCCTCAATACTTAAGGGACGCTATTCTCTCCCTGGCTACTCTTTTGCCCTTAGCCCTGCTGAGTACAGATGATTCTGCATTAGTAAGGGAAAGGTCGGAGAGTACAGTGAATATATGGTGAGGAGTGGAATTACAGGAAGGTATGGAGTGCAAGGGAAAGGGGAGAAAGAAACTAAAGGAGTGTCCGTACTCCTGAGTTCATTTTGCGCTAGCATTCCTCAACAGTTAAGAAAAGAAAACCTTTTGTCAAATTAGATGAATAACTTGGGAGACTACTGGAACAGTCCAGCGTAAAAAAGCTATAAATATGGATTTCAACAAATGAGCTGAGAGAGGAGCAAAGCCAAGTGATGCCACTAAGATGAAAATAAGCAATGTTAGTGGTTTTTGTGGATGAGGTGAGAAGCTCACTAGGGATAAAATAGACAGCAAGGCTCCAGTCAGGCTTAACCTTAAAATTGTTGCCAAGGAAAGGGACAGAGTCAATAACCTGGAATAGAGTTTGGATCAGGAGATGAAAATGGCTTCAGTATCTAACATATTTATTGGTCAATGCATTAAGTATAGGAGTTGGGAGGTCATGATAAAGCTGCAAAGGAGTTGGCGGGAGTAACTATGACTCTTATTGTGAGATTGCGGTGCCCACTGGGCACCACCGCCGTATAGTTGCAGCTGTGATTGGTTTTGCGAATTTTGATTTTCACAGTTCAGTTGTGCCTCCTCACTGGCCCCGCCGGTAACCTTGGTCAAGTGTGACCGAGGGCCAAATGACTGTTAAAATTCGAGTGTTTTTGCCTTGTGGTGAAAGCGATTGTTAAAAAATATGAGTGCACTAAATCTGCCTTTGGTAGATCAGTCCGGTTGGGAAGCGTCCCGGATAAACAACCTCCCCGCTGCCGCGGTTGTAACTACGCGCAGTGTTAAATCAAATATCCGCAGTTACAAAGAGACAAGACAATTCACCTCAACTCTATCAGAGGAGGGGACCACAATACTGTTAAGCCACTTTTGGGTAGGGTATGAAATTCAGGTCTCCCTGCTATTGAAACTTGAAAGGGTTCAGAAAAGATTTATAAGGATGTTGCCAGGGTTGGAGGATCTGAGCTCCAGGGAGAGACTGAACAGGCTGGGGCTGTTTTCCCTGGAGCATCGGAGGCTGAAGGGTGACCTTATAGAGGTTTACAAAATTATGAGGAGGCATGGATAGGATAAATAGACAAAGTCTTTTTCCTGGCGTCGTGGAGTCCAGAACTAGAGGGGCATAGGTTTAGGGTGAGAGGAGAAAGATATAACAGAGACCTAAGGGGCCACTTTTTCACACAGAGAGTGGTACGTGAATGGAATGAGCTGCCGGAGGATGTGGTGGAGGCTGGTACAATTGCAACATTTAAGAGGCTTTTGGATGGGTATATGAAAAGGAAGGATTTGGAGGGATATGGGCCAGGTGCTGGCAGGTGGGACTAGATTGGGTTGGGATATCTGGTCAGCATGGACAGGTTGGGCCGAAGAGTCTGTTTCCATGCTGTACATCTCTATGACTCTATTTGAGGAAATTGGCGGGTGATGTGGAAGAGAATATCAATGCCAGAGCAGCCTGAGAACGAGAAGAATAACATAATAATACCCGATAAGGAGAGAGAGGGCGGGTGGGGGGGCGGCCTGGGGCCCGGGGGACACACTGACACTGACGGACCGAGCAGCTTCCAGCATCAGCCCCTCCCCCCCCCGGGCATCCAGCTGCCATTCACCCCCCTCCCCCCTCACACTCCTCTCTTTCACTCACTTCTTCTCTCCCTCGAAAAGCAGAAAACTCTCGAAAGCCGGCGGCGCATTCATCCCGGAAACAGACAGACACCACCAGCTCCAACAGCAACTTCATCCTCACCACAACTCAGCCCGGACCCTCCGAGAACAGCGCCCCAGCCCGGACCCTCCGAGAACAGCGCCCCAGCCCGGACCCTCCCAGAACAGCGCCCCCAGTCCGGACCCTCCGAGAACAGCGCCCCCAGCCCGGACCCTCCGAGAACAGCGCCCCCAGCCCGGACACTCCGAGAACAGCGCCCCCAGCCCGGACCCTCCGAGAACAGCGCCCCAGCCCTGACCCTCCGAGAACAGCGCCCCCAGCCCGGACCCTCCGAGAACAGCGCCCCAGCCCGGACACTCCGAGAACAGCGCCCCCAGCCCGGACACTCCGAGAACAGCGCCCCCAGCCCGGACACTCCGAGAACAGCGCCCCCAGCCCGGACACTCCGAGAACAGCGCCCCCAGCCCGGACACTCCGAGAACAGCGCCCCCAGCCCGGACACTCCGAGAACAGCGCCGCCACGCGGTCCCTCCGAGAACAGCGACACCGCCTCCTCCGAGGGACAAACACCCGCTTCCAGGAATTTCGGGAACAGCGCCCCACTGGGACACTCTCTGAACAGCACCTGTCCCACTCCATACACGTACCACCCTCTGTGTGAAAAAGTTGCCCCTTAGGTCTCTTTTATATCTTTCCCCTCTCACCCTAAACCTATGCCCTCTAGTTCTGGGCTCCCCGACCCCAGGGAAAAGACATTGTCTATTTATCTTATCCATGTCCCTCATAATTTTGTAAACCTCTATAAGGTCACCCCTCAGCCTCCGATGCTCCAGGGAAAACAGCCCCAGCCTGTTCAGCCTCTCCCTGTAGCTCAGACCCTCCAACCCTGGCAACATCCTTGTAAATCTTTTCTGAACCCTTTCAAGTTCCACAACATCTTTCCGATAGGAAGGACACCAGAATTGCACACAATATTCCAACAGTGGCCTAACCAATGTCCTGTCTCACAAGCTTGATTGTGTTTTTTGAAGAAGTAACAGAGGGGATTGGTGAGTGCAGAGCTTTACATGTGATCTATAAGGACTTCAGTAAGGTGTTCGATAAGGTTCCCCATGGGAGACTAATTAGCAAGGGTTAGGTCTCATGGAATACAGGGAGAACTAGCCATTTGGATACAGAACTGGCTCAAAGGTAGAAGACAAATGATGCTGGTGGAGGGTCCCTTTTCAAACTGGAGGCCTGTGACCAGTGGAGTGCCACAAGGATCAGTGCTGGGTCCTGTACTTTTTGTTATTTATATAAATAATAAATCAGTTTAGCTGAGACTTTAAAATATTCAATAATCCCACTTCCACAGCCTTCTGAGGCAGTCACAGAAGTTTCAAATCCTTCAGATGAAAAGAAATGTCTGTTTTAAAATTAGGAGATGCCATTTTAAAACAAAACCCCCAGTCTACCCCAGAACAAACGTTCCCCATGTCCACCTTGACAATATCATTTAGGATCTTATCAAATTTAATCAAAGTTAAAAATCACACAACATAAGGTTTTAGTCCAACAAGTTTACTTGGAATAAACCTGTTGAATGATAACCTGATGTGCGATTTTCAACTTTGTCCACCCCAGTCCAACACCTGCACCATCTCATAATAAATTTAATCAGTTCACTCCTCACTCTAGACTCCAGTGGAAACATTCCAAGCCTGCCCAACCTATCCTGACAAAATAACCCACTCATTCCAGGTATCAATCTAGTAAACCTCATTTGAACCACCTCCAAAGTAGTCACATCCTTCCTTAACTAAGGAGACCAAAACTATAGACAGTATTGGAAGTGTGACGGCTCCACTGACTGATATAATTGAAGGACAATATCTTTATTTCTTTGATCAATTTCTCTCTTAATAAAGAATAGCATACCCTTAACCCTCTTGATTATCATTGTACAACATATTTTCCTATCTTAGTGTCATCTGCAAATTCAGTTACTATGCTTTCACTCTCCCTGGCTAAGCCTTAGATATAAATTGCAAAACGTTGAAGCTACAGCAGAGATCCCCTCGGGGACCCCACTGTCACATCCTGCCACGAAAAGAAAGACCCATTTACGTTTACTGTGTTTGCTGCTAGCCAGTCAATCAAATCGCCACGCTAATACATTATCACCTCAATCCCCACCTTGTCAGTCCCTGCTTTGTGGAATAAAACATCATGTGGCACCTTGACAAATGCCATCTGAACAATCTAACTATGGAATATCTATAGGCTTCTCTTTATTCACAGCACGTGTTAACATTCAAAACATTCCAATAAACTGGTTAAAGATGTTTCCTCTTTTACTAAACCATATTACCCTAAGTTTTTCTAAGTGTCCAATTCCAACATTTTTGATGAAGATGCACACTACCAGACAAAACTAACTCATTAAAAAAACAAACAATTCAATCAACAAAGTACTTTATTATTTTAAACAGGTTATAAAAGAGAAATTTACATGCATCTAGAACAATATCTTACATTTAATAGAAATAAGTGTAAATAGACTCATACATATCAATGATATTGTCATCAATCGATGCTGTGGGATGATTGATATGGCATTTGATCCAACAAAGTACCAGTCAAGAGAGAGTTTAATTGTTCATGTCTCAAAGCCGTTCAGACCACTTCCTCAGCATCTGCCATTTAGGAAAGCCACTGTATAAAGATCCCATTCAGTGCCTGCAGCAGTGTCTCCAAACTGGGCAATAAATTTATTGTATAGTAAAAGCTGTACATTACAGATACCCCAGCAAATGTCCATATTCTCAAAATGATCGCTGTCCGATTTTACACTGCAATAGGGAATTCTTTACCCAGTACCCATAGAATCTATCTCTGGGGTACAATGGTCTCAGCATTCTATCCCAGAGAGAGTGCTGTTCCTCCCCAAGGTGGATACAACTGGGAGTCCCTAGCTGGTGAAACAGGGAAATGGTGACACCTCTCCCACACTGATCAGTGGCTACACCAGCCTGATAACAGACACCTACACAGAAAACAGCCCACAATGCCTCATGGCAGCTTCATGTGTCACACTTTTGGCAGACATTTGCTTCTGAAGGTCTGACCTACACAGTCTTCAGCAGAGGTGACTCACCACATGAAGACCCCCAACCCACTCTCTCCTATATATGCTGCATAACCATCATCTCGAGTACGTTGGGAGTATGGCAACGTGTATAGGGGGTGAGTACAAGGATCTCCATTCCAAACCCTTCCTATTCATATACCCTTCCAAATTTCTCTTAAATGTTGCAATTATACCAGCCTCCACCACTTCCTGCTGCTGGAACTCCTCACGGATTGTCCTCGTGAGAACAATACAGGCAGAACACAAACAATCTGCAAGGGGAACACAGTGAACTCAAATCACTTTAATGTGTAAAAGGACATAGTAGATTAAAGATTGTCAGCAGTTTGTAATTTGTTTGAGAGTACCGCGTGTATCTTTTATCTTACAAGTCATCTGGATCTCTCACTAAGAGCTCACTGTTTGCATGTATCCATTTTTTGGGAGCGTTCATTCACACAAATTTCATGCCAATTCCACAAAACAAATGCTCAGGGTGTTTCGGGGTCATTGGCACATTCAGTAATGTTAGATACTAATGTCCCAGTCTGCTGTTACCAATAGTTGTGCATTTATCTTCAGTGGAACAGCCAATTCTAACATCAACACTTGGGTATTGAAAAGGAGAGCCAGTTATTGTTGTATTTTGTAGAACATAATCAAATACTAGGATGACCAAAAGGCACAGAACAATTCCATAGAGCACGGTAATGCACTTGAAAGGTCTACCGTGATCTCAGTGTTTGGGTTTGATCAGGTCGCAGTGACAGATTTGGGGTCCTGAAGAACACATCATTTTGTGAATAATTACACAAACATAAACAGAAGTATGAAGATTTAAAACAAAAGTATGATGCACCTTCAGTGAATATTGCTGGACTTTGGTTATTTATTGTAGGGGACACCACATGGCACTGTAGAGAATAGAGAACAGTAACAGATGGAAAAGTGCTAAACAGGGGAGCAGTCAGAATTAATGGCTCCTCAAACATCAGGGTATTGTAGGACACACCCCACTCTTTCCAGGATACACAAGCAGTTAAGAAAATATGATACTGTCCTTTGTTGTATGAATACAAATTGGGAATGTATAACACTATCTCTGAGAGGAGAATTTATTTAGGGTAACATTTTAATGGCAAGTGTAACCTACATACAATATACTGGCACTGTGAGAACACTACACATGCTGGAACATTCATGATGATTGTGCTCATTACATAATAATGTGTATATCGACGAGAGGTGAGAGCCAGGACTGTAAAATCTTTACAAAATTCTAATCAACCTGCCCGGTGACGTCATTACATACCTCAGGGAGCAAGTGGGACTTGAATGTAGGGCCTCCTGGCTTAGAGGCAGGAACACTACCAGTGCATCCTAGCAGACTGGTAGGTTATGTACAGGATTGAAGAGAGTGCTGAATACTGTAGGATACTGAAGAGAATGGAAGGAAGCTGGATACGATAGAGTATGACAGTCCGTATAACATTTGTATAACTAACTAATATCATTAATTCTCCAAAGGTTTGTCCCTCCCGCCAGCCCAAACATGGCCTCTAACGCTTCTATGGGTATTAACTCCTCCTGCTGGATATTCATTCTGTCTCCACCCACAATTCCCAGAGACAAGCGACCCTCTGTCCCCAGGAGGGGGCAGCAGATTCCAAGAGGGATGGGCTCCCTGTGGCCAGGGTTTCTGAGCAGAGGGGTGTCTGAAGGAGGAGCCCTGTTTGTCTGCCCTTCATTTCATTGTGTCACAGGGAGCCTTCAGAGTGCAAATAAAGAAATCTAAACATGGGAGGGGGGTAAGCCCAAGCCTAGGATATGTCCAGTCACACTCTGCTTGTTGATATTCTGTATCAGGATGAAGCATGCACTGTTTGTTTGATGTTACTTTTCTCGTCTGGTTGCTGTCCCTGAATACAACAGGAACACACCATCCTACAAGTTGTAAGGTACTGGCCTGTGAGAGGTTTCAATCTGCAGGAGTTGGTCTCTCTACAGATTGCAGCAGGATTGACTGATGTCCATGATCCCAATCTGTCAGCGCGTTACAAGACGCAAATACATATACAATCCATTCAAACGATTAATTACAGGAAATACATATTTACATTCTTTTTTGCCATGGACTATGTCTTGCATAATTCAAAACAAAGAGGAATCTCTGGGCCAAAGGAGGATGCAAGGAGATATCGGCACTAATGTAAATTAGTTGATAAAAAATAGAGTTTGAAATTAAACATTCCGGTGAAACATTTACACTTTCTCATGAAGTTATGTCAGCAAATCGAGAGAGAAGTTTTTGTCCTTTGATGTTTCCCAGCGTTCGAAGTTCCGATGAGCCCTCTCGAGATCCTGGATGATTTGGAGCAGTTGGTTTGGAACGTCTGCGTTATGAATCCCTGCAAAGGGAGGACAACTTAGGAAAGAGAACTCTGTGGCCTAGGAGGGCCAGCAAGGGGGTTGCATTCACCCTATACTCCAGGGTTTCTGGTAACCGTTCTGCCCACCGGAACACATCATCATTTCCTTTAGGATTCCGTACACAGGTCAGGAGTCACATGGAACCAGGTTAGATTAGATTCCCTACAGTGTGGAAACAGGCCCTTCAGCCCACCAGTCCACTCTGACTCTTCAAAGAGTAACCCAGCCAGACCCATTCCCCTCTGACTAGTGCACCTAACACTATGGACAATTTATCATGGCCAATTCACCTAACCTGCACATCTTTGGACTGTGGGAGGAAACCCACGCAGACACAGAGAGAATGTGCAAACTCTACATAGACAGTCACCTGAGGCTGGAATCGAACCCAGGAGCCTGGTGCTCAGAGGCAGCAGTGCCAACCACTGAGCCACCATGCTGCCCCACTCTGCCGTTACCCTCCAACAGGTTTGCTTCATGTGACGAAGGAGCAGTGATTGCTTGAATGCTTGTGATTTCAGGTAAACCTGTTGCACTATAACCTGGTGCTGTGTAACTTCTGTCCATCGGCACCTCCACGCCATCCTTACACAGGCATTAGGCTGCTCATTAGCATGTGTGAGGTGATCTACAGGAGCATACCACAAAGAAACAGAGCCACGCAACACACTTGATGGTTCTGAGCAGGATGTCCCATTACTATATTTGCTGTCCTGGCACCCATTTCATGACCCACCAATTTTTAACTTAACCGAGTGCTTTGTTTGAAACACATCATTTTCTATGAAATTCCACATATCCCTCTATTCTTCACTCCACGCCAGTGACCCAGACTTCGGTCACACTCATTAGTCAGGAATGAAGCACATCGTTAGTAGGCTCTAAGCGCTGGGTAATCAGTGAGAGTGGGAATTCTCCAGAGAGTACAGGCTGTCACATCCCAAAATGCAAATCAGTTCTGCCTTTCTGAATTTTATCTCAAAGTATTAAAAACCGCAAATTAGTCAATACCCAGCTGGGGGTGGGGGTGGGGGGCAGGGGTGATAGTGGGATCTTATAGAAACATAATATTATGAAGGGAATAGTTAAGGTAGAAGTAGAGAGGTTGTTTCCACTGTTGGGTGAAACTGGAACTACAGCGCACAGCCTCATAATAATGGGGACCAGATTTAGGACTGAGCTGAGGAGGAACGCCTTCACCCAAAGGGCTGTGAATCTGTGGAATTCCCTGCCCAATGAAGCAGCTGAGGAATGTTTTTAAGGCAAAGGCGCATTTTTGAACAGGAAAGGAATCAAGGGCTACGGTGAAGTGGAGCTGAGGCCATGAAAAGATCAGCCATGATCTTATTTAATAGCGGAATGGGCTCAAAGGGCCAGACGGCCTACTCCTGCTCCTAGCTCTTATGTTGTTATGAAGTACTTATCAGTAACAATCTATTGGTTATCAACAAGAGCTAATTATTGTGAACAAAGAGATGAGTACACCATTTAAATTTGTTAGGAGTTGTGTACACAAGTATAGAGCTTTGGTTGAGGCAGAGTTTGTTTGTGAATAGAGTTTGAGAAGGTAAACCTGGTTCAGAGTGGACAATATCCCTGTTCGGCCATCTCAGTCTGCTTTACAGTTTGAATCATTTCTTAAGAGAGGCACAGCAATAGGAAAGAAGGGAAAACCAAGGAACTGAATCCTTTAGTCCTGACACCATGGTTACATGATACCTGCCATGTCAGCCCAAGAATCTGCAGAAAGACCTGGAGAATTCAGATTCAGTTTAAAAAATATCAGGAAACAAGAAAGTTAGGATCAGAACAGTGACCATTGAAGACTTGGGTTGTAATCGAACCAGTTCACTAAGGAAGGGAAGCCAGTGTCTTTATCCTGTTTGACCTCTCTGTGAATCCAGTGACATGCCCATGTAGTTGATTCTTAGCTGAAGTGGCCTACCCACCAGTAGCTCAGGGCTATTCGCAGTGCAGGCAATTGTGGAAAGTAAGTATTTACTGTGATTTGGGGTTTCATGTACAACAATCCCAGAAATCCTGTCGTGACTAGCAATCCCAACGTGAAGACCCACAGCTGAAACTCACCACCCGGAGTAGATGTCATCCTCAGATCGGGAGACGGATGATGTACCAAAACCTTTTCAAGTTGGGAATTCACTGAGAGTAGAACCTGATGCTGAAGGTTCTGTGTGAACTGTGAGTCAGACAGGTAAGGGAATCTCAGGTGTAGTAACAGAAGAAACCTCAGCCTTTGACCTTTATCCAACCAAGCACATGGTTCTTGCTGTTTCTGCAGATGAGGCAAAGCCCACACGGTCAAGGAGCTAACTGCCCGGAGCATCGTCATACAGAGCCTGGTTCAGTGGGAGAAGGCAGAATGTTTAGGGAGGTTATTCCAGAACCTGGGATCCCATTGAGTCACAGTGGTGGGTGAAGAAAGTGGGGAAATGTATGAAAGGTTGATTACTAATAAATAAAGGTTCTAAATAAAAACATAAGAGACCATTTAGGGCACCCACATGAGACAGTGTCCTTCTCAATATAGATTGTCCAGCTCTTAGTCATCAGCGCACATAGACAATGTGTTCTCGGTGTGACATACCTTCATCAGTACTCCCTGGACCAGTGACATTGTTCTTCACTTTGTATTCCAGATACTTTTCCCTACAAACAAATAGGAAACTGTTATATTAAATAACAAAGTATGACATTGAATAATAAGCACATTGTCATAGAATTCCTTCCTACAGATTGGAAGCAGGCACTTTGAGTCCAACCCTCTCCCCATCCCTGTATTCCCAATGGCCAACCCACCCTGAACACTATGGGCAATTTAGCATGGCTAATCCACCTAACCTGCACATCTTTAGACTGGAAGGAAACTAGAGCACCTGGTGGACACAGGAAGAATGTGCAAACTCCACACAGACAGTCCCCCGAGGCTGGAATCAACCCCCAGTCCCTGGATCTGTGAGGCAGTAGTGGTAACCACTGAGCCACTGTGTAATCACATTAAACCATTGAACAGACAGACACTTCATGTACTGCAGATACTGCAGTGTGCAACAAATTATCTCGTGGATGGTAATGTAGAGGTTTAGTGATCAGACTGATAATCCATAATAGTAAATTTTTAAAAAAATTCCACCAGGGAGCTGGAGAATTCAGATTCAGTTTAAAAAAGATCAGGAATTTGTGTTGCAGACGTTTCATCCCCTGTCTAGGTGACATCCTCAGTGCTTTGGAGCCTCCTGTGAAGCGCTTCTATGATCTTTCCTCCAGCATTTGTAGTGGTTTGAATCTGCCGCTTCCGGTTGCCAGTTCCAGCTGTCTGTTAGCCAGGGAATTCCTAGAGGCATGGCATTCATCCACAGATTCAATCAATAAGCACAACGACCTGGACCCAATATACCGACCACTGCAGCGGACAGCTGGAACTGACAACCGGAAGCGGCAGATTCAAAGTACTATAAATGCCAGAGGAAAGATCACAGAAGCGCTTCACAGGAGGCTCCCAAGCACTGAGGATGTCACCTAGACAGGGGACGAAACGTCTGCAACACAAATTCCCAGCTCGGCAAACAGAACCACAACAACGAGCACCCGAGCTACAAATCTTCTCACAAACTTTGAAAGATCAGGAAACAAGAAAGTTAGGATCAAAACAGTGACTGTTG
This sequence comes from Hemiscyllium ocellatum, assembly GCF_020745735.1. Lineage (NCBI taxonomy): Eukaryota > Metazoa > Chordata > Chondrichthyes > Orectolobiformes > Hemiscylliidae > Hemiscyllium > Hemiscyllium ocellatum. The sequence continues at coordinate 44,151,901 of NC_083431.1, forward strand.
AAGACTTGGGTTGTAATCGAACCAGTTCACTAAGGAAGGGAAGCCAATGTCTTTATCCTGTTTGACCTCTCTGTGAATCCAGTGACATGCCCATGTAGTTGATTCTTAGCTGAAGTGGCCTACCCACCAGTAGCTCAGGGCTATTTCACAGTGCAGGCAATTGTGGAAAGTAAGTATTTACTGTGATTTGGGGTTCCCATCATAGACCATCTGTGTAACAATCCCAGAAATCCTGTCGTGACTAGCGATCCCAAACACTTTTTGCTGAGACATAGACATGTAAGGGGCTGTGCCCACATTATCCTCCAGTGCTGCCAACTATTGTCATGAAAGAGGCCTCCTGACAGGAGCAGAGGAAATGTCAAATTGTGAATGTCCTTCCTCCTCTCCTAATCTGCCCTGGGCACTGCCCAGGAAGCTGCTCGTTATGTTCAAGTGGTTGACTGACCTTGGCACAGAGCTGTGAAGGAGCTGGGTGAGGGATGCTACGTGACACAAGGGACAAACTAACAAAGTTCACTCAAGGATAGTCATTGCTCACATTTCCTGCCTTGATCAGATACTCACATTAATGAATCCCGGGCTGACAGCAGCTGCCTATAGATCAGATGGGATTCGAGATCAGGATTAAGTGGATCATTCCACTCCTGAAGGGTCACTCCAAAATGAGTCTTGTCACATCCTGGAGCTGTTAATCAGTAAACACACTGTCAGAGTCACTTCAGCTTCAACAAACTCTCTGTCTCTGAATCATTCCATTTGGCAAACATAAAGGCCAATGAGTTAACGGAGCACGCGATGCAGGTTCATGTTGAATGCTGACATATTCAGCAATACTAAAGTTAGATTGTTCCATGATCCGGGGTGGGGTGGGACTGCTGTGGTAAATGTTACCCCTTCAGAGTGGAATATTTAATCACTTTTCCCTGCAAATTTATGGAACAGACAGTGAGTTAATCATTGAGCAGATGGGGGAAGATGGCGTGGAGGTACAGTGAGTGTGGGAAAGTGAGTGATTGTGCGAGGGAGAGTGTAAATGAAAAAGAGCATGTGAAAGTGAAGGAGTGAACAAGTGTGGGAATTAAAGAAAGCATAGGACGGACTGTGTGAAAGATCAACTGAGTATGCAAGTGTTTGGTCATGGAATAAAGAGAATGATGGAGGGATAAGAATGGTATTTTGGAGATGATCTCCTTCATGCTGCAGTTTTAATACCCCCCCTCAACCCCACGACACCCTCAGGACCTCTGCATGATATCAGTGCAGTGACTGATGACCCCAAACCCTTGTCAGCCAGCCGTGGAACTGGGCTGTTTGCCAGTCAGGCCCCACGTGTCACACCTTCCTAAATCCTATACATCGTCGTTGTATAAAGGTCACTGTTTCTCCCCAATGGAGAGCACAGATCAGTCAGTGAGTCACCTCCATGTCCAGGCTGATAGTGACTGCTCATTCCTATTTCCCTCAATCCAAACCTACATCTTGAACCCCAGAAGTGCCTCTTTCGTATCTCACTTGTTGTCCCGGTGTTTTGGATCCGACCCCTGTCTCACCCTCTCCTTTGACCAAACTTCACAGATGCAAGTATCTGCATTACCAGCTTTCTCCTTTTGGTGGCAGCAGCTCCACTTCTCCCCTTTAAACACTCCAGGATGGTATGAGTTCAGCATTTGCTCGTTGCTAACACAGTGCTTCCTCAATGAAGACAGCCACTGGTTCAGTTCATTCACATTCTGAAAATGAAATAAAATTACCTATCAAAATCTGTTTCAATATTCAAGGGTAGGTGAAGAGTTCAAGGAGTTAGAATGAAGAGTTATCATTTCATCACATACATGAATTATCACAGGTAATTTATATAAAACCCATCAGTCATATATAAAACTTACTGGTTATTACAGAGGTTAAACTCAATCTCCAAGAAGAATCCATAATAATATTTACCAAATTCCTTAACATTATCCATTCATTACAGAGCTAGAGGGGAGACACCAGCAATTACAACTGTTTCCTCCCACAGTCCAAAGATATGCAGGTTAAACGAATTGTCCATGCTAAATTGTGCATTGAGTCCCAGGATGTGTAGGTTAGGTGCATTAGTCAGGGGAAATGTAAAGTAACAGGGTAGGGGAATGGGTCTGTGTGCGATACTCTTTGGAAGGGGTCGGTGTGGACTTGTTGGACCTGTTTCCACACTGGAGGGATTCGATGAATTAGACAGATTACTTTCCAAAAAAAAAGAGAGATCTGGAGATGCAGTGTTTGAGGAATTCTTGACAAGACATGATGGTAGTTGCAGCTTATTCAGGTGGAACAGTTAAAGCTCTCACTCAATAGAGTTATGTTTGGGGCGTAAGCCAAGCTCTGTTGTTGAATAATTGTCTAGTTGACAACTCCGAAATTGAATCCCAGGAATGGTACAGGATGAAGACAATGGGCCCCATTCACTAACTCTTCTGTTCTGAGAGGAGGACTCACTAATGACAACCGAGATACAGATAGATTTCATTCATACATTACATTTAAATTTAAGCGATTTCATTCCAAACATGAGAGACACAGACAGTCTGAGTAATAATGAATGGTCTTAGCACATGATCAGGACAGAGAGAAGAATGACATCCTCAATTTGGGAAGGTGTAGACGCAACTTAATTGGAGAGGAATGGGAATAATTGCTGACCGAATTGGAGAGAATGAAAAACATTGCAAAAGAATGGAGATAGGGAGGAGTTCCAGGGTGATCTGGAGCATGGCAGAGGGTGACGGCTAAGAACTTGGTTGACATAAAATATCAGGTTTAAAGTGACAACATGAACGAGGTCACTGCTGGCTGGAGGTTGGAGAATGAATGTTCTGGTGGATAGTCCAGATTCCAAAGGTGGGTTTTTATAAAAATCAACATCTATTAATGAAGAAAGAGCTTAACATGAAACTGAATGTTATTGAAAATAATAGGGGGCAAAAAAAAATCAACATTTTTAAGGGGTGGCTTGTCTTCACACCTCTCTGGAATTTCCATCATTTCATTTTCCCATTCAGGCACTCATACATTCTATAGAGCCAGGTTTACCTGGGAGCAGGAATGATGCAAATGGGGAATGAGATCTACTTGGTTTCAGTACAGGGCATCATCCATATGAACCCAATGTATTGCTCGTTCTCCATGACCTGTACCAGCAGGAGGCAGCAGACGAGATTCAGGGAAGGACAATTTCCATTTCTATGGCATTTTTCACCACCTCAAAATGTGCTACAACCAATGATATACTTTTAAAGTCTAGTTCAGTGTTTAAATGTAGGAAATCCAATGGCCAATTCATGTGAAGCAAGATCTCGCAAATAGCAAGAGCCAACAACCAAAAAATGTCTTTTGACGACATCGTTTAGGGCATAAATATTGGCCAAGGTGTTGAGAACTCCTCCTGTGCTCTCCCACACAACACAGCCATAGGATCTTTTATTTCCATACGAGAGGGTAAATGGAGCTTCATTTCGAAACCGTTTATCATTCATTATAGATGTTAGCTCATGTAACACATATCACAGACAGTCAAGTTCTGTTGAGTCAGACATCTTGAAGTTTATTTGCGAGGCAATTCTTACAGAGAGTTTCACTCACTGGATTCTATGCTTCATGTGTCTCACACTTTCTCTCTCTCTCTCTCTCTATACAAGGAGGTGACTACCTTTATGTCAGAATGCCACACGTTGTAACGTCATGTAACCGTCTTAAAAATGTATGGAACCACAAATCAACAAACTTGACATCTCAACAGCCAGGGGAAAGTGGGAATGATTCATAAAACTCAAGGGAATCTGTGGCAGATCAGGCCCAACTATTCTTTGAGGGAGCCTGGTGGAGAATATCTGATCCAGAAAGAAACTAAAACAAAAATTACAGAATGACACACTTGCTTGTTTCCAACAGCTTCATCACAACAGTTTACCCTTGTCTGGTTATAAATGCAATTAACTTCTTCAGCTCAGTTCAATTGAAATAAACATTGAAGGACCCAGGAGAGTAGGCTAAACATGTGAGGGCAGGGTATGTGGGAGCTGGAAGGGTAAATCCACCTGCCTATTTTTAAAATTCTTGTGAGGTGCTGCATTTTGGAAAGGCACATCAGGGCAGGACTTATACACTTAATGGTAAGGTCTGAGGTGGCTGAACAAAGAGATCTTCGTCAACATGACTTTGTGCGTGGGAAATCATGTCTTCCTTATGAAGGCTTTTGCCTAAAACGTCGATTTTCCTGCTCCTCGGATGCTGCCTGAACTGCTGTGCTTTTCCAGCACCACTCTAATCTAGAATCTGGTTTCCTGCATCTGCAGTTATTGTTTTTAACCTGAGTTTTTTTGAAGAAGTCACAAAGAGGATTGATGAGGGCAGAGCAGTAGATGTGATCTATATGGACTTCAGTTAGGCATTTGACAAGGTTCCCCATAGGAGACTGGTTAGCAAGGTTAGATCTCATGGAATACAGGGAGAACTAACCATTTAGACATAGACCTGGCTCAAAGGTAGAAGACAGAGGGTGGTGGAGGAGGGTTGCTTTTCAGACTGGAGGCCTGTGACCAGTGGAGTGCCACAAGGATCGGTGCTGGGTCCACTACTTTTCATGATTTAAATAAATGATTTGGATGTGAGCATAAGAGGTATAGTTAGTAAGTTTGCAGATGACACCAAGATTAGAGGTGTAGTGGACAGCGAAGAAGGTTACTTCAGATTACAATGGGATCTTGATCAAATGGGCCAATGGGCTGAGAAGTGGCAGATGGAGTTTAATTCAGATAAATGCGAGGTGCTGCATTTTGGAAAAGCAAATCTTAGCAGGACCTACACCCTTAATGGTAAGGTCCTAGGGAGTGTTGGGGAACAAAGAGACCTTGGAGTGCAGGTTCATAGCTCCTTGAAAATGGAGTTCCAGGTAGATAGGATGGTGAAGAAGGTGTTTGGTATGCTTTTCTTTATTGGTCAGAATATTGAGTACAGGAGTTGGGAGGTCATGTTGCAAGCATCCAGGACATTGGTTAGACCACTGTTGGAATATTGCGTGCAATTCTGGTCTCCTTCTTATCGGAAAGATGTTGTGAAACTTGAAAGGGTTCAGAAAAGATTTACAAGAATGTTGCCAGGGCTGGAGGATTTGAGCTATAGGGAGAGGCTGAACAGGCTGGGGCTGTTTTCCCTGGAGCGTCGGAGGCTGAGGGTGACCTTATAGAGGTTTATAAAACCATGAGGGGCATGGATAGGATAAATAGATAAGATCTTTATCCTGGGGTTGGGGAGTCCAGAACTAGAGGGCATAGGTTTAGGGTGAGAGGGGAAAAATATAAAAAGCACCTAAGGGGCAACGTTTACACACAGAGGGTGGAGTGTGTATGGAATGAGCTGCCAGAGGAAGTGGTGGAGGCTGGTACAATCACAGCATTTAAAAGGCATCTAGATGGGTACATGAATAGGAAGGGTATAGAGGAAAATGGGCCGGGTGCTGGCAAATGGGACTAGATTAACTTCGGATATCTGGCTGGCATGGAGAAGCTGGACTGAAGAGTCTGTTTCCGCGCTGTACATCTCTATGACTCTAAGTGATGCCATGCTGCCAAAGCTAAAATGATCCTGTCATTTTTCTCAGATTAACAGAAACAAAGGCATGCTATTTTTATTATGCCTCAGGTCAGAAAGCCAGTATCTTACATAATTTCACATATTTTGAGCTGGCCTTGTCGATGTCAGCTTCTTGACATGAGGTTTGTTTTGCTGTAACTTCTGGTTTTTTTTTGCTTGTTTCCATGTCAATAACACTAAATGCAGAGATAAAGACTGACAGGTCGGAGGTCAGCACATCATCTCTCGACTGGGAACTTCACAGCTTTCTGCACATAACACTGAGTTCATCAGATCAGAGCCTCTGCTTTTGCTTTGTTTCATTTTTCTCTGCAGGTCTTTTATACTCTTGTTCCTCTCATTTCCTTTTCATTTTGGCAGCAGTGATTTAGGATCCTGCCATTCACACATCCTCTTGACTAATCTATTGACCTTTGTTGCCCTGTACCATGTACCCTTTTGTCATTTCATGTCCTACCTTCCACCCTATCACAGACCTCCCCTTTTGTTCTTCTCCCAAATTCCCTTCGCCCTCCTCTGAAACATTTGGTGATGTTTTACCACGTTTCAGACTGGTTTGGTCTTTAGGGAAGGTGAGCAGATTTGTCAAAGTCAAAGCTAAGATACATTGGAAAGGTGTGGTAACACAGGGCCCCACAATGATTGGCATGAAGGACAACCTATGGCGGGTATCTGGGGGAGGAGCACCTGAAGGTCATGTGATGACATCCAGCCAGAATTAGCTATTCCTTCATCGAGAGTATGGTGCTGGAAAAGCACAGCAGGTCAGGCAGCAGCCAAGAAGCAGGAGAATCAACATTTCAGGCAGTGGCCCTTCATCAGGAATGAAGGGCTTATGCCCAAAACGTCGATTCTTCTGCTCCTCGGATGCTGCCTGACCTGCTGTGCTTTTCCAGCACCACCCTCTCGACTCTGATCTCCAGCATCTGCAGTCTTCACTTTTAACCCTATTCCTTAGATAATTTAAAAGGTGTCATCAGCAATGGAGCAATCAGCACTGGAAAAGTCATAACGTCTCCCTTGGAGAGGTCAAGGGAGTGGAGAAGGGGAGGGGATACAGGTGCAGTGCAATGGGATTGGTGCAGACTGGAGGGAGGAAGCCATACCACTTTGTCTCTCTCAGACCCAGAATATATTTGACAAAGACATAAACATGGAATTAATGTCATTTGAACTGCTTTGAGGAAAAGGTTAGACCACAGGGATGTTTGATGAAAGTCCAGATTGTACCTCAGAAACTCTGACTCTTTAGGTTCATGAGTTATCATCATAATGACAGCATGACATCAAATCTTCCAAATATCTGAATCAGCTGCCTGATGAAACATTATATATCATTTGAGACCAGATTTTACAAAAGCAGATGGAACTTTCTTAGGCAGAAGGTGAGGGACAGGCAGTTCCCATATCCTTACACAGACAGGCACCACTTCACAGCAGGAAGAGTTATTTGGTAAGGGATAGGTCAAAGTCCACATACCTTACACTGCAAATACATGATTTCAAATTGTCCCCTGCCATCAGTCGAAATGATCTGCATAACGTATGCGCTACCGAAACACTTCTCGTCAACTTTCTCAATTGCTCTGATCTTGGACAGTGGAATGCAGGCACTGGTCTGTGAAATAGATCAAACAATAAACCCATGATTGAGCTGAAGCTGAAGTTTATTCTATCAAATTAGGTGAGGCCATTCAACAGCGAATCTGTGCAGGATCAGCTTGCTTTGGGCTTAAGGGAAGTAATTGTCCAATAGGAAGTAGGTCATGGAACTTGCTATTGTCCAATAGAGAGTGGACCTGCTGACTTTCTGAACTAACTTGCAAGGAAAATGGTTTTGTTCTTCTCAATATTTAGTTGGGGGAAACTTCTGCTCATCCAAAGAGGTACCATCACAATTCAAAACTGCAAACCTGCAGAGCTCCAATATTTGAAATGACAACCTTATTCAAAAATATCAGTAACTTAACTTTGATTCTCTGATACCCATTTCCTGTCTACCTGACTAGACCAAAAGTTATTATCCATCCTAACTGTCCTTACGAAAATGTCAGTGAGCTATCTACTTGAATTACTCCAGTCCATGTGCTGTAGAGGTACATCCTCAGTGCTGCCATTTCCAGAATTTTCACACAGTGACCGTTATGAAAATTTAGCACTAATGATGTTCCTATGCTGAGGTAAATTAGGATGGAGGTTTTGGACATTACTTTGGATTATCTTGTGATGTACCATGTTGAGGATTATGTGAGAAAGATGGCAAAATATTAGGAATCTCTACAGTGATATAAAGAGAGTGTCATTGAATAAGTGTGGTGGAGATGAACGCTGTGATGTCTTTATTGTTGAAAAATTTTAACAACAGATAAATTGAAATACTTTAAAGGCAAGAGTTGTGTTATAGAATGAGTTCTAACGTCATATTCTGGCTTCTAGGTTATTGAGCTATGGAGCCATAGTCCACAAAGAACCATAGTCATCTCCCTCGATTAGAAACTACTGGCTACTTAACGAGAGTAACCACATCACAAGTTAGAGGGGGAAGCATGAACTATCATGGCCAGTACAAAGACAGAAACAACACAAACACTTTTGCACCTCTTTCACATTATCTAAGGAAATCCCACTTCCACTAGTCAGTTGTATTATAATTAGTGGAGAATAATCACGTACCTTTGCATTGGACATTTTAGAATGACACAGTGCCTCATAGTTTAAGCAGAAGTAATGTTTTTTGAAATGTGATGATGTTAGGATCCCCCGCTCCTTGGCTCGGTGCATCAATAAATATCCTTCCTTAATGGTGGATGTTGTCTGCAGTGTCACTCGTTTCTGGGATTCCAACTCTGAAATAAAGGAGGCACTAAAAGGTGACTATCCATTACTCTTTGTCCAATAGCTTGTGTTCTCACTTCATTTCCCCTTGTTCCACCCTTTTGTCTTCATCACTCTGGACCCTCTGACCTAACAGGACAGATGGATGGCTTCTCACCAGCTTCTGCCAGTGCTGTTGTTTAACCCTGTACTGGGAGATGGAGGGGAAGAGGAGAAGGGGAGTACACATACCACACAGTCTAGCGTCCCGTCCCCAGCAATTGTACCATAACCTCGAACACCAACATCCAAACCCAATATTATGGCACCATGCTGGCAGTAGACTGGAGCTGTGCAGCCAGACCAGGAGGCAAAGCTGGATTTTCCAAACCCCTCCTTTCCCCCTCCTTGTCCTTAGAAGTTTCCACTGCCAATGGGAGTTTCTGCCTCTTGCATACACCAGCAGCACAGCTTGCAAGGCTTGCTTCAATTGGACTGGCATTTTTGCCAATAGCTTAGGTCAGAAATCCTCCTTAGATATGAGCTACTATGTTCTATTGCTATTGTAGCCTCACCAGTTCCTGGCACATTGCTCCTGACATCAGGAATGTAGAGTAATCAAGGTTACAAGCAGCCAATAGTCAATGGGGTGGGGGTATGTAGTCTTGCAGTACCTATTGGTATGATGGCTGTGGTTGCTGTAGCAGAGGGAGCAGTAGTATGTTAGAACTTCTTTACAAAGCTACAGAAACGTGGACTTTCACAATGTTCTGTTAAACTGGGGTAAAATCTGAGACGAATATGGCAGGCGAATGGTTAAAGGAGCCCTCGTGTCTGATAAGGCAGGTTTGACTGCTGCACTCTGACCTAGTCAGTACTGAGACTGCAATTGGCCTTAGCTATCTTTAGAATAGGGGCGGACTAAGCCTCACCATCTTATTAATCGTCACCCAGAAGCCTTTGCTCAGAATGTAAAAACATGATGTACACCATGCCTGAATAGTCAGTGATGATCACTGACCAGACTCAGAAATAAAAAAAAATCCCTGAAGAAGGAGCCCCACATCCGTGGCATTATCTCACCAGGAGCTAAAACTTTCAGAAGTTAACAGATTGAAGAACTGTCAGTGAACCCTGACAGACCAAACCCCACACTAAGAGTTCACCAACTTTTCAGCTTGCTGCAGTATTCAAATCACAGCAACGGTTTGCATTTCTATGGCATCTAAATGTGGTAAAAGTTCCTAAGATACTTCATAACACACAAACAGACAAAATTTGACAAAGTCACACATTGGGACTGATGACAAAAAAGATTGACAAAGAATGTAGGTTTGCTCACTGAGATGTAGGTTTGATATCCAGACGTTTCATTACCTGGCGAGGTAACATCATCAGTGGGGACCTCCAAGTGAAGCAAAGCTGTTGTCTCCTGCTTTCTATTTATATCTTTCTCCTGGATGAGGTTCCTGGGGTTTGTGGTGATGTCATTTCCTGTTCGTTTTCTGAGGGGTTGATAGATGGTATCTAGATCTATGTGTTTGTTTATGGCGTTGTGGTTGGAGTGCCAGGCCTCTAGGAATTCCTGGCATGTCTTTGCTTAGCCTGTCCCAGGATAGATGTGTTGTCCCAGTCGAAATTGTGTTTTTTTTTCATCCGTGTGTAGGGCTACGAGGGAGAGAGGGTCATGTCTTTTTGTGGCTAGCTGGTGTTCGTGTATCCTGGTGGCTAACTTTCTTCCTGTTTGTCCTACCTAGTGTTTGTGGCAGTCCTTACATGGAATTTTGTAGATGACGTTGGTTTTGTCCATGGGTTGTACTGGGTCTTTTAAGTTTGTTAGTTTTTGTTTGAGTGTTGGTGGGTTTGTGCGCTACTAGGATTCTGAGCAGTCTTAGTAGCCTGGTTGTCATTTCTGAAACTTCTTTGATGTATGGTAAGGTGGTTAGGGTTTCTGGCTGTGTTTGGTCTGCTTGTCGTGGTTTGTTCTTGAGGAATCTGCGCACTGTATTTTTTTGAGTACCCATTCTTCTTGAATATATTGTACAGGTGGTTCTCCTCTGTTTTCCTCACCTATACAACGTATTCAAGAAGAACGGATACTCAAAAAATACAGTGTGCAGATTCCTCAAGAACAGGATACATGAACACCACCTAGCCACAAAAAGACACGACCCTCTCTCCCTTGTAGCCCTACACACTGATGAAAAAAAACACAATTTTGACTGGGACAACACATCTATCCTGGGACAGGCTAAGCAAAGATATGCCAGAGAATTCCTAGAGGCCTGGCACTCCAAACAAACATGTAGATCTAGATGCCGTCTATCAACCCCTCAGAAAACGAACAGGAAATGACATCACCACAAACCCCAGGCACCCCATCCAGGAGAAAGATATAAATAGAAGGCAGGAGACAACAGCTTCGCTTCACTTGGAGGTCGCCACTGATGATGTTACCTAGCCAGGTAATGAAACGTCTGGATATCAAACCTACAGCTTAGCGAGGAAACCTACACCCTAAACCTCAACCTGAGCTACAAACCTTCACAAACCTTGCAGATTGACAAAATAGATTTCAAGGAGCACCATGGAAAAGGAGACAAAGGGAGTGGCAGAGATGTTGAGCGAATGAAATCCAGATATCCCAAGCAACATGGCTATGATGGTGAGTTGGTGGAAATCAGGGATGTTCAACAGGTTGCAACTGGAGGAGTTCAGAGATCTCAGAGGATTGCGGGAGGTTACAGGGATAGGGAAGGGGTGAGACCATGGAGGAACCCGAAAACAACAATATTTATTTTAAAATTCAGGCATTTCTAAAGCTGTAGCCAATGTAGGTTAACAAGTGTAGAGGTGATGACTGACTGGGACATGGTGTGATTTCAAATACATGCACTGAGTTTTAGATCACATTTACAGTAGATGCATAGCAGAACCGTAGGTTGGGACAGCATTAGGTAAAGCTGAGTGCTGAGTCCAGGAAAGGCCTGGATGACTTGCTTGACTTCCACCCAGACCCACCCGACATCCTATCCCTGCATTTCCCATGGCTAATCCACCTAGCCTACATACTTTGTGCAATTTAGCATAACCAATCCACCTAACCTACACATCTCTAGAACTGGAGCACCCAAAGGAAACCCACGCAGACACATGGAGAATATGCAAAGTCCAAATAGACAGTCGCCGAGGCTGAAATTGAACCTGGGTCCCTGGCGCTGTGTGGCAGAAGTGCTAACCACTGAGCGACTGTGCCACCCCAAATATATCAGGACAAATATATCAGGAATTTGATTTGTAGATTGCCCAGCTTTGCTCTCTCAGCAAATTAGTGTCTCAAAATGCAATCATTAGTGTTGGTTGTTCGCTCCATCAATGTGTGGCTCAATAATGAGGTTATGGGGCAGTAGGATGACTCATCACGGTAGGTTGCCATCTTATTGATCACCACCCAGAAGTCTTTACTCAGAATGTATTCATACCACAACATGATGTACACCATGCTTGAATAGTCAATGATGATCACTGACTAGATTCAGAAATAAAAAATATTCACTGAAGATTTAGAGCAATCACATTATTTCACTATTTAATAATTGAACTTGTGATTGAGCTATAGTTCCTTCTTTTGAATAGAAAATTAGATACCATTTCTTGGTGAATAGGCAGGAAGATGAAAGTGTGGCCCATATCCAAACAACACACCTTAACTTGATTGTTCTATAGATACCAGAACCAAGTATATTCAGCATCAATACTTGAGGACTGATGAATGAATTGTTTTAGTGAACTGTGTCTCTACAGAACTCTGAAAATATTTACCTTCTTCCTCCTCAAAGTCAATTAGCTTGACAATGAAATCTTTAAACAGTGTGACTCCTTGGAGAATAAGGGGCTGCAGTGGTGCCATCCAAATTTCCTTCTCCCGAGCTAAGTTGGTATCCATGTTGCCAATGCTTTGGATTGCCTACAAGACAGAAAGCCTGAGTATCTGTTCTGTATGCCATTCATTATTAAAATGAATGAAGGTGTTCCTGGTTTAGCAGTTTTCATGGTCCCAGGATTTCCCATTGCACTTCACCAACAATGAAGTACTTTTTGAAATGTAGCTATCCTTGTGTTGTAGGAAACTACAGCAGCCAATTTGAATACAGCAATAACGAGGCAAAACCCCAATTCTTTGCTTTCAGTGATGCTAGGGATAAATCATTCCTGTCAACAAAGCTATTACATTTTGTTGCTGCTCTTGGGCATATGTTTGCTGATGATCTGATATTAATGTACATTCTTGTCTTCTTTTGTGTTCTGCACTCTTGGGACAGAGGCACTACTTGTGATCTTTCTTTGACTGATTCAATTAAGCCCATTTAACCTTTTTAACAGTTCATTACCCTTTGTCTGTTTAATGTCTGCATGATCATGTTGCACATCATTTTTAATTTAAACATAAACATTTATTACAGAATCATCTTTATTCCACATGTACTCACTAAGCCAATCGATTCTAAGTCTATAAATGGTTTCTAATTATGTATGATTTGATGTTATTACAGGATGTTTGTGCTTCTATTGTCTACTTTACTCTTGTGTTATCTTTAGAATGTGACACATTTTCTGATTATGGACTTCATAGAAACAGAGTATTGAGGAGACAATAGCCCATTGTGTCTGAGCCAGTCCCCTTTAAAGGATCTGTCTGGTTAGTTCCACTCACTCTCTTTTCATATAAATATGCATATTCGTCCTTTTCAAGTATTTACTCAATTTCTTTTTGAAAGTTCCTATTGAAGCTGGCTTCACTATCTCTTGCTTTCTGTAAAAGTGATGCCTCCTTATATTCCCACTGGTTCCTTTGGCAATTATTTTAAACACATGTTCACTGGTTCCCAAGCTTTTTTATTGACCTATCCTACTTCACAGCAAGTCCTGTTCACTTATTACTCTGTGTTCTCTGAACTACATTGGCTCCTGGTCCCTGAAAACCTCAAGTTAAAAATGTTTCTTCTTGCTTTCAAAACCCTTCGGCATCTTGTCTGTTTCGGTACAAATCTGAGAGACAACACCACACACCCAACTCCAACATCTTCTACATCCTCGATGTTAACTGGTCCACCAACTGGTGGTCATGTCTTCATGGTGCTAAGGTCAGACATTTTCTCCATGCACCCCTTTCCTGTCCTAAAGTCCGTCTCTTTGGCTTTTGTAAATGTTTTCTTTTTGTCTGATTCCACTCTTAGAGGACATCTTGGATTAAGATGTTTGCATTAAAATTTCACATTAGACACTGTCAAACCACCCAATCACAGGAGATCTCACCTTGGCGAGGAGCAGCAATGTTCTGCTGGTCCGTGCATCTGCATGCTTTGGACGTAGGTAGAAAAGTTTGGGAGACATAATGGCTGGTGAGAAGAACCGCAAACACAGAAAGCTGGTAACTGCGATATACTTGATGTTCTGTACAGAAAATAACAGCATGATTAATCAGAGGGCAACATCTCCAGGTTTCCACCTGCCCTTTGAGCAAACCTTCCAAGGAGTTCCCTCTCCTCCATTTTCCCCATTGGCCTGTAATCTCCGCTTTCCAATTTGACAGCTGTTAGTGAAGTCCCACACCCCTCTCAGCCCCTTACAGGCCATGCAATCCAGATCATGACTGGTTAAAAACCCAGATGATGTTGAAATTCTGAAATTAGATCAGAATATATTGTAAAACAGACGGCAGTCCAGTAACCAGACACAGTGAAAAATGAGCTGAAAATGTGTTGCTGGTTAAAGCGCAGCAGGTCAGGCAGCATCCAAGGAACAGGAAATTCGACGTTTCAGGCACAAGCCCTTCATCAGGAATGCTGCCTGACCTGCTGCGCTTTAACCAGCAACACATTTTCAGCTCTGATCTCCAGCATCTGCAGACCTCACTTTTTACAGTGAAAAATGAGCAAGCTTTGTTAGTGGTTTTTAGTTACAGTGGGGAAAGGAATGATGGGAAAAGATATACTCGAGCTATAACCACTCCAACAATTTAAAAAAGTGATCAATATTGATTTGGTGAGGGAGTCCTTAAACATTTGTGGCACAGAATGGCTCCTAATGTGGAAGAGCCACTGGTCTCAGAAATGGCCAGAAAAACATCTCTACTTCCTCAGCAGTCTAAGGAAATTTGGCATGTCCATAAAGACTCCTACCAATTTTTATAGGTGCACTATAGAAAGCATTTTATCCAGATGAATATGTCTTGGTATGGCAACTGCTCTGCCCAGGACCGTAAGAAACTAAAGAGAGTTGTAAACACAGCCTAGTCCATCACGCAAGCCAACCTTCCATCCACTGACTCCATCTACACTTCTCAGTGCCTTGGAAAGGCAGCCAATATCATCAAAGACCCCTCCCACCTCGGTTATAATCTCTTCCAACCTCTTCTGTAGGCCAGAAGATACAACAGATTAAACACACAGACCAAAAGATGCAAGAACAGCTTCTTCCCTGCTGTTATCTGAATGGATCTCTCAAATTTTAAATCTAATGTTTACCTCACACTTTGTGCACTTTCTCTGCAGCCATAACATTGTATTTCCCGCTCTGTTCTATTACCCTAACGCACTATGTGTGTTATGATGTGCCTGAACTGCATGCAAAACAAAACCTTTAACTGTATCTAGGTACATGTGACAATAATAAATTAACTCAAAAATGTATGAAGAACCATTAGATAGACAGAGAGAGAGAGAGAGAGAGAGAGAGAGAGAGAGATGCACGATTAGTTTAAGTAAAGCTTGAGGGTAACTGATCCACAAGCGTATAGCTGGTGAGGCAGGGCATCCACAAACTATCACAACCACGACAGGGATTGGTCTTATTCTGCACCACACCCTAGTCATTTAGCTAACTGGCTATCTGGCTCCCCACTATCTCACACTCACATATTTCTATATGCATATGTTATCAACTGCAATCCCATCTACTCATAGCCATCGGGTGTAACCCCAAGGTCCAAGTACTGGAAGCCTCTGCTGTGACCATCTGGAACCGTGTGTCCCCCAGCCTCATCCAGCAAAGCCAGGCTTGGGGAAGACTCAAGACTAACAACACTGTCAAGTCCCCTCTTATTTGAGTCTTTTTTCTAAATAGTCTGAATTACTTTTCCATGTGAAATTAAATTTAGTTCTAACCTGTTCATAATCCACGATAATCCCATCCAAAAATGCACTTCTAACCCTGTTCTGGAACTCAACCTGGCTGATAACCATCTGCCTTTTCACTCAAAGTATGGACCTTTACCGGTGCAAGTGATCATTTGAACACTAATATCTGACCAATATTTAAGTGGCACACAGTGTAATTATTTTAATGAAAAGTAAAGAATGAAATGTAAAACATTTCAGAGATGTATCTCTGACCCAGCCTCCTCCTACTCTCTGAGGGATGGTGAGTGGAAGAATAGGGGCAAGGTCCAGTTTCTGGATGGAACTAATCAAAAGAGAGAAAAATGCAAAATCAGCCAATCACATTGCTCAAACAAAGAATATTTATTCAAATGCAAAACCAAGGCAATTTGTTGACCAGTTTGTTTTGTAGATATATGATGTAGGGTTTCCCCTTGTGTTGTTTTCATTGCTGCTCCTCATGTGGGTGAAAAACTAAATAAATGAGCCATCCCAACTCTTTACAAATTCCCACAACAAAACCAACCCCTGCCAGCTGAAGCATTATCTCCCTGATGTTTCCATCCTCTCTGCCTCTGCCCATGTTTAATGCTATCAGAAGGTCGCAGTTGTGGAATTTGGAAATTCGGAGGAGAGGACTGGCATCTGAATCCCACACAGAGTCATACAGATGTACAGCACAGAATCAGAATACTTTCTCAGAACTCTACAGACAACATAGCCCAGGAGAAAGTGAGGACTGCAGATGCTGGAGATCAGAGCTGAAAATGTGTTGCTGGAAAAGCGCAGGAGGTCAGGCAGCATCCAGGGAGCAGGAGATTCGACGTTTCGGGCATGAGCCCTTCTTCACTAATTTACAGTCGTCACATTTTTCTGTTTACTTTGATTTGATTTTGATTTATTGTCACATGTACATAGGTGCAGTAAAAAAACTTTGTTTCATGTGGAGTGTAGGTTGTTCTATCATAATGTGCATTTTGTAAACATGAATTCACTGTAATGCGATTGATGAATTGGGGACACTGTTTCTAAAGTGCAAACCTTTAAAATATGTGTTGGCTGTAACATGATCACATCGACAATACTTTAAACATTGTGTCTAAAGTGTGATTTTTCGATAACATGGGGTCGCACAAGAAACCAATCATTGCATTAGAAGAACTATAGGCAGTTCATACCATACAAAGTGCATTAACATACAGTGTTACGGCTGCAGACACGGTGTACAGAGAGCGAGATGAACATTAGATTTAAAATTTGAGAGGTCCGACCAGAAGTCTGCTAACAGCAGAGAAGCAGCTGTTCTTGAACCTGCTGGTCCATGTGTCTAAGCTTTTGTATCTGTTGCCTGAAGAGATTGGTAAAGCTTCTGACCAGAGTGGGGTAGGTTGACTTCGATGATGTTGGCTGCTTTCCTGAGGCAGTGAAAACTCTAGATGATTTCAGTGGTTGAAAGGCTGGCTTGCGTAATGGTCTGGGCTATGTTCTCTGCTGAAAATGTATTGATGGAAAAGCGCAGCAGGTCAGGCAGCATCCAGGGAGCAGGAGAATCGATGTTTCAGGCATGAGCCCTTCAGGTTCCTTCAGGAACCTGAAGAAGGGCTCATGCCCAAAACGTCGAATCTCCTGCTCCCTGGATGCTGCCTGACCTGCTGCGCTTTTCCAGCAACACCTTTTCAGCTCTGATCTCCAGCACCTGCAGTTCTCACTTTCTCCTGGGCTATGTTCTCTGTGGAGTTCTGAGAAAGTATTAAGTAAGAAACTCCCCATTAAACAGACTTTGTTGGTTCTGAAGGCTGTGACATTAGAGGGGAATTCACTACATTGGCTCTGGTCACCATGAAACAATCATTGTCTCCAGTGTGTCTCTAGCACAAGAATACAAATAGCCTTTAACCTCTAATAAAGGCACAGAAATGGGTCTGAGAACAGACTGAAATTAATTGTACATTCAACGAAAACAGCAAAGAGTTCAACTGCACAGTACTGACAACTTTAGATGAAAGGGCAAATCTGAACCATTGAGCTACCTCTCCCTTTCAGAAGCAGATGGGAAGCTGCATACTTTGGGGACTTTAGTTCAGAATCCAGGATTTGTTACATCATTGCACAGGGAGATTTGATTGGACCCAAGAGCCTTGAGAAAGCTGGAGAACTCAATAAAACGGCTGCTATTCTCACCCTGTAGAGATCCTGAGGGAATCTCTTCTCCACACTTCTAAAGAGCTGTTTGAAGGTGGCTCTGATCAAGGAAGGACACTGCTCCACTGAATTCACAATGGCTTCAATTAACTCTGTCAGGTAGGACTGTAGACACTGTGCACTCTGCTGAATGATATCTGCCTCAGTGTGGCACCGATGGAGACCTGAACAACTGAAAGGAAGATGGTTTAAGACACAGAATACATATTGTGTAGTTGTCTTTTTGTACACTGTATACATTGCTGCACAGTGTGCTGTAGCATTCCACAAGGGGAGATTGTCAAACAGAATACACAATGAGTAATTCACTGCTCTCTGTGGTGTGTTACAGTCCCAGTCCAGATGCCAAATTTATATCATGATCTGGCTGAGGACCAGTAACATTGTTTTGAAAATAAATTGACAAAACTTGAGCTCCTAGATACAAGAGAATAAAACAACAGGTTTCCAGACTTTTGAACAGATGACAGTCAACTTCAATATATTCAAGTAATGCAAGCTACGATGGAAACACAATTTATGTCCAACATCCAGATTTATCACAAGGTAAATATAGCTAACAGAGAAATTGTGGCCGAACACCCCACAGAGAATATCAAATAAAAAATGTGGTTAAGATAGATCCCACAGATTTCTCACCAAACGCCAGACATCAGTGGCACAGTGGGTCATCAAACCTCATTAGGCTTTACAAAGGATTCCAATTTTTCTCTCTTTTAAAGACCTAGCGTCAGAACTCCCTCACAACTCTCTCCATCACAAACATCCTCAAAGGTGGCTCACATTCTGTAGTTCACTCTCCAATCGGGACTATGGATTCTGGAGCTGCACTCCAGGAGCTGCTGACAGGCATAATTTCAGTTTTTCACAGACAGGTAACTTCACCCAGCTTGTATTGCCTTTGTAGTTCTGAGTTCGAAGGTTACTCAGAAAACAAATATTGCAACACCTCGCTAGCTGAACTTTGTCTGATTCTTAAAAGCTCATAGCCTGCTACCTTCTCAATATTGGGATCTTCTCCCTGCTCCTAGTACCCACGTGACTAGGAACCTCCCCAAAGGTAACACCTTTCTCCCCTGACCTTCATTCAATCCTTAAACTATTCTGATTGATTTACTGTAAATCTAGCAACAGGTTCTGTCCTCGTTTGTAGGCATTATTGATTGTAACTAATATTTTATTGCAGCAAATTTATAACAAATGTAGTAACCCCTTGGAACTCTGCTGATTATAAACAGATTGCTGGCTGACATTATACAAATTGCAACATTATGCAACAAAACATGGTTTCAACACAGGTGCTGAGGAGTTTTCTATCAGCTTATCGCTGCTCCTGCTGTCATTTTGCACAGCTGAAAGGATGCAGCTTTGATGAATGCTCAGTTTGTGCAGATCTCTGAGGTGTACTTTCTATCCTCTATCAACAGGGACAGGACCATCTCTGATTCTGAAAGTGAGACAACAAGCATAGCATCTGCATCACAAGTGCAATATAATCAATTCTGGCGATCCGAACCAAGGGACTATTGGCAGATTTAAGATCATTGGCGAGAAAGAAGGTGGTTGAGGCTGTTCCATCCAGACAATGCCTCTGGTTACTCAGAAGCCATCCCATAGTGAGCATCACCTACTACAATGAAAAACTAATGGATGCAAAGTATCTCGCTCTCCCTTTAAGTTGTCTTCTTCTCATTTGCCCATTATCAATTCCTCCCTCTAGAGGCCTCATTTTTCTTTGGACATCTGTTTTGCTCTTCTTCCTACATCAATTATATTTCCACTTTATTGTCTCACAATTTCTTTCTTTATTTGTCTATCACGTTGCTCAATGTCTGAATCTGCTTCTCCTCCAAGACTGCTCCTCTCTAGGACCATAGAACCCCAACAGTGTGGAAGCAGGCCATTCAGCCCATACCAACCCTCCTAAGAACACCCCACCTAAACCCACACCCCTACCCTATCCCTGTAACCCTGCATTTCTCATGGCCAATCCACCTAACCTGCACATCTTTGGTCTGCCAGAGGAAACCCGCACAGACAGTCGCCTGAGGCTGGAATTGAACCTGGATCCTTGGTGCTGTGAGGTAGCAGTGCTAACCACTGAGCCACCGTGCGACCCTATGTTTTTGTTTAATCTATTGAGGCAGATACTTGAAGAATATGAGGTTGTACATTTGTTCGCTGAGCTGATGTGTTTTTCTGTAGACGTTTGTCTTCTCGCTAGATGACATCATCAGTGCGCCTCCAGTGAAGCGTTGATGGTTTGTCCCACCTGGTATCTATGTGTCTCTGTTTTCTGGTACTTCCAGTTCCATACCTGAGTGGTTTAGGTATGGGGTCCAGTTCAATATGTTTATTGATTGAGTTCCAGTTGGAGTGTCAGGCTTCAAGGAATTCTCTCGTGTGTCTCTGTTTTACTTGCGCTAGAATGGTTACATTCCAGTTGAATTTGTGTTCTTTGTTGTCTGTGTGGGTGGAAATGAGAGAGTACTGGTCACGTCTTGCAATTGCGAGCTGATATTCATGCACTTGTATAGTCCGTTTTCTTCCCATTGGTCCTAGGTAGTGTTTTTCACAGTGCTTACAGGGTATTTTGTAGATTATGTTTGTCCTGTTGGATGTGGGTGTTGGGTATTTAATTTTTGTGAGGAGCTGGTGAGCTGTGCTTACTGGTTTGTGGGCCACAATGATTCCTAGGGATTTAAGTAGTCATTGCTGATACATCCTTTTTGGTATGGTCACAACCATGTCTAGTCATATCGTGATTTCTTCTTTAGATTTATTGCTAAGTACCAGAGGATAGTGGTCTTGGGATACCCGTTACATTTAAATCTCTTAAATAAGTGTTCCTGTTCTGCTCTCTGGAGTTCTGGGTTGCTGTTACTAATGTTGCCCATTTAAATAGTGTCCTAATGCAGCTTTGTTTGGGGTGGTTGCTGTTATAGTTCAGTATCTGGTCTGTATGGGTGTTCTTCCTGCACACACTGGTCTGGAGCTCACCTCTCAGTGTAAGTTCCACTAGTACATCCAGGAAGGGGAGTCTGCCATTTTCTCCTCTTCTTTGGTGAACTTAAAAGCCTGGCACTCCAACCGGAATTCCATCAATAAACATATTGAACTGCACCTCATATACAAACCACTCAGGTATGTAACTGAAAATACCAAAAAAGAGACACATAAATGTCAGGCAGAACAGACCACCAACACTTCACCGGAGGCGCACTGACAATGTCACCTAGCAAGATGATGTAACATCTGCAGAAAAACATACGAGCTCGACAAACAAATCTATGACCTCACCCATAACCCGAGCATAAAACTCTAACTTGAAGAACCCATTGCAAATCCTGAGAAATTGGGTCAGCAAATTATGGGAAACTGACGGCAA
Organism: Hemiscyllium ocellatum; assembly: GCF_020745735.1. Classification (NCBI taxonomy): domain Eukaryota; kingdom Metazoa; phylum Chordata; class Chondrichthyes; order Orectolobiformes; family Hemiscylliidae; genus Hemiscyllium; species Hemiscyllium ocellatum. The sequence goes on from NC_083431.1 coordinate 44,173,096, forward strand.
AATTTTGAGAATAAGACCAAGACTCGGCTTCAGAACTCGTCGCCAGTGAAAAGACTGAGGATGTAATTTGAGGTAATGAGGACAGTGAAAGAAACAGTTAATGAGAGAAGGAGAAACAAATGGTGGAAATAGAAGAAAACCATAAGCAATGCTGAGAATGAGAACACAAGAAAGGACAAGATAGATGGAGAAAGCAAAAGGGACAAAATGAGAGGAAGTACACAACAGAGAGAGAACATCGAGAGATAATGAAATAATGAGCACAAGGAAGACAGAATTGACAGTAACTGAATTACAAAGTATACCGTTAAAATATATAAGTGGGCAACACCACAGAAATTGTTGCAGACAAGTGAAAAATATTCCACACAGAATTAAAAGTCATTGTCGCATATTACGTCTGCGTCAGTTACAGGTTTGGTTTCTATATACGGCGTCTGATTTGGACTGTGAAGGTGTTAATACATTCCTACATTTGAAACTTGCACTGATTTAGTTTCAACACTTATTGTTCTGGGTCAATCTCTCAGAGAATGGAAGATTTAGTCAGCCTGCTATATAATACATCAATGGTGCACGCAGAAGCCCATTGCTCTGCCAAAGGGAGGTGATTCATTAATGCGCACACCAGACAGGGACACGCTGACTCAACAGACAGGGTGCAGAGAATTCATTCATCAGTCAGAGTATAAAGTGAGAATGTGTGGCACAGTGGGCTAGCCTGCAGTGCTTTCATCTTCCTGACCTGGGGTTGAACTTATCCCAAAGTCACAGAATGACTGTCCGTCTGTCAGTTATTACAGATACTTCAAGAAAAGAGTTGATCATCCACAAATTTAATGACTGACACGTTGGCATAAATTGGTTTCCATTTCACTTCCTTCTTCATAATCACAATGACTAGTACAGGTATAGGGACAAAAAGATTTACATTTTACAGAAATGGATTGTCCCAGTCCGTGGCTTTAACTTTAGATATTGTCTAAGGTAAGAGGCATGATGGTCACTGCAGTAAAGGGTTGCACTGATTATTATTCAGTGAAATGATTGCATAACATTGTAGTGCAGCAGTAGTACCCCTTTGTGATTCAAATTGGATATCTCTGTCTGTCACACAATGACATGGCTCCTTTTGAAGAGGGGCTGTGGAAAAAGTTAGTCAGATGTGCTCCAAAGCAAACCATTTGCAATGGTTTGTGTCAGATCAAGAGACCGTACCGAGCACAAGGCTTGATCAGTCTCACTTATAGCAATCAATAAAACTGGCTTTGCATAACAACGCAAAATAAGAAACACGATTACGCTCCCGGATCAGTGGTGCTGGAAGAGCACAGCAGTTCAGGCAGCATCCAAAGTGCAGCAAAATCGACATTTCGGGCAAAAGCCCGTCATCAGGAATAAAGGCAGTGAGCCTGAAGGGTGGAGAGATAAACTAGAGGAGGGTGGGGGTGGGGAGAAAGTAGCATAGAGTACAATGGGTGAGTGGGGGAGGGGACGAAGGTGATAGGTCAGGGAGGAGAGGGTGGAGTGAATAGGCGGAAAAGAAGATAGGCAGGTAGGACAAGTCCGGACAAGTCATAGTGACAGTGCTGAGCTGGAAGTTTGGAACTAGGGTGAGGTGGGGGAAGGGGAAATGAGGAAGCTGTTGAAGTCCACATTGATGCCCTGGGGTTGAAGTGTTCCGAGGCGGAAGATGAGGCGTTCTTCCTCCAGGCATCTGGTGGTGAGGGAGCGGCGGTGAAGGAGGCCCAGGACCTCCATGTCCTCGACAGAGTGGGAGGGGAAGTTGAAATGTTGGGCCATGGGGCGGTGTGGTTGATTGGTGCGGGTGTCCTGGAGATGTTCCCTAGTGCAACCCCAGGGCATCAATGTGGACTTCAACAGTTTCCTCATTTCCCCTTCCCCCACCTCACCCTAGTTCCAAACTTCCGGCTCAGCACTGTCCCCATGACTTGTCCGGACTTGTCCTACCTGCCTATCTCCTTTTCCACCTATCCACTCCACCCTCTCCTCTCCTTCATCCCCTCCCCCACTTACCCATTGTACTCTATGCTACTTTCTCCCCACCCCCAACCTCCTCTAGCTTATCTCTCCACGCTTCAGGCTCACTGCCTTTATTCCTGATGAAGGGCTTTTGCCCGAAACGTCGATTTCGCTGCACTATGGATGCTGCCTGACCTGCTGTGCTCTTCCAGTGCCACTAATCCAGAATCTGGTTTCCAGCATCTGCTGTCATTGTTTTTAGCCCACTATTACGCTCCCCACATTAGTAGTTATCTTGTGTGATTTAATCACCTCCTAACTACCTTCTTCCATTCCTGATATTCTAAGCAGGTGAACACTTGAATTGTTCATTCTCTGTTTAAGATTCTGACTCCTGCCCAGAGGAAAGACCAGTGGAACTGGCGAATGACACACACTGGTCTGACTTGCCTTGTATCCTACAAATTGGGACCAGTGCATTCATTTGCATGTTTTACTGGCTTTTACTGGGGTAAGTGTGACCCTCTTATCTCAATCTGATATGTGCTCAAAACCTGAAGGTGTGAGGGCCTCTGGGAGACAATTCTCATTGCATGCCTGGGACAGGAGCCTCTCAACGCAGTGGCTGCAGGGCTGTTTGTTTTTGGGCTGGACAGCTTTAAACACATTAATGATTCCATAAAAATATAGGAGATAGGAGCAGGAAAATGCCATTCAGCCAGCTCTACCATTCATGGGATCATGGCTAGTCATCACACTCAATACCCTAATCCCACTCTCACCCCACATCCCTCGATCCCTTTAGCCACAGAAGTGATATCTACCTCTCTCTTAAAAACACATGATGTCTTGACCTCAACCTGTTTCTGTGTCAGTGCATTCCACACTCTCTGGGTGAAGAAATGTCTCCTAAAAGAAATACCCCTTATCCTTAAAACTATGACCCCCTGGTCTAGATTCCTCCACTACTGAGAACATCCTTCCTGCACCTAAACTGTCTAGTCCTGTTAGAATTTGATAGGTTTTGAGGAGATCCTCCCTCATTCTTCTAAACTCCAGTGAATATAATCCTATCCACCTCAATCTCCCCTCATTGATCAATCCTGCCATCCTGGGAAACAATTTGCTATATTGTCACTCCCCTCCCTCTACAGCTAAAGCATCCTTCTTCCAAATCATTAATACACATTGTGAATAGCTAGGGTTCTCGACCCTGTGGTATCCCACTACTCATTGCCCGTCATTCATTTATTCCAACTCTTTTTGTTTCCCGTCTGTTAGCCAGTTTTCTATCCATCTCAATACACAATCCCCAATCCCATATGCTTTAATTTTACACATTAATCTATTATGTGGGACCTTGTTGAAAACCTTCTGACAGTCCAAGTAAACCACATCCACTGGCTCCCTTTGATTAACTCTACTAATTACATCTTTGAAGAATTCCAGTAGTTCTTTCAAGCATGTAAATCTTCTGTAAATACATGCTAACTGCATCTACCACAGTTTTCTACATGCTTTGCTATAAAATCCTTGAGAGTGAACTCTAACACCTTCCCCACTACACAACCTCAGATTCACTGGTCTATAATTTGTTTTTTTTTCTCTTACCTCTCTTTTTAAACAGTGGCGTCACATTAACTTTAACCCCTGTCATTGTCATAGAGTCATAGAGATTTACAGCACAGAAACAGACCCTTCGGTCCAACTCATCTATGCCGACCAGATATCCTAACCTATTCTAGTCCCATTTGCCAGCACTTGGCCCATATCCCACTAAACCCTTCCCTTTCATTTATCCATCCAGAAACATCTTAGATGCTGTAATTGTACCAGCCTCCACCATTTCCTCTGGCAGTTCATTCCAAAGAGACATCATCATCTATGTGAAAAAGTTGCCCCTGAGGTCCCTTTTAAATCTTTTCCCTCTCACCCTAAACCTATGCCCTCTCGTTCTGGACTTCTCCAACCCATGGAAAAGACCTTGTTTGTTTATCCTATCCATGCCCCTCATGATTTTATAAACCTCTATAAGGTCACCCCTCAGCCTCCAATGCACCAGGGAAAACAGTCCCACACTATTCAGTCTCTCCCTACAGCTCAAACCCTCCAACACTGGCAACATCCTTGTAAATCTTTTCTGAACACTTTCAAGTTTCACAACACCCTTCCAATAGGAAGGAGACCAGAATTGCACACTGTATTCCAAAAGTGGCCTAACCAATGTCCTGTACAGCCACAACATGACCTCCCAACTCCTATACTCAATGCTTTGACCAATAAAGAAAAGCATACCAAACACCTTCTTCACTATCCTATCTACCTGCAACTCCACTTTCAAGGAACTATGAACCTGCACTCCAAGGTCGCTTTGTTAAGCAACACTCTTCAGCACCTTACCATTAAGCGTAAACGTCCTGCTCTCATTTTTCTTTCTAAAATGCATTTATCTAAATTAAACTCTATTTACCACTCCTCAGTTCATTGGCTCAATTCCTTCTTCTGTGTTAAAAGAGAATCTTTAACTGTGACTCTTTTCCCAAAGTGCTTCTTTGGTAAATAGATGAATAAATGTGATAGAATCAACTCTGATCAAGGTACAGGGTGAAAATTAAGAGTGAGAAGGAACTCAGGTTTCAGATTTTCAAAACAATGCAGGATATAAGAAAACTAACAAGTGGTAAATTGTTAAAATGTCAGATACAATGACGCACTCATTAGATGGGGGACTGAATCTTGATACTGAGTGATGGATGCATATTGTACTGTTTTCAATTCACTGCACAGGCACCGAAGAGAATCTGGAAATCTCCATGTGATAAAGTATTGGAGGAAATGTCACCAATGAGCCTTGTAGCAATTGGTTCAAGTATTCAGGTATCTCAAGAAAGCTTAGGAGCTTCTTTGGGGAAGATAACAACTGGAAGAGGAGTTACGTGGCAGGATTGTTACCACAATAAAATTAATTAAACTTGGAAACGATTATCTCTAACGATTGAATTAAGATTAGTGCAGAAAATGTTGATTTGCATCCTTCAAAAAACAGGCTATGTAAAATTTAGTTACTGGATATAAAGCTAATTTAGATCAGGATTTAAAGTCTGGTGATTTAATAGATAAAAGACTCAGTGGTGACAGTGATTGGAGGTGTCAACAATCCAGAGACTTCAATAGGGTAGAAAACGTCTTGCCTTTCACAGAACATTGTGCTATTGTTACCTTACATTTTTTTAAAATTGGGGTTAATTTGGAAAGATAAGCTCCCTGAGGTAGTACTAGGAATAAAATTCTAAGTACTGCAGCTTTATAAAGGGCAATGCAAGTTTCTGAAACAATGGTGCCAGTCTTCACTGAATGGAGACCTCAGCATCCACATCTATCACTCTGACAAAGTATCACTGTCCCCCTCAGAGAATCTCAATCATGGTCATATATTTACAGTGGCCTCTCGGTATGTTAACAGGATATGAAATGGTTGGCTGTTACCCTGCTTCCCTGAATTCCACTTTATTTGGATCCAGCTCCACATACTTCCTCTCTTCAAACACCCGGCTGATGGTCGGTCCAAGGATGTTGTGTAAATATTGCATCCCAGCTACCTGCACCATTTAACAGACCAAAACATGAGTGAACAACAAAAACTGCAACATTTCAGTAATAATGATTATTTAATCTCTCATTTTCCTGCACTTCCTGTTTCCCTGATTATAAACTGATACAGCATAGGAGGCCATACGGCCCAACATATCTGCGGCTGCTATATTCAATTCATCTCAGGCTCCTGCTCTTTCTGCATTGTCTTCTCAGACAGTTCCCTTTTTAAAGCTATGACAGGATTGGATCTGCTTCTACAGTGCAGAGCATTTTGGATCATGTTGCATCAAAGTATATTCTCCTCAGCTTCCTCTTTTTTTTGTAAATTTACAGAAATGTGTATTCTTTGGTTTCTCCTGAGTTAACTTAATCAAAAACATTATTTAAAGCATCTCACTCGAGGGTATCAATCTAGTAAACATTCTCTGCAGCCACTCTGAAAAATTTCTAATCGTGGTTACAAAGTCCAATTGGACTTTAACTATTGATTGTGTGGACCATTTCCCTTTCTCAGGGTGACCCCTCTGCAGTCAGCCGATAGCATTTGAACTCCTACATAACCCCTCATCCACGACCTTTATGAACTGCATTTTCTGCCCCTTTTCACAAACACCTCAAGTTTGAAATCATCAACCTTGTATCACTGGTCCTCCATGGCCCACCCAACCACAAAAGTTCTATAGCATCAGCAACGCTGGGTATTCAGAGGTTTTCAAAATGCGCCCCTCAATCCTGGTTAAAAATACTTCAGCACAGGATAATGTGCAGCCACAGATCAATTTGTCGTTCCCGTCACTTGTGTTTAAGTCCAATCCAACTGATGGAATAGAAGCCACTTCTCTGAACATATAAGATCCCATCGCGTGATTCAAAAAGAACTGAGATTCCAGTGTCTTGGTCGATACTGATATTTCAAACCAACTTTGTCAGAAACAGATCAGAGGGGAGTTTAACTTTGGGCTGGTGGCTGTAGGAAAAAAAGTGCCCACTGCCCATTAGTTGTTGACCCTCTTGATGCCCAGCCATCAGTTATAAGCTGCCAGTGAATTATGAATGTGCCAATTAGCTGCAATCCTCCTGAACCCCAGACAGCGCTGTAGTCGAAGCTCCTGAGGTGACTGACAACCCATTATGGGGGGAAAGGTAGAAGATCGCTCCTCATCAATAACTTGATTCGACACTGACACACTGTGGTCTAAGACACCTGCACTACTGCATCCAGCTGTACCTGTTCCTGAATATACCTGCACCTACTCTGCTGGTCCTTGGTTGCATGTGCCACCCCCCTCCCCCCCACTCCAGTTATACTTGCACCTGCTTGTACTTGCACCTGCCTTTACCAGTCCCCAGGGGGTGCTTGTCTCCAGTTGTATCTGCACTTGCTCTCCCTGTCCCAAGTTTTATGTATCTGTACCTTCGCCTACTTGTATAAGCATCCACCTGTAACTGCCTCATCTGTACATGCATCTAGCTGCACTTGTACCTCACTGTAGATGTTCTCATTGTACTGTACCCAGCCATTTCTGTCCTTCGCTGTACAAATCCACATTCGGATGTGCACCTGGTTGTACTTGCACCCAGGCTTACCTGTACCCAGTCATACGTGTCTCCCACTGTACTTACACTCATTTCTGTCTGTATCTGTTATACCTGTTCCTAGTTGCACATATGCTCTGATGTAAGCAGTAACTTATTATTTGTTGTGAATGTCTGATTAGCCTGTGCAGAATACCCCATTAACATTAGCAGTGAGACCACTTCTCTACAATCAAAGAAATTTTATCACTGTCTGCTCCTTACCTTTAAAAAGCATTCCATGGATTTGGAAGCTAGCGAATTATTGCGGAACAAAGTGTTTGGTTCCGCTGAAAAACAAAAATAGAAAAGTATCATTTCAAATTGACTGGCAAATTTTGCCCTTACGCGATTTGTAATAAAATCCACAGCTGAATGTTGACCGAATCTTCCCAACGTGTTCAATTTGATCAACTTTTTTTTGGGAGCAGGAATATTTCTCATTCCCACCATTGGACCTGGAAAGGCTCGGCTATATTTGCCTCCATCACAGCAATGACAATGCTTCAAATGCATTGTGTTCGAAGGCTGTGAGGATGTGAGGGATTCAGCTGCGAACAGTCACTCTATTGACTAACAACTGCTAACACCGACTGTTAGTGAGATTGGAAGCAGTTTGAAGCATGGAGCTATATTGACTCTGAAAGCTCCTCAGCAAAGATTGTGTATTGAGCGTCATCACTCCTGATCTCATTTTTCAATTGGAAATTTCAGTGGGGGAAACATTGGTTTATGGTCCAGGGGAATAGCCAAAATATTGGGATATTCAATAAGAGCAGCATTCTGACCTTGAAACACAACAGTTGGTTATGATGCATTTTACCACATCTGACATCAAGTCTGACAGCACACATACCTGATGTAAGTGGTTATGCATTTTAAACATTTGTGCAGAATCTTTCAGAATTAAACCCATTGCATGTCATTCTCTGGACAGGGTATCACAACCCCTTAAACATTTTGCTTTCTGTATATACACAGGATGAGTACATTTCTTACTTGTTCTATCCAGTTCCAAATTCATGACGAAGTCTAAGAACTCTTTGGCCAGCCCTTGTCCCAGGAAAAGTTTCACCAAATTGGTTGCGACCTCTTGTCTGTTTTCAGCAGTGGTGACCTCATCGATCAGGGCCAACAGATTCCCCTTTTCACCCTGAAGGGATAAAGGTTATGATCATTACCCACCAAACCATGCAGACTGAGTGCAGAGATCCTACAGTTCGGTTAATGGACCCAAGTAAACATTCACAAACAAAATCAGAAATTGCTGGGGAAAATGCACCAGGTCTGGCGGCATCTGTGGAGAGAAAGCAGAATTAACGTGTCGGGTCCAGTGACCCTTCTTCAGAACTGACGTAGCTCGGAGAAAGTTGGCACATATGCTGAAGATGCGATAGTGGGGAAGGGTAAGGAATGAGTGCAGGTGGAGCCCAGAGCTAGAAAGAAACAGTTTGACAGACAAAGGAATGGTTAAAGGTCAGCCTGAGAGAATGCATCCAATTGGGTAGAGAACAATGGGTTGTTGGTGGTTGCAGCCCAGGTAATGACAAGGTTTATGGGGACTGGGGTAAGGTTATGAGAGAAAGTGCTCATCTCTTTTCTCCATTAGCATTTCCGTTCTGGTCTTTTTCTTGTTCACCATCATTACTTTCGTTGTTGCTCCTCGTGTTTGACAAGGTATTTGCCAAAACCTATGTCCACAGTCATATCACGTTTCTCAACATTCAAACATACCCAATGTGGATTACGACTGAACTTTCATCCTTCGTGTTTCGAATCCAAATCACAGGTATCTCCATGACGTAAAAGGTTCCTCAGTCAGCTGATCACACTGCATCCTGAGATCCACACTCAGTGTCACGCATCACCATATGCACACACTCGACCTCTCTCCTGCTCCTCTCTCCAACAGCTAACCAGTCACATGTTCTCAATATTTGTCCATGATTAAGACATGGAAAGGCTTACTGGTGGTGGTTAATAGATGAAAGAATACCACGGGTAATTTAGTGATGTGAAAAAAAATACTCAGTTGCATGTATGAATACTGTTGGGTGAGAACCTGCTCTGCTAGATGTGTTAAATGTGCCTCTTAGGAGCAGGTTTTTTTTTTAGTTGTTCCCTGGGATGGTGAACATTGCTGCAAAGCTAGCACTGTCTGCTCATTCCCTATTAGCTCTGAGGTGCTGCCTTCATGAACTTACAGGGACACCCACAATGCTGTCAGGAAGAGAATTCCAGGATTTTGACCCAGTGACACTGAAGGAATCGCAATATATTTCCAAGTCAAGATGGCGAGTGGCTTGGAGGGGAACTGCAGGAGGTGGTGTTCCCATGGCTCTGCTGCACTTGTCCTTCAGATGGCAGGGGATTTGAAAGGAGCCTTGGTGAGTTGCTGCGCTAAGGTGCATAATAAATGCCAGCTTTACCAGTAAAGCTCTCATCCTCAGAGTATATAATTTGAAAGTGAAAAGAATCCCCACCAATGGGTTGGTGCAAACAAGTAACAGAGCTGAAACACTTAATAGTATTCTCATCACCTTGTCCATGTACACATGAGAGTTGTTGCCAGTCATTCTGAATTGAGAAAATACACATGGTTTCCATTGATGTGTTTCCAACATCAAGATACATAATAATCAGAGTGATTCCTCTTGTCAAATTCCCTTCCCTCTGGCACCATTAGCGAGTCCTCACTCTTAGAAAGAAAGCTAGATGGTCTCAAAGTGTGTTATCGGAAAATAGTAACACAACCAAATCAGCTGGCACTGTTTCCTCGGAATGGATACAGTTCCAGGTCCATTGATACTCCCTTGCAGCCTTTGTTGATTTCCATATTGGTTGTTTGCTCCAGTGATGCAAAAAACAAAGATAATGCCACAACTACCTTGATAAGGTTCCTGATTCATATTTATTCTTTCATGGTATGTGGACTTGGCTGACAATGCTAACACTTAAAGCCTATTTGTCACTGGCCGTGAGAAGGTGATGGCAAACCCTTTCTTGACCCACTGCACACCTGCAGTATTGATATGACCCACACTTTGTGAGAATGTATTCGCTTCCACCCAGCTAGCAGGTACCTTCTGTAGTTGGGGGAACTGATCTTGCAGCCTTCAATGGAAACCTTGGCTCACCACTTATTAGCTGTGTTGCTACAGTGGACTAGCAGTGAGGGAAGATCCAGTCTACTGCTTCCTCCTGGATGGGAAGAAAAGGGGCCATTAATAAAGTTGTTTAATTTCAAAGACAGGGACTCAGAAGACAATGTGAACTGTTTGCAGGACAAAAGTAGCTATGGAAACTGGTGTAGGCATATTCTTTAACTGCCTCATGTGGACTAGCCACAGGAGTGAAAATGAAAGATCTTACAGAAAACATTCCTTATTATTTTTAGGTACCTTCTCTTCATTCTGATGTTAATTCTCCCTTTGTATGCCTTGTTTCTTTGATCCCTTTCTTTTCTCCAACTATCCACACCTCTGCAGCCAAGAGTGAGAATTGTACAGGCTTGGAATGCTGCCAAGACACCCTAATCTTTCCCACTTATGCACACACAGATACACGGCAATCCTGACTTGTTCTGTTCGAAATTCCCTCTGGTGTCCCATCATTAATCACGTCACGATATCATTCTGTAGTAACCAAGGCATCACTGCCTCAATCTTTAATCAAGGTCATTCCAGCACCGTTTTGAACTTAACCCAACAATGGTTCTACAAATGAAACAATTCATGTCTGCTCAAGTGAGTGAAAAGGACGCAAATCAATCTCCACATCTGAATAATATTCATAAAGCACTCAAGCTTTGTTCTCCCAGTTTACGTTGTCGTCTGTATCCCTGGAATAAATTACAGCCTCATTACTCACTCCTACTGCATTTTTAATCCAGTAAAAAAGCTTTGGATTCAGGCTTCAACTTATCACTGAAGCACCCCACAGAGACACAAATTCTACACATCAATGAGAGACACACCAGGAACCAGCGTGCTTTAAACGAGTTCTCCCTTTCTACCGAATATATCACCATTTAACAAGGAAGCAGCTCCCTTCGAAACCCTAATGGGAAATGAGGTAACCGCTCACTTACTCCAGTAACAATCACTGGAGAACAGTTCAGATGCAGTAAGACCACAGAGGGTTTCTTATGTATAGAAGCTGAATGTTACAGCCTGTCATGAATTCTTAAAATACGTGCATATTTTGGACCACTATTACTGTCAGTTCTGTCTCACCACCGACCGATCAAAAGAAGAAATACTACTAACAGATGTTGAAGCAACAACTGAGTATTTAGGCCTATGTCTGGATACACTTTCACAATTCTGTAACAATAATAAAGTTCCGAGGCTAAAGACCATTCCCCCATCATGAAATAAAAGATCTTTGTAGATGATACATTTGAGTTCTTAAAGCCTAACCATGAGAGGGAATTGAATTAATGCACATTGTCAACGTAACAGGATTCATGAAGACCCCTCTTGTGGCCTGAATACCGAAGGCAAATTGACAAGTATCTGTGGTATTACCCATCTACAATGGGCTTCAGTTTCCCAGTATCCAGTACCATGCAGGAAATTATTACTGCTCTGGAAAAATGCAAGTACATTTAAATATGGGTCTAAGTATTCAACTACTGATTGACATTCTCCAAAACTATTTTTATTTCTGAAGGGGACTGGTGTTGTACACAACTAAGAGCTTGGCTCTGTTGACAGTACTCCCTTCTGAACTCAGGTTCCACCTGGGGATTGCAGACCTGGGAGAATGGTAACAATGTTAGAGAAGCTCAATCTCGATGGAATGCTAACCCAAGGCCCTCACATAAAATGTTAGGCATTTGGCCTATGCTGTATCCTGACGAAGAGGTTTTGCCTGAATCGTCGATTTCACTGCTCCTTGGATGCTGCCTGAACTGCTGTGCTCTTCCAGCATCACTGATCCAGAATCTGGTTTCCAGCATCTGCAGTCATTGTTTTTACCTATGCTGTATCAAGGCATTTCTTCTTTCCTTTAGTTACAAAGCTCAGGAGTTTAAAAACCAAGTATCCTCACAGGAAGGGCAGTACGGTGGCTCAATAGTTAGCATTGCAGCCTCACATTGCCAGGGATCCAGGTTCAACTCCTGTCTTGGGCGACTGTCTGTGTGGAGTTTGCACATTCTCTCCGAGTCTGTGCAGGTTTCCTCCGGGTGCTCTGGTTTCCTTCCACAATCCAATTGGCCATGCTAAATTGCCCATAGTGCATTCATCAGGGGTAAATATTGGGTAGGGGAATGGGTCTGGGTGGGTTACTCTTTGGAGGGTTGGTGTGGACTTGTTGCACTGAAGGGCCTGTTTCCATACTCAAGGGAATCTAAAGTGCCTAGATTATTTCCATACATTGCCAGATGCTGTTGTTGGTGTCAGGTATCCAAACATGAGGCCAGTCATACCACCAAAAACAATGGCCGGTGGCTATGTAACACATTTTGAAATTTGTCTTGTGCTAACTACCTGTTCCAAGTGTTATTAAACCCCTCACAAGCAGGTGGGACTTGAACTTGGACTTCCTGCAGCCACAATCAAATGTTTTGGAGATGTTTGCTCTTTTTCATTTGAAAATAGTGGTACAAAGCTGGGGTTTAAGTTAGGTGGAAGGGAGATGCTGTTGTTATTTAATCATGTTTAAGTAATGTCCTTCCCATATCAACAGATCAGGGGTTGCATTGCTTGTTGATGCAATTAGAGATAGTTAAAAGACTCAAAACTATGACTAATCTACACACCACGGAGGCAGGCAGTGACTGGTCATTCTCCTTGTAGTCTTTATCTTCTTTTACCAGTCTCTGTGTGACTATCACCCGGGATATACTTTTAACCTGGTGCTTGGTAATACTTCCAAATAAAACTACTGACAAATAACCACAAGATGCAAATTCTACTCTTGGATCTGAACTGACAGATTAGTTGATTAGTAATCAATCCCAGCCTCAGGTTAAGTGGTGAGATCCATGGGAACACCACCACCTTCAAATTCCCCTCCAAGCCACTCACCATCCTGACTTGGAAATTTATATCGCCATTCCTTTACTGTCACTCAGTCAAAATACTGGAAATCCCTCCCTCATGGACTGCAGTAGTTCAAGAAAATAGCTCACTGCTACCTTCTCCAGATGAGCTAGGTAGTGGAAATAGATACTGGAAACAGCCACATCATGACACCCACATCCCTCAAATGAATTTTAAGTAGTAGTCGTATTAACCACCACTGATTGTCAAATGTTTTTGGTTCATGGATCCGTTTTAAAAGGATCACCAATCACAGACCCAACCATCTGAATTAAACATCAGCAATGGTAAATTCCGTCTGAAATATGGCTTCTTTACCCACCAAAATTTCTAGCATTCTACAAACTCCTCTTCAAACTAAGAAGGAGGAACATGCTATCATCAATCAAGTTTGTGGCATCCAATCTCTGGCCACCTTTATGCTGCTTTTGGCATCATTAACCATGCACTCCCCTCCTGGAGGAGACAGCCAGCTCACTCTGCACTTGGCATGTGGACACCACCCTCTCCCACCAAGTTCACTCACAACAAGCCTGTCTCCAATCACCACTCACTACATCCTCTTGCCTTGACCTTGACACCACCATCACCCACCTCCATTACTCCAGCACTGCCCCCAACTGCAGAAATAGCTGTAAGCTATGCAGTCATGAGGATGAAACAGTAGTGGAGATTTCCCTCACCCTGACCATTATAAATAATGATCCAATTTGTCGCATTTGAAAACTGTTGTGTTGGGACATGTTGTTGTAATTGTCAGAAATCCTTCTGCAAAATATGGTCACCTATTTAATTGGCTATTTGTTCTGGAATATTTCTATGGATCCCACGACACCCTGCCAACACACACACACACACACAAATATATACACACACCTTCCCCCAGCACATACATACACACTCCCTACACACACATTCCCAACACACATACACACACCCCACACACAACCCCCAACATACACACATACACACACACAGCCCAGACACAACCCCCAACACACATACATACACACACACACACCCCACACACCTCCAACACATATACACACCCCACACACAACCCCTAACTCATACACACACCCCACACACAACCCCCGACACATACACACCAACACACCCCCCCAACACATACACCCCCCACACACGCACCACATACATGCACACACATCCCAATACATACCCACACCCCACACAAACCCCCAACACATACACACACACACCCCTCCAACATATACACACACCCCACACACACACCACCCCAGCGCACACACACACATACACCCCCCACACACTCACCACATACATACAAACACACCCCAATGCACACACACACCACACACTCCACTCCAACACACATACACCTCCCCAATATATACGCACCCCCCACACACACCCAACACACACACACATCTTCACACACACAAACACACACTTCTGTGGAGCCCAGTTTAATAATTACTGCATTGCCAGATCCTAATGTCAGTAAATAACGAGGTTCATTATATGGGTGTCTTTGTAAAGAATCACTGGCACTTTCTGTATTGATTGTAACAGGTCAGCCAGGTGGATTGCATAGAACATAAGATCCCTGATTGGGGCTGTAAATCTGGTCTAATCAGGGAGCACTGATGAAAAGGGCATTGCTTGTCACTGGCCACTTGGGTGTTTCTTTTCTTCCTGGTGATGGGAACCGAATAAAGATTTGTACATCTTGTGTTTTTCACTGTGTCTTACACCTGCACACACACGGGTGCTGGGAAAAAAATAAACAGGAGTGTCAGGAGTTCTGCTCAATCTAGGAGCCTCCTCTGAGGTGGCTGGATCAGTGTCATGTACTCTCCGCATGTAAATAAAGGGTGACTTGGTGAGTTCGTGGAGTTATTATACTTTCCTATTTAGGATCACTTAATTCACCAAAGTGCTAAATCTAGTCTGAAAATCAGCACCTGAAAATCTGAAAATAGGCTTAACTCAACCGATCCTAATTTTTAATCTGAGGTTTATTCAAGTCAGTGGAAATGCACTATAAGTGAGATCCTAAGGAGGCTACTTCAAATGATCAGAACAAGAGTTGCAAATCCCACCCAGAGAAAGGGACTAATTAAATAAGATTTCTGAAAGCAGGAGGGTCTGACAGACCAAATGGTCTCACGTCATTCTGTGCTCATCAGGTTCTTAGAATTAGTGT
Organism: Hemiscyllium ocellatum; assembly: GCF_020745735.1. Taxonomy (NCBI): domain Eukaryota; kingdom Metazoa; phylum Chordata; class Chondrichthyes; order Orectolobiformes; family Hemiscylliidae; genus Hemiscyllium; species Hemiscyllium ocellatum. Next base: position 44,188,486 of record NC_083431.1, read on the forward strand.
GTGATCCATTCCACAGGCACACATTGTATCTGGGATCATAAGGAGTGACAATGCAGTGCGTTAGGCACTGAATTTCGTCAGGATTTCCCCATTCTCCTCCTGTACTCTGCTGTGGAGACAGAGAGCTGACAATTTCCTTGCTGGAACAGAAATTTCAGCCTCTCTGACCTGAAGGTTATCATGCTGGGATAATGAAGACAGTACGCTTCCAGGTTGTAGATTTTCCCAATCCTCAGTGAGTCACTCAGCGACTGTAAGCCAATCCCAATATCGCTGCAGGGAAGTAATGGGCAGCTGGACTATTTTTAGACAGTGTGATGTGTGGCTTTGTGGCGACATGCGCAATTAGTCACATTTTCAGCTGCGGCGGAGTATTGTGAAGATGCTGCAGTTTTATCCAGTGTGTATGTTTTCAAATTACATTCAAAGGCGTCCATTGTGAAAAGCCACAATTCCTTGTACTAAAAGACAGAAAATGAGTGGTTAATTCAAACAGTCTCTGCAAATAGAAACGAGTTTGTGGTTTCAAGTGGGATAGTGTTTCTAAAATTATTCATGAAATGTAGGACATTGGCATATGCTGTATTCCAAGGTCCAGGACTACGTGCTGAGGGAGTAAAGCTTGGGGCAGCCACCGCCAAGGTACGGTGGGGAAAGGCGGCCATCTTTCTGCTGAAGTTAAATGGGGGTCTGTTCAGTTATTGGGCCCAATGCTTCAAATATATGCAAATATAATCTTGTACAAGTGAGAAATGCCTTGGGTTTGTTTGCTGGATAGGATCAAACTCTAATGTTTGTTTGTATTTTCATATGCTACTGTAGAGAACCAAACTGCTCTAGTGATTATGAATCGAGAGGTATTTTTATGAATAACGTACATTTTTTGAAATTAAAAAAATCCTTCACAGTGGGTTGCTAAGTCTGTGGTTTTTCAGGGAAGTCCAAAGGTGAACCTGAAGAGAAAGGGTCAGTCCAAACTGGGTTACATAAGAACATAAGAACGAGGAGCAGGAGTAGGCCCCCGAGCCTGCTCTGCAATTCAATACGATCATGGCTGATCTTTTCATGGCCTCAGCCCCACTTACCTGCCCTCTCAGCATAAGCCTTAATTCCTTTACTGTTCAAAAATTATCAATCTTAACTTTAGAAATATTTACTTCACTGGACAGGGAATTCCATATAATGACAATCTTTTAGGTGAAGAAGTTCCTTCTCAGTTCAGTCCTAATCTGCTCACCATAATCTTGAGGCTATGCCCTCTTGTCTTAGTTTCACCTGTCAGTGGAAACATCCTCTCTACTTCTATCTTATCTATTCCCTTCATAATTTTATGTGTCTCTGTAAAATCCTTCTTTACTCTTCTAAATTCCTATGAATATAATCTCAGTCCACTCAGTCTCTCCTCATAAGCCAACCCCAAGTCCGGAATCAACCTAGTGAACCCCCTCTGCACCCCCTCTAGAGCCAGTAAATGCTTTCTCAAGTATGATGTGGTGGTGCCGATGTTGGGCTGGGGTGGACAAAGTTAAAAATTTCACACCAGGTTATCGTCCAACAGGTTTATTTTAAAGCACTAGCTTTCAGTAAGGTCACCTAAGGAAGGAGCAGTGGTCTGAAAGCTTGTACTTCCAAATAAACCTATTGGACTATAACCTGGCTTTGTGTGATTTTCAACTTTCTCAAGTATGGAGATTAAAAATGCCAGCACCATATATAGCTGCAAAATAACCTCTCCGCTTTTAAACTAAACCCATTTAGCAATAAAGGACAACATTCCATTTGCCTTCTTAATTACCTGTTGCACCTATAGACCAACCTTCTTGATTCACGCACAAGGGCACCCAGATCCTTCTGCACAGCAGCGTGCTACAATTTCTTACCATTCAAATAATAGTCCTTTTTACTGTTATTCCTACCAAAATGGATGACTTCAAATTTATTAACATTGTTCTCCATCTGCCTGACCTTTGCCCACTCACTTAAACTACCTATGTCCCTTTGTAAAGTTTCACAATCGTCTGCACACTTTGCTCTACCACTCATCTTAGTGTCATACACAAACTTTGACATACTATATGTGGTCCCCAACTCCAAATCATCTATGTAAATTATGAATAATTGCGGTCCCAACAGTGATCCATGAGACACACCACTAGCCACTGATTGCCAACCAGAATAGCACACATTTATTGCTACTCTTTGCTTCCTGTTGGTTAACCAATACTCTATCCATGCTAATACATTCCCCATAAGGCCTTGCATCTTTATCTTACATAGAAACCTTTTGTGCATCACCTTGTCGAATGCCTTTTGGAAATCTCCATACACCACATTTACTGGGTACCCATTGTCCACCATATTTATAATTTCTTCACAGAATTCCAGAAGATTAGTTTAGCATGATCTGCCCTTCATGAATCCACGCTGTGTCTGCCCAACGGAACGATTTCTATCTAGATGCCTTGCTACTTCTTCCTTGATAATAGACTCAAGCATTTTGCCCACTACAGAAGTTAAGCTAACTGGTCTATAATTTCCCATCTTTTGTTGACCTTCCTTTTTAAACAATGGCGTCACATTTGCTGCTTTCCAATCTGCTGGAATTGTGCCAGAGTTGAGTGAATTTTGGAAAACTACCACAAGTACATTTGCTATTTCTCCAGCCATCTCGTTTAGTACCTGGAGATGCATTCCATCAGGGCCAGGAGACATGCCTACTCTTAGCTCTATTAGCTTGCCCAACACTATCTCTTTTGTAATAATGATTGTTTCCAGGTCCTCACCTACCGTTCCTAATGAAGGGTTTATGCCTGAAACATCGAATTTCCTGTTCTTTGGATGTTGCCTGACCTGCTGCGCTTTTCCAGCAACACATTTTCAGCCCTCACCTACCGTTGCCTCTTTGTCAATTACTGGCATGTATTAGTGTCCTCTACTGTGAAGACTGACACAAAATGCCAATTCAATGACTTGGCCATTTCATAATTTCCCATAACTAAATGTCTCTTTTCATCCTCTCAAGGCCCAATGTTTACTTTAGCCACTCTTTTTTGTTTTATGTAACTTTAGGAAACTTTTGCTATCTGTCTTTATGTTCTGAGCTAGTTTTTTTTCTCATAATCCATCTTACTTTTCTTTACAGCTCTTTTTGTGGCTTTCTGTTGACCTTTAAAGCTTTCCCAATCTTCTAGTATCCCACTGATTTTGGCCACTTTCTATGCCTTCTCTTTCAATTTGATAGTCTCCCCTATTTCCTTAGACACCTATGGCAGTAGTAGATGGACAGCACCAACAAATAACTGGATGGAATTTGGATCAAAACCTGACTGCATTGTATACAAATCAATAAAGAAGAGGACAAGTTATGTTACAAGAAGGGAATCCTTATTTTTATAATAGAGAACAAATATTTATTTATTTTTCTCATTTCATTCCCTAAGAATATGTACCTAATAATCTGTATCTTGGTACCTAAGATGATGCCATAAGTGAAGGCTTGTAAACCTTTCACTGTATTCAGGTGAGTACATGTGACAATGAAGCTAATTGTAAAAAATTCTGATTACTTTACTCACATTGTTGGTTGTTTTGACTGACTGCAGGAGCAGTTCCATGAGGGGCTGGTAGTAACTGGAAGGGAGAACACTCTCATCTCGTAATCGCAGTTGCAGCCTCAGTGACCCTAGATTTTCCCTGAAAGACAACACATTTGTTAGATTACATAGTATGACACAAGCTATTGTGTGCTTTGCACGGATAGGCAATACTCTAGGTTAGTTACCACAGCAACAACACATGCTGAAGGGTTAAGGTGATTCATTTGATCTTAATCCCAGAGCTGCTATCGGATCAGCACTTAATCTTTGTCAACTTTTTTTTAAAGGATAATTGAACATGTAATATTCACATCATGTCCTGATCTATTTGTATACAATTAGATTAAACCACAGTCTATTAGGATTGGTTGCTCTTTTATGTTTTTCTTCAAAAATCAGCAATTTCACCAACTTCACACATCTCAGTTATGAATATCAATATGCATTTGCTTCACGTCTACAACACTGTAGTTCTGGTTGTCATTCTTTCCATTATCTTTTGTGATGAAGCTTTCATTTTAATTCCAATTTCTAACAAAAATTACTTTACAAACCAATGATTCTGTAGCCGTGATATGGTCATTTTTCCCTTCATATCAAACATTATGGTCTCTGAAAAGTATATACTCGATAAATTGGATTGAAGCTGAGCTAGGGTGGGGGAACGGGTGTGGGGTAGCATTAATGCTGGATCCAGGCCTTCCCTTTCACGGTATCCAGCACCGAGAAACCCAGTCCACAGCTGTTAAATCTGAAAAGTTGCCTAAAGGAGGGAGTTAATTAATGACTGCATCCTAACTCATCCCAATTCTCATCCAATAAAAGCAACATTGGAGGCAAGGAGGGAGAGTCACATTTCACTTTTTTAATGTCTTATCCTCACTCCATTCCTCTTCTACCTGTCATGGGATGCTAAATTACCCCCAGTACACTGAATAATTACTGGACAGTCTTGAGTACTTGCAGTGAAACCAACTAATGAACTCATCTATATTTTATTCACAGTTAGAAAATCTCCATGTTAATTGCTTGTACCTGTGAATGAGAAATTCTAATTGCCAACACCTATAAGGTAGGAAAAGATAAACAGACAGTCAGAAAGGAAGTCATGTAAACAGTGGCTTTCCATTTTCAAATTCAATTTCCTTTTTAAAAGTTATTGACTTTTCAAAGTAAACATACCATTTTGTCTAATCTTTTGCAGTCATCAAGATAATTCAAATATCAATGTACAGGGAAAATAACACTTATATCATATGAGTGTGCGCTTAACCAACAAAGGGTCAATTCTTCTTCGAAGTCCCACCTTAGAACTTTTATATTTCTATACTTGCACAAAGCATCCACTCACTGCAGATTTTAAAATCAAGTTAGCTATGAACAAACTGGGTTTGTTGACGTATAAATTAGATTATCTTCCATGGCGTAGAGAATGCATGGGCGAACATCTCCATTTGACTAGAATTCAGAAGTATTGCACAAGACAGACAGCAACTGCCTGGTAGTTACTCTCCATATTTTCCTTCAGTTAATGCTTCATTCCACCCTCCACCCTTGACACACCTTTTCCATGTCAAACACTATTTGGAAGAAGCACTGAGTGCAAGAGAATAGACTGTAACCTGGGGCTTCAATGTCCGGCACCAAAATGTCTCACTAGCACAGCAATGGTCTAAACGGACCAAATTCTGAAGGACATGGCTCCCAGAATGATCAATGTCAGGTGGTGAGAAAAGTAACAAGAGTTAAAATACAACCCAATCTTGCCCCCATTGGCACGCTGTAACAGCAGCATATATCATATACAAAATGCACTGCAGCAATTTTCCAAGACATCAACAATACCTTCCATACCCACGATCATCTAAAAGGACAAAGGCAGCAGAGATATGGTAATGTCACTTCCTGCAGGGACCCTCAAAGACACCCACTGGCCTAACTTGGAGCCATCTTACTTCATAGTAACTGGATCAAAATCATCAAACTCCCTTCCTAACAGTACTGTAGATGTATCAGGACTGCAGCAGATCAAGAAGGCAGCTCATCACCACCTTCATCAAAAGCAATTTGAGTTGAGCCAGAAACTTTGGCCTAGCTAGTGATGTTCAAACCCCATGAATGAACAAGGTAAAGCCTGATTCTACAGAAGAATTGCGGTAAACACCTTGAGCTTTACACTACTGTAATTGACCTCTCGGTACTCCAACTCCTAAGCATGATCTGTGTCAACCACTTTACCTCAGTAAGTTGTCTGAAAGTGTCATGCAATTCTTAGCAGAGAATATGACTTATTTCAGTTAATCCTCTTACACATAATCCTAACCCTCTATTGACTCCTAACTTTAATGTTCTGTTTCGCTGATTATCTGTCACTCACCATCTGTCGACAAGACTTTATGGAAAAAGAAAATTCTACTCTAAACTATCATCAAAGGACTCTGAAGTAAAGCGTAGCCGTTTGTCCCATTGATCCATCTTCCCTATGCTTGGCTTCCAGTCCAGTAATGTCTCAATTTCAAAATTGCTTTGAAATCCCTTATCTTTCCTTACTTCTGTACTTTTTTCCAACTCAACAACACTCCAAAGTATTTGTGCTCTTTCAATCTCAGCCTCTTGTGTATTGCTGATTTCAGATTGGCTGCCCTTGATGTAGACTTTCAGCTGTCTAAGCTCTGTGAAATAACTCCACAGAGGCTGCTATCCCACCATCAAGTCACCCTTTATTTACATGTGTATAGTACTTAACACTGGTCCAGCTATGTCAGAGCCAGCTCTCAGAATGACTAGAACCTCTGACACGTCTGTTTTTGTCTGTCAGCCAAGGCTCCCTGATAGGACCAGATTAATAGCCCCAATCAGGGAACTCATATTCTATGAGGTCCACCGGGCTGACCTTGTTACAATCATTACACTCTGGAAATCCCTTGGTAAGTTTTGTCTCTCCACCTGTTGTGATTGTAATGATGATCCCTGATTGGGGCTGTTAATCTGGTCCAATCAAGCAGCCCTGCCTGACATATAAAAAGGGGAGTGTCAGGTCTGAAGACCTCCTCGTGGATCTGCTCCTGGGCCTGGCCAAACTGGCCATAAACAGGTCCAGGCAGCGGGCCGTGGAGGGGGTCGTTTAGGGCCAACTACCTGCCCCTCTTCCACGGTTATGTTAGAGCCCGGGTGTCTCTGGAGAAGGAGCACGCGGTGTCCACCAACACCCTGGAGTTGTTCAGGGAGAGGTGGGCACTGCAGGGAGTGGAGTGCACTATTTCCCTGTCTAATTCTATTTTGATTTAACCCCTGCCCTCCCCTTCACTGTTTGATCACATAGCATTGACCTTTGATGTGAAGGGCACTGCTGGTCACTGGCCACTTAGGTGTTTCCTTTCTTCCTGGTGGTGGAAACCGAATAAAGATTTGTGCACCTTGTGTCTTTCACTGTGTCTCACACCTGCACACACACACAACATGGGTGCTGAGGTGAAAAATGAGCACTATCGCAGTTAGGCAGTAGTGTGGGTGTAATAATAAAAAGCAGAAAAAATGGGAATGTCAGAGATACTGAGACTCTGAGAGCTGACTCTGAATGAAGCAGTACTAAAGTCAAGGACTGTTCACATGTAACTAAAGAGTGACTTGGTGGCAGGGTACCGTCCTCTGTGGAGTTATTTCACTGCTGTTCTTCTCTATTATGATGTCTCTTAAAACCTACCTTTTGAACCAGAAACAGAAATTGCTGGAGAAACTCAGCAGGTCTGGCAGCATCTGTGAGGAGAAAGCAGAGTTAATGTTTTGAGTCAGAACTGAGAAAGGGTCTATGGACTCAAAATGTTGACTCTGCGTTCTTCCCACAGTACTGTCATTGTTTCAGATTTCCAGTATCTGCAGTTCTTGGTTTTAGTTTACTTCTTTGACCTCCTGTCTTAATATCCCATATGACTGTGTATGAATTCTTGTTTTAGGCAAAAATGAGGACTGCAGATGCTGGAACCCAGAGTTTAGATCAGAGTGATGCTAGAAAAGCACAGCAGGTCTGGCAGTATCCGAGGAGCAGGAAAATCAACGTTTCGGGCAAAAGCCCTTCATCAGGAATAGAGGCAGGGAGCCTCCAGGGTGCAGAGATAAATGGGGGTGGGGCTGGGGATAAGGTGGCAAAGAGTACAACAGGTGTCTGTTTCAGTACATGCTTGAAGAGCTTCAGGGCAGAGGAGATGACCTGGGGGTTGCAGTGAAAGAGAGAGACTCACTGAGATTCTTGTGGAGAGAGGAGGAGAACTTCTTCAAGGTAGGCATCCTTGCAAGATTCACAGTAAGGTTAAAATCAACTAGGCAAAAGTGAACTCTTGTTTTGACAATGCTGCTGACATAGCCCATGGTGAGTTTTCTATTTAAATATGCTATTAATAAAGTTGTCCAATTCACTTGCCACGTGTGATTCAACTACAGATATATCATAAGATCATAAGAAATAAAGCAAACAAATATCATTCAGCTCATCAGCTCCTCTGCTGTTCGAGAACTGACCATCTGATTGTGACCTTAACTCCACATTTTTACCTGACCCTTCAACTCTCAATCACGAGTCTGTGTAACTCAGCCTTGAATATATTCAATGGCCCAGCCTCTAATGTTCTATGTGCAAACCTCCATCACTATCACTAAATGGGATAGACTTCAAACAGACCTGGCAACTCAAAACTGGACATCCATAAGACGCTTTAGGCCATTATCAGCAGAAAGTACCTCTAAATAATTTGTAAGCTCATTCCCTGGCATCTCCGTCACTCTGCCATTACCATCAAACCAGGGGGTCAATCTGATTCAAAGAAGAGTTCAGGAGGCCTACCAGGTACAGCACCAAACTGACATTGAGGTGTCAACCTGCTGCAGCTACTAAGCAGGAGTCCCTGCATACCAAACAGTGGAAACAACAAGCAACAAACTGAGATAAAAGACCCTTTAAGGAAGGAAGCAGATTTAATGATGAACAATTAAACAATTAACAAGTGGAGGAGGGTCCACAAATATCCTTATACTCAATGTTGCTGGGACACATCTGCGCAAAAGATAGGGCTGAAGCATTCACAACAATTTCCAGCCAAAAGTCTCAAGTGGATGATTCAGCTCAGCTTCCTTCGGAGTTCCCAAGCATCCCTGGAGCTAGTCTTCAAACAATTTGATGCCCTCCATGTGATATCAAGAAATGGCTGAAGGCATTGGGTACTGCAAAGGTCTAAGATCTGACAACATTCGGGTAGTAGTACTGAAGATCCACACTCCAGAACGAGCCACACCCTGCTGCCAAGAGCTGTTCCAGTACAGCTACAACACTTGCATGAGCCTAGCAACGTGGGAAATTGGCCAGGTATGTCTTGTGCATATAGTACAGCTCCAACAAGACTGAACAAGTTCAACACCATCCAGGATCAAGCTGTCTGCTTGATGGGTAACCCATTCACCATCTTAAACATTCATTCCTCCATCACTGCAAACAGTAGCATCAGTGTGCACCACCTACAAGATGCATCATTGTAATTCACCAAGCTTCCTTCAAAGCCACCTTTCAAACCTGTAATCTCTACAATCTAAAAAGTCAAGGGCACTAAATTTGTGGGAGAATAACTACCTGCAAGTTCCCTCTAGGCCACACACCATCTTGACTTGCAACTATATACCCGTTCCTTCAGTGACTCTGGGTTAAGATACAGGAACATTCTCCATAACAGTGCTCTGGGTGGGCCTATCATCTTATGGACTGTTCTAGCTCAAGGTGGCAGCTGGTCATCACTTTCTCAGGAGCAACATGGGATGGGAACTAAATGCTAGTCTAGCCGGTAATGTCCACATCTGACAAACAAGGAATTACAGTGAGTAACAATCCTCAGAGAAGAAATTCTTCCTCACCCCCATGTTAAATGGGAACTGCTTTATTTATAAATCAGATCCTTACTATTAAATTCCCCTGCAAGAGGAAATATCCTGCCAGCATTGACCCTGTTAAGCTAATTCAAAAACCTACATGTTTCAGTGAGATAATTTCACATTTTATTAAATAGCCAGGAGTCAGGTTCAATCTGCAGCAATAAGACTCCCTCTTCATCCCTGGAATCAGCACAGTGAACCTGCTGTGTACTGCTGCCAATGCAAGTATATCCCTCCTTGAGCAAGGAGACTAAAGCTGCAGGTGGTCCTACAGGCATGCACTCAACAATGCCCTATACAGCTACAGGAGAAAGTGAGGTCTGCAGATGTTGGAGATCAGAGCTGAAAATGTGTTGCTGGAAAAGCGCAGCAAGTCAGGCAGCATCCAAGGAGCAGGAAAGTCAATGTTTCGGGCATGAGCCCTTCTTCAGGAATGAGGAAAGTGTGTCCAGCAGGCTAAGATAAAAGGTAGGGAGCAGGGGCGTTGGAAATGCGATAGGTGGAAGGAGGTCAAGGTGAGGGTGATAGACCGGAGTGGGGGTGGGGGCGGAGAGGTCAGGAAGAACTCAGCACCGCCCTCCTAACCTGCAATCTTCTTCCTGACCTCTCCACCCCCACCTCCATTCTGGCCTATCACCCTTACCTTGACCTCCTTCCACCTATCGCATTTCCAACGCCCCTCCCCCAAGTCCCTCCTCCCTACCTTTTATCTTAGCCTGCTGGACACACTTTCCTCATTCCTGAAGAAGGGCTCATGCCCGAAACGTCGACTCTCCTGCTCCTTGGATGCTGCCTGACCTGCTGCGCTTTTCCAGCAACACATTTTCACCTGTCCAGCTACAGCCAGACTGCACCCTTGCATTAAAGGACAACAATTACTTGCTGTGTCTATATGCAAACATGTACTGAACAAGGACACCAGATTTCTCTGTATGGCAGCATTCTACAGTCTTTGTCCATTGAAACAACAATAATGATGTGAAGAATTGATGTTCATTATTTTAGAACCATATAATACAGAGTTGAGTTAAAGTAGCTGTGATGGGTAGGGATATGTGGTCATTCTCTGGTTTACTATTTTTTATATGTTTTTAATTAAACAAGGAAGAATTAACCACATTGCCGTTAGAATAATAGTGCAACATTTGTTACCTTCTCTCTCTCCCCTTTTCTTTGGATTCTTCCAAGTAATGGCACCTTTAGTCTTGAGAGACCACTCAGTAAAGTGCTGTGAAAGCGGAGCTGACCTTGAGAAGGACAACAGTCCAATTGCTCTCAAAGTTTCCTTACGATACAGGATTACTGAAGACTTGCTCTTGTTTGATTGGTAGCTGTCTTTTGCTAGATTATAATTGATCTCCTATGAACACAGACAGCATTGCATGGCTGCTAATGAGGGATGGAATATGCAGTTTATATATACTGGTGCCACATGGAAATATCAGCCTTCATCTTAATAGACTGGTTGAAACAAATAATTAAAAGGAATAGAGCGCTATTGATGTCAAAGGAGAGATTTCAGGAGATTGGCTGTGAAACATTGTGACCAAAAGTGGCAGGTGACAGCGACATAACTGACAGAGTACAAAAACCAATATCAAGAGATTTATACATAATACAATACAATATAGCACAGGAACAGGCCTTTCAACCCAAACTGCTTGCACCTATCTGCTTCCTATCTGCTACGTACTGCCCATATGAGGTTGCTATCCCTATGTTCTCCTCCTAATCATGTGTCTAACAAGATACAATTTAAATCTTACTAATGTACCTGCTACCACCACAGCCACCAGCAGTGCATTCCAGGTGCCCACCATACTCTGTATGAAAAACTTTCCCTACACTTCTCCCCTAAACTTGCTCCCTCTCACTTTAAACCTGCGTCCTCCTGTAGTTAACCTTTCCATCCTGGGAAAAAGCCTCTTACTGTCCACCCTATCTATGCCTCTCGTAATTCTGTAGACTTCTATCAGGTTGCCCCTCAGCCTCTGTCTTCCCAGTGAAAAAAAATCCATGTTTAGCCAACCTCTCCTTATAAATAAAAACTTCTAGACCAGTCAACGTCCTGGTAAACTTTCTCTTCACCTTCTCCAAATCATCCATGTTCTTCTGGTAGTGTGGTGACCAGAAATGCATACAATATTCTAAACGCGGCCTAACTAAAGTTTTATACAGCTGCAACAAAACTTGCCAACTTTTACATTTGATGCTTCAGCCAATGAAGGCAAGCGTACTATATGCCTTCTTGACCTGTAGCCAAGATGGGATTTGTGGACCTGTATGCCCTTCTGTGTGTCAATGCTCCTAAGGGTTCTGCCATTTATTGCATAATTCGCACCTGAATTTGATCTTCCAAAATGCATAACCTCACATGCATCCGGATTAAACTCCATCTGCCATTTCTCTGCCCAAATTTGCAAACCATCTACACCCTGCTGTCTTCTCCTCACTATCTTCAACTCTGCCAATCTTGGTATCATCATAAACTTACTAATCAGACCACTTTTATTTTCCTCCAGATCATTTATATATTATAAACAACAAAGGTCCCAGCACTGATTCCTGTGGAACACCACTAATTACTGATCATGCATTCTGAAAAGCATCCTTTCACTGGTACTCTCTGTATGACGAAGCCAGTTTTGTATCCATCTAGTCAGCACACCCCAGATCCCATGAGATGCCTTGTGTCATCAACAATAGCAGAACTGTACTCCAGCAAAAAATCTGTCATCTCATGGCCCAGTGTATCCCCCACTCAACCGTTACCATCAAGCGAGAGAATCAACCCTGGTTCAATAGAGAGTGCAGGAGGACATGACAGGAGTAGCACCATACATACTTGAAGATGAAGAGGTGTCAATCTGGTGAAGCAACCAAACAGGACGACTTGTCTGCCAAACAGCATAAGCAGCAACAGATGGACAGAACTAAGTGATCCCACAACCAACGGATCAGATCTAAACTCTTAATCCTGCCACATCCAGTGGTGAATGGTGGTGGATAATTAAACAACTCACTGGAGGAAGATATTCCACAAATATCCCATCCTCAATGATGGAAGAGTTCAGCACATCAATATAAAAGAAAACTTTCGCAGTAATCTTCAGCCAGAGGTGCCAAGTGGATGATCCATCTCGGCCCCCTCAGTGGTCCCCAGCATCACAGATGCCAGTCTTCAGCCATTTCGATTCGCTCCATGTGAGATTAAGAAACAGTTAGAGGCACTGGATACTGCAAAGTCTACGGGTCCTGTTAACATTCCGGCAATAGTACTGAAGACTTGTGCTCCATAACTTGCCACTCTCCTAGCCAAGCTGTTCCAGTACAGTTACAACACTGGTATCTACCTGACAATTGCTCGGGTATGTTCTATATATAAAAAGCAGGACAAATCCAACCTGGCCAACTACCACCCCATCAGTCTACTCTCAATCATCAGTAAAGTGATGGAAAGGATCATCAAGCAGAACCTGCTCAGCAATAACCTACTCAGTGATGCTCAGTTTGGGTTCCACCAGGGCTACCCAGCTCCTGACTTCATTACAGCCTTGGTTCAGGCATGGATAAAACAGCTGAATTCTAGAGGGGAGGTGAGTGTGACAGCCCTTGACATCAAGGAGCCCTAGCAAAACTGGAATCAATGGGTATTGGGGAGGAAACCAGGACACGTACCTGGCACATAGAAAGATGGGTCATGGGTGTTGAAGGTCAGTTATCTCAGCTATAGGACACCTCTGCAGAGGTCCACTCACAGCAGTGTCCTAGGCCCATCTATCTTCAGCTGCTTCATCAATGAATTTCTCTCCATCATAAGGTCTGAAGTGGGGATGTTCACCAATGATTGCACAGCATTCAGCACCACTCCGGACTCCTCAGATATTGAAGCAGTCCATGTTCAAATGCAACAAGATCTGGACAATATCCAGACTTAGGCTGACAAGTGGCAAGTAACATTCATGCCACACAAATGCCAGGCTATGAGCATCACCAAAAAAAGACAATCTAACCACCATCAATTGACATTCAATGGTGTTACCAGCACTGAATCTGCCACTACTAACATTATGAGGGTATCATTAACCAGATACTCAACTGGACTCACTACATGAACACAGTGGCTTCAAGAGCAGATGAAAGGCTAGGAATAGTTCCTCTCCAAGCCACTCACCATCCTGATTTAGAAATATGTTGCTGTTCCTTCACTGTCATTGAGTCAAAATCCTGTAGGTTAACTCACAGCAGGTGAGCGGTGACCACAGCAGTTCAAGAAGGCAGCTCATCACCACTTCTCAAGGACAACTAGGGGTAGGCAATAAATATTGGCATAGACAGTGATACCTACATCCCACAAATGAATAAAAAACAGAGATAATATACTGTGAAGGAAATACAAAACTGAAGCACACTGTCAAAAACAAACTGCTTTAGTTAACAGATTGTCACCACCCTTCAAGAGTCTGTACAGCAGAACTGCTTGTGAAACATTTCGACTGATGCTGTTCTCCTATGTCTATGAGTGTATTGGTCTTGATGGTGGCAGATTTTAAAACTTGCAAGTTATTTTCAAAACACGGTTTTTATTAATATTGCATATATTTTTGCATTCCCGAGTGAATGCAGTGACCTAATTACATCGAGCCAGTGATCATCAAAATCCTACATTGTTGCACAGATGCAGATTGCTGCTACAATAAGCAAACTCCAATGTTCTTTTGTGATCAGAATTCTTCTCCATTTCCACAATTCTCACACTTTTGTACATCATAGATCTGACCTGTCAATGAGGAAATATTGAACTGATTCCTCTATTTTGATAGCAACCATTAATCGAGAAACTGCTGCTGTGCTCAGGTCTTCTCAGAGATTGGTTGAACACTTCTCTTTTCACAGAAACTCTTGAATTTATTGCTGAGCTGGTAACAAGACACTGAGAAACCATTCATCGCTACTTGGCGCCAAGCAAGAATTACGTGTTTTAATACCGTCAGTCTTCACAGAGTACATTTAGGAGTTTTAAGTACATACAGTATTGAAGAAGGGATTATGCTTTTTTTCTATGTTCCCTTGTTTCAATGAATGAGGAAAGAAATAACTGACATTTATCTGATGTAATTCAAAACCTTAGGACAATTGAATGTGATATATAGCCAATTAAGTACCTTTTGGATTGTTGTTGCTATAATAAGGGAAGTTACAATGACATTGTTTCCTGTTACAACCTTGTAAATTGGAAACTCTGTATTATAACACTTCATAGGATGCCCAAAGTGTTTTCCAGCCAATGTTCTAAAAGAAGCTTTGAAAATGGACAATATGGTGGACTATATAAATTATCTTTAACTTTACACACTGCATGCAATAAGTGGGTCCCTTTAAACAGAGTGTGCTCCTTTAACAATAACTATAAAATTGACAAATCTGCTTAATTCAATCTGTAAAGTTGAATTATTTTCCCAGCAAATCCCAAAATACCTGTCACGTGAACTGGGCAGGCAAGAATAGTCCATTTTATTCTTCCTTCACTGGCTACAATGAGATCATCACCAAACAAAGTATCCTAACAGAGTCAGTTAAGTTAACAGTTGGTTGATGGCGGTGTTAAAGATACAAAGGTGACAGATGTGGATTGATTAAGGGCTGAGAGCACAAATGGGGCTCTTGTCGTTCACTAATGATGTCCCTACCTCTGAGCCAGGAGTCCCACGTTCTTATCTAATCTGCTACAGAGGTGTGGTGATGACATCTCTGAACAGGTTGATGAGAAATATCTGCTAAATTTCCCTTTACCATCAATTTGAGTTCCTATGAGACAATGGCTGTGTCCCTACCTTGGAGTTAACAGACCTGGATTCAACTCCCACCTGCTCCAGTAGTGTGTGATAACATCTCAGAACAGGTTGATAGAAACTATCCAAGAACACAAATAGAGAGGTTCAGCTGGGACACTGAGACAGTAGTTAAAAGGCAGAGATTTGTAAGGCTGCATCTTGCAAATAAACCTACAATCAAGGGATCAACCTGTGATTTGTTTTGTATTTGGTTGGCTAGGGAGTATTGTTGAACAAAGAGACTTTGGAGTGCAGGTTCATAGCTCCTTGAAAGTGGAGTCGCAGGTAGATAGGATAGTGAAAAAGGCGTGTGGTATGCTTTCCTTTATTGGTCAGAGAACTGAGTACAGGAGTTGGGAGGTCATGCTGCGATTGTACAAGACATTGGTTAGATCACTGTTAGAACTTTGCTGTAATTCTCATCTTCTTCCTATCGGAAAGATGTTGTGAAACTTGAAAGGGTTCAGAAAAGATTTACAAGGATGTTGCCAGGTTTGTAGGATTTGAGCTATAGGGAGAGGTTGAATAGGCCAGGGCTGTTTTCCCTGGAGCGCTGGCGGCTGAGGGGTGACATTATAGAGGCTTCCAAAATCATGAGGGGCATGGATAGGGTAAATAGACTAAATCTTTTCCCTGGGGTGGGGGAGTCCAGAACTAGAGGCCATAGGTTTAGGATAAGAGGGGAAAGATATCAATGAGACCTAAGGGGCAACTATTTCACGCAGAGGGTGGTACATGCATGGAATGAGCTGGCAGAGGAAGTAGTGGAGGCTAGTACAATTGCAACATTTAAAAGGCATCTGAATAGGAAGGGATTGGAGGGATATGGGCCGGATGCTGGCAGGTGGGACTAGATTGGTTTGGAATATCTGGTCAGCATGGAGGGTTGGACCGAAGGGTCTGTTTCTGTGCTGTACTTCTCTATGACTCTGTGAGTCCATTTAACAAATTGCTCTGTTATTTTCTTACCATAAAGAACTTTATTGATTCCTGTGTTGCTAACTTTTAAGTTCATTTTGTGTTCTCTGAACCAGGTCAGCAGGGGAGCATTTCCAACAAACTGTATCAGGCTGGTTATAGAGAAGACGCTGTGGAGGTGCAGAGCAGAACATATAGTGGAATGTAATGTTGTGGAAATGGTGAGAATGCCAGTTAAATGGGTACTGTACTAATAAGACACTTCTGTTTGCAAGTATGGACTCCGCATGCAAATTTGTGCCTCATTGCTGATTTTCATAACTTGGACTCATCTGGAGGTTGACAGACACCTCTAACTTTAGCACCCCAAGTTGATGAGATGCAATTCTTCAGGAGCCGCAGAAGTGAGTACCTTACACCCTGCTCCCACTAAAGGTGTAGAATGTTCTGGCTGGCAGACAGTAGCATTTTTCAGAATCATTCAGGGACCAAGGGAGTGGGTGCACAGATTCTAGGATATGGCACTGAAGCTCCTGGTTCAGAACCTGAGGAGGAGACATGTTTTGTACCCATAGGCTAGTACAATTGCAACATTTAAAAGGCATCTGAATAGGAAGGGTTTGGAGGGAGACAACTGGCCTTCCTATCCCTCCCTTTGCCTGGCTTCATGACCTTGCCCTATTTCCAATGCAGACCATGTGGGACTCCAACCAAGCTGACAATGACCCTTTCTTTGGGTGTTCCTATTTGGTACCCTGTGCAACAGAATATCAACTAGTATAGGCCAACCCTCAAAGAGTTGAAAATAAATGTTGATCGACATTTTGTGAAGTCTTGACCAATGGTACCAGGATATCTCCCAATGTATTTCAAAAGACCTCATCAAACCTCCAGAACTGGGTGAATGGTAAGAAGTGGTAATCTTTAGCTAGTGTAAGAAATACTTAACATTGACTATTTTAATCCTAATCATGTGATCACTGTTATGAGAGGGTGGGAAGATCAAGTGCTCATCACCAAAATGGCATCTCCAGCCTGCTTGATGAGCATGAATAACTAAAGATCCTGTCCCTTGCAAAAGCTTCAAGCCCTTCACCAAAGTTAAACACCAGGCTAAATCAATGTTTCAGCATAAGGCTCCATCTTGGCCATTTCTAAGCATTTTTAATGGCAGAGGTTTACAAAGAAACCTTTCAGCCTTTCATTGGCATCTATGATAACCCAGTCTGCCTTTTCTCATGATAGGAAGCAGAAAATAGAGAGCTCGCGTTTATAGTCACAACATTCATACTCCTAGGATAACTCAAAATGTACATCAAAGCCAATGAGGTAATTTTTAATTTTAGTCATTGCTGTTAAGAGTGAAACATGTCAAATAAGGTTGCAAGATTTCATAAAGGAATTGTACGGCACATCTTCAAAACTTCAAGGCTGAGATGGATATTTGTTACACAAGAGTATTAAGGATGACGGAATCAAGGAATGTGCAGTTACGATAAAAGCAGCCACGATCTTTTGAATGGCATAACATTTGCTCAGGGAGTTATTAGGAATTGGAATACGCTGACTGGGAAAGTGTTGGAGATGGATTGTATATGAGGTTTCAAAAGAGAGCTGGATTGTATTTGAAAGTGATGAAGTTACAGGGCTGGAGAATGGGACTAGCTGGGTAGCTCTTTCAGGAGCTAATATAAACACAATGGGTCAAATGGCCTCCCTCTGTACTGTAAAATTCCAGGATTCTATGATGTTTTTTAACAACCACAAGAGGTTGTATGTCTTATTCCAGTTCCATTGAGAACTGTACCAGAGATCCAGGTTCACTTGTGTAAATGCCAAGAAGATCGGTGCACAGCTGTTAGTCTCAGGAGAAGCAAAACCAGCAAGTCCCAATTGAAGAGGGTAACAACCTTTATGGCGGGGGGAGGGGGGGTGTTGGGGCGAGTCCTGGGGACGGGGAGGAAGTCTCACTTCTGCTGTCAGAAATGCTGCAAGTCAATTTCACACATTTCAAGCAAAGAGCTGACAGTTTGGGAGGTCAGAGGGAATCCTGGAATCTGGCAAGACAGAGAAGTAGCTATGTATAGAAACTGATTGCACATTTCAATGTGTCAGTCTTCCAGCAGAAAAAACTGATTCTGCTTATTAGTAGATGCCTGCTTCTCATTTAGAGCAGGGCCCCAGATCGTGTCACCAATTCTGATAGCTTTAATTATCTGAAGAACCAGATATTTTGAAATCATACAAAAAAGGAGTAAATTACAGTTAAATTTGAAAATTAAAAATTTGTTTCATGATCTTTTACAGATAATCAATTTAGAGATGGTACTTGAGTGTTAAGTAGGTCGGTCTGGGTCACCCACTAGGGTGGTTACATCTTCATAGAAATCTGGTAGAAGGTTTCAGTTCAGAAACTGATTCAAATTCCAATGATATCAACGGGTCAAAAACTATCAGGTTCCACAACAAGTAATTCCTCAATTAGATATAACCCAGGAGGAGCAGGCAAAACAGTTATAGAAACCCCCCCAAATAATCAGGCTTGATTTCGGACTTGGATCCAGGAATGAGCAATGATGACTTTTTTTAGGAAACTGAAATAGAAGAACAAAGCTAACAGTAAGGGAATCCGCATCAAATGCACGTGAACGACATATTTCAACAACAGATTCAAAATATTTTCCCTACATCAATCTAGTCAACAATACACACTGACAGATTCAAGAACTATCTAGCTGATAGTTTGTAGCTGGAACATGACTATAGAGAGGCAGTTATGCAGTGTAACATCTAGTGTTCCTGCCTCTGAGCAAGAAGATACAGGTTAAAGTTTCCCTCCAGGATTAGTTGGACAAGGAAGATGTGTTCACAACACAGCCAATCAGGTTGATCAGCATCCCTGCTATGCACTGGTGTGTGCTGGCCCCTCCGAACGTTTCAAGAAGGAATTTGTCGGGAGAAAGTGGGAACAGGTTACTGAGGTGGATAATCAGACATGATCACATTGAATGGCGTGGCAGAATTGAAGGGTTGAATGATCTACTCCTCCTGCTATGTTCTATGGTTTGATGGATGACACTTGCTTATGGGAAGGAACCTGCACATGGAGCCTTTTTAACTTTTTAACTTGAGGAGGCTGTAACGCTGTAGCTACCACATTCTGGCTGATCAGGAATCCCTGTTGTTTTACCGTGCCACTATGGGAGTATCAGAAGGATCCTCAACCTGCTTGGCTGTAATATGACACACCTTCCTTGGTCTTGAAATCTGGAAATGGGACATGAACGTCTGACCTTGAGGTAGGGACAACACCACTGCACCCCCCTGGACTTGCTGCCCCAGAATACAGCACATACATGAAAAAGTACATGTTGTCATCCGAGAGTGAACAAATTCACATTAAAACCATACCATTGTGAAACTGATACCAGTCGAATAATGGCAACATTGGTGAATAAATGGTTAACACATTCACATGGTTTTTCATTGTTTAAATTTTAAGGGAAGTGAGTCCACTTAACCTAATAATCATTATTAGCCTTTCCAAAGTTATTAGCAGGAAGTGAAAGCGGCAAGTCATCAAGCAGCAAGGAAGACCTAGAGGTCAAAGACAGGCAGGGCAAGATGTTTTTGTGATGTGGAGATTCCAGTGTTGAACTGGGGGGAACAAAATCAGAAGTCACACGACACTAGGTTATAGTCCAAACAGGTTTATTTCAAATAAGAATCTTTCGGAGCACTGCCCCTTTATCAGGTGAAGTCACCTGATGAAAGGGCAGCGCTACAAAAGCATGTGATTTCAAATAAACCTGTTGGACTATGATTGGGTGTCCTGTGACTTAAGAATTGTTTGAGTATGCCATAAATTTTATAAATGTTTTCTGTTAAGCAACTAAAACTGACAGTAACTTCTCCATTACTATTTTAGTAAAACAGGTATCAGGAGTCATTTTTATTAAAAAATAAATTCCATTTCTCCAATGGACTTATATCTTCAAGAGATCTCAAAGCATGTACTTTTAAGTGCGGTGTCAATTGTCAGAAAAACCCATCGGCTCACTAATGTCTGTAACGGAAAGGAACTGCCATCCTTATCAGGTCTGGTCCACGTATGACTCTAGACACACAGCAATGTGATTGACTCTTAACAGCCCAGCAGGCAATTAGAAATGGCCAATAAATCTGGTCTGCACAGTGACGCCAATTTTGAAAAATGTTGTAATGAGGGAATTGCAAATTGGTCAGTGTCACCAGCAGTTTAGGCACTTCTAAGAAGAGGTCCCATAAACAGTGATAATGATCAGATTATCCATTTTCATTGTATTGGCTGAAGTATCAATTTTAGCCAGTACTGTACATCAGGGACTTTACAATGCTCTTTTACATACTGACGTAGGATCTGTCTTGTCCAGCTGGGCAGATTGATGGGTATCTCCATGTAGTGTCTCATCCCACAGGCAGAACCTCTGACAATACAACACTGGACTGACCTGCCAATTCTAACCATGGATGGGGCAGGGTGTGGCAGGCTTGTATTACTGGGTGAGTGCCATGTACATTGTAGCTGACCCTTAGAATGCCGGCAGTGGATAGCCATCAAACCTGGCAGCCTACCCACCATATCTGAATAAATAATTAATGATCAACTGAGCCTGTTAAAAGCACAACTGACCCCAATTTTACCCTGCCCATGTCATGACGAGATTGACGTGGACAGGCAGGGGGAGAGGCAGCCCGTTATTTTGTGAATGTTTTTAAAAGAGATTACCGGTTGTGGGTTGAGGGCTCAGAAGGTAGTACCTCTCCTTCCTTTCTCCTGGTTTCGACTTTAAAACCCATCTCTTCAGTGCTGCATTTCTAAGAGATTCAAACCTTCTCCGTCCAGCCCCGCCCCCACCCCCAGCTTTACCAGGGTCCCAGAAACAATGGGGCCTTCAGCCTGGGACTGGGAATCCAGTACCAAGCATTTAATGTTGCTGGGACTGCTGGAGCAGGTGGCCAATCCAGTAGTGAGGGCCAGACGGCCCACTCTGCCCCAATTCAGTCCACCCCTCATAGTAGCACGGGCTGTCAGCTGACTTCCAAATTCTTCCCATAATCCCAAGTCAGTACTATGACTATATAAAGGCAAGGCTCAGTCTCTGTGTTCCAGATATGATTCAACTGGTCCACCGTTAAGCTTCAAGCAAATCACAATTTACTGTTACTACATAGTTAAATATGACAAAATGTACTGGCATAACTTTATTGAAATACTTAACAAAATAATGTATTATCTGCCCCTTTCTGATTTTTAAGAGGAAGCCTCTCTGTCTAAGAGTTCAGTCCAGCAGCAGAGAACTCAAGCTTTCAACTCCAGCTGCCAGCAAAAGCCAACCCAAAATCTTTTTGGGTCTGATTGAGCCTGACCCCACCCACTCAAGAATCCTTTGTCCTAAAAAAAAACACCCATGGGAGAACTCAACACTATTGACGGCCTGATTGATAGTGACATTTCTCTTGCAACACCCCTCTGCAAGAGAAGCATGTCAGACCACCTCTCTTAAAGGCACATACCCATCAAGTGGGATGTAGGAAGGATTTACATCTAATCATCTCCACCCAATCTTGATACAAAGTAATTGAAATGTTCCAATTCTAAGTATTGTCTCTGACTTTGATGAACAGAAGTTTGAGCAGAAGAATAGAACCTGCATATTTTCCTGCGGGGAAGAATAGCCGGGCTGCTGTCTAGCATCATTCCCCATACACTGTTTGAGAGACCAGTTTGCCTTCCTGTCTGGTAACTGGAATCTCTGGCTGAGTGGTTTAGACTGCTGTCTCACAGTACCAGGAGCTGGGTTTGATTCCACCCTTGGATGCCTGCCTGTGTGGAGTTTGTACATTCTCTCCATGTCTGTGCGGGTTTCCTCTGGGTGCTCTGGTTTCCTTCCATAGTCTAAAGATGAAAATCATGCAACACCAGGTTTGTGTCCAACAGGTTTATTTGGAAGCACTAGCTTTTGAAGTGCTTCGAAAGCTAGTACTTCCAAATAAACCTGCTGGACTATAACCTGGTGTTGTGAGATTTTTAACTTTGTCCACCCTAGTCAAACACTGGCTTCTCCAAATCACAGTCCAAAGATGTGCAGGTCATGTGGATTGGCCATGGGAAATGCAGGGATAGGATGGGGGGGATGGAATGCTCTTTGGATGGTTGGTGTGGACTTGAGGGACCAAATGGCCTGCTTCCACACTGTTGAGATTCAAGGCAAAGGGTGAAATGGTGGGAGAAGGGAGCGGGGTAGAAGATGACTGAAATCATGGGAGAGAATGAATGGGAAAATGTCACATTAAATTTAAGCATAAAAATGATTTAAAATGACGCTGTGCATGAATGACTAAGAGATTAAATTTGCATTTTCTTCTGAGATGAGGGCAAACCCCAGAGATGGCCCATCACAGCCTCACTTTGAAACTCGTTTTACAGTGTAATTTGGATAGATGTCTCCAGTAGCTGAAGTGAGATGACTCATCATTTGATGACTGTCACTGAAGCTTTGTGTAGGATGCATCATCCATGACCCACACAACAACATTGTAAGGTAATGGCTGATCCTCTCCAGCACGTCACTACTATCCGAAGGCTGGATTTGCTTTGGTCAGAGTTATAATAAAACCTTTTGTCTGTCTTGAAACAGTCATTTAGCAGACGTAATCACTCCGTTACAGCCTGAATTCTACAACTTCTTTCTGTCGCTATCTTCCATTGCCCTGTTATCACTTTGTTGTTTAATTAAAATGCACATCCATTATGCAGTAATCTTACAATTGAGAAATGAAAAAGAATTAGCTGATTTTACTCAGGTACACATTCAGCAATGGCCTTTAAATCTTGAAACATATTTTGGCAGCATTCTAGTAATACATCCTGTTTTGAAATCCTCTTTTTGAGCAAGCTCTATTGAATCACAAAGCTTTGTATAAAGTGTTAGAATCCTGCTCAGATTGTGCATGCTGATCTAGGCTCCACAGCCCAGGAAAGATATGTTACCCTTGAAGGAGGTCAAGTCAATAATCATCAGAAAGATACTGGGGTTAAAAGGATTAAGTTATAAAGACAGGTTGCATGGACTGTCTTGTATTCCCTTAAATGTAGACTTCAGGACACAGCAGCATACACTTATATTGCAGCTTGGATCAGTACTGCCCTTGTTGAAGTGGAAGCAGTGCTGCGCAGGTCAATATTCTTCTGTACTCCCCAAGAATAGGTGCCACCATCTTGTCACAGTTCCCTACATTACCAGCACCAGCACTCACTCCAGCTCTGTCATTGCACACACATCTCACCATGGCTCACAGACTACAACTCTCAGTGTCACAAGCATCATGTTCACTTAACGACCTCACCAATCTTTCCTGCGCTCTGTGCTTCCTACACCCTCATTGATAACACCTCACCACTTTTCTGGATAATGCAAAGCAACTGAGCAATCTTCCAGTCACTTCGATCACTCTCAATCTCTCCCTTTGGCTTGCTAGAAGAAAAATTGGCCCAAGCCTAGAATGATGTTTCTCTCAACTGCTCCCCAGACTTGTCCTGCAGGACCCCATGTTGCAAGAATATGGGTCTCCAGACTTGAGTACAACCAAGAGCCTGATTGACGAATGCCAACTCTCCGGACTGGAATACGATAAGACCCTGACTCCACAGGATGCTCTTCTTTGAGTTTTGCACATAACCATTCATGTAAAGCACATGCAGTGTGCCTACCATCTAAACTGATGCCACACGTGCCACTGGATGGATAACCGACATGCCACTCCATAGCCTGCTCAGTGATTCCATTGGCAGAAGCTATGTGAGAGCTGAAATAGACCACACAGCCCATCAAGTCCACCATTCAATGAGATCAAGGTTGATGTGATAAACCCTAACTTCACTTTCCTGTATTATCCCCAAAACCTTGATTTCCTTATTGATTAATGAATATATAATGACCCAGCCTTTATAGGCCTTACCCTCTCAGAGAAGAAATTCATCCTTATCTTAAATGGGCAACTCCTTTTTCTGAGATTTTGACCTCTGGTCCTAGACCCTCACATAAGAGGAAATAACCTTTCCACATGTACCCTGTCAAATTCCCTTACTATCATGCACATTTCAATAAGGTTGCCCCATTCTTATAAGAGTACAGGCCCAACCTAGTCAGCATTTCCTCATAAGACAGTCCATCCATTCTGCGATCAGCTTAGTGATCCTTCACTGGACTCCCTCAATGCTAATATATATTGGCATTGAGATCTGACTATTCTCATGTATTGCTTTAGCAAGACCTACTTTTATTCTCCATTCTCTTGCAAATAAAAGCCAACATTCCATTTGCCTTCCCTATTACCTGTTGGACTTTGATGCTAACTTTTTGTGGCTTAACAAACAATGACTTCCAATTCCCTCTGATCTGTAACTTTCTACAGTCTTTCTCTAGTTAAATAATATTCAGCTCCTCTTGGTTCCTCCTGCCAAGTGTAAAACCTCACATTTTCCCACTTTATATTCCATTTACCAAGATTCTGCCCACTTACTTGTTTAGAACCCTCTACAAACTATATGAGTCATCATTACCACTTGTCTTTCCACTTATCCTTATGTCATCATAAACTTAGCTATTGTACATTCACTTAAGTCATTAATATATATTGTAAATAATTCTTGCTCAGCACTGATCCATGTGGCATTTCACTTGTTACAGGTTGCCATCTGAGAAAAGGCCCTCTTATCCTAACTCTGTCTTCTATTAGTTTACAAATCATCCATCCATCCTAATGTACCATCTCCAACACCCTGGACTCTTATCGTATTGAGTAACCTTACGTATAGAACCTTATCAAATGTCTTCTGAAAATCAAAATGTATTACATCCTTGGCTTCCCCTTTATCTATCCTACTTATCACCTCAAAGAATTGTAATAAATTTGTCAGGCTTGATTCTCCAATCATGAAGCCATGCTGATTCTCCTTGATCATATAATGTCTTTCTAAATGCTCTGCTTTTACATCCTTTATAACAGACACTAACATTTTCTAATAATAAATGTTAAGCTAACTGGCCTATTGTGACCTTTGTTTTGTCTCTGTCGCTTTTTAAGCAAATGTGTCACATGGGCATTTCCAATTCCCTAGGATGTTTAGAATCTGAAGATTCTGAGAAGATTATTAGTATAAGATCACAAGACATCAGAGAAGGTGGAGGCAATTCAGCCCATTGAAATCATGGCTGATCTGATCATCTTCAACTCCACTTTCCTGTCTTTGCCCCATACTGATTAAAAATCAGTCTATCTCAGCCTGAATGTATTTAATAAACCAACCTCTCCAGCACTCTGGAGTAAAGAATTCCACAGATTCACTACTCCTGGAGGGAAAAAATTCCTCGTCTCTTGTCTTAACTCTGAGATGATGCCAGCTCATCCACTCTTTCTGTAGTTTATTGGCCTTTAGCCCCATTAGTTTCCCAAGCACTTTTTCTCCAGTGATAGTTATTGTATTTATTTTCTCTCCTCCTTTAGCACCTTGATTATTTCATAATTTTGGAATGCTGTTATGTCTTCTAATGTGAAGGCTTCTGAAAAATCTTCATTCAGTGTCTCTGCCACTTCCTAGTTCCCCATTATTGTTCTCCTAGCCTATTCTCTAAGGGTTCTAAATTGACTTTGGCTTCTGTCTTCCCTTTTGTACAAGAAGCTCTTAGTGTCCATTTTGATATTACCTGCAAGATTAGCATCAAAGTACTGAATATCTTCTCCTCCGTTGTTATCAATTTGGGTCATTTTTTTCTCTTGGTTTTTAAAATTTTCCAAATTTTCTATATTACCAATAAACATTGCCATATCATCTGTTTTTTGTTTCAATTTTATGGTACTTCCAACTTCCCTGGTTAACTATAGCTAACTTATCCTCTTTCTTATAGGGCAGAGTATTGAGTATCGGAGTTGGGAGTTCATGTTGTGGATGTACATCACAATGGTTAGGCCACTTTTGGAATATTGCGTGCAATTCTGGCCACGCTCCTATCAGAAGGATGTTGTGAAACTTGAAAGAGTTCAGAAAGATTTACAAGGATGTTGCCAGGGTTGGAGGGTTTGAGCTATAGGGAGAGGTTGGGGCTCTTTTCCCTGGAGCGGTGACTGAGGGGTGACCTTATAGAGGTTTATAAAATCATGAGGGGTAGGAATACGGTAAATAGACAAGGTATTTTCCTTGGGGTATAGGAGTCCAGTATTAAAGGACATAGGTTTAAGGTGAGAGGGGAAAAATTTAAAAGGGACCTAAGGGGCAATTTTTTTCACGCAGAGGATGGTGCGTGTATGGAATGAGCTGCCAGAGGAAGTGGTGGAGGCTGGTACAGTTACAACATTTAAAAGGCATCTAGTTGGGTATATGAATAGAAAGGGTTTAGATGTATATGGGCCAAATACTGGCAAATGGGACTAGATTAAATTAGGATATCTGCCTGGCATGGATGAGTTGCACCAAAGGATCTGTTTCCGTGCTGTACATTTCTATATCTCTAAATCCTCAAATCCACCATGGCAGATGGTGAAATTTAAATTCAATGAAACTTCATAGAATGCCCTACAGCGCAGAAAGAGGTTATTTTGACCCATCAAGCCTGCACTGACCCTCTGAAGAGCATTGCATTATATCCCCATAATCCAAAGACTAGCTCACCTCATCTGTATATCCCTGGATGCCACAGGGCAATTTAGCATGGCTAATCCACCCAACTGGCATATCATCAGACTGTGGGAGGAAACCAGAGCACTCAGTGGAAACCCATGCAGACATGAGGGAGAATGTGCAAATTCCACAGAGATGGTTACCAAAGGCTGGAATCGAAGCCGGATCTCTGTTGTTGTGAGACAGCAGTGTTAACTATTGTGCCAACTAGACCTTAAAGCTGTCGTCTATGTGACCACTGATGAGTGTCATAAAAAGCCATTTAATCCATTAATGTCTTTTAAGGAGGGAAACCTGCCATCCTGACCCAGGCTGAAATAGGCAAAGAGCCACTCAGTTATATCAAACCATTATATAGTCTAAGGGAAGGACTGAAACTAGACAGGCCACCTGACATCAACTTTGGTACTATAAACTGTAAAGGCAAGCATAGACCTGCCAATCTTGCAATGTTCTCCTTACTAACATCAGGGACCTTGTGCTAAGGTTTGGAGAGCTGTCTCACTGAGTAAAGTAATTACTTGACATAGTCATTCTCATGGGATGTTCTCTCTCTCACCAGCAGATCAAACCGAACATAGATGATGGCACAGAGGTATACAGTTGGAGGGAACTGTCTTGGGATGTCAAGACCCCATGAATTCTCACAGTATCAGGTCAAGGAAATATGGGGAAGGAAATCTACTAATTGTTACCTACCCCTCAGCTGATGAATCAATGTTTCTCCATGTTAAACAACACTTGAAGGTAGCAAGAGCACAGAATGTACTCTGGGTGGGGAAACTTCGATGTCCACCATGCAAAGTGGCTCAGCAGCAGTAATACTGATTGAGCTGGTTGGGTCCATGGTTGCTAGACTGGGTCTGCAGTAGTTTGGTCAGGGAATCTACAAAATGGAAAAACATATCTGGCCTCACCCTCATCAAAATGCCTGTCATATCAGTAACAGCGGTATATACCATCTACAAGATGCACTGCTGCAACGCGACAAAGCTCCTCTGACAGCATCTTCCAAACCCAAAGCCTCTATGACCCAGAGACCAAAGTAACACATACATTGGTCATCACCTGCAATTGCCCCTCAAATTCGCACACCATCCTGACTCAGGGCTAGATCTCTGCCCTTTCACTGTCAATGGCCTTCCGAGCTGCACTGTGGGTTTTCCTATACCCCAAGGACTGCAGCAATTCAAGAAGGCACCTCACCATTACCTTCTCCAGGGCAACTAGGGACCTTACCAGCAATGCCTACCTCCCTCCAGGCAAATTAATAAAAGGAACTTGCTCTGATTTATATTTTGGGAATTTGTGTTATCTAGTTTTTTGATGAAGGAGGGGAAAATTGGAAGTGGAGTATGACTATGACAAGTTAGAGCTTTAAACAGATACAAACGCATTTACCACACAATGATAATATTGTGAAGTCACCACCCGAAGGGGCAAAACAGGAAATGTCTTGATGTCAAATATCAGATATTTTCATTCTCACCGTGTTTTTCAATGATCTCACCATTGCTCATATCAAAAGAGACAAAAATTCCATCCAGTAATATTACCTGTGACTCAACAAATGTAGCTGTCCCACCAACTCTCTGTTCCTTCACAGAGGAATGAACATGGATTCTGCAGGACAGAAATAGGCTGTTTGGTCTTCTGATCATGTCCCTGAAATCTCACTATTCCCTGCTCCCTTATCTGTATTATTCTGTCTATATTTGTTACTTATCAAGGGACAGATTTTGACTCTCTCTCCACTGGTGAAAACTGAGCAGCAGTGGGGTTAATATGGAGAAGTCAGATTTAACAGTCAGTGACCTCCAGCAACTGCCCCAGGGTCTTCCTTGGGGTGGTCGGGGCAGCTGTCTAAGTCAGGTGGCAACCCCATTAGCATCTGCCAATTGGGGTTCTCTGGCACACACAGGCCTCTTTAGCCAGTTAGGAAGGGGATCCAGATGTGACCACTGCATGCAATGAACCCAAATGGAATGGCAGAATGGCATAAGGCAAGTGTGCCAATTACCTTCATGCGGTCAAGGGGAGCAGAATTTTCCTGAATGATAGGGGCAACGGTTGGCCCAGGCCCAGGTCACCCAATGCTCCTTTATTTTGTTCATTCATGGGATGAGGGCAACACTGGCTGGGCCAGCATTTATTGCCTATCCCTAATTGCCCAGAGGACAGTTACGAATCAATCACATTGCTGTAGGTCTAGAGTCGGATGTTGGCCAGACCAGGTAAGGACAGCAGTTACCTTCTCTAAAAGACACCGGTGAACCATATTGGCTTTTCCCGATAACAGACAACAGTTTAATGGGTCATTACTGGACTCTTAATTCAAGGCTTTTTCAAAACTGAATCCCAATTCCATCAGGGCAGGATCCCAACCCAGGTCCCTGGGAACATGCCCTGTCTCTGGATTAATAGTCTAGCAATAACATCACCAGCCCATCACCTCCAACAACAGTTCCAGTCCTACTTTCCCCCCAGTTGGATTGATCTACTGGTTCCCCAAGATCAACAGCAACCTGGTTCCGAGAAGATGCCATGAGAAATGTGCTCTTTAATGAGAATAGGAACTTAGAGTAAAGTGAAGACCTTTTGGATAGGAGATAAGGCAAAGCTTCTTCAGCCAGAGAGTGGTGAATCTATGGAATTCACTGCCACAGAAGGCTGTGGAGGCCAGGTCATTGAGTATATTGAAGATGGTGATAGGTAGGTTCTTCACTGTCAAGGGGATTAAGGGTTACAGTCAGAAAGCGGGAGAATGAGGAGAAACTTATCAGCCGTGATTGAATGATGGAGCAGATTTGATGGGCTGAATAGCCTAATTTCTGCTTCTACGTCTTATAGTCTTATGGAACTGGGCACTAATGGGTGGCCAGCCTCTCAATCCACTGGTCTAATCATTAAAATTAAAACGGAGATAAAACATGAGCAGTTTTGGTGTGATTCATTGGATAAGAGTAATTCTACCCTCTTCCCAGGCCTAGGTTTGCTGACAAGCCCGTACTCTTTCCTTTCCATTCCTGTTTCACTATTGACAACAGGCTGATTATAGCTGCTACCCCATTTACCTGAGGTTTGCTGTAGCCTTAAATCTGCTCTGTTGGCATCAATTTGACAGTGTAGATAAATCGTTCAAGTGTATGCAAATCCGTCTGTCAAAGTCACTGAGTGAGCCACCTGCATTCACACTATCAAGCTGCATCTGAGCAGTATGTGGAAATACATGTTCCCCCAGCATGGACCAGAGTGCTCTACCGCAAGGGTTTATTTAATCATAGTGGTGACTCTCACCTCTGAGCTATAAGGTAGCTCAAGTCCCACAGTTGAGAAACATGAGGCTCAAATCTAGGCTAATGCTCCAGGGCTGTGCAGAGGAAGTGCTGTACAGTCAGGAGGGTTGTCTTTCAGCAGAGATATAGAACTGCTCAGTCTGACGCAAAAGATCCTGTGACATTATTGAAAGGACAGCAGATTTCTCCCTGATGTCCCTCCACCAATATCAGGGAAACAAGCTATCTGGTCATTGCCATACCATTGTTTGTGGTAATTTGCTATGTGCTAATTAACTAGCAGCAAATCATTACAGGCATTACACTCCCATAACCACTTAACCATTTGGGATGTCTGAGATTACAAAAGTTGCTAAATACATGCAAAGTCTTTCTTTCTTTCCATCCTGCAGTACAGGAGACAACAGATTGTTAAGAAAATATTACTTACTCAGTCTCCCTCCTCCGTGCTTTATCAGGGAGCAGCAGGAACCAGCCTTCTTTTTGCTGAATCGTCAGAAGCTTGTTAATGTTGAATGCCACCTCGAGAGCAGAAGAACCAACAGATGATGAGATGATGAACTGTAGCCCTGTGACCTAACTGTAGAAAGCCTATACTTTTCGAAGTACATCAAATCCCACTTTACCAGATTGAGAATTTAAATACTGGCTCAACTGCCTCATCAATGTTTTTAGGAAGGTTAATTAATTGGTTTGGACCTGGTATGACTCCAGCTCTACATCAATGGGGATGAATCTCAACTGCCCTATCATATCAGGTATTGCATGAAAAACTCAGGATGGTGATAAAGCAGGACTCGTCACCAAAAGCCTAAATCCATGAATGAAGAATAAAACATGCATTTTTAACTGCGATGTTGTTGTAGAGACTCCTGGCTTTTGTGATTAAACATATACAATATAATGGAGGTTATTTTTATCATTATTTTATTTCACAGATTTGGTCAAGATCAGAAGACAATTTCAACCCACCATAATGTTTTCATCCATGTTGAATCTCTGCCATCAGCTTTCTGCCTCCACCAAAGTACCAGTTTTTAATCAACGATACAAAGTACATTCTATGAGACAGTGGACAAAGTAAATCTCCCTCCTTATCATTATCAAGCCATCTGCTGCCTTTGACATGATGGATTGCACCTTCTCCAATGCCTCTTGATCATCCAACCTGGAACAAGGCTGCTCTCACCTGGTTCTTTCTTTGACCTGTCTATCCCGATCACGCAAAAAGGAATCTCAGCCCAATCCCACACAGTTACTTCAAGTATCGCCCAAGAATCCAACCTTAGCCCTGTTTTGTTCCTCATTTACAAACTGCCCCTCGGGAACACTCTCCAAAAGCCGAGCCTTAGTTTATACAAGCACACTTAAAAAAAGTAGGCTCTATCCCAACTATGACCACCTCTCTCAACTATTCCACTGTTGCTAAAGAACCAGATTGTTTATTTGACATCCAGAACTGGAAGAAAAGAATCTTTCTCTGATTAAAAATTGGGAAGGCCGAAGCACTCCTGGCTGGTCTTTGCCTTCTACCTTCCACAAATAGGGGCCACCTGCATCTCCGATTCTCATGTCTCAACTTGCAGGGAGTCACCTATCATCCATTGTCAACTGATCTGAACAGGTTAAGCAACATTTTGACTTGAAATTTCCAGCCTTGTTTCAAATGCTTGATGAATTTGTTGCCCCCTAGCCCTGTTATAACTTCACCTCAAT
Source organism: Hemiscyllium ocellatum (assembly GCF_020745735.1). Lineage (NCBI taxonomy): Eukaryota > Metazoa > Chordata > Chondrichthyes > Orectolobiformes > Hemiscylliidae > Hemiscyllium > Hemiscyllium ocellatum. Next base: position 44,220,479 of record NC_083431.1, read on the forward strand.
AAATTTCCAAACTCTAAACTCATCCAGTCCTGGATTCTTCAGCAGCCCTGGTTTTATGGCTGCCTTCAGTTACCCAGTCCCTAAGCTCTAGAATTTCCTTCCTACACCTCTCTGCCTCTCTACTTTGCTTTCTTCCTGCTCAGAGACTACCTACATCACATGAGACATCTCTTCATGAGACACAGGGCCATGTTTGGTTATCACATTCCCCTGAAGCACCAGAGACATTTTAATACAGTAACGGTACGAAACAAACATAAATTGCTGTTGTAATCCAAAATAAAATGGAGAAGTTTTTGAACATAAGACATATTTTCTCTCAGAACAGTAGAAAGTGACTTCTGTAATATAATCATGAGATTGAGTTATTATAATATTTATCAACTTTGTCTGACCTGTTAATAAAGTACAATTTGCAGTTAGACCAATGTATTGTATTATTCTTTATAGAGACCATTAATGTTCATCTTATAAATTCTGTCAATCATACCATTTATGTGTCACCAGATGCTAAGTTTACAAGTGATTGATAGCACTCGGTGATTGGAATAAGTTACATGCTAATGAAGGGTCATACATAAACATTAATCTATTTATTCAGGCACTAATGAGTCAACTGTAAATTTCAGTCATTTTGTTTGTGATTTCTGTAATTTTGTGTGTTCTTTTCCATTAATCTTTGCGATTTATACAATGCAACTATTGCTGTGAATATCAATTCAGATGCTATCGACTGAATTTCAGAAGTGCTTCACTGGCTAAAAAAGTGCTTTGTCATGTCCTGAATTGGTGAAAGAAGCTTTAAAAATGAATGTTTTATGTACTATTTTCCCTCAGGAGATAACACCCTTAATTACAATTGATTTATGAAAGGAATGTCCTTGATGTGCTAAACACGTTTTTGTTATGATTCCTTAAGGCATCTCTTCACCTTAAAAATGCAGCCAAATATCATGTGATGGAGTCTCGTATGCTGACTAAGAGGAAAATTGCCACTTTTGTGATAATTAAAAATGACACAACAGCAGATCATAGTCCAACAGGTTTCTTTGGAAGTACAAGCTTTTGGCTGCAACCACCTGATGAAGAAGCATCGCTTCGAAAGCTAGTGCTTTCAACTAAACCTGTTGGGCCATAACCTGTTGGACCATAACTTCATCCACCCCAGTCCAACACTGGCTCCTCCAAATCATGACGTTTGGTATAGTGAGTTTTCCAAGAGGCATTTAGAACTGATAGGAAGGCAAAATAGATTATCCCACTTGAATTGGGCAGAAGATATTGTTTAAGGACAGCACTGCTGTTGGGAAGAGTTCAACTAAGTCCAAGTTTACTTGCATTGGGCGGATCTGCTTAGTTTCCCTGACGATCAGAGTAGACCGACTACTGACAGCAAGACTCAGATCACCAAGTACAAAGTGCAGCTGGTAAAATACGTGCAATCTCCAGGCACAATGCCAATGGGCCATCAATAAAATTCAAAAGAAACATTCCAGGATTTATAACAATCCATGCTTATCAACAGGGTGGGACCGATCTTCAGGAGAGGAAGGTTGTAGGATACATAACCAGAGAAAATAAATGACCAAGAGAGCTGAATCTGGGAGCAGAATCATGAAGGATCTGGTAGAATCAGCAATGTTAATTTTGGTTAGATTTTTAAAGTTGCCAAATGTGAAATTTTGTTGCCTCTCACTGGGGTAATTCTATAATTCAGTTCTTTCAGTGTGTTGGTCTCCATAAGGATTACATCAGTAGTAATAATGGGCCTATATTTCCTACTGGTCAGACAGTCATTATTCCAACATGGTTGGGAGGTGCGCATGGGGAGACTGCAGTACCACCATTGGAGCAGATTTGGAAGGTATTGACCGAATACCCTTCCCCCTTCTCTGCAACTGAACCCCTTTCTCCTGCTATACATCTGATCCCTTCCACCCATTCCACACCCAATTCTCTATCCCTTGCTCTGTAACCAGAAATTACACATAATCACCCAAACCCACCATTCCCCTGCCTTTTCTCTGGCTCCAGGCTGAGTGGGATTGACCCCTTCACCCTCCCACAATTTGCTCCCCACGTACCCGGCTCCACACCCAATCCTTCTTGACACGATTTTTCCTACGCACCCAACCGAGCCTAATCCATCACTTTGCTCCTTCGGAACCTTATACCTCACCCACTTGGCATCCTTCACCCTATCCACCTGGCACCCTACCCTTACCTATCTGGTATCCTGACCCCAGCACCCTAGCTCCAACAGCTGGTACCTAACCTACCTGAAACCATAATCCCCGCCATCCTCATTTGGAACCCTAACATCACACTTACATTACTGTCTGACAGTGTAATAGAAACTGTCAAAGTGGCTGCCTTGGTTGCCCTCACCCAACACTCACTGCAGAAGAACTGTCCGAATGGAAGCATGGCTTCATATTTTTGAGGGAGCTCTGGTTGAAACCTCGCGTCAGAAGCTGCGAAAAACTTACGCACTGTTTCTGTTTGGTTAATGATCTGAAATGTAACTGTGCTAAAGTCTGAGGAGCCAATAGGGTCAGAGACCTTAAGGTAGGTGTCATTGGGTTCAAGGTGGAGGCTGTTTGAAGTCCAGATTGACAGTCAATCTTTATGTGTTGGATTCTGTGTCGCTGCAGTTTACCTAGAGAGTTCCTCAAATCATTCCCTCTAAAGCTGAGAGCCACAAGTAAAAGCATCTTCATTGCTGAGCGTGCCTTTGCTCAAGTCCAAACCATTATTCCTGTTCTGTGGTCAGTTATTATTCAGGTATCAAGCTTGGTTCAATAGCAGTTCCCTCAACTCTGAGGCAGGAGATTACGGGTTTGCCCATCAATCGAGTGACCTGGGCACATAATCAAGGCTGATTCATTCAGCCATTCAGAAATCCATTCAGAAATGGGGAGGTGGGGAAGGGGGCTGCACTTTCAGATGGCTCATCAACTCTCTGTGGTGGACATAAGACATGCCATTATTTCAACACAGACAAGGTGAGTAATCCCTGTGTCCAGGTCAACATTTCATCCCTCACTCAATACTACGATAACAAGCTCCTTGATCACATTCTATATGCAGGATGTTCCTGTGGACAAACTGGCTACAGAAGCAACAATAATACACTGACTGTGAACATCTTTGGGACATCCTGTGAATGTGAAATATATAAATGTATGACTTTTCCTGAGTGTGAAAATGGATTGTGTTAGTTGCAATATGACTGAAAGCAACAAGAAGCTGCGAACCAGGTATTGACCAAGGTAGTACCTACCTTTCCCAGGAAATCATTTTTGCTGACCAAGTCCCAGTCCCACACCTCCACATGCAGTGTGTTCTCTGCCCCTGTGTCATCCAGGACAAACTCAAATACTTCATTCCAGCGGGGGTAACAGGACTTCTTCACAACCTATATCAAGAGATCTCAGTTTTCACTAGATTTTAACAAAGTCCACTTACTGCTGTTAATTCAAGTATTAAAGGCAACAAGGTATGCAAGCACTAATAACAATCAAGTTAATAGTTATGTTGCTAGATGCTCTATCAATCACCAATCAGAGGGTGTTGAAGGGAGCCTTTTATCTGAGGTCGTGCAGAGCCTTGCTAAAGCAAGTACAGGTCCGAGACAGTGTTATAAGGATCATGGCCCAATATTCTGGCCTGTACCCATCTTTACTGGGATTTTGTGCCATAATGGAACTTTCCAAAAATTCATTTAGTGTTAAACAGACTAGAAAATGTTGTACAGGTGTATAAAAGATCAGACTTCAATCAAGTCAGATTGACCAAATGAAAATCTACCCTGTCTGCCAAAGGAACTGAATTTGGTGATCTCTAGACTGGTTGCTCGTCAATATGACTTCGCAGTATGAAACTATTCAACTCAGTAGGGATTGCAGTTATTTAATGGTTGCACTAGGAGGACTGATTTGGGAAACAGAACTACTGCATTTATCCCAGTTTAATTTATAATCAAAGTATAAATTAGAGAATCCTTAAAACCACAGTAAAGGAGAAAAGCCCAAATTGCAGTTGTGCATCTCTCTCTGCTAGTGCAGTTCATTATATTATTGACAGCAAACATTGACCCCAAAATATAAAGATTAAAATGTGAGGAAGAACATACAATGCCACAAAAAGATTAATAATGAAATGATTTGCACTATCATAGTTTATAACATAACAAGGACTGTGCCATCAACATGGCTTCATTTTATGACAAATTTAGTTTGTTAATGTTACAAATCTTGGGGCTGGTATTTCTCTTCTCAGTTCCCTGTTTTGGTACACTAATAAGGCAGTGGTTGAAAAATCCAACTGAGATGAGATCTATCCAATTCCTGCCAGACTGCCAACCCTTTTGGATTGGGTGGAATGAAAGCATCTTTTCACTGACATGATAGTGAGCAATCTCCAGAAGTAACCATCATTGAGGCATAGAAATAATTCTTTTTTAAAACACCTTTTCTTTGAACACATTTGTTTATCAGCTATAAACCTGCAGGACAAGAAAGTGAGAGACTGGGAGAGGCTTGGTGATTGTCAGTGGGAGAGCATGTGATGGGCTGCATGGTGGCACAGTGGTTAGCCCTGCTGCCTCACAGTGCCAAGGACCTGGGTTCAATTCCAGCCTTCAGCAACTGTCTATGTAGAGTTTGTACATTCTCCTCGTATCTATGTAGGCTTCCTCTGGGGGGGGGGGGGCTCCAGTTTCCTCTCACAGTCCAAGGTTGTGCAGGTTAGGTGGATTGGTCATTCTAAATTTTCCTGTAGTGCCCAGTGATATGCAGGCTAGGTGGGTCAGCGATGGGAAATATGGGGTTACTGGGATAGAGCAGGATGCTCTTCAGAGGGTCAGTGCAGACTCAATGGAACAAAAAGCTTCTATTTGCACTATAGGGATTTTATGATTTGCTTCACCTCCAGGAATTTGTCCACATTCCTGCCTTATTTTGATGTATCCATCCTTCTCAGAAATTACTCATAGGTTGAGTTGCTTTTCTTGTAGCTCCAGAAATTTTATAAATTTTTGACTTCCCTTTAATTTTCTATATTTCTTTACAATTGATTTATACATGTTTTCCTCTCCTATTGACAGTGTTAACTGAGGTAATCCCTGGAATCATGCACATTATACCACAAGGAAAGGTACAGAATGGAGAGCGCCTGAGAGTTATTCTACCAAATTAGTAAAGCAGGTTTTAAAGGAGAGATTGCCATTTTAATAACTAATATAAATCTCTGAATCACATGAGTCATGGTTCAGATTGAATCAATTAACTTGGTTTCAAAATGATAAAAGAGGACTATAAATTAAACAGAAATGGCCAATTTCTGTAAGTTTACTAATGCTTCAAGCCATGCCTTGAATATAGATCATAAATTTTGTGTTTAAAATCTTTTGGGTCCTCCTCTGCCCTAACTTTGTAACCATCCCCAACCCTGCAACCTTCTGAGAACTTGTTTTTCGCTTCTGAATTATGTTCTTCTGATTCTGACCACTTGTAAATCCCCCCAATTACCTGTGATGGGAACAGGACTCATAATCTTGGAATCAATGATAGATTTTCTGAAACTTTTATTACCTGGAGTGTTGCAGTAAATACCAATGTAGATGTGTTAAAAATACATTATACACTGTGCATTTATGAAAGTGTGTTCTCAATATTTCAAACTTCCAACCCCAGGTAGAACAGGGTGCGGCAGAGAGTTGTTTGCTTAATATCTTCACACATTTCTTTTCTCTCTTTGGGTAAATGTTGGAAGGCTTTAATAACCTATTGAACAATCCTCCATTGTCAGTACATCCTTGAGTGGGACTTTGAACTGACAGCACTTGGCTCAAAGGCAGGAGGTGCTACCTAGCAAGGAATCAGACCTCTACAGCAGAGGATCAAATAGTTGGGCTGATTTAGAAAATCTCCCAGGTGTAAAATGTCACAAAACTCTTCGTGTTGAAGGCAAAGTGAGAGGCAAGCACGTGGGCAGGAGGAAACAGCAAGAGAGAAGGCTGAGGAAACAGGCACTCGGGGAGCTGAGAACTTTTATCGCTGTGGAGAAAGGTGAAAGCCATGGAAGTGAAAGAAAGCAAAGCAGCTACCTACTTATTAAAAACAAATTTCAGCCATCCAGGATGCATTTTATGGCCCACCCACCAATTCTCTGAAGGCAGAGAGTGGAACTGGGGCACATAAAATATAGTGGGTTGTTTCTTTCCCCCCCCCATTCTCAACCTTGTGCCCCCATCCATTTTACAAATAGTGGCATTAGTCAGCCAGCCTGCCTTTAGGCCTATTGAGGCCATTGAGTGGACAATAAACTGCCAATTAAGGATTTCATTTCACCTCTGCTGCAATGTTTTGGTCTGTGGGAAAAGTAGCAACATAGCAAACAGCCTGGCAGCTAGCAGTGCATGGGTTTTTGGTTGGTGGGATGTACCTGCTTTGCCAGCCCGTGACCCAGGATGGTATCACCTTTCCCCTTGTGCCTCCCCGATGGCCTACACCAACCCCGACCACATTATCACACCAACTGGGGTCTCCCAGCCTTGATCCCTCAAAATCCCTAGACTTAGCTGAAGCCCAGAACACATTTTAACCTCTTCTTCCTGGTTGTCTGCAGTCCCAACAGTATCCACTATTATCTGCTGGCCAATCATATTGGTCAGTGGGCCTCAAGGGCAGGACTTGGTGCCCCTGAGACTGACAGGACATCCCTATCTGATCTATTTAAACCCCCACTTCCCCATGCACGGCAGGTAAGATTCTGGTGGGTGAGATGCAAAGGAGGTTAGCCAGTCAGGGGTGAGTTGAGGTGGGTAATCTGATTGTAAACAGTTCAGAGAAAGTTTACCAGATTAACACGTGGAATGGGTGGATCAATTTCTGAGGAAGAAATTGTATCTGCTGGAGTTTAGAAAAGTAAGATTGAAACGGAGTCACAGAATAGTCACAGTGCAGGAGGAAGCAGTTCAGACCGTCATGTCTGCACCAACTCTCTGAATGAGCACAGTGCCATTCTCCTGCCTTTATCCCCCATGCCCTCTTGAAGCCTCAGTTGAACCTTCCTCCACATTTCCACAATGCATTGCTGACCCTAAGCACTCACTGTATGAAAAAAATTTTCCTCACATTACATTTGCTTCTTCTAGAAATTACCTCATTTCTGTTTCCTCTCGTTCTCCATTCTCTTTCCGAGAAGGAACAATATTTTCTTATCGATTCTGACCAGCTCACTGGTGACGTTGAAAATTTCTGTCAGATCTCCTCTCAGCCTTCTTCTCACCAAGGAAAACAGTCTCAATGTCTCCAATCTACCACCAATCTTGTAACCCTTGTCCATATGATCTCTAATGTATTCACATCCTTCCTAAAGTCCCCAGAACCGTACACAATTCTTCAGCTGAGATCAAACTTATGTTTTATAAAGGCTCATCACCACATTCTTTGATCCTATATTTTAACCCCCAATGAATAAAGCTGAGGATACTGAGTTTATTGACTTCTCACTCTACCTGCACTTTAATGACTTACACATATATCTGCCCAGATCACTCTGCATTCTTCACATCCCCTTGTTCTTTTCTCTACATTGAACTTCATCTGCCATCTACCTGCCCACTGCACCAACTTGCTACTTTCCTTTCGTAGTTTTACACTGTGCTTCTCACAGTTTACAATGCTTCCAAGTTTTGTGTCATCCACATCTGGGAAATTGTCCCCTATACTCCAAGATATAGATTATTATAAAATAGGAAAAGCAGGCAACCCAGTCCCAATCCTGGGGGATGCCACCAACCTACTTTGCCTGAAAAATATCCATTAACTATTTCTCTCCATCTCCTATCCCTTGGCCAATTTTGTATTTCCATTTGCTACTTGATCCAAAACCTATACCTTATTTCACAAGTTTGTTGTGTGGCACTTATAAGATGCTGAATGTTCTTGGCAGGGTGAATGGCTTCCTCTTGTGGGAGAATCACTGCAGATCATTGTTACAAAATAAGAGATCGCATAGAGAAGATTTTTTTCACGCAGAGTCGGAACTCTGTTCCTCAAAATGGGGTGGAAGCTCCATTCTAAACTCCAACAGATACTATTTCTTCCTCAGAAATTGATGCACCCATTCCACATGTTAATCTGGTAAACTTTCTCTGAACTGTCTCCAATGCATTTACAATCAGATTACCCACCTCAACTCACTCCTGACTGGCTAACCTCCTTTGCACCTCACCCACCAGAGTCTTACCTGCCGTGCATGGGGAAGTGGGGGTTTAAATAGATCAGATAGGGATGTCCTATCAGTCTCAGGAGCACCAAGTCCTGCCCTCGAGACCCACTGACCAATATATTTAAGGCAGAAATAGATAGATTCTGGATAAACTAGGAGGTGGAAGGTTATCAGAGATAGCTTGGAATGTTGGGTAATGTTGAGATCAGCTTGATTTTAATTTTCTTTAAAACAACCGAAAAATTAAAAAATCACATTTTTCTAAATAACCCATTCATGGGTGTTATTACATATCTCCAGAGCAAGTGGGACTTGAACCCAGGCCTCCCAGTCCAGAGGTATGGACACGACCACTGCACCACAAGAGGGCTCCCCAGCACGACATTCTTGATTGGTAGAGCGAGTTCAAGGGGCCGAGTGGCCCACTAGTGCACTTAATTCATACATGCCAATGCACCCCCCTTCCAGTAAAATCCACCCCTTTTATATACTGTGTTTAAATTATCCACTGGTTAAGGAACATTAGATTAGGTTAGTGTCAGAATACTTCTCCACACCTCACTCAATGATGGAATGACGGAACTGAAATGTAAATTACTGGGACCTTTTTATGGAAGTTGGTCAACTCTAAATTAACACAGAAGGGAGAGGCTGGACTCACAGAGCTCTCTTGGGTTTTTCCATTGTATTGCACTCTGACAAAGGGATCCGATGCTCCATTTAGATCTTTTCGAGCCAGGTCCCTGAAAAGGAAAACAAATACCTTGCTTTTACAAAGGCAGTAGGAGTATACTTAAGAGAGAAATCAGGAGGGAAAAAAGGGGACATGAGATAGCTTTGGCAAATAAGGTTAACAAGAATCCATAGGGTTTTTACAAATATACCAAGGACAAAAGACTAACTATAGAGAGAATAGGGCCCCTCAAAGATCAGCAGGGTAGCCTTCATGTGGAGCCACAGGAGATGGGGGAGATACTAAACAAGTATTTTGCATCAGTATTTACTGTGGAAAAGGACATAGAAGATATAGAATGTAGGGAAATAGATGGTGACATCTTGAAAATTGTCCATATTACACAGAAGGAAGTGCTGGATGTCTTGAAATGCACTAAAGTGGATAAATTCACAGGACCTGATCAGGTGTACCCGAGAACTCTGGGGGAAACTAGGAAAGTGATTGCTGGGTCTCTTACTGAGATATTTGTATCATCGATAGTTGCAGGTGAGGTGCCGGAAGACTGGAGGTTGGCTATCGTGGTGCCACTCTTTAAGAAAGGTGGCAAGGACAAGCCAGGGAAATATAGACCAGTGAGCCTGACGTCGGTGGTGGGCAAATTGTTGGAGGGAATCCTGAGGGACAGGATGTACATGTATCTGGAAAGGCAACGATTGATTAGGAATAGTAAACATGGCTTTGTGCGTGGTAAATCTTGTCTCACAGACTTGATTGAGTTTTTTGAAGAAGTAACAAAGAGGATTGATGAGGGCAGAGCAGTAGATGTGATCTATATGGACTTCAGTAAGGCGTTCAACAAGATTCCCCATGGGAGACAAGTTAACAAGGTTGGATCTCATGGAATCCAGGGAGAACTAGCCATTTGGATACAGAACTGGCTCAAAGGTAGAAGACACTACATCAATCAGTACCATGTGCCAGCAGCGAACACAGCAAGTATCCTGCCTGTGCAGCAAGCAGCCATGGCCCCACGTTTTAGGAAAGTACACTTGATTGAACTCCATAGAGGCACTTGTCTGTCAGGGATTATGGGGGGGTGGGGTCTCAACATGGTAAATCAAGAGTAGCCTGCCAAATCAGTTGAGGCATTTGGCCACAGGCTAGAGTCTGGATGGGGTGGGACAGTCTTGGTGATCTGGCAGTAATCTGGAGTCTGAGCACTTCTCTTTCAATTAGGGAGCTCAAGGGGGAATGGGCCATGCTCAATCCATTGGGTCCACCAACAGAAAGGAAGGCGAAAGATAGTTGAGGGGAAGGGGGTGACAATAGTGAATACAGGCAACAGTATTTTTATGGGTGGGGGGGGGAGCGAGGGTGTGTGGTTAATACAGGAAAGCATGAATGGAAAGGGAGTCATGCAGGAGGAGCAGTTGTCCACAGTCAGGAGTACCCTGGCTTTACCCTGCATGGTCACTTTATATGCCAGACCAGATGGTGTCTGGTTGATGGTTGTTTTTGAGACTGGAGGCCTGTGACCAATAGTTTGCCACAAGGTTTGGTGCTGGGTCGACAATTTATATAAATGATTGGATTTGAGCACAAGAGGTGTAGTTAGTAAGTTTGCAGATGACACCAAAATTGGAGGTGTAGTGGACAGCGAAGAAGGTTACCTCAGATTACAACAGGATCTTGATCAGATTGGCTGAGAATTAGCACCTGGAGTTTAATTTAGATAAATGCGAGGTGCTACATTTTGGGAAAGTAAATCTTAGCAGGACTTATACACTTAATGGTAAGGGCCTAGGGAGTGTTGCTGAAGAAAGAGACCTTGGAGTGCAGGTTCATAGCTCCTTGAAAGTGGAGTCGCAGGTCGATAGGATAGTGAAGAAGGCGTTTGGTATGATTTCCTTTATTGGTTAGAGTATTGAGTACAGGAGTTGGGAGGTCATGTTGCAGCTGTACAGGACATTGGTTAGGCCACTGTTGGAATATTGCGTGCAATTCTGGTCTCCTTCCTATCGGAAAGATGTTGCGAAACCTGAGAGGGCTCAGAAAAGATTTACAAGGATGTTGCCAGTGTTGGAGGATTTGAGTTATAGTGAGAGACTGAACAGGGTGGGGCTGTTTTCTCTGGAGCGTCGGAGGCTGAGGGGTGACCTTATAGAGGTTTACAAAATTATGAGGAGCATGGATAGGATAAATAGACAAAGTCTTTTCCCTGGGATGGAGGAGTCCAGAACGAGAGGGCATAGGTTTAGGGTGAAAGGAGAAATGTATAGAAGAGACCTAAGGGGCAACTTTTCAAGCAGAGGGTGGTATGTGTATGGAATGAGCTTGCAACATTTAAAAGGCATCTGGGTGGGTATATGAATAAGAAGGGTTTGGAGGGATATGGGTCAAGTGTTGGCAAATGGGACTAGGTTGGGGTGGGATATCTGGTCGGCATGGATGAATTGGACCAAAGGGTCTGTTTCCATGCTGCACATCTCTATGATTCTATAAAGCACCTTTCACACCACATGGTCTCCCCAAGCTGCTCTTTAGACAAACAGCAGTGAAGCCTGTGCCATTGCTGTGAGTTTGGAGGAAGGTCATGCATGTTTTTATGTTATAACAAGGACTGATGTAAAATAAACAGAAGTGAAGGAAGTACTGAAAACAAGAAATGCTGAAGATCACAGTGGGTCAGGCAACATCCATGGAGAGAGAGAGTAAGCTAACGTTTTGGGTCAAGAGAAGGAAGTGTCTGAAAACCTGAAGAAACTCTGAGATGGCCTGTGGGAAGAAGGTACAAAAATTAGAAAACACATAGCAACAGATTCAAGAACAGCTTCTTCCTCGCTCTTATCAGACTTTTGAATTAACTGGTAGGAAGTGAGGACTGAAGATGCTGGAGGTCGGAGTCAAGAATGTGGTGCTGGAAAAGCACCACTGCTATATTTCTCTTTTTTTGCCCAATTTGACTTAAATTCACTCTCCTTTGCAATTGTTCCTTTGTAACATTTATTATGTGTGGCTACCTTCAAATCCAAAGTGATTAGCAGTGAGTTAGAGATGGCAACATGCTGATGAATGGTTTATGTCCAAAATGTCGATCCTGCTCCTCAGATGCTACCTGACCTGCTGTGTTTTTCTAGCACCACATTCTCGACTTTTGAATTAACCTCTCATATACTGGAGTTGATTTTCGCCTGCACCTTCTCTGTAGCTATAACACGATACTCTACATTCTACCCTACTACCTGATGTACTTATGTAAGGTATGATTTGCCTGGATAGCACTCAAAAAAATATTTTTTCCCAATATATGTGACGATAATAAACCAAATCAAAATCAACTGCAACATCGCCATTAAGAAATCAGCTCTTTTGTACAAGACATAAATTCAGAATGTCTACTGGGCTACACGTTAAAATATGTAATGGGCAGTGAGGATGGGGTGACCAGGGATGTTTAGTGAAAAAGGCAAAAGTGAGAACTGCAGATGCTGGAAACCAGAGTTGAGATCAGAGTGGTGCTGGAAAAGCACAGCAGGTCAGGCAGCATCCGAGGAGCAGGAAAATCAATGTTTCGGGCCAAAGCCCTTTATCAGGAATAGCCTTTTTAGTGAAAAGGCAGCCAGAACGGCAAGATTAGAATTCTTCACAACACAATGACCAGAGTGTGTACTACCCTCATGCTACGTCCTAATCTTCCCCTTCTGTGGAATATGCCCCTTGCCATAGTAGCATGGAGGAGAGAAAGGGCATTGCTGAGAGAGGACTGGCCAGGGAAAAGGGAAAGGTGAGTAATGCAGCCTCTCTGACTATTCCACCTCCTCCTGATTTAAAAATAGCCCCATTTAATCTGACGTGGAAACAGTTGCAGAATTTCCACAGGGAGACATTTCTGATTGATTTGAAACAGGAGACCTTTCACAACCTGAGTCATACCCAGCATCTGCTCCAAACTCAGCCAACATGGGCTAAAGGTTATTTCCCCATTTAATTGAATGACTTAAATTGCAGTGGTCACATGGACCATGCCTGGGCCCTTATTTACCTCTGCACCCAGTTTTTTTAAGAGACTCACTAGTTTGCATTGTAATTTATTAAAACAACCTGCCTCTCGACTGTCTGTTATAAAGGTCTCTCCTCAGAGACAGCTTATAAAGCAATAAGGGGCTGAAGATTTGGTTGCCTCGGTGTGAGCTGCAGCTTAACTAGAAAATTTGCAGGGTTTGAGGCTTTTAAACAGCTATTTGTAAAGTTGACTGCCACTAATTTGGAGCAACAACTTCAGTCTGTCTCAACAGTTGCAATTAGCTGGAAAAGTAGCATTATATGAACAAGGTATACAGTCATTAAGATTAGATTAGATTACATTCCTTACAGTGTGGAAACAGGCCCTGCGGCCCAACCAGTCCACACCGACCCTCTGAAGAGTAACCCACCCAGCCCCATTTCCCTCTGACTAATGAACCTAACACTACTGGCAATTTAGCATGGCCAATTCACCTAACCCACGCGTCTTTGGACTGTGGGAGGATTAAAATACAGAACAACCAGTAAACAGAAGATTATGAGACTTGTGTGAGTCATGAGTCTCCAAAACCTGATCAATTTATACCCTTCACCACTTGTAATGCACAAATTGAAGCTCACCATATCTCTATATTATTTTTAAGAATTTGTTAAAGTTGCAAATTAATCATCCATTAAACTTGTCACATAAAGATAAGCCGAGCAACAAGTAGTGCAAGTAAATGTTTGAAAACTTATTTGCTGACAGGATGTGGGCATTGCTAGCTAGGCCAACATTTATTGCCCATCCCTAAATTGCCCTTGAGAAGGTGAACCACTGCAGTCTATGTGGTATGGTACACCCACAGTGCTTTTAGGGAGAGTATTCAGGATATAGAGCCAACAACAGTTAGTTAGAGAATGGCAACTTAACTCCAAGTAAGGACAATGTGAGCACTGTTCATGATTTCCAGGCAAGCACACTGGTGCAGAAAGTAAACCATCTAAACTGGAGTTACATTAGTGAAACACTTCGGAGATTTTACAACTGTCAAATTTTGCAGTCTTTTTTATCTGTAATATTCTCTTTTTTTTCCTATTTGTCTCTCTCCCAATTTTTCTTTCTCTGGCTATATTTCTCCTCTTTTGCCCGAGGTATCTTCAATTCACTGTCCTTTGCTATTGTTCCTTTGTAATATCTACTGCATCTGGGTACCTTCAAGTCCAAAGTGATCAAACGTGGATTAGAACTGCGACCTTATTAGTCTTACCAGAGGATCATGTTGAAAAAAAAAGAAAACGTTTATTGCATTACAGTCACTATTTACAGATTACATGAATGTCTGCTACATTACAACAAGGAGTATTCAGAGCACATGAGCCTAGATCTGTCTCCTACATGGTCCTTCTTTACCCTGAGTAAATCCCTGTGACTTCAGCACAATGGATGGTTCTTACTAAAATCAATCACTAACCCTTTCAGACCAAATGTCCAAGTCGGACCTGCTCTAAAGGTATGTAAAAGCATTTTATAAGCATTGTAGATCCACTTATTTAGTCTTGCCCTATGTGATTGTTATCTGAAGATCGTTCTGTGTGACTCTCACAAGGAATAAAAATTTAAATGTTTTATTGTGAATATCAACAGTGGCATGCACCAAGGTGTATACATCACGCATAGAAACTCAAAAGGTTGATTTGAAAATATCTACAACACCTACAGAAGGGCTGTTGTGGTGCAGTGGGGGCATCTTTATCTCAGAACTAGGAGGTCCCATCTGCTCCAAACAGTGTCATTGTAAATCTGATCAGGTTAATTAAAAATATTCACATTACCTACTAGGTCACCTAGGTACTCAGTTAATATATTTATCAGTTAATTCTGAATAAGTCACTCAATCAATGAAGTAAAATTGACCATATCACCCATTCAGTGTTGATACAGATTAATTCCTCTCTGTGTGGATAACTGTATAAATCTCTCTCTAGGTCGATGTATGGGGGTTTCTCCTGTGCAGTTCAGATAGGTTCGCAGCTCATGATGGCAAAAATGGGGCTCGAATTGTTTCTGGTTCATAACAGGTTCATGGTTAACAAAACATATAGTTAAATTTGTTTGAATGGTGTTGGGGAAAGCAGACATGCCTAACCTATTCTGCTATATGTTGTGTCTGTGTTATCCATTTCTTGTACAGTGTCTCATGAAAAGCTCGAGATTTATCTGGCACCAAGAGATGCTCTTAATGATTTTGCAGATGGAATCTGTCAGCTCATGTGTTCAACATCCAATTAGTTCCTATCCAAATACCTTGCCCAGATTTTCTATAACTTTGGTACATGGTACTGTTCAAACTGTTGACATTCACTAATAAAATATTCAGTTTTTATTCCTTGTGAGAGATGCACAGAACTCAGATAACCCTCAGGCAAGGCAGGACTAAATGGATCTACAACATTTGAAGGCACACCATCTCCAAATTTCGAACAGAGATTTTAATTGAGCTCCCAAACTTTGAAGTGAAGCTGATTTGCTTTTCGAGGACATGCTCAATCGTGTTGTTCTGACATGGATCATAATATTTTACAGATGCAGGCCATTCTGCCCATTGTACCTGTACTGGATCTCTGAAAGGGCAACTCTGTTCTTCCCATTCATTTGAAATATTCTCCACTCTAAACCCTGCCTGCTGTATTATTTATCCTGCCCTCCTCATCCCACACTTACTGTGTCCCTGATTATGCACCCAGCTCTTTAATTTTCATTTATACTTGGATCAAAAGTATTTTAGTTCAATAGCCTGCACTTCTGATCATATGCAAGGTTTCTGATTATAAAAATAAATAAACTTTAAACCAAGTTAATTGCACTTCCAGAGCAGTTATGAGCTTTTGCCAAGAGTTAACATACTTGAGACTTTGTTACTGATCCTTCTACTTTTCATTGTTGAGCTCAGATCCATGAAATGAACTAATTTCTCTTTTTAAAATTTCTTTCTTTTTTTAAAATTACACTGTTGTTACAAGGATGTTGCCAAGGTTGGAGGGTTTGAGCTATACGGAGAGGCTGGAATAGGCTGGGGCTATTTTCCCTGGAGTGTTGGAGACTGAGGGGTAACTTTACAAAGGTTTATAAAATCATGAGAGGCATGGATAGGGTGAATAGACAAAACCTTTTTCCCGGGGTGGGGGAGTTCAGAACTAGATGGCATAGGTTTAAGGTGAGAGGGAAAGAGTTAAAAGACACCTAAGGGACAATGTTTTCAAACAGAGAGTGATGCATGTATGGAATGAGCTGCCAGAGGAAGTGTGGAGGCTGGTACAATTACGACATTTCAAAGGCTGGATGGATACACGAATTGGAAGGGTCATAGAGATATGAGCCAAATGCTGGCAAATGGGACGAGATTAATTTAGAATATCTGGTCAGCATGGACCAAAGGCTCTCTTTCCATGCTGTGCAGCTCTGACACTATGACTGTTATTTTAAATTCTTTACTTTATTATTTTTCAAATTCATTACTATGATTTTGTACTTTTGAAGGTCTGTAATGCTGGAATTTTTATTTCTTTATTGTTTATTTTCCTTCAGATTTTGCACTCAAAAATCTATACCTAGGTACCTTAATACTTCTGGTAGTGCTATAAGTAAACTTTTCACAGTACTCATGTGAATACATGTGACAATAAAGCTAATTTATTCAATTCATTCACTCACAGTGGGACTGGCAGTTCATTTATTGCCAATGTCACAGAATAATCAACCGATAGCAGGACATCTTCTCTGCCTAAAATCATTTTATATGGAGTTAGCCTGTTTCTATATTTTCTAAATCAAACATTCCACATTCAGATATCCAATCTTCAGCAGATTTATTTTCTTGTGAGGTTAAGAACAGACCTGCTTCGAAATAATAATTACAGAATGAAGCCAGTGTGAACTAACAAGAACAGACACAGTCTGTGACCTTTCAGAAACCAAGAGAGTAATTTATCATATTTGAAAGTATGGAACCATTTAATTCTGCTTTCAAATTGTTTTACTGTTATTAATGTTCACTGGGATTCTATTCTGGGGAAGTTATGATGTATTAAGACTGGAAAAAGGACTGATCAGTTAATGTTACATGCACCTTGCAAAGGCTGTGTGTAAGGCTTTTTTTTCTATTTGTTAAATGGTTTCTATAATTTGTGAGGTCAATTGGAAGGTCCCTGTATTTTCTTTCAGAAGCAAAACAGGAGCTGACATGGGAAGTAGATTTTAACCAGCCAATGTATCCGTGGTTATTTATTTTTCAGGAATTGTGTCTGAATGCCTGTGAAGCTGGTATTACAAAGAACACTAACATTAGTTTGACTGTCCTCCATTGAACCTGAAGAATACAGCAGAGGTAGCATTGGCAGAATTTCTCTAACCCTCTTCCATGTCACTGATCTACAGTCCAGGTCTCACTGCACTACAGGGGTACAATGATGACAACTGCATTGTGCACGAGGCTTTTTGTTAACTTGCACTGATCAAGCAGCCAACTGTGATAGTTTATCGAAAACTGAGCTGATCTGGTGCTGGATCTCCATCAACAATGGTGATCTTTTGAGAGGTGTGGTAAGTGCTCAACTTATTGCAGAGTTTCTCTTTCACTATGTATGGAAGATGGAACCCTTGACTAGACCTGGATTGAAATTTAAATTTTGTTTTGGCAACATTTGAAGGCAGGCTGAGTCTCTGGTGTACGGAATGGAGGATACTGAGAGTGGCTCTGGTGCAGAGTGGGCAGTGGCATTGCCATCATATGGTGGTTATTTAGTTCTGGTACTGAGGTGACTGAGGTTAGAGAGTTTTCCATTAGTATTTACTACTCACACCAATGGGAAATGGATCTTTAAATTGAATAACCACTCTCAGGCAGATTGTAACTATCACACATTCTTGCTTGTCACCAGTCAGGATGTCAAAGATATCTGTTTCAGATTATCCATTGAATGACAGAATTGTTATAGTGCAGGAGACCATTTGGCCCCTTGTGTCTACACTAGCTTTCCAAATAAGCACCACAACTGATTCTACTGTCTTTTCCCTCTACCCTTGTACAATGTTTCTATTCAAATAAATAACAATGAACTCTTGAATGTCTCAGCTGAACCTGTCTCCACCACACTTCCAGGCTGTGCATTTTAGAACCATGCCACTTGCTTTGAGAAAAAGTATTTTTCTCACATCACATTTGCATCTTTTACAAAATCACTTTAAATCTGTGTCATCTCATTCTTGATCCTTCTGTAAGTGGGAACAGTTTCTCCCTATTTACTCTACCCAGATTCTTCAAGGTTTTGAAATCATCTGTCAGAGTTTTGTATTTTTTATTAGATTAGATTCCCTACAATGTGGAAACAGGCCCTTCAGCCCAATAAGTCCACACCGACCCTCCAAAGAGTAACCCACCCAGACCCATTTCCCTCTGACTAATTAACCTAACACCATGGACAATTTAGCATGACTAATTCACCCGACCTGCACATCTTTGGAATGTGGGAGGAAACCAGAGCACCTGGAGGAAATGCAAACATGGGGAGAATGTGCAAACTCTACACAGACAGTTGCCCAAGGCTGGAATCCAACCTGGGACCCTGGTGCAGTGAGGCAGCAGTGCTAACTACTGAGCCACCATGCTGCCCATCATCTACAAGCTTTCAAATTGCCCCCTGCAGTCCAAGATCTAGATCATTAATATGTATCATGGGAAGCAAGTATCCCAATACTGACAACTGAGGAACTTCACCACAAACCTTCCTCAGCCTGAAAAAATATCCATTGACCATTACTCTCTGTTTCCTATTAGTCAGCTCATTTTGCTATTGCTCATTTTCTTCATAAACTATAATGCTTATAACTAAATTCTATAAACATAATATTTCTCACAAGTCTGTTGTGTAGCACTGCATTGAATGCCTTCTGGTAATCCTTGTGCACCAGGGAGACAATAGCTTCCACAGCATGAAACCTAAGACAGAAGACGTAAGGGCACAAGAAAGCCATTTGGCCTGCTTCATCACTCAATATGATCACAGCCAATCATGCAATTCTTTCTATCACATCTCATTTATGTTCTGAATTAGTCTTTAACCATCAGTCTTGAACTGTTAGAGTGCTATCTTCTTACTTGTAACTTTGGATTGTTCTGCTAGGCAATGTAAACCACTCGCTTTTATGGCAGGAGGTCATATATTTCTGCATTGAACTGGTCCTGGTGACAATGATGATCGAATTCGACGTTTCGAGCATAAGCCCTTCATCAGCCCTTCCTGATGAAGGGCTTATGCTCGAAACGTCGAATTCCCTATTCCTGAGATGCTGCCTGGCCTGCTGTGCTTTGACCAGCAACACATTTTCAGCTGTGATCTCCAGCATCTGCAGACCTCATTTTTTACTTAGACAATGATGATCGAATCTAAAGAACCAGGCACATTTGTTCTGAAATGGAGTGGAGTGTGTGAGGATTTTCTGAGATTACTTTTGAAATTCCTATTTTTGGTCAGACTGCTTTAGGGTTGAGACACTGATCTTCTCCCTCATGAATCTTTGTTTCTTATGGCTCTTTGTGGTAGATACGTGTTTATTACCAATTGAACAATCGAATCTGTCCAGCTGACAGCAGTTCCCCACATGGATATTGATCAAGAGATTCAGATTCATGTAAACTTTTGACTTGAACAATGGCATAATCTGCTGATTATTCAGACCAACTTTGATATTCATCATGAGTTAACACGCGTGATACGATAATGGGTACGACCACAAAGTGCTGTAAATAATTACACTTTATATGCTATTACAAAAAAAAAGGAGACTTAACAACTCAAAATTCTGTTAAACACCCACATGCATACGCTTGGTGAATGACAATAGCTTTCCACTACTTCTAAAGTAGCATCCCTTGTGACTTCAGCAGAGGTGGAGGTTGGCTTAATTAGTAGCATTATGCCTTTGAAATGTAAGGACTGCTCTATTCTCTTGAACAGATTTGCATAATGAATGAGGATGTAAGAAGTGTTTATACCTTTCAAGATCGTCATCACTACATTTATGAAAAGTAACAGACTGAGCTTAACCATTAGCAACAAAACTTTGGAAGCTCCTACACTTGGTCTGAAATTATTCTTAAAGATTAAGAAGCCCACAAAGACCTCACTCTGATATATGTGTCAGTTCACATTTGCATTTCCTGATGTTTCCAGTGGATGCAATGTAGGAGTGCTTTGAATAGAGTTCCCAACTCCATTGTCCTATTCTGCCAGCATCCTGTTTCTATGCCAGTGCCACATTGCTCCTATTATAGAGTCACTGTAGTTGTAGAGTGAGTAGCGTCCCTACCTCTGGAGCAGAAGCTCCAGGTTCCCACTGTGAGAGTTGTTGCTCATGGAAGTAGTGTTCATGATATGGTTAATCAGCCTGGAAATGCTTCCACCACTTATACAGAGGGGCAAAACAAACCTCTTATGGTGATGCAGGACAGCAGTTAGGTGAAGATCCATGATATGTTGTAATGCCACAAACAATGTATCTGCCAGTATATTTAAGGCAGCAGACATCTCTTGCACATTATAGTTATAACCTCTATTATTTTTAGTCATTAATGCTAACTTATGCTTCAGTTTTTAGGCAGGCTTACTATCCTTACCACTTTAGTTGGAGATAGACTTGACTTCGCCATCATTTCTCTGCTGTACATCATGTGTGTGTTGTGTCTGGCTACCTGGTTAAGTTGACAAGCCCCTCTAGCATTCTCCATCTCTATCACAACCCCCTCAATGATCAGTTCTGTCATCAGCTTAGCTGAGCTAGTAGGGGATTGTACCCTCCACAAAAACTCTTTGTGGCTTCTCCTGCCCTTGTATCAGCTCGAGTTACCATGTGTGAATCATTAGGTGCACCGAGTGACCCTGCATTGTGTGAGTATCTGTGCTGGTGCATGGTAAGCCACCTCGGGCATTCCACTTCATCTCTGTGTGGTGTATTCTTTTCTCCTGCAAGAGGTGGAAGAACGAACCTATGAGTGAGGTACGATAGCATATTTATTTGATAAAAACAGAATATTTGGCGAGGGTGCAACATGAACAGATGCATCATATTGTGTAAGGCTCAGGATGAGTGGTGTGCTGAAGAGATAAAAGGAGAAGTGAGGAATTGCAGAGAAAGCAAAGACTTGCTGAATATGTCAGAGGAGCAGAGTTTCCTTCTCACAAACAGAGAGTGGGGAGGTAGCAGAATGTGTTTTTTTATTTGATCATGTGGACATTTATTGTTCATCTACAATCATTGAGAAGGTAGGATTGAGTCTCATGCTGTAGTGATACCCTCAGTGCTGGCTAGGAGGGGAATTCCAAAACTTAACCCAGAGACAGTGAAGAAATTATGGTATAGTTCCAAGTCAAGAATGGTGTGAGATTTGAAAGGTTACTTACTGGAGATGGAGAAAAGGAACATTTAAAGTGTCTGATGGGGTGTTAACCAAAGAGGCTACTTTATCTTGGATGGTGTTGAGCATCTGAAGTGTTGTTGGAATGGCTGTGACATCCATAGAAGAGAGAAAAACAACTGCAGCTGTTAGGTTCCAAATTAGACAAGCAGGAGGCTGGAAGAACACAGCAAGCCAGGCAGCATCAGGAGGTGGAGAAGTCAATGTCATCCTGTCGAAATGTAACAGGAGTATCAAAGTAGCACTCCATATTTCTGGCACCAAACAAAAAAAAGAAGGGTTAATCCGAAACGTTGACTTCTCCACCTCCTGATGCTGCCTGGCTTGCTGTATTCTTCCAACCTTCTGCTTGTCTACCTTGACATCCAAAAAGGCAGGGGGCACTCCTGACTTGGGCAGGATTTGAGCAGTCAAGAGGTGAGCTTATTGCCAGAGAATTCTTAGATTTTGACCTGCTCTTGTAGCTACTTATATGGCTAGCCCACTTTGATCTCTGGTCACTGGTAATGCGCAGGATGTTGGTAGTGAGGGATTCAGTGAAGTCAATATCATTGAATGTCAAGGGATGATGATTAGATTTTTCTCTTATTGGAGATGGTAATTGCCTTGGAATTGTGTAGTGTAAATGTCACTTGCCTCTCGTCAGCTTGAACCTGGATAGTGTCCAGTTCTTGCTGCATTTGAACACAGACTGCTACAGTATCCAAGGAGTTACAAGTGGTGTTGAACATTGTGCAACATCATCAGTGAACATCCCCACTTCTGATGCTATGATGGAGGAAACGTCATTGTCGAAGCTGCTGAAGATGGTTGGGCCTAGAACACTACCCTGAGGAACTCCTGCAGAGACGTCCTGGAACTGAGATGACTAACCTCCAGCAACAACAACCATTTTCCTTTGTACTAGATGTGACTCCATACAGGGGGAAGTTTTCCTTCAGACTCTTATTGAATCCAGTTTTGTTCAGACTCCTCCATTTCACACTCAGTAAAATGCTGTCTTGATGTCCAGGGCTGCTACTCTCACCTCTGATGTTCATTTCTTTTGTTCATACTTGGATCAAGGCTGTAATGAGGTCAGATACCAAGTAGCCCTGGCAGAACCCTGACCCTGAGTGTCAGTGAGCAGGTTATGACTAGATGCATACAGTCATAGAGTCAGCCTTGCCATCCAGATGCCTTTTAAATGTTGTAACTGTACCAGCCTCCACCACTTCCTCTGGCAGTTTGTTCCATATACAATCCTCTGCGTGAACAAGTTACCCCTCAAGTTCCTTTCAAATCTTTCCCCTCGCACCTTAAACCTCTGCCTCTAATTGTGGAGTCCTCTGCCTTAGGAAACAAATTAACTATTCACCATATCAATGCCCCTTATGATTTTATAAGCCCCTATAAGGTCACCCCTCAGCCTCTGATATTCCAGGGAAAACACCACCAGCCTTTTCAGCCTCTTCCAAAAGCTCAAACCCTCCAGCTTGATCATCTTGTTGGCAATATCTTCCATTGCTTTCAGAGTCTCAGATCAGCATGTGGGGTGGATGGAGGGGAGAGATCTCAGATGTAAGAGGATAGTGCTCCAGACTGTGCGGGGTGCAGAAACTCAAAACTGGAGATGATCTGGAATGGGGTGCTGAGTAGATGAAGACTGAAGGTAAAGGCCATGGAAAACTGGGGACAGAGTGGGTCAGAGATTGATGTGAGTGGGCGGTGTTAGCTGATCAATGGTGTGTATGGGGGGGGGGTCAAGCTAATGAAGCACTCCTGCTCCTACTAGCCCATGAATTGTGCTGTAAATGCATTTATCTCATTGATTTTGTCCTATTTAACCCTTTTTACCTGTTAGGTCGCCTTAAACCTTGGGAAACCTGGGCTCATCATGTTAAAAATTAAAATCCTGATAAAATGGAGACACAAACATGCCTTTAAAAACATTCACCAACAGCATTATGGAGAAAGTAGTTGGGCTATAATTGTTTTCCTTAGAGCAGACAAGGCAGAGGAGAGAACCTGATTGAGGTGTACTAAGGCAGTGGGACATAGATAGGATCGACAGGAAGGAACATTTCCCCTCAATAACCAGGTGGCTCAGTTTTCAGGTAAGAAGCAGGAAGCTTAGAGTGCATTTGAGGAAAATATTTTTCAACCAGATGGTGGTGGGTACGTGGAGCTCAGCGGCTGAAAGGCTGGTAAAGGCAGGAACCATCAGGACATCAGCAGGTGGCAGCAGCAGCAATGTAAGCCAGAATGAGGCACCGGCTATTACGGTGTGGTGGGCCCAGTTCAGAAACTAGCAACTTCTGTGGGCCCATTGCAATAACGATGTCAGTGGATGACACCAAAAAGTGGGGACGCAGTTCCAGCAGTGGTAGTGCAGCTCCAGGTTATGGCAGGGCCAAGGTAACTGATGGCAGAGACAGTGACATTCCAGCTGCAGTGGTGTGCAGGGTGTCAGGGCAGCTGAGTGTTTGTAGACTCAGAAATGGACTGTGTGGCTTTGATTTTCTGGCAGCGAGAATTCATGAAGGAGGCGAGGGAGTATTCTGGGCATTTCTTTTTCTTTCGGCTGTTTCTTTTCTTTTTGTTTTTAATCTTTTGTATACTAAGATGACACCAGAAAATGGGGACTTTATATTCCAGTATTTGAGTACTCATTACAATAAAGTCTAAATCTATTTAGGTGAACACTAATCCAAGATGGAGGATGGGAAAAATTTGTAGCTGTAACAGCTGCTCCTTTTTGAGGTATTTTAGGTGTTGGAGGTGATTTCCTCAAACTCCAGGAACAGCGATTACTGTTTTATATGCTGTTGCAATTGTTTTGGAACTTTGGAGCAAAAAGAAAGTCAAAACAACGGCATTTTTAAAAGGGAGAAAGACAGACAAAGGCAGTGGGCACATGCTCTGTAAGGGAGAGAGAGAAAGAAACCTCCACTGCTAACTGACACAGCAGTTAATCTACACAGTTACTGCCTTTGCTGTTGAATTCATGTATCGCTGGACATCGCAGTGCGTCTGGGACAACTTAAACAGCAAAATTCACAACTGATCTTGGAGGAATTTGTTTTGGGAGAAGTCACAGCACAGAAACAGATAAGTGAACAGTTTTAAGTATAGATTTGCTGTAAATCTACAATAGTGAGAAGAATGGGTTCTTACTTGATTATATGTTTTTATTGATATTTGTGTCTTGATTAAAGTTTTAAAATAAAAGCCATAAGTATTAAGTTAGCCTGGAGCAGTGTTTTGTAGAGCAATACAATGGTGATATTTTCTGGATCTGCAGGTTGGAAGGAACAAAACTGTCAGATGTGAAAGTTTTGAGAGCGTTTACGGGTTACTGAGGATTATATCGGCAATAAATGTCATTGGTTGTGAATCCTGTCAGATAGAATGGATCAGTTGGAGCGACAGTTAGAGGCGATGCAGAATTTACAAGAGTAAGGGGGCATGATGAATGGCAATTATAGGAAGGGAGAAAAGACGCAGATAGAGACAGGTGGATGTGTTAACATCAAGAAAGATAGGAGAGGTAGGCAGGTAGTACAACAGTCTTCTGTGGCTATCCCCAATTCAAACAAATATGTTGCTTTGGAAAATGTAGGGTGTGATGGACTTTCAGGGGAATGAAGCATGAACAGCAAAGTTTCTGGGTCAAGACAGGCTGTAATGTAATGACGGGTTCGTCAGGTTCCAAACAATGGATTATGTTAAGGAACGCTCTAGTCAGAGGCACAGACCAGATGTTTCTGCGATCAGCAGCAAAAAAATCAGAATGGTGTGTTGCCTCCCTGGTGCCAGGATCAAGGATGTCTCAGAGAGGGTACATAATATTCTCAAAGCGGAGAAGAACCAGCAGGACGTCATTGTGCACATTGGTACCAATAACATAGGAAGGGAAAAGGATGAAATTCTGAAGGGAGAACATACATACTTAGGCAGGAATTCAAAGTTTGTGAGAAGATTTGTAGCTCGGGTGCTCATTGTTATGGTTCTGTTTGCCGAGCTGGGAATTTGTGTTGCAGATGTTTCGTCCCCTGTCTAGGTGACATCCTCAGTGCTTGGGAGCCTCCTGTGAAGCGCTTCTGTGATTTTTCCTCCAGCATTTGTAGTGGTTTGAATCTGCCGCTTCCGGTTGTCAGTTCCAGCTGTCCGCTGCAGTGGCCGGTATATTGGGTCCAGGTCAATGTGCTTATTGATTGAATCTGTGGATGAATGCCATGCCTCTAGGAATTCCCTGTCTGTTCCCTGTTTGGCTTGTCCTGTAATAGTAGTGTTGTCCCAGTCGAATTCATGTTGCTTGTCATCTGTGTGTGTAGTTACTAAGGATAGCTGGTCGTCTCATTTCATGGCTAGTTGGTGTTCATGGATGTGGATCGTTAGCTGTCTTCCTGTTTGTCCTATGTAGTGTATTGTGCAGTTCTCGCATGGGATTTTGTACACTACATTAGTTTTGCTATTGCTGGGTATTGAGTCCTTCATTCTGGTGATTTGTTGTCTGAGAGTGGCTGTTGGTTTGTGTGCTGTTATGAGTCCTAGTGGTCGTAGTAGTCTGGCTGTCAGTTCGGAAATGCTCTTGATGTATGGTAGTGTGGCTAGTCCTTTGGGTTGTGGCATGTCCTCGTTCTGTTGTCTTTCCCTTAGGCATCTGTTGATGAAATTGTGCAGGTATCCGTTTTTGGTGAATACATTGTATAGGTGTTCTTCTTCCTCTTTTTGCAATCCTTTTTCAATAGAGAGGAAGAAAAGGACAAGCAACTCCCATTCCTAGACGTGATGGTACAGGGAACACTGAACGGAGAATTCACCACAAAGGTATACAGGAAAGCCACACACACAGACCAAGTCCTGAACTACGAAAGCAACTACCCCAACACACACAAAAGAAGTTACACCAAGACACTATTCAAAAGGGCCACAACACACTGCAGTACACCAGAACCATGGCAACACGAAGCCTGGAGGAAGAGCGCCTCATCTTCCGCCTAAGAACCCTCCAACCACAAGGGATGAATGCAGATTTCTCCAGTTTTCTCATTTCCCCTCCCCCCACCTTATCTCAGTCCCAACCCTCACACTCAGCATCGCCTTCTTGACATGCAATCTTCTTCCCGACCTCTCCGCCCTCACCCCCTCTCCGGCCTATCACCCTCACCTTAACCTCCTTCCACCTATCGTATTCCCAACGCCCCTCCCCCAAGTTCCTCCTCCCTTCCTTTTATCTTAGCCTGCTTGGCACACCCTCCTCATTCCTGAAGAAGGGCTTATGCCTGAAACGTTGATTCTCCTGTTCCTTTGATGCTGCCTGACCTGCTGCGCTTTTCCAGCATCACATTTTTAAGCTCTGATCTCCAGCATCTGCAGTCCTCACTTTCTCCTAGAGAAATTGAGGGTTTGGTTATGAAAAAGAAAGAAGCTTATGTCAGGTATAGACAGCAGAGATTGACTGAATCCTTAGAAGAGTATAAAGGCAGTAAGAGGAAAATCAGGAGGGCAAAAAGGGGACATGAGAAAGCTTTGGCAAATAGAGTTAAGGAGAATCCAAACGGTGTTTACAAATACACCAAGAACAAAAGGGGGGGATACTAAATGAATATTTTTTTTTCAGATTAGATTACTTACAGTGTGCAAACAGGCTCTTCAGCCCAACAATCCACAGCGACCCTCCGAAGAGCAACCCACCCTGACCCATTCCCTACATTAACCCCTTCACCTAACACTATGGACAATTTAGCATGGCCAATTCACCCTAACCTGCACATCTTTGGACTGTAGGAGGAAACTGAAGTACCCAGAGGAAACCCACGCAGACACAGGGAGAATGTGCAAACTCCACACAGACAGTTGCCTGAGGCGGGAATTGAACCCAGGTCTCTGATGCTGTTAGGCAGCAGTGCTAACCACTGTGCCATCATGCTGCCCACTCATCAGTGTTTACTGTAGAAAAGGACATGAAAGATATAGAATATGGGGAAATAGATGGTGACATCTTGAAAAATGTCCATTTTACAGAGGAGGACGTGCTAGATGTCTTGAAGGTGCATAAGATGAATAAATCCCCAGCACCTGTTCAGGTGTCACTAGAATTCTGTGGAAAGCTAGGGAAGTGAATGGTGGGTCCCTTGCCATGATATATCTGCATCATCAATAGTGACAGGTGAGGTGCCAGAAGACTGGAGGTTGGCGAATGTGGTACCATTATTTACAAAAGGTGGTAAGGACAAGAGAACTATAAACCGGTGAGCTTGACATCGGAGTTGGCCAATTGCTGGAGGGAATCTGAGGGATAGGATTTACACATATTTAGAAAGGCAAGGACCGATTACGGATAGTCAACATGACATTGTGTGTGGGAAATCATGTCTCATCAGCTTAATTGAGTTTTTTGAAGAAGTAACAAAGAGGACTAATGAGGGTAGAGCGGTGGACATTATCTATATGGACTTCAGTAAGGCATTCGACAAGGCTCCCCATGGTTATATCTCATGGAATACAGGGAGGACAAGCCATTTGGATACAGAACTGGCTCCAAGGTAGAAGACAGAGGGTGGCAGTGGATGGTTGTTTTTCACACTGGAGGCCTGTGACCAGTGGTGTGTCACAAGGATCGGTGCTGGGTCCACTACTTTTCGTCATTTATATGAATGATTTGGATATGAGCATAGGAGGTATCGTTAGTAAGTTTGCAGATGACAACAAAATTGAAACTGTTGTGGACACCAAAGAAGGTTACCTCAGATTACAACAGGATCTTGATCAGGTGGGCCAATGGGCTGAGAAGTGGCAGATGGAGTTTAATTTAAATAAATATGAGGTGCTGCATTTTGGGAAAGCAAATCTTAGCACTACTTATACAGTTAATGGTAAGGTTCTAGGGAGTGTTGCTGAACAGAGACCTTGGAGTGCAGGTTCTTAGTTCCTTGAAAGTAGAGTCACAGACAGATAGGATAGTGAAGAAGGTGTTTGGTATGCTTTCCTTTATGGTCAGAGCATTTAGGTATAGGAATTGGGAGGTAATGTTGCGGCTGTACAGGACATTGTTTAGGCTACTTTTGGAATATTGCATGCAATTCTGGTCTCCTTCCTATTGGAAGGATGTTGTGTAACTTGAAAGGGTTCAGAAAAGATTTACAAGGCTGTTACCAGGGTTGGTGATTTTGAGCTATAGGGAGTGGCTAAATAGGCTGGGGTTGTTTTCCCTGGAGCATCGAAGGCTGAGGGGTGACCTCCTAGAGGTTTATACAATCATGAGGGGCATGGATAGGATAAATAGACAAAGTCTTTTCCCTGGGGTGGGGGAGTCCAGAAGTAGAGATCATAGGTTTAGGGTGAGAGGGGAAAGATATAAAAGGGACCTAAGGGGCAACTTTTTCAAGCAGAATATGGAATGAGCTGTCAGAGAAAGTGGTGGAGGCTGGTATAATTGCAACATTTAAAAAGCATCTGGATTGGTACATGAATAGGAAGGATTTTGAGGGATATGGGCTAAATGCTGGCAAATAGGACTAGATAAGGTTAGGATATCTGGTCAGCATGGACTAGTCGGACCGAAGGGTCTGTTTCCATGCTATACATCTCTATGACTTGAAGTGCCATAGTATACAAGGACACACGTTAAGTGTGAACAATGGGATTAATGTGGATGGATGTTTGATACTTGGTGTAAATGTGATGGGCTGAAGGGCTTAATCTGCGTTGTTAAACCTCTATTCCATTGATAAGAATGTCTTGGCCAACCCTCCTCTGTTTAAAACTACAAGTGATTACAGTCTAGTTTAAAGACTTTAAAAATGTTCACATCCCGCTAGCCACAGCACACATGTTCCTAGGAGTTAAAATCTCCCCAATTTCACACAGCTTTCTGGATGGAGAACAGCTGGTTTAATTGGGACACAAAGCCAAGCTTTTTTCGGATTTGTCGGGTGCTCTGGAGCTAAAGCTATGTGATTCATTTACAATGGAAAACAAACCCAGAAGCAGGAAATTTAGCTAAGCCCTCTTCAAACAAAATAACATTAATGCCCTTGAAAATAATGCATTCACCATTTAACTACTCTGTGTGTTCTATTCAGAGCTGTTCAGTGTTTCTTTCTGATTGAATGGGATGAGTCATTTGGATGCGTGGCAGGAGAGTGGGTAGAGTGCTGTTCAGATCTGTATTTATTTTGTTCTTTCATGGCAAAAAAGCAACTTTCAGGAAAATGCTTTCAAATCAATGTCCTGAGTATGGTTATCTAATGACCTTGAACATGAGCAAACCCCATCAGGAAAACAATCATCTGCAAAAAAAGACATCTATTTCTGCTAAACCTAGTGAGGACATGCAAGGTGCTGAGTTAACCAAAAAAAAATGTCTCTGGTTGACTAACTTAGATCCTCTTAATGGAACACTGCAGCATTAGAAGGAAACACAAATATTTACAGAGTGCCCCTGATACAGAACTCGTGTCAGAGTGCTACTTTACAACATGCTCAGAAGAGAATTAAGTTAAGAGTTGGGAAAGGATACAGGTAAGAACAAGATAAGATTACAAGAACAATCAAACTACGAGGATTCTAAGAAGCTATTCAAGGGAAAAAGCAAAGCAAATAAAACCAGAAGATGCAAGACTAACAAGGCAGGGAAGGAAGGAGCACACAGATGCTGCCTGACCTGCTGACCAGCAATTTCTGTTTTTAATCCAGATTTCCAGCAGTATTATGAGGTCACAAGGCAGAGTGACTTTGGAAGAGTTGGAGAACGTTAGGCCTAATAAATGGTGGACTAGGTTGTGATGGTGAACCACAGGAGTGTGATTGAGAGCTAGAGGCATGACCCAAGAGTAACACACGAGTAGCAGTCGGCCATTGAACCCCCAAGCCTGCTCTGCCATTCTAAACCATGGCTGATCATTTTTCACAATGTTATATTCCCAGAAGAAAATCGCACTTTAAAGATGGATTGTATAGCAGAGGAAATGGAGTGGTGAACAATAGGGGTGGAGGTGGTGGAATGAACCATGGTGGTATTGTAATCACACTGACTGTCATAAGTTATCTTGTCCAGGCTTCAGGTTGTGGGCAGATCAGGAAATACATAGGAGGTAACCCAAGAATAATGCATTGCTAGGAGAGGCCATAGGTTCAGTGGTGATGATGCATTCAGGGACCTTAATGATAAAGAGCTATTGATGACAGAGTGATGATTTAATAAGGAAGGAAGGATAAATTTTTGTTATGTCTTTAGAAGATGAGCTGACAGCAACTTTTATGAAACAAGAGTGGACAAGCCAAACTTGACAGAAAGAGAATGGGGTTTGCAAAGTTCATGTGCATATTGCAAGAGGAAGAGAAAATCATTTTACAAAGAAATAGAACCTGTGAGGTCAGTGGGAGAAGTGGTGGAAGTAATTGTCAGGGGTGGTGGACTGCAAACAAATCGGAAGGCGGGGGTGTTGGGAATGGAGTAACGAATGAAAGCAGGTCACTGATTCCACTCATTTCTGAACAGCTTTTCTTGATACTTGATAAATACAAAAAGCCTACTGAGAAATCAGATGATAAATGGCTTGATGCAAGTGGTGAAAGTGCTTTCTACTCAAATTTGCAACATTTGGTACAGTGGAAAACTCCCACATCATCCACCCATACTGATACCAAAGAAATCATAGGCAGCCAAGTTATTTTTGAAACGGTTAGATCTATTCATTTTGATGACTAACTTGACCCAAAAAACTGCCCAGTATGGAAACAGTTTGAAGGAGAATTGTGAACCTTGACTCATTTGGTAGCAGTCTCGTTTCTGATCCAACAGGCTGCATGTTCCAGTTTCACTTTAGAGAGACAAGTATATCATCGAGGTTGACAATAGCCTTTCACTGTGTAGTGCTGAGGAAATGCTGCACTGATAGAGGTACAGTGAAGATGATAAACCTAAGCTTCATCTGTGGACAGTTGGTTACAAGGATGTGCAAGGGAAATCACTCCAGCTCATAGCAACATGTGCCTTCAACCAACACCTAAAACAGATGGGCTAGTAACATTGGCTAGGACTCTCGAATAGTAAAGGCACTAGGATAGTGGGCTTTAAGGTTCTAAAAAGGGTTGATAGGGCACACATGAAGATGTTTTCACTTGACGTAAGGCCACAACTAGAGACTGTAAATAGATAATGGTCACTAAATGAAAAATGAAAGCTAGGAGAAACTCTTTATGCAGACAGTGATGAATGTGATGCTTGCTGCTGCAGGGAGCAGTTAAAGCAAGTAATATAGATATACGTAAAGGGATGCTATATAAACACGCAAGTGAGAAAGAGAACTTATGAGAAAGGTACAAAGATATTTGTGGATAATTTTAATATATTTATAGATTGGATGAAACAGAATCGCAAGACTAATCTGGATGGTGAGTTTATATAGTTAGTTCCTAGCATATTCTTCAGCCAATCAGACAGCAGGCTATACTAACATGCAAGAGAACAGAATTAATTAATGACCTCATAGTAAAGTCTTCCCTAGGTAGTAGTGATCATAACATGACTGAATTTTTCACTTAGTTTGCAAGAGACCATCAAAGATTTAAATTCAAAGAAAGGCAACTATGAGGGCAGGAAGGCAAAGCTGGCTAAAGCAAACTGGGAAACTAGATTAAGGGATAGGTCAATAGAAATATAGTGGCAGACATTTAAAGACAATTCAGAACACTGTAGTTACAATTCAGTGAGAAAGAAAGATTCTAAGGGTGAAACACAACATCCAAGACTACCTAATGTAGTTAAAGACGGGTGCCAAACTATAGAAAATGTATGATAGAAAATGGATGGTAGGTCAGAAGACTTGGTGGAATATAAGATAACAACAAAGAATGACTAAAAGATAGAAGGGGAAATTAGAGACAAGAGAAAGCTAGATAGCAAGATAAATGTTTCTGTAGGTATTGAAAAG
This sequence comes from Hemiscyllium ocellatum, assembly GCF_020745735.1. Taxonomy (NCBI): domain Eukaryota; kingdom Metazoa; phylum Chordata; class Chondrichthyes; order Orectolobiformes; family Hemiscylliidae; genus Hemiscyllium; species Hemiscyllium ocellatum. Next base: position 44,252,791 of record NC_083431.1, read on the forward strand.
GAATAAGAGTAAGTGAAATGATCACGGGTGCTCGAGAATCTGGAGAAATAATAGAAAAATTGCAGATAAATTGAAAAGCTATTTTTTCCACTTGCAGGAATGAAAATAAAAATAGCATCCCAGAAATAACTGAATCAGAAGGTGAAAGTAAACCAGAAACTTAAAACAACCACAATCACCAGGGAAAGGAGACAGAGAGAACTCAAATCTAAGGTGGCTGCTGAGACAGTGAATGTATTGGCTTTAATTTTACAAAATTCATAAAGTTACGGAAAAGTCCCATCAAATTGTAAAGTAGTGAATGTAACTCCACGAATTCAGAATGGAGACAGAAAACAGAAAACTACAGTTAGCCTAATAACTGTAATTGGGCGGTGATGGCTTCATGGTGTTGTCACAAGTCTATTAATTTAGAGCTGAAAATGTGTTGCTGGAAAAGCGCAGCTGGTCAGGCAGCATCCAAGGAGCAGGAGAGTCGACGTTTCGGGCATGAGCCCTTCTTCAGGAATGAGGAAAGTGTGCCAAGCGGGCTAAGATAAAAGGTAGGGAGGAGGGACTTGGGGGAGGAGCATTGGAAATGCGCCAAAGCTTGCTCCCACACCTCCCCCCTTACTTCCCTCCAAGGCCCCAAGTGATCCTTCCATATCTGCCACAAATTCACCTGCACCTCCACACACATCATTTACTGCATCCGCTGCACCCAATGTGGCCTCCTCTATATTGGGGAAACAGGCCGCCTACTTGCGGAACGTTTCAGAGAACACCTCTGGGACACCCAGACCAACCAACCCAACCACCCCGTGGCTCAACACTTCAACTCCCCTTCCCACTCCACCAAGGACATGCAGGTCCTTGGACTCCTTTATCGCCAGACCATAGCAACACAATGGCTGGAGGAATAGCACCTCATCTTCCGCCTAGGAACCCTCCAACCACAAGGGATGAACTCAGATTTCTTCAGTTTCCTCATTTCCCCTCCCCCCACCCTTGTCTCAGTCACAACCCTCCAACTTAGCACCAACTTCCTAACCTGCAATCTTCTTCCTGACCTCTCCGCTCCCACCCCCACTCTGGCCTATCACCCTCACCTTAACCTCCTTCCACCTATCGCATTTCCAACTCCCCTCGCCCAAGTCCCTCTTCCCTATCTTTTATCTTAGCCTGACTTGGCCCATTTTCCTCATTCCTGAAGAAGGGCTCATGCCTGAAACGTCGATTCTCCTGCTCCTTGGATGCTGCCTGACCTGCTGCACTTTTCTAGCAACACATTTTCAGCTCTGATCTCCAGTATCTGCAGTCCTCACTTTCTCCTATTAATTTAGAGAGCCAGGTAAGGTTCTGGGGATCTGGGTTAGAGTTCTGACACAGCTGATAGTGGAGTTTGAATTCAATGAAAATCTGGAATTAAGAGTCTAATGATGACCATGAACCTATCGTTGATTGTTGGGAAAACCCCATCTGATTCTTTATGTTTTTAGTGAAGGTTAACTGCCATCCTCACCTGATCTGGTCTACATGTGACTTCAGATCCACAGCAATGTATTTGACTCTTAACTGCCTCTCTCGACAATTAGGGATGGGCATGAAATGCTGTCCTGGCAGTAATGCCCACATCCTGTGAATGAGTTTTTAACAAATGCTGCAATCTATCACTAAGGAAGTTACAGTAGGGACCAGAGTAAATCTTAATGCAGTCAGGCAGAGTCAACATAGTTTTGTGAAAGGGAAATCATATTTGATTAATTTATTGATGTTCTTTGCTGAAGTAACAAACACATAGATAAAGGGGAACCAGTGGATGTACTATACTTAGAATTCCAAAAGGCTTTTTTTTGACAAAGTGACATATAAAAGAGTACTGCACAAAGTAACGGTTCATGGCATAGGGTTGTAACAAAATAACATTGATAGAAGATTAGTCAGCTAACAGGAGCAGAGGGTGGGCATAAGTAGGTCATTTTTGGGCTGGCATGATGTGACACGTTGTGTGCCATACAGTGTTGGGGCCTCAACCATTTACAATTTTTATTAATGACTGGATAAAGGGACCAAGTGTATGGGTGCTAAATTTGCTGATGATACAAAGATAGGTCGGAATGTATGCTGTAAAGAGGGCTTAAAAAGTCAATAAAGGGCAGTAGAAAGGTTAAACGAGTGGGCAAAAATTTGGCAAATGGAGTCTAATATGGGAAAATGTGAACTTTGGCTGGAGGAATTTTACCTTATGGGAGATCCCAGCACAAAGGGACACTGTTTGAACATTAGGGTCTCCTGTTTAACATGGAGGACAATTTTCATTCAGAAAATTCTGAGCCTTTAGAATTCTCTTCCCCAAAAAATAGTCAAGGTGAGATCTCTGAATATTTTTGAGGCAGAGATAAATAGATCCTTGATGATTATGAATATGATCATGGTCTGGTGAAGAGGTGTAACAGGTTTGAGGGTCTAAATGGCCTACTCTTGTGCTGGATTGGCTGCTGACACATATATTGTACGTTGCAACAGCAGTTACATTTCAAACATGCTTCATTGACAGTCATAAAGTTTACAGCATTGTGTGGTTGTGAAAGGCACTGTATAACTATAAGGTTTTCTTTCATCTAATCTGAAGAGCTCCCGTCTTCTTAACCTTGGTTGCTCTTCAATGCTATTGTTGACCATTAGATGTACTGGTCAGTGGCAGGTCGTGTACATTTAGTTTAGAGTTTTCCTACCCTTGACATCATGATGAGGAATATTAGAACATTAGCATTCATATTCTTTTCAGTGCCTGTCCAAGAGAGTCTTCACACAAAAATGACAGGCCCAAAGATGGAGAGGCAGTTATCAGACTACAGTCAACTACGCAATGTAAGGGAAACGGGCCAGATTGCAGATTGTCTTAATTAGGTATTACTGAAGTAGCCTGCTGTGTATGGAGAGTGATTAAACAATAGCTGAGAGTTTGAGGTAGACTTGTGCAGAGTGCCAGGCCAGACTCTTTCCAAAATGATAGAGCACAGGTTTTAGTTATACATGAGAAAAAAGACAGAGATGTAAATATTTCTCTTCTTAGTGAATAGTACTTGCTGTGTGTTTGATCATGAAATTTTTCCAAAGCGTTCCAGTTCTTGGCTGGGTTTCCATTCCGGCATTTAACATTTGTCTGTGCTACATAAATCCTGATTTCATTCCAGGGCTGCAGCTTAACATGCTGTGGGGAGGTGTGGGAAGTCAACGTGTATTTTGTAACTCCCTTTATAAGATTCATCTGATGCTTGCATTCCAAAGGGGAGAATTGGGACTCACTTTCATGAAGAGAAAAAGACTGAGAAGAGATTCCATAGAGAAGTTCAAAATCATGTAAAGGCTGGACAGAACAAATAAGGGAAAAAATTTGCTACTTAAGAAAGGAACAGCAACATGAGGAACAACATTTTCACACAGCCAGTGGCTAAGGCCTTGAATGCATTGCCTGAAAGTGCAATGGAGGCAATTTCAATTGTTATTTCAATGTGAAGACTGTGCAGAGTTACAGGGAGAATGTGGGAAAAAAGACATTCAGAGAGTCAGCTCACACGATGGGCTGAATTGCCAGCAGCTGCACTGTAACTATTCTGTGATTCTGTGATATGTTCCTGAACCTATGGAGATGGTGGACATTTTTACCTTTTTTTAAAGCTTGACGTATGAACAATTTCATTTGGGCCCAAGATGGAGTCTAAGGGATCAATGATTTTTTTGTGATTTTTGCTCAATGATGAACTCTTTGGAAAATCATCATAAGATATATTTCCCTGGGGTGGAGGACTCTCCCCTGAAAATGTATTCAAAATATGAGAATTCTTTTCAAATTTACAACTCCGATTATCTAGGTTTTTATAGAAACTCAAATACAATTGTTTCTCCCAAGCTCAATGTTTATGAAATTGAAAACTAACGAGATAGGAAGAGACCCAGTTTGCCATAAGCCAATTTGAACAGCATCATTCATCCCCCGTTATACAGTAATGACTTCAAACATCATAACATCACATTAGAGATATAGTTCATCTGATAACATGACTGACGTGCAATAAAACATCTCATTATTCCAGGAGTTAGGTCTGTCTGGAGACCCAACAGATCAATCCTCCAGCAAGGAACCCTGCCTAACATGGTCATCTCAGGTGGTCAGAAGGTGTAGGTGGGAGAGCTAGGTTGTCTTCACCTCTGCAAAGTGGGTCATAACATCAGGCAAAAAAAGCAGAGACTTTCAACACTGATTTATCTTCAGAGAACCAAATGAAGGATTTAATCAGATGTACAATGCTATCTATTGTACAGAATTAAATTAAATGCTTAATTTGTTTCTTCTTGTTCTGTTAATGACATAACTGTAAGCGTTCATCATATTAGGGGCAAGGGAAAGTGAAAGCGACAGGGAGTATGGAGTTAAATGGAAAGATAAGCAGCAGGATAGCATGTGTGCAGGCGGATTTAAACTCGAGGCAGACTGGGAATGTAGCAAAAGGGAAGGATAACTTAGGACATCTTATGACTTCCAATATCTCTAATGATAAGAAAGTTAGCATTAAGGCACTTTACCTGAATGCTCATAGCATTCGTAACAAAGCAGATGAACTAATGGCATAAATGATCGTGAATGATTATGATGTGGTAGGCATCACAGAGACGTGGTTACAGGGGAGTCAGGACTGGCAGTTAAACCTCCAAGGATTTTCAACTTATCGAAAAGACAGGGAGGTGGGCAGAGGGGGTGGGGTTGCCTTGTTAGTTAAGAACAAAATTAAATCAATGGCACTGAATGACATAGCGTCGGATGATGTGGAGTCTGTGTGGGTGGAATTGAGGAACCACAAAGGCAAAAATACCATAATGGGAGTTATGGACAGACCTCCTAACAGTGGTCAGGACCAGAGGTGCAACATGTACCAGGAAATAGAGAAGGCATGTCAGAAAGGCAAGGTCACAGTGATCATGGGAGACTCCAATATGCAGGTGGACTGGGTAAATAATGTTGCTAGTGGATCCAAAGAAAGGGAATTCATGGAATGCTTACAAGATGGCTTTTTGGAACAGCTTGTCATGGAGCCCACAAGGGAGCAGGCTATTCTGGACCTAGTGCCATGTAATGAACCAGACTTTATAAAAAAAATCTTAAAATAAGGGAACCCTTAGGAAGCAGCGATCATAATATGGTAGAGTTCAGTCTGCAGTTTGAAAGAGAGAAGGCAAAATCAGATGTAATGGTGTTACAGTTAAATAAAGGTAATTATGTTGGCAGGAGAGAGGAACTGATGAAAATAGGCTGGAAGCAGATCCTAGCGGGGAAGACAGTAGAGCAAAAATGGCAGGAGTTTGTGGGTATAATTGAGGACACTGTACAGAGGTTCATCCCTAAGAAAAGAAAGATTATCCGGGGAGGGATTAGACAGCCATGGCTGACAAAGGAAGTCAGGAAACGTATTAAAGAAAAAGAGAGATCCTATAAAGTGGCCAAGAGCAGTGGGAAATCAAAAGATTGGGAAGGCTACAAAAACAAACAGGATAACAAAGAGAGAAATAAGGAAGGAGAGGATCAAATATGAAGGTAGGCTAGCCAGTAATATTAGAAATGATAGCAAAAGTTCCTTTCAATACATAAGAAACAAACGACAGGCAAAAGTAGACATTGGGCCACTTCAAACTGATGCTGGAAGCCTAGTGATGGGAGATAAGGAAATAGCTGGAGAACTTAATAAGTACTTTGCGTCAGTCTTCACAGTGGAAGACAAGAGTAATACCCCAACAATTAAAGGGAATCAGGGGGCTGAGTTGAGTATGGTTGCCACATTACAAGAGAGAAAGTGCTAGAAAAGCTAAAAGGTCTTAAAATCGATAAATCTCCTGGCCCTGATGGGCTACATCCTGGAGTTCTGAGGGAGGTGGCTGAGGAAATAGCGGAGGCATTGGTTGAGATCTTTCAAAAGTCACTGGAGTCAGGGAAAGTCCCGGATGTTTGGAAGATTGCTGTTGTAACCCCCTTGTTTAAGAAAGGATCAAGACAAAAGATGGAAAATTATAGGCCAATTAGCCTAACCTCGGTTGTTGGTAAAATTCTAGAATCCATCATTAAGGATGAGGTTTCTAAATTCTTGGAAGAGCAGGGTCGGATTAGAACAAGTCAACATGGATTTAGTAAGGGGAGGTCGTGTCTGACAAACCTGTTGGAATTCTTTGAAGAGGTGACAAGTAGGTTAGACCAGGGAAACCCAGTGGATATGGTCTATCTAGACTTCCAAAAGGCCTTTGATAAGGTGCCACACGGGAGGCTGCTGAGTAAGGTGAGGGCCCACGGTGTCCGAGGTGAGCTACTGGTATGGATTGAGGATTGGCTGTCTGACAGAAGGCACAGAGTTGGGATAAAAAGTTCTTTTTCAGAATGGCAGCCGGTGACAAGCGATGTCCCGCAGGGTTCAGTGTTGGGGCCGCAGCTATTCACGTTATATATTAATAATCTGGATGAAGGGACTAGGGGCATTCTAGTGAAGTTTGCCGATGATACAAAGTTAGGTGAACAGGCAGGTAGTACTGAGGAAGTGGGGAGGCTGCAGAAGAATCTAGACAGTTTGGGAGAATGGTCCCCGAAATGGCTGATGAAATTCAACGTGAGCAAATGTGAGGTCTCTTGCACTTTGGACAAAAGAATACAAGCATGGACTACTTTCTAAACGGTGAGAAAATTCGTAAAGCCAAAGTACAAAAGATTCTGGGAGTGCTAGTCGAGGATTCTCTAAAGGTAAACATGCAGGTTGAGTCCGTGATTAAGAAAGCGAATGCAATGTTGTCATTTATCTCAAGCGGGTTGAAATATAAAAGCACTGTTGTACTACTGAGACTTTATAAAGATCTGGTTAGGCCTCATTTGGAGTACTGTGTCCAGTTTTGGTCCCCACACCTCAGGAAGGACATTCTGGCACTGGAGTGTGTCCAGTGGAGATTCACATGGATGATCCCTGGAATAGTAGGTCTAACATACAAGGAACAGCTGAGAATCCTAAGGGGAGATCTAATAGAAACTTACAAGATAATACATGGCTTGGAAAGGCCGGATGCTAGGAAATTGTTTCCATTAGGCGAGGAGACTAGGACCCGTGGACACAGCCTTAGAATTAGAGGGGGTAAATTCAGAACAGAAATGCGGAGACATTTCTTCAGCCAGAGAGTGGTGGGCCTGTGGAATTCATTGCCGCGGAGTGCTATGGAGGCCGGGACACTAAATGTCTTCAAGGCAGAGATTGATAAATTCTTGATGTCACAAGGAATTAAGGGTTACAGGGAGAATGCGTATAAGTGGAGTTGAAATGCCCATCAGCCATGATTGAATGGCGGAATGGACTCGATAGGCCAAATGGCCTTACTTCCTATGTCTTATGGTCTTAAAACTGTGTGTGTGTGTGTGTGTGTGTGTGTGTGTGTGTGTGTGTGTGTATATCTGCGCGTGTGAGTGAGAGAGAGAGATAATATATGTGTGAGTGTGTGTATTTGTATGTGTGTGTGTGTGAGACAGAGAGAATGTGTGTGAGGGAGAGAAGGTATGTGTGTAGGGGGAGGGTGAGTGTGTGTGTTTGTGCAAGAGAGAGAAAGAGAGAGAGAGAGAGAGACACAGAGAAAGAGAGAGACAGAGAAAGAGAAAAAGAGAAAGAGAGAGAGAGACTGTGCATTTATATTTCAGGTGTTGTGTGATTAAGCATTCATTCTTTCTTCTGATTTAAACTCACCAGAAAGCTTGTTTGTATCTTTTCAGCCTTTAAAGCAATGACACTCAAAGGGTTAAAACACTTCCCTTGTAGAAAAATATATCTTACTGCATTCATCGGAAGGTAAGACAAAAAGGGGGACAATTTAGTAAAAAATGAGGTCTGCAGATGCTGGAGATCACAGCTGCAAATGTGTTGCTGGTCAAAGCACAGCAGGTTAGGCAGCATCTCAGGAATAGAGAATTCGACGTTTCGAGCATAAGCCCTTCATCAGGACTTATGCTCGAAACGTCGAATTCTCTATTCCTGAGATGCTGCCTAACCTGCTGTGCTTTGACCAGCAACACATTTGCAGCAGGGGGACAATTTACCCTAGAACTTCCTCAGATCTGTAGCACACATCTGTACACATTAAATCAAATAAAAATGCAGAATAATAAGTCAAGGTAGACAGCTTCCAAAAAGAACAGGAAAATGGATAATGAGTTCAAGGAACTGATTATTATCACAATATCAATGGATGTTAACGATTGTCATAACATCTGAATTCAGTATTTCCTTACCCCTCCATACAAAAGAAAACACAATAATTGCTGTAGCTCTGAAATACAGCACAGAAACAGACCCTTCGGTCCAACTTGTCCATGCTGACCAGATACCCTAAACTGATCTAATCCCATTTGCCTACACTTGGCCTTTTCCATCTAAACCGTTCCTATTCATATACCCATCCAGATGCCTTTTAAATGCTGTAATTGTAAATAATGGTAAGACTCACCTCTCAGGCTGCATATATGAAGAAAGAGATTAACATTACAGGTCAATTAGAACACTATGCCATGAAACTCCAAGCTGAATTTTATTGAGTAATTCATGCTGCAAGGCTGACCATGATTTCTTGCCAAATTTTACCCAACTTTCACCATGTGAATTGTTGTTTGCACCCCATGGAATGTATCACACCCAATTTCCACCCATCTTACCAAGCTCCATTCCCAAAACAACTTACTGGAGATCCTGGAAATGACCATCATTCTTGGCATAGGATGCCCACTACATACCCAGACAAGCGTTGCACATCCTGACATTTGCCTCAGACATGACAGATAGGGAGAAATCTGCACCTGGAGGTCCTGTAGGATGGACAGGCATAGAAATTGAACCTCTTCTTCTCCAAAGATCAGTAATGATGTCCACACAACACTTGACTGTGCCACTCCAGTTCCAGTTAGAGCAGCCTCAGCTGGAGGAATGCCCAGGAGGAAATCAGGGCAGAAAGAGGCAAGTTGAGTGGTGGGCTGATTGATATTCAGCTTGTCACCCTCTTTGAGATGATCCTGCAGGGCCTGGCCTGTATCAGAGACTGCCTTTGACTTTGTGTGCCAGGACCATCTGAGCAAAGGCCCTTTAACTTGACTGAGACCCACTAACAATCATCACAAACTTTGTGCCTTTGTGTCTGCACTAAACAACAAGGCACAACACAAGTGATATGATATTGGTTGCTTGGCAGAGGGAGGGGGTAAAACAAAAACATACAAGGTGGAGCAATGCACTGCCAGGATTGTGAGCATCCAGTTTGTCTCAGAAAGAGTGAGTACTATAACAGCGAGCGAACGGCAGGAGATGCAGCCTGGTCCAGTCCATGAGCTGGGTGCGTGTTCCTGAGAGCAAAGTGTTCTTGCTGCAATGATGGAGTTCAATGTTAGTTCATGGTGCAGCTTGAGCACCCAGGGCAGAAATGTCCTGTACGTTGGTCAGAGATGTGCCAAGACTTCTTAAAGACTGGTACATGTTGGATGCCAATGTTTGTGGATGTGCGGTGAGTGTGGCTGGTGCCCTCTGTGCTTGCTCTGAGGTCCTGGTGCCTAGTGCTGACGAGGGATTGAAGCAAGTGGCAAGTTTAACCTGCCAAGCACCCACTCTGCCCTCTATGTTAGGTCTTCACAATGTCCAGTTTGTTCAGTGAGTTTGATAAGATCACAATGGGAATATTCATGTGGCAAAATGGGCTATCACTCAGTACCTTAACAAGTGTTAATCTCGCCACACCGCTTGTGAAAAGATGGCACCACTTAACGATTCCATTCTGCTTCTCTCTCCACAGATGCTGCCCAACTCGTTCAATATGCCCAGGAATTTTGTCTTTACGTTATGACATCTCTTGTGGCATTAACATAGAAATCAGTCTTTAATAAAATTATAAATATCCCAATGTTTATGGTATAGCTTCTTTTTACATTGAACAGTAAGACTAGTGATATTTTTGGCACTTCTTCCCCATTGCCCTCTACACAACAAAAGCCCTGTATCATGATTTGTAAATTGTCTGGTCACCTGATACTTAAATTCATACATGGGTTTGGGTATCACAGGCTTGGCCAACATTTATTGCCAATCTTTATTTACCTTCTTAAACCAAGTGCAGCCTATGAGGTTCAGGAACATCAAAAGTGCTGTTATGCAGGGATTACAGGATTTTGATCCCGATACGATGAAGGAGCAATGACACATTTGCAAGACAGAATGGTGTATGCCATAGGGAAGAATTTGCTGGTGCTCCCTTGTACCTGCTGCTCTGGTCCTTTTAGTTAGTAAAGGTCACACGAATCGGAAGGTGCTGTCAAAGAAGTTTAATTTGCACACCTTGTAAATGGTAGAGTCGAGAAGTGGGGCACTGGAAAAGCACAGCAGGTCAGCAGTTCACGTAGTTACCATTGTGCATCAGTAATGAAGAGAGTAAATGCTGAAGGTGATGGATGGGGGACTAACCAAGCAGGCTGCTTGGTTCTGGACAGTGTTAAGCTTCTTGTGTATTCTAGAACTTCCAGGCAAGTGGAGAGTATTTCATCATGTTTTTGACTTGTGCCACAGGTGGACAGCTTTGCGAAGTCAGGTGATGAATTATTTGCCACAGGATTCCTAGCCTTTGGCTCACTCTTGTAGTCCCACAGTATTTATATAGATGGTCTGGTTCACCTTTTGTTCAATGTAATACTCCAGGATATTGATGGTAATGCCATTAAATGTCAAAGGGCAATGGATGGATTCTATCTTGGTGAAGCTGGTAATTGCTTGGCATTTGTGTTGCACATACTTTACTTGCCATTTTTCAACTGAAGCCTGGATGCTGTCGAGTTTGTGCTGCATTTGGACATTAGCAGCTATGAGTCATGAATGATGCTGGACATTGTACAATCATTGGCAAATTGCCCACCTCTGGCCTTATAATGCTGCGAGGAAAGTGATTGATGAAGCAGCCAAAGAGGTTGCTCCTCTGCCACTACCCTGAGGAAGTCCCGCAGTCATGCTGTGGAGCTGAGATGATCGACCTCCAACAATTACAACTATCTTCCTTTGTGTTAGATATAGCACCAACAAGTGTAGAGTTTTCACCTGATTCCCATTGTTCTCCAGTTTTGGTATGGCTTGTTGATGACACATTCTGTCAAGTTTTGTCTTGATGTCAAGAGCAGTCACCCTTACTTTACCTCATGGGTTTAGATTTTTTGTCCCAATGCATATTGTTATCCAGTTTTCTCCAGGTATTCCAGCTTTGTAAAACCAGCTCGTAGACTCACTATGTATATCTGGCACTTGTAAGTAAATAGTTTAGTCTGACTGCAATGATCTGACAGGTTAATGTTTACAACCCATTGGAAAAAAAGAATAAAATGCATTTAAATATACATTTCAGAGTGATTACTGTCAATTAAATACTTTGAAATGCAGTCACTGTTGTAATGTAGAAAACAGAACAGCATGAAGCAAGCTCCCAAAAATAACATTATGATAATGACCAGATAATCTGCTGGTGACACTGGATAAGGATATATACTGGCCAGTTTAATGGGGAATAAAAACACTGCTCTGCTTCAGGAGCACACTGTTAGCATTTCATGTGGTCACCAGTACATAATCCAGGTGTAAACAAAATCGACCTGCTTTCATGTTGCACCTGTCACATCCTGACCATACTTGAAAGCACTTTACCACCAATTATGTTTCTGGAAAACAATCACTGTTATCTTGCAGCTGTCAAGATGTGCATAGCAAGTTTTCACAATCATTTCCAATCATAAATGAGCAGATAATTTGCTGTTTGTGGGGTAAAAGTTAGCTAAGATAAGGGAAGAATTCACCTACACTTTTACCAATATTACTTTGTGGCCTTTTATGTCCACGCAAGAGGGAAGGTGAAGACCATATTGTGAAAAGGGTATCTTGTACTAAAATATGTTTAGTTTGCTCACAGAATAGCACAGATATTTCCAAATTTAATGTAAAGCTTACATACAACATATGGCCTCAAACGGATGAATGATTTACCTCTGTGTGCCCAGGGCGAATTATCTCTAACTGTACTCTGCCTAAAGATTAATCTTGATTTCCTGTTTAGTTGAGTCAGGGTATGAAGGTATATGGAGAAAGTGACTCCACTGTGACTCCAACATGGAGAAAGTAGACTTTCCTGTTCCTTGGATGCTGCCTGATTGGCTGTGCTTTTCCAGCACCACACTTTTCGACTATCAAGGTATACGGAGCTAAGGCAGGTAATTGGAGTTGGAATACTGATCGGCCATGATCTAATTAAATCATGGGGCTGAGTCACCATTCCTGTTCCACATATCTTGCTGTTCATGCTGTTTCTTCATGCAGGAAGACAGGAAAAGTAATTACTCAAATATCTTTGAGCATACCGTCCCAAATGTCTTTTCAGCTACTTTCAACAGTCAAGGACACCCTTGAGCATCTCACTAACCAGTTATCCCTGTAGAATGCTTTTTTTTTACAGGCAAAGACTAAAGGTGGCTTTTTGTTCAATCTTGTGAAATTATACTCTGTCATTCTCTGGCAGCCAGACTGGCCTTGACAGACACACTCTCAATGGCTAGCACACTCATTAACACTACTAAACAGCAGCAGCAGCAACACGCACTGTGCAAAAATGATGGCCTCATTTCAGGAAAATCCTCCTACTTACAGTAAATATTTCATTGACAGAAATATAGTGGTTGAGCTCCATTATCCATATTCTCTCTTCAATAAGAATCTCTGGAAGACTGATTGCAGAAATTACAGAAGTACACCGCTCAGTAAACTCCTGGAGCAATGTGAATAGTCATTAATAATATTATTTTCCACTTCAATCTTTCCCATTGTAAACTTAGCCTAAAATTTCTTGGGCAAAGACCACTGTGATATCTTGGCAGTCTGAAATGGATCAGCAGTGCCTTGATGATCGTGTGCCTGTTAGAGCTTTCAAAATTTCCATTCTCACTGAGCTGTCCAATTTAGGGATAAAGTTTCAGCCAGGACAGCCCAAGGAAGAACTGGCAAATAGAGGATCGACAGAAAGCTGATTGGAGTGTTTTCAGGAATTATTGGTGGATTTTAGCTGCCAGCACCATTTTGTTAGCTCATTCCTGATGAACAGCATTTGCCCAAAATGTTGATTTCCCTGCTCCTCAGATGCTGTCTGATCCACTGTGTTTTTCCAGCACCACACCCCCGACTCTATTTTCCGGCATCTGCAGTCCTCACTTTCACCTTTGATAGATCAGGGCAGAACAGGCTACTTTAAAAGGGGTTTGAGACCTTGGAGCAATGTTATGATGGTGTCATAGAGCTGCTATTAAATGGGCTTAAATAGCACAGTGTGGGTGGAGTTAGAGTGAGCAGCAAGTAGGGAGAAATACATACTGTGGAATGGACTGAGAAGTACTGAGTGATAGAATGAGTAGAATAGTCTTTCAATAATGTAACACTAAAATCAAAGACTGGCATATCTCTGAATATAATGTATTGTAATATTTAACCTTAGTCACATACGCAGAAATGTACAGCATGGAAACAGACCCTTCGGTCCAACCCGTCCATGCCGACAAGATATTCCAAACCAATCTAGTCCCACCTGCCAGCACCCGGCTCATACCCCTCCAAACCCTTCCTATTCATATACCCATCCAAATGCCTCTTAAATGTTGCAATTGTACCAGCTTCCACCACTTCCTCTGGCTGCTCATTCCATACACGTACCACCATCTGTGTGAAAAAGTTACCCCTTAGGTCTCTTTTATATCTTTCCCTCTCACCCTAAACCTATGCCCTCTAGTTCTGGACTCCCCCACTCCAAGGAAAAGACTTTGTCCATTTATCCTATCCATGCCCCTCAAAATTTTGTAATATACAGTCACCTCCAGCCTCCGATGCTCCAGAGAAAATAGCCCCAGCCTATCTCCCTATAGCTCAAATCCTCCAATCCTGGCAACATCCTTGTAAATCTTTTCTGAACCCTTTCAAATTTCACAACATCTTTCCGGTAGGAAGGAGACCAGAATTGCACGCAATATTCCAACAGTGGCCTAACCAATGTCCTGTACAGCCACAACATGACCTCCCAACTCCTGTACTTAATACTCTGACCAATAAAAGAAAGCACGCCAAACGCCGCCTTCACTATCCTATCTACCTTGGACTCCACCTTCAAGGGTCCACGAACCTGCACTGCAAGGTCTCTTTGTTCCCCAACACTCCCTAGGACCTTAACATTAAGTGTCTAAGTCCTGCTAAGATTTGCTTTCCCAAAATGCAGCACCTTGCATTTATCTGAATGAAACTCCATCTGCCACATCTCAGCCAATTGGCCCATCTGATCAAAATCCCGTTGTAATCTGAGGTAACCTTCTTTGCTGTCCACTGCACCTCCAACATTGGTGTCATCTGCAAACTTACTAACTATACCTCTTATGCTCACATCCAAATCATTTATATAAATGACGAAAAGTAGAGGACCCAGCATCGATCCTTGTGGCACTCCACTGGTCACAGGCCTCCAGTCTGAAAAACAACCGTCCACCACCACCCTCTATCTTCTACCTTTGAGCCAGTTCTGTATCCAAATGGCTACTTCTCCCTGTATTCTGTGAGATCTAACCTTAACCTTGTCGAATGCCTTACTGAAGTCCACATAGATCACATCTACCACTCTGCCCTCATCAATCCACATTGTTACTTCTTCAAAAAAACTCAATCAAGTTTGTGAGACATGATTGCCCATGCACAAAGCCATGTTGACTAACCCTAATAAGCCCTTGCCTTTCCAAATACATATACATCCTGTCCCTCAGGATTCCCTCCAACAACTTGCCCATCACCGACGACAGGCTCACTGGTCTATATTTCCCTGGCTTGTCCTTACCGCCTTTCTTAAACAATGGCACCACGTTAGCCAACCTCCAGTCTTCCGGCACCTCACCTATGACTATCGATGATACAGATATCTAAGTAAGAGGCCCAGCAATCCCTTCCCTTGCTTCCCACAGAGTTCTAGGGTACATCTGATCAGGTCCTGGGGATTTATCCACCCTTAACCGTTTCAAGACATCCAGCACTTCCTCGTCTGTAATCTGGACATTTTGCAAGATGTCACCATCTATTTCCCTATATTCTATATATTCCATATCATTTTCCATAGTAAATACTGATGCAAAATACTCATTTAGTATCTACGCCATTTTCTGTGGCTCCACACAAAGGTCACCTTGCTGGTCTTTGAGGGGCCTTCTCTCCCTTTTGTCCTAATGTATTTGTAAAATACCCTTTGGATTCTCCTTCATTCTATTTGCCAAAGCTATCTCATGTCCCCTATTTACCCTCCTAATTTCGCTCTTAAGTATACTCCTACTGCCTTTATGCTCTTCTAAGGATTCACTCGATCTATCCTGTTTATACCTGCTTCCATCTTTTTCTTAATCAAACCCTCAATTTCTTTAGTCCTCCAGCATTCCCTATACCTACCAGCCTTTTCTTTCACCCTGACAGGAATATACTTTCTCTGGATTCTCATTATCTCATTTCTGAAGGCTTCCCATTTTCTAACTGTCCCTTTACCTGTGAACATCTGCCTCCAATCACCTTTTGAAAGTTCTTGTCTAATACGTCAAAATTAGCCTTTCTCCAACTTAGAACTTCAACTTCTAGCTCTGGTCTATCCTTTTCCATCATTATTTTAAATCTAATAGAATTATGGTCACTGGTCCCAAAGTGCTCCCCCACTGACACCTCAGTTACCTGCCCTGCTTTACTTCCCAAGAGTAGGTCATGTTTTGCACCTTCTCTAGTAGGTACATCCACATATTGAATCAGAAAATTTTCTTGTACACTCTTAATAAGTTCCTCTCCATCTACCTTATTATGTCGTAAAAATATTATAAAGAAGCCTAAGCCTGAAGACAGTTCTTGATCTCGCCTTTTCTTTGACCAACTTGTAGTGAACCCAACACATGGATGTGGGCATAAGACCACATGAGAAAAGATGATGGCATCAATGGAATCCATTGTATTGAAAATTGTAGCAGCAATGAAGATCAAGAAATAGAGCCTAACGTTTTTTGAAGGAAAGAAGAACTCAAAAATCATTTCTTCAAAAAATTCATTGGCACAGCTTTAAGATGAACGAGGAGTCAGAAAAGTACAGCCACCGTAAAAGCAAGATTTCTAAACAGAAACTTTCTGCAGAGTAACCACCAAAAACAACTGTAAGTCTCAATAAAAGTTTTTTTACAATCAGTAACAGAAGAAACAAGCTCTTAAGGAAATAAACTGTGAGAATAGCAAAAGCCCGCTGGGAGCTAAGGGGATAAATCTGGGAGAAAGTGAGGACTGCAGATGCTGGAGTACCAGAGTTGAAAAATGTGGTGCTGGAAAAACACAGCAGGCCAGGCAGCATCCGAGGAGCAGGAGAACCGACGTTTCGGGCATAAGCCCTTCTTCAGGAATGAGGCTGGTGTGCCAAGCGGGCTGAGATAAAAGGTAGGGGGAGGGAATTTGGGGGAGGGGTGCTGGGAATTCGATAGGAGGAAGGAGGTGAGGATGAGGGTGATAGGCCGGACACATCAAAAGAATTACAGGTCACTCAAAACAGATTTGATCCCTTTGAGGAAAAAAACCTGAAAAACTAAAATTAGGAAGCACATTTAAGACTTCTGACAGTGATTTAACAGCAGCTCCTAAAAGATTTACTTAAGGACAAAGTTAACAACAAGTAGTTTCAGAGAATTCGTCAGAAAGAGGCTTGAAGTGAATCAGCTACAAAGGTCGTTTGCTGGAATTGGAAGTTTCAGAGCCTGATACATGAAGTTAATAAAAACTTTATTGTTTTGATGGTTTGGGCAAGAAATACAAATCTCAGCAACTAAGAACAGTATTGATTTTATCTGTTAAAAGAAATCAGATACAAAGAAAAAGAACACAAATCTGATCACATGATGTCACTTTTTTCACCAAAAAATGCAGAAAATTTCATGAATGATGTCGCATCAGCCATTTTTGACACAGTCATAAAATCAATTAATCTTCTTGTTTGAAGTCATTTGAGGCTTTTTACCCATAGTTCTTTTAGAAATTCTTTAGCTATCTTGTAAAAGAACATCTTAATTCACCTCTATGAAATGCCATACTGTTAAAGGAAAATTGAATCTTGAAAACAACAGTTAGGGCAGCAGAAACTTTAACAATATTTAGTTTAGTATTATAGCAACAATCTTTACAACAACAAAGATTCTACAAAAATTTTAATCAACTAAGAATGCACTAAGATATCAACATGAGTAGAGTGTAAGAAAACCAAAATCCTAACAATCATTGTCCAAATCAAGAAAACAATCAGCCTATGAACAATCAACGAATGCAACAAAATACACTAGTAACAGTCTTTCCAACAGAGAAAGTCAACTATCAGATCTACTTGATAGATCAGTAAATTGGCAAATAGGGAAAGCATAAATCCTAAGATTTTAAATGGCATCGGGACTAGACACCCAATTAATTGCAGATTAGCATACTTCTGCATTACAGGAGAACATCAGATCTTCTGTCACACAAGCAAAGATCAATTAGGTACAAATTATGTTTTACATTCCCCAACAGCATGTGGTCAATATTTCATGTCAAGCACAACCAAGACACTTATGAGATCATGCTTCAATAGTAGTTACAAACTCCTTCGAGAATTTGTAGATAAGTTTATTAATGACCTGTGGGTACTGTCTAAAATATGCAACTATGTGAACTTCCAACAAGAGCTCATTTGTGACAGAATCACAATTGGTATCTTACATGATTGAGTTTCTGAACAACTTCCATCAAAAGAGGATCTAACTATAGAATGATTCATCCAAATAGCAGTGAATATAAAGTCTAGAAACAGTTAAAACTGCTTGACAAAGCAAAGGTTTCATTTAATGCAGAACATTCGACAGAAGTGTTGACTACTTAAAGCATAGTTGAGCATTTGACCAGAGGAGACAAATCTCTCAATTAAAAAAAAAACCACGTGTGAAAATTTCAATGAAAAATCCAAGGCAAAATTTAATGTGTCTTGTCACCGGTCTGGTTCCAAAATCCCACATCAAAGAAGATAGAATTGCCCAGCTTTATGCCAACAATGTTTTCATTGCAGGAAAAGAGGTCACTTCTTGAAGCACACATCAAACATCAAACCAAATGGTTTCAAAGCCAGCAAGTATATTCTGCCTTGGAACAGAATCTTGAAGAATAGATTAATGCTGCAATTTACAAACATATCCATTCTTCTCATAGAGAGGTAACACCATTAGCAATTCCAGATACATAATGGAGATGATCATGAGATCAATTTGTTCACTGAATTCCACCGCACTCATAGGGCAGTAAGTGGATTCATTGGTGAATGAAGCTACAGTTAAACAATTATAAACTATCAAGATATAACTCTACTACTAAATTGGAGAGGGCGCAGAAAAGATTCACAAGGATTTTACCGGAGGTGGAGGGTTTGGGTTATGAGGAGACGCTGGGACTTATTTCCTTGGGACACAGGAGGTTGAGGGATGATCTTATAGAGATTTATAAAATCATGAGGGGCAGCGATAAGGTAAATAGCAAAGGTCCTTTCCCCAGGGTAGGGGTTTCCAAAACTAGAGGGCATAATTTTTAAAAATATATATTTTTATTGAAAAATAGACTTTTTGATATTACAACAAATACAAAACAAAAGAATTCAAAACAGTA
The DNA here is from genome assembly GCF_020745735.1 of Hemiscyllium ocellatum. NCBI lineage: Eukaryota > Metazoa > Chordata > Chondrichthyes > Orectolobiformes > Hemiscylliidae > Hemiscyllium > Hemiscyllium ocellatum. Next base: position 44,271,564 of record NC_083431.1, read on the forward strand.
CAAAGAAAGAGAAAACACAAACTGCACTCATGTACAAATATATAAACCTATATATAAAAATAACAACCAAATGCATAAATAGTTAATAACTAATAACTAACTAATAAATAATAATAATAATATAGCTTAGCGAGATAAAATACTAGTTCTTGACCATCAAGAACATTAATTTATACATATTTATATGTTTGCAGTTCCCCCTCTCTGGGTATTAGATTCATAAAACACAATCAATATGGCTTTATAAAAGTTCCTATTAGCATGGCAGACAGACCTGTGTCCAGCTAGTCCAAAAAGGGCCACCATTCTCAGTTTTATAGGGCACCATACTTGTAAGAAAATACAAAGTGATAGGATCCCCAACAATCTTCCACCAAACTGACAAACCCAGTGGATTTTTCAGCCACCCAACCGAACAGAATATTCTTTGTTGCACAAAAAGTAAGGATGTTGAAAAGGCTTCTCTTATGCGCATCTACAGGGAGTACACTGGACAGGCCCAGAAGAGGATAAACTGGGTCCATCTCCAACCGTATCCCCAAAATCCTCTCTATTGCACCTACCACAGTGCTTCAGTATGTCCGGAGTCTGCAGCAGGATCAGGGGCAATGAGTAAGAGTGCCCATATTCGGTTTGCATTTGGGATATGTTGAAGATCCTCCTGGTTAAAATTTTGATAAATGATCTGGAGCCAAGTGGAGAACCTTCAATTATAAAGCATGGGTCGTGTTGCAAATTGAGATCTTGCTCGCATTTTCCCAAATATCTTCCCATGTCTCTAAGAAGATCTCAATGCCCAACTCTTTCTCACACACCCGGCAAAGCTGTTTCTGTCTTGGCTGAGGGCCCTCACTCCCAACAGATGATAAAAAGTGCTGACAAAAAGTGTATTCCTAGCACTGAGCACCCTCTTTTCTTTGTCGGACCTGGAGGGATCAATTAAAAGTGTAGTCCTTTTCTGAATGAAATCTCTAATTTGAAAAAAATGAAAGAGGTCCCTACTAGGTAGCTCGTATTTCCGAGCTAACTGGTCAAAAGACATCATTGTGTCCCCCTCAAATAAGTCACCCATGCAAGACACACCCCTAGCTGCCCAGAGTTTAAAACCCTGTGTTCATCATCCCCAGTTGAAAACCCAGCATACCCACTATAGGTGCAAAAACAGATGTTTTGACAATATTGCCTTCCCTCTACTGCATTGTCCTCCATGCTTTATTCCTTAACTGTCCTCATTTTGTCCAGGAACAGCATGCCTGTAAGTGGGCATCTTGCATGAGAAGTTTCAATATCTAACCATGTTGAGAGAGGGTCTCCACAATCCCAGCCACTCACATAAGATAAAAGCAAGCCTAATTGATAGTTTTAATGTCCAGGAGATCCATTTACCCCAGTCTGTGAGGCACTTGTTCCACTGCTCACCCTCAGTCTCCAAGTACTCCACTCAATGATGCTCAAGATCATTGCACCTTCTCCAGTTTGTGCGTTCCATGAGTCAGTGAGGACTTTTTTTTGTTTAGGGAGGCTTCCAGAATATTCCTGTAGTGTTGCCTCTTCCCTCCCTGTGATCGTTTACCATTGTGGAGTTTGGAGTAAAGCATTTGTTTCAGAAATCTTGCATTAAGCATGCAGACAATATGTCAGATCCATCATATCAGGGTGACCAGTCCCTCGATACTGGGGATATTGGCCTGGGAGAGGACAGTACTGACGATAGTTCTCTGGGAACTTAAGGGGTCTGCTGTACATGGTCCATGTTTATGGTGCATATGGTGGGGCCATGGCTTCTCTGCAGACCATGAACTTGATGCTGGTTTGAGGTCTCAGACTTCCAACACTTAGCTGTTTGGTATATTGGTTGGGTTGTATGTTGGCGTGGGTTGGAAACTCTCACACTGCTGTCCTAGAAATGCCAGCTTCATTGCAAGTGTAAGCATTGAAATTTCCTGCAATGTTGATTGACTCAGACCAGTTTAGGAATGTGACGTGAATCCTACCAGAATAATGATGCCATAAATGATGGAGGTGGGTGGGGGGACCAAGGCTTGATATCAAGATTTGAAATGTAAGTACAAAAGATGTTGCCTACTTTACATGTTATAAAGAAATGCTGTATGATCATTTTTATATGCTTTTCATAAAATGAATGATCTCACAGGACTTTGTTTTGCAAATAATGCATTTGTCAGATTATTACCTCTGATATCTGGTAAGTTATCAAAGGAATAAACAGCATTGTGAAGGTGGAAAAGTCTAAAGATGTCATAGAATGGATTGGATTAGATGGGATAAACTCTCATTCTACATTGTACTACAGTGAAATCCATGACTAATGTGTGAAAGATCCCCATAGCTTTGATTTTTCTCCCCCTTTGAAGTCAAGCTCAGCTATCTGTTTAGCTATTTCAAAACTTTGGCACAAGGATGAACTTTTGTCTGTAAGCACTTCAATGGATTCTGTTCAGAAGGGTTTGTTTAAACAGTTGTTCAGTGGAATCTCAATATGAATGCTTGGCTAACTGATAATCCACAAATGCACTTCACTGACTCAGGGCTGTTGATACAAGTGCCAAGAGGGGCATATAAGATTTCCTGAGTTTATCAAAACAGACACTTTTCAAAAAGGATAATTTTTAAGAGACCATTCAAGCAATGTATGCCTATTTTGTCATGTTTATGAGTTTTCCAAAGACTTTCAAAATGTTTTTATTGGTCTCCAGAGTTCTGTTTACAATGGATATTTCAGAGATGGCTTGGGGAATGGGGTTGTATGGGGTGGTCTTGCGGTAAGACAGGTTTAGAGGATGATGAGTGCATCGGGGTTTATCTGGGCCACTTGCATAGTGACTCACTATAATATTGGTTGTAAACCACTTGGTGGTAGTCTGAGGATTTGAAAGAGTGAATAGAATTTATTTTCTTCACAGCCAAGTGAAGCAGAAATTCTCTACTGAGCCTCCAGGGATATTTTAGAACTCATTTAACTTGGGTTATCCCACTCTTCCGTACAAAAGGACTCATCTCCAAACCTCCTCAGCAAGTTATTCTTCGAGACTGTGGGCTTCTGGCAAGGGTGGCAGTTACTTCCACAGTCAGGAGCTCCCCCAAGGGGGCACAGTGCATGATCATACCTGGGATCACTTCATATGCCAGGGGCTTGGGGTGAAGGCTCACATAGACTGGGTTGGAGGTGACCTGCAGAGATGTAAAGCCGATAGGGTTCATGACAAGGACTACTGGGAAGGGGACTTGGATGTCTGGGGGGGTTCAAGAGACTGGAAGCTACTGGAGGCAGGGTAGAGGTAGAGGATGTCTGGAGTTGAGACTTCTGAGGAACATGCATGTGGTTCTTTTTGAGTTGTCCTGGCATTGTCCCGTCTCTTTGTGAGGATGGGGTGCTTGGAGTACTTCCCACATTCTCAATCCCTCTGTCACCATGCCTTCGGTCCTGAGGACCAATGGCTGGGCTGCTAGAATGCAGAGGTGTACACCTCTCCAGCAGATCCTGAGGATGCTGGGCCTGGCTTTCCATGCATCCACCAACCTGTCCATGAAGGCAACTAAAGAATCACGACTCACTGCACTGTGACGCCTCCTGGGCAGTGAGGGGCATTGTGTCTCTGCCACCCCTGTTCCTCCCTTGTGTATGAAGTCCCTGATTTCATTTATATCTACCTGGCTCTCTTTATCCACCCTTTATTCTCACAAAACCTCTTAACAAATTGTTAAAGATGAGTCTTCTTTCCCAAAACTATAATAACTCTGCTTGATTGCATCATGATTTTCTTAATGTCCTGATACTATTTCCTTTGTAATAGATCCTAGCATTTTGTTTATATGAGGCTAACTGGTCTATAATTCCCAGCATTCTATTCTCTCCTTCTTTTGAATCAAAGTGTTACAGTTGTGGTTTGCCAATCTGCTAAGGCTTCCACAAACCTGGGAAATTTGGAAGATTATAAACAAAACACTCACCAATCTGTCACTAAAGTACAGGTCATCAAGTCCAGAGGACTTGTCAAACTTTAGTTCCATTACTTTTCCTAGTACATATTCTCTCGTGATGGTGACTCATTCATATTCCTCCTTCCCTTTTTCCTCTTGTTTTTTTAAAAATTATTCTTGCCCAAACTTTCTGCCGTTGCCTTGCTTTCCCATTGTTAATTCCCCAAACTCATCTTCTGAAGAAACAGTACTTAACTGCTCTTTTCCTTTATAAATACTTGTATGAAGTGTTTTACTATGTGGCTTTTATGTTTCTTGCTCATGTTCTCTCATATACTAATTTTTTCCCTCTTTGTTTTTTTTTCCTGTCATTCTCTGCTAGATTCTAAAGTAAAATCCCAATATCTTGGTATACCAGTAAATATTCACAGCATTGTGTAGCTTTGATTTTCAATTGAATACCGTCCTTAACATCCTTAGTTAGCCACAGACTGTTTTTGGATCTCAGTGAATTATAGCTTTGTTGAGAATTATTGAAATATCTCTAAGACATCTGCCATTGCTACTCTACTGTCTCATCTTTTAAACTATTTTTCCATTTCACTTTAGCCAACTTTGTTCCATAACCTTGTAACTGACCTAATTTAAGTTTACAACTCTAGTTTCAGACAGTCACTTCTTACCCTCGAGCTGAATGTAAAATTCTGATCTGTAAACATTCTGGCTATTCCCCAGACAATCTGTTACCATGAGGTCACTAATACTGTCTTATTTATCATTACCAAATCTAATATAATCTGCTTCTTCATATTGTTCTAATAAACTCCTGAATATACTCTTTGAATTCTTTTACCTTTGTCAAAATGCTTTGTTTGATTTATATATCAATTAAAATCTCCTTGTAGCATCTTGCTTACAAGTCCCAATTATTTCTTGATTTGTTCACTATCCTACGGTGTAGTTATTGCCAAGGGACCTTTAAACCACCCCCAGCTGGGATTTCTTTCCTTTGATATTTCTTACCTCTCCACAAATACATTACACAATTTGATCCTCTGGTTCAATGTCATTTCTCACTCTTGTACATATTTCATCTTTTACTAACAAAGCTACCCCATCTTCCTTTCCTACCTTCCTGTCTTTGCAAGACGTCAACCAACCTTGCATGAACAGCCTTGAGCAACTCCTGATAATTAGGGTGCTACTAATGAGGGTGCTGGAGATTATGACATTGCAATGCTTAATCATCATTGAGTGAGGATAGAGTGGTGGAATGTCTTTATCGAACTGTGATTGAGATTGTGCTATCACTGGAACAGCCATTCTACCGTATTTCTAAAATATTTTCAGCAGCTTTTTGGAGAAATATCCTATCTTAAACAGAATGTGAAACTGCTTCCTTCATGATGGCCTCATCAAAGACACAAGACTGAAGGGAACTGAGGCAAGAGACTAACAGTTCACTTAGAGTAATGAGCTGTAGGCAGTTAAAGGTCATGTCTCTGAAGAAGCTGGATGAAATTTTATCAGCAGCAAAACCATCATACCTTTGCATGGTACCCAATTGCTATGCTGCCTTCAAAAAGCTCCACATACACTTCAGAGATTTCTTTAAATTATTAACAGTAGCACTGTTGACGAAAGCCAAGACTGTAATAAAGGAGAACTTGACAAGATGCCTTACAAGCGACATTTCAGATAAAACAATTCTTCAAAAAAGCAATTAAACACCGTGACCTGGAAATTGGGATGTGGCATTTTCTGGGTCCACAACCTGCCTGCACACATTGCTGCATCATAGAGAAGTCTGGTGCTGTCTTCTTGTTTATTCCATAGTAGTTTAGGAAATACATTTTCTCACAACATCCCTCAGTGACCAACTTCTCACACTACTCGGTGTGCCTCACACCCATCACTCACCCATCATCAGCCTCTCACACCTCGTCTTAGTCTCACACACATTGCAATGATTATAGCCTCATGCCCAGCTAACACTGCATTCCATATTCCTCTAGGTCCAGGACTGCTTCAGTTCAAGACAGCGGCTTACTAGGGTCTTCTAAAGGGCAATAAATGCTGGTCTAATCAGTGACGCCCACATCCCCTGAATGGATTAAAAACAATCTATTCGACCATGGCAGGCATATTGCTCGAGCACAGTGCAACACTGTTGTACAACATAGGAAGTTGGCACCCTTTTCTTTATCACATGCCATTGTTACTGCCTACTGATTGCCATCCCGGTTACTGCCTCGTTTACCAGCTAGTCTAAAGCCCAGTTCCCTGTCCGAGTGAGGTGGCAGGTGAGGCTGTGAGGGCTCTAGTTTTGTGGGTGAGACAGTTGACAAGATTGCCAGTGATTAGGAGATGTGCACAGCATCAATAGCAGCATCCAGTGAAGAGACAGGAATTGGGTGCAGGGCAGTGAGGGGCATTCAGGTGTGCAGTGGTCAGGAATGGTGCAGTGATTGTCAGGGAGCTACCTGCAGTGCTGCTAGGAGTAGTGTCACAGGCACATGTGCAATGAGTACACCCCTGTAGCTGTGGTGGCAGCACCCTCACTGACAGTCTTCCCTCTCTCTTATGGGTAGTACAACAATAGAAAGAAGCAGAATGGCTGTGGTGAGAGGCTAGGATGCTTGCAATTGCTGCTGGCTCCACTTGAGCCTAAAGAAGCCAACATCAAACTGTAGGGTGGTAAATAATGACAAGGATAGCCTTAGATTACAGGAGGATACAAAGAGAGAGCACAGCTGGGGGACCAAACCAATACTTTGTATCTAGTCTCATGACAAGAAATGGATGCTGCCCAATGCAGGAATACTGAAAGAGCTAGAGAAATTGGATAAGATTATAATGGGTGAAGATGAGGAACTTCAATGAGAAGCAGCCTCTCAGTTTGCTGAGGGATGCAAGCGTGGAAATTCCAGGGATACTGGCTACAAGCTTCCCAGTTTCCTTAGATATTGCGAGAAAACTTAAGGTTTGGGAATATTTTATCCCCGATCGCAAAATGGCAACCCCGTCAGCACTGAGCCTGCTCTGGCTGATCTGACTGCAACCTCAAACCCACATTCTCACCAACCTCTGGTAGTATTTCACCCTTTTGTTCTTTCCATAAATCTATCCACCTCTACTTCAAAAACATTCAAGGACTCTGTTTCTACCTACTTTTTAGGAAAAAAAATTCTAAAGAATCGTGATCCTCAGAGAGTCAAATTGCTTAATCTCTGTTTTAAATGGGTGATCTCTAGTTCTAGATTCTATTACAAAAGGAAACATCCTCTCCACATATAACACTGAATAAAGAACAGTGTAACACAGGATCAAATCCTTCGGACCACCATGTCTGTGCCGACCATAATGCCATTCCAAATTAATCCCATCTGCTTGCATATGGTCAGTCTACCCTGTCAAGATCCCTCAGGATCTTCTATGCTTCAAATATATCCTGAGGGCATCCTAAAATATTTAATGGTCAGTGAAATGTGTTCACTTCCATCATGTACTTAATTTGCATAGAGCAAGGTCCCTCGAACGGCAATTAAATAACGAGCAGATCGCCTGTTCAGAGGTTGACCAGGATAACCAGGAGAGCTCCCTGCTCCTCTGCTCGCCATGGGATCTCTCACATCGACCTGAGTTGACACTTTGATTTAATACCTGAACGGAAAGGTGGAATCTCTGAGAGTACAGCAACCCGATAAGAACTGTGCAAGTGTGTCAACCAGGCTTTTCCTCTCGAGCAGAACATCCCTACAATATAGAAAGAGGCCATTTGGCCCACTGAATCTGCACTAAGCATCTAATCAGCATCCCATCTCGACCCAGCTTGCCATCCTAACCCTATAACCTCACATTTACCATGGTCAATCCACCTAACCTGCACACCTTTGGACTGTGGGAGGAAACCAACACAGACAGGGAGGAAGCATGCAAACTCCACACATGGTCACCCAAGACTGGAACTGAACCTTGGGTCGCTGGCGCTGTGAGGCAGCAGTGCTAATCACTGAGCCACTGTGCCACTTACACCCATTGGTTCACAATCATCTGAGGATGACAGAAGGGAGCTGCCACTAAGTTAAAGGATAGTGTTTAACCCTGCTTATCCTTCATAGACTTCTGGGTAAGAGTTTACCTAAACCCCAAAGATCTCAGTGAGTCTCTCTCTCTCTCTCTCAATGCAACCCCCACGTCGTCTCCTCTGCCCTGAAGCTCTTACCCCTTCCTCCATCCACTTATTGCACTCTCAACTACCTTCTCCCCAGCTCCACCCCCTCCCATTTATCTCTCCACTCCCAAGGCTTCTAGCCTCATTCCCGATGAAGGGCTCCTGCCCGAAATGTTGATTCTCCTGCTTCTCAGATGCTGCCTGACCTGCTGTGCTTTTCCAGCACCACTCTAATCTTGACTTTAACTAAACCCCCTTAACTCAGGAGGCTAAAAGCCACTGCCTTTTAGAAGTAGGCACTGCTTGCAAAACCCCATGATGATGCTGATGACCCAGTAAATGGGGTGTTTCAACACTGAATCATCCAGCAGTGATTCATTGCAAGGACATCCAGGGATTGACTGCAGTAACAACATTTATAGATCGAACAAGCTCAATAACTTGCTTTGATTTTCTTTTGATTAAGTGAACAGAAGATGACCTCTTTAATCAGTGAGAACTGAAAATCCTGTCTTCTATCCAGGAAACAACAGAATTAATCTAGCTTTGAGTAAAACCAGAAGCTGCCAAAGGCAGGTTTATGCCAATAAAGCTGTTTCATTTCCTGATTCTCAAACCTGAAAAAAGGAATTGGCAACCCATTTTCGAATGAAACATGTCTAATGCGGAATTAAAGAACTACTGTTCCTTCAATTTCAAAGTAAAATCTAAATCTAATGTCTTTCACAAATTGAGTTTCAGAATCTACTTTTAAATTGCTCTCATTTTCTTTTGTAATAGAACTTGTCAAAGTTCGGAATGGTCCGGAAAAAAAGAATTGAGTGATTTGTTTTCAACTCTGGGATTGTTTTAGATGGTGATGCGTCCCCCTGTGTGAAGAGGATCAGGAGCAGGGAAAAAGTGTACCCAGCGATACTAAATAAAAACCAAAAACAAAACTGCACGTGCTGTAAACAAAAACAAAAACTGAAATTGCTGGAAAAGCTCCACTGATCTGGCAGCAACTGCGGAAAGAAATCAGAATTAACATTTCGGGGCAAGTGACTCTTCCTCAGAACCCTCAGCTGGGTTTGGCAGAGCTTTAATTCCTTACCCCTCTCGGGAGGAAGCCTTGCCTCAGAGAGCTGCCAGCCAATTTGACATCAACATTGCTGAAGCCCCGCCCCATCGTCAGCATTCTGCGGGTCACCACTGACCAGAAAATGAACTGGACTGGCCCCTTAAATATTGGGCAGGTCAGGGGCTGGGAATTCTGAGGCAGGTAACCCAGCTCCTGACTTGCCTGCTGTCTGTGAGATCCTTCATCGACCAGCCTGAGTCTTGAAACAATGCAGGTATTGGAAAAAGAAGACAGAGAGATTCAAATGAAAAGAAAAAGCAGGATCAAGATAAATGACTCTTGAGAGAAGTATTTGTACCAGTTATTGTTAAAACTCTGATACACAATTGGGTGACAAACTCGTGCACTCTAATTGTATTCCCAAGAGTGTGTGTTTTATGATGAAGTGTTCCTCAACTTCTAAAATAGGACAGTCCATCAGAAATAGCTAGCCATTTAAATGTCAACTTTTAAAATAGATTGTCAGGAAATCTGTAATGGAGAAACACTCTCTATATGAATCATAAGAAAACATTCCTTTCCCACAAAGGACACATATAAAATAACATTTCTGTTTTAAACTTATAAGCACCACAAATATCAAGCACTATATTTACAACCTCTGCTACACTTGCCCACTCCCCCACTTTGTGACTCATCCCTATTGGACAGACTGCAATTAGAGGACAATCCAAAGTTCCAGGCCTTTGCCCCTCCCACATCGCCCACATCACCCCCAATGCAGCTAGAGCTCCATGTTACAGAATGCTGTCACTCTGTGTCCAAGCTTTTGTGACATAATGGAACCTGTGGCAGGACCATACCCTGCTTTGAGATGTAGTGAACCACACAGGAATTGTTCTCATTAGACGTGTTAACATCTCTTGGCAGAGTGGCTCAGTGGTTAGCACTGCTGCTTCACAGCACCATGGGTTCAATTCCAGCCTTGGGTGACTGTGTGGAGTTTGCACATTCTCCCTGTGTCCGCGTGGTTTTCCTTCGTGTGCTCCAGTTTCCTCCCACAGTCCAAAGATGTGCAGGTTAGGTGGACTGGCCAAGCTAAATTGTCCATTATGTCCAAGAATTTGTAGGCTAGGTGGATTTACCATGGGAAAGGCAGGGTTACAGGACTTGAGTGGAGGGGCAGGGTCTGGGTGAGATGCTGTTTGGAGGGTCAGTGTGGACTGAGTGGGCAGAATGGCCTCTTTCCACACTGTAGGGATTCCATGATTCTAAAATGGAACCTTGTGAAACTCTACCAGCCTGACCTATGAAGGAAATATTATGATAAACGAGCCTAGTGTTGTTTAATTTCTTGGCGATAGGGAGTTAGTGAGTCAACAGAGATAAGGTAAAGATCTGCCATTAAAAAAATCCAAAGAACTGTGGATGCTGGAAATCAGAAACAAAAACAGAAATTGCTAGAAAAAACACAGCAGGATCTACCATGATCTGTTTGCAAGGCACAGCAAGTTCAATGGGCTGATTGGCCTACTCCTGCCCTTTTGCTCCCTTGATCAGACGCTGGAAGTTGACTACTCAACTAGACTCAACTGGGCCTTGACAAGCCCAAACTAAAATTTCATTTGTTGCCCCATTACCAATTTCAGCAGTTGATCTTCCTTTATCTTGTTCATTTATTACACCTTCAATTATCCCAACTTATTGCAACAAAAAAGGTATGAAGCACAGACGGAGAAAAGGCCAGCCAATCAAACCCATCCTTTCTCAGCTTGTGTACACTTCCCTCATGTAAAAAGTGAGGTCTGCAGATGCTGGAGATCAGAGCTGAAAATGTGTTGCTGGTTAAAGCACAGCAGGTTAGGCAGCATCCAAGGAACAGGAAATTCGACGCTTCGGGCCAGAGCCTCATACCAGGGTCTTCACCCAAACTATTTAATTCCCCAATTGTAAATCAGGTAAAGTAGCAAATGTCCACCTAATGTTATATCATACTTTATAGAGTGTAAAATTGAAAGTTTCTGCTGCTTCATAACATGTTAATCAAATAGCAACATGTAACTCTTCATTGTTGTGGTTCTGTTCACCGAGCTGGAAGTTTTTGTTGCAAACGTTTCGTCCCCTGGCTAGGCGACATCATCAGTGCTCTGGAGCCTCCTGCGAAGCGCTTCTTTGATGTTTCTTCCGGTATTTATAGTGGTCTGTCCTTGCCGCTTCCGGGTGTCAGTTTCAGCTGTCCGCTGTAGTGGTTGGTATATTGGGGCCAGGTCGACGTGTTTGTTGATGGAGTTTGTGGATGAATGCCATGCCTCTAGGAATTCCCTGGCTGTTCTCTGTCTGGCTTGCCCTATGATAGTAGTGTTTTCCCAGTCGAATTCATGTTGCTTGTTGTCTGCGTGTGTGGCTACTAGGGATAGCTGGTCGTGTCGTTTCGTGGCTAGTTGATGTTCATGTATGCGGATTGTTAGCTGTCTTCCTGTTTGTCCTATATAGTGTTTTGTGCAGTCCTTGCATGGTATTTTGTAAACTACATTAGTTTTGTTCATGAGCAAAACTAATGTAGTTTACAAAATACCATGCAAGGACTGCACAAAACACTATATAGGACAAACAGGAAGACAGCTAACAATCCGCATACATGAACATCAACTAGCCACGAAACGACACGACCAGCTATCCCTAGTAGCCACACACGCAGACAACAAGCAACATGAATTCGACTGGGAAAACACTACTATCATAGGGCAAGCCAGACAGAGAACAGCCAGGGAATTCCTAGAGGCATGGCATTCATCCACAAACTCCATCAACAAACACATCGACCTGGCCCCAATATACCAACCACTACAGCGGACAGCTGAAACTGACACCCGGAAGCGGCAAGGACAGACCACTATAAATGCCGGAAGAAACATCAAAGAAGCGCTTCGCAGGAGGCTCCAGAGCACTGATGATGTCGCCTAGCCAGGGGACGAAACGTTTGCAACAAAAACTTCCAGCTGGCGAACAGAACCACAACAACGAGCACCCGAGCTACAAATCTTCGCACAAACCATGTAACTCTTCAACTAAAAAGTTGCATCTTGAAGACAGTAAATTGTACCAAGGTCCTTCGCAGAGTCATCTGTCAATAAAAGAGATGGACATGAACCAAAGGAAGCAATGGGACTGGTGCCTAAGTTAAAGAGCAGAAAGAAAGAGAGACAGACACCTTTAGGGAGGGAAAGCTTAAGACGCAGACCGATGAAGGTAGCCCACTGACACTGGCATAAAGAAAGCCCAAAATCAGGAGATACAAGAGACCAGAATAAGAAGAATGCAGAGATCTTAGAGGTTTGGGGGCTGGAAAAGTCTACAGAGCTGGAGGAAGAGTGAAATATTTGAACACAAGAATGAGAATTTTAAATTTGGGGAGACTGGGAACCAAATTCAGTCACTGAGCACAGAGGTGATGTGTGTGAAGAACTTGGGGTGAACTGGGGGTTGGGTTTTGTATAAGTTCATAACTGAAGAACACAGCTTCATTATAAACTGAAGAGACCCTTTAAGTCTCACATGCAAATCAAGAATTGCCACATCAAAGGAGATTTTCTTTCATGATACTCAGTGAAGCACTGTGCTACACAATCATCACTTCATGGGGTTATTCTTTGGCCTTCCTTGTGAATATATTTAAACTGTGTGTTATGGAGCTGAATCAATGCAATCTGTCTTGTAAAGCTGCAAGCACACTTTCCGAATATTTAATTTTCTCTGCAATTTGCTAATCGAGATGCAAGCAGCTATTAAATCCTATTAAAGGCAGTTAACTCCATAGAGTGCTGTTGGCTCACAATGTTGCTCATTTAACAAACATATTTGGTAGAGGTTCCTTTGCAAGTCTGAAAGTTCAAAATATGCTGTGTTGACTTAGACCCTTTTCAACAGGAAAGAAGGGAGGTTAGTCAATGGCATTTCGATAGCATCCTTCATGAATTCCAGACATCCTGAAGTACTTCACAGCCAGTGAATAGTTTTCTTAATTCATTTGTGGGACATGGATGTCACTAACTGGGCAGCATTCATTGCCCGTCCCTAGTTGCCCAAGGTGGTGAGCTGCCTTCTTGAACCCCTGCAGTCCACATGCTGTAGGTTGACCCACAATGCCCTGAGGAGGGAATTCATGTGTCACAATTGTCATTGTTGGAATGTAGAAAACATAGCAGCCAATGAGCAAAAAGTGAGGTTTTACAAATAGTGACCTGTTTTAGTGATGCTGGTTAATGGACAGATATTGGCAAAGGCAGCAGGAGAACTCAGAAGCAATTCAAAAGTGGCTCCTGAAAATCTGAATCAAAAATAGAAAATATTGGAAATTCTCAGCCAGTCAGGTTGAATCTTCACAGGGACAGGCGGAGACTCCCTGCAGTTAACATGGTGCTGGAGCCCAGATTTCACAAATCTCAACTCTGAATCTGGCATCCAAGAGATTATACTTTGTATGTTCAGGGTTCACTAAGACAGCTATGTCTGTAAAAACAGATTCAATTGTCATTAATGGGGTATCCAAAACAGAATTCATTGGCTTTACCTGTTTGAGCAAAAGCTCTGTGAGTAATTTGGAGGCAGAGTATAATTTTGGATAGTAATGCCTTTCGAAGAGGTAGGGTATCCCTATGGAATTGTTAAAAGTAGACAGGAACATGTGTCACAAAAGAATGAACTAAGTGGAGCTGTCAGGTTGTCAAGGCATTTAAATCCCCAAGCTCTTTAAACATATTGGAATAAATAGCATGCATGATTAAATGCTTGTTGACTTAATCATGGGGGCTAGATACTTTCCAGTCAATCTCTTCAGAGATATTATAACACAATGCTGGAGCAGATAGGACCTGAACCAGGCCTCCTGGCTTAAAGGTAGGGACACAACTGCTGCCCAGAAAAGCCCAAGCCTGTGAGTTATCATTATAAGATTAGTTCTGCTTTAATGGTTCACAACCAATGCTTGTCACCTGTGAAGTAGTTATTGAAAAGTGTGGTGCTGGGTAAGCACAGCACATTAGGCAGCAACGAAGGAGCAGGAGAATCCACGTTTGGGCATAAACCCTTCACCTGTGAAGTAGCTGCCCTGGGTGGCAATGAGATTAATAACACAAGGTAGGATTGAATAGATTGATGCTTAGGAGAGATTAGTTTTGAGTCTATGTAGATATATATTTTTAAATTAACTCTCTGGATCTGTCAAGGCTGGTATTTATTGCCCATCTTGAGTAAAACTATGTGTCAGACTGAGTCACATATTGGCCAGACCAAATCAGGGAATGGATCCTCCCTGAAATGCTATGTGGGTTTTTACAGCAATCTGTCAACTTCATCATCGCTTTTACGGAGATCAGGAACGATGAGAGAGATTCGATTTTTGTACTTGGAATTCCTACCTCAGCATTATTTCCATCAGCACTGTCAAAAATTAATTTCTTATTACTTCAGCTATTAGATTTTCCTGAAAGTGTTGGATAGTTACCTGGGCAGATTGGGTATTTTTCGTAATGTCCATCATGGGTGGAAATCTGTCTGCTGAGCTGTAATCCATAGTTCAGGGATTGTACACCATTCCCATTGGAAAGTCATTTCCTTATTAGTGTCGACGTTGAATTCTGATATAGTTATAACACCCTACATCCCATCATTTTGTGCACTATATTGACCATCTAATGATGACATTGCAACAAAGTGCAGTTGTTTTATTTTTCCAGACAGCACTTAAAAAGCAACCACATTGCTATGTGGTCTGGAGTCTCAGTATTTTCTAAGTTGAATGCAAATTTTACCACCTACCATACCAGGATTTGAACCCAGATCATTATACATTCCTAAGTCACTGGAATAATACTCCAGTAATAATACCACTAGGCCATCACCCCCCTCTTTGTTATACATCCACTTTTAATATATGACACGCATTACATGGTAAAGGGAAAAAAAACTCCATACTTTAATTCACAAAACATTATAAACTAGTCTTGGCACATTTTCTCCTCCAGAACACTTTATTATAATGTTCATCTCTAAATGAACAAACTAAATTACAAAGGAAGATTTTATTGAATTCAGAAAACAGCCCATTTGTCAGAAAAATGTATTCAACTTCCAGAATGTCCTTTCCATTTTGGCATTGCCAGACAAAGGTGCTTTCATGAAATGAGGTTGTTTCAATGCTTCCCCATCAGCAGACTAGTGTGAGAGTATGAAGATTGCATTATTATAGCTGAATTGCCAACTGACCAGCCAGCTAGGATGCTCGATATTGCAATTATTGATTCTGTTTCCTACGTTCATTCGCAACTTGCAGGCCTGGGGCTCAGTGAAATCACTCACATATAAAACAGAAGACTGGGGTTCAAATCTCAAAACAAACCTGAACAGCAAAGCTAGGCTGACTTCTCAATGCTGTACTGAAGGGAGAAAGTGTTGAAAATCTATCAACTGATTAAGATTTAAATTGCCACGGTCTGTTTGTTCAGACAAGTGTGAAAGATCTTACGGTAATAAGAAGAGCAGTAAGTTTTCTTAGTATCCTAGCCAATAGTCATTCCTCAACCAGTATCAGGAAACAGATTAACTGGTCATTCATCACATTTCTGTTCATAGACCCCCATTTCATGCGTCTTACAGTAGCTACAGTTCAACAATACAACATTACTCCTGTGTAATATCCTAAGTGACACCAGATTCCAGATGACTATCACAACTGATCAAAATAGTTGCTCAATTGGAAATGCAAAAAACATTCTCTAAACTGAATCAAGCCGTCAAGGGCAGAATCAATGAGGGTGGACATCAGAGCAGATGTTTAGTAACTGATAAAATGACAACCACGGGTCTCTGATCGACTGGCTGTGCTTATAGTTGTCAACTGGTAGGCTGATAATACAGAGTAGACAAGCAGAAGGCTGGAAGAACACAGCAAGCCAGGCAACATCAGGAGGTGGAGAAGTCGCCATTTCCGGTGTAGCCTTTCTTCAGGGACTCAAACGCTTCAGGATAATACAGAAACATTTGAGTCCTTACACTTCAATCTATCTTGATAACGTTAAAAATCACACAACACCAGGTTATAGTCCAACAGGTTTAATTGGAAGCACACGAGCTTTCGGAGCATCGCTCCTTCATCAGGTGGTTGTGGAGGACACAATTGTAAACCTGATGAAGGAGCGATGCTCCGAAAGCTCGGGTGCTTCCAATTAAACCTGTTGGACTATAACCTGGTGTTGTGTGATTTTTTTACTTTGTACACCCCAGTCCAATACCAGCGTTTCTAAATCATATCTTGATAAAAGTTATGCTTGCAATAATACAAATGTGATTCATAATTTTTATATCTTAAACATGCACTGCCTCCATTAGTGGTGCCCTATGGCTAAAGAAAATAACATCTACACAGGATCTATACTTTAACAATTCCCCTTGATTTCATCAACAGGACTATTCAAACTTGTAACCTTCACTAACTAGAAGGACAAGGGAGTAGCATTGGTTCCAAGTTCCCTTCCAAGTGAAAAACCATCCTAGTACAGGCGTATGCTAAATTCTGAGGAAGGGTCGCTGGACCTGAAACATTAACTCTGATTTCTCTCCATAGACGCTGTTTTTGTTTCCGAGCATGTTACTGCTCTTTATGGTCACAGAGTGAAAATCCAGAACTCTCTACTAGATGACACTGTGGAAGCACTGGTATCATACAGATTGCCATAGTTCAAGGTAAAATGCTTACCGGAACTAGGTCAAAGACAACTAAGAATGGGTAGTAAATGCTGTTCTTGTCAGCCAAAATGCAGTGATTTATTTCAAAAATGGAATTCAGCAATGTAAATAATATAGAAAAGTTAGAATTTTGTACAAAATATTGAATTGTCTGGTCATTTGAATGATTAGTCAATTGCATAGCTTTTATTTTCTGCTCGGCATTCCTTTAATAATGGCAGTGGGCCATTTTAATCTACAGAATACTAACTCAAAAATTTAGGTTTGTTAAAGAGCTTTATCTGCATATGAATGGGAGGTAATCAGGGTTAATGGCCCATGTGCAGTTGCTAAAGTGCACCTTTGTCATTTGAATGAGCTAATCATAGCTACAGCTGAACTCCTTTTGATTCATCTGCATACACTCTGGAATTCTAGTCAACTTGGGAAATCAGGGCGCTTTGTGCACTGATATTTCATTTATTTAAATCTGCATCTTGTAGATATTAGTTATTTGTCTAACATTCCAACAGTGACTGCTCTTCAAAAGTATTTCATTGGCTGCCTGATTCTTTGAAATGTCCTGAGGTCATGAAAAGCAATATGTAACTTATTTCCTTCTAACATTCTTTGAACCACGAATTAGTTCTCCTAAATTGACTAACTTCATCATCTCCTCCAACGTGTCAGCTCAACCTGCAGCCAACTGAGGATAAAAGTGTTTGAACAGCAGGTTCACAACCCAAGACTGAGGTCATAGTTTACCAGGCACTAGTGACCTATGGGCTTCTACCTTCTTCAGAGACTTAGAAAACCTACAGTAGGAACCACCAAAAGCACCTTTGCATGATCCTCCAAATCCAGTAACAAGAAAAATGGTGCAGTGTCCTCTCCCAGGTGAACTCAAAGCATCAAAGTCCTAATCACTCAAAGATAGCCACACAGCTCTAACTGGTGATAGTGAGGGGCTCCAAGGACAACAGGGGTGTCCTCAAAGCAACTCTGAAGAGGCTTGTGTGCTTCCTCTTCTACCTCGACTTTCCTTCTGCACATTCCCGATGAGGTTCCTCGATATGTTCAGTTCCTCCCTGATTGAGGCTTCCCCAATTTAGAGTCAAGAGTGTGGTGCTGGAAAAGCACAGCAGGTCAGGCAGCATCCAAGGAGCAGGAGAATCGATGTTTCAGGCATAAGCCCTTCATCAAGAGCTGATGAAGGGCTTATGCCCAAAACGTCGATTCTCCTGCTCCTCAGATGCTGCCTGACCTGCAGTGCCTTTCTAGCACCACACTCTAAACTCTAATCTCCAGCATCTGCAGTCCTCACTTTCTCCTTCCCCAGTTTACTCAGTCACAAGCCAGGGTCTCCCATGGGATTGCTGAAGAGGACTTCCCCTGAAAATCTACTGCAGTAGTTCTGAAAGTTTGTGGGAATGAGGAGGTATGACTTTCAATCTAATGAGTAGAACAGTATAACAATATGATTAATAGCATGATTATGTGCTTTGCAGTATCATAAAAGTTGAAAGGAATTTTTGTTAGGAAATCCAATGTTTCAGAATCTCCTGGAATCAACAACTTATCGCTTGGGAGATAAAGCAGCAACTTCAAATTATAACGCCATCCCTCATGTGTCTGGTACAGTGATGGGGTGGGGGGGGGTCAGAAAATATATGGTCAGAGTATGGAGGGGCCAAATGTGAGTGAACAACCCAAGGGAGATGCCAAATTTAGATTAAGCCCAAAACTGGACAAATGGTGAGGCAGACTCATGGGATATGTTAAGTTCCCAACAGAAGTTTAAAACTTATGTTATAAATAAGAATAACTACAAAGAATATCTTTTAACACACACATAAACACTGGATTACACTATTCTCTTTAATTTTTGATTTTAAACATTAGATACAATGGCAATCTTCAACAAGTGTCTTTCAAAAAGTCTTCACAGGAAATAAAATTAATTTGACAATAACAGTCTGTGTATACATGTCCAAAAATGAATTTTAATCGCTGTGAAATGCCCTGTAGTTAATTTTAAGTTTTAATATTAATTTTAAGTGCCATGGAGCTAACACTATAGTAACCACATAATTTTACTTTGCTAAATAAACTTCTGCTCGATAGAATACATAACTCATTTTTTCTACACTCAGGAACGGTCTGATGCAACCTTTAGTCCTTCTGAAAGAGCAAACTTCAGAATGTGAATGCAGCTTATAAATATTGATTTTTGCAATGAATAAGATCACTAAAATACAGGTTACCTAGCAGTTGACCTCCATATAAGTATGTACCTGTTCCAGTTTTTCTTTCTTATAATTATACTATTGTGCAGAAGCAAAGACATTCAGTCACAAGGGTCTGAAGTTATACAACAACATGTCACGTGATCAAATGTCACATGATCAAACAGCCAAGAATGCACTCTGCCTGCACTGTCATTCCTAATGTTTGTTTACATTAATAATTCACCCTGTAGATATGTAAATGTGTTCTTTGTGTGGGAGAGGGCTGGCAGGCTGATGTGTCACCGAGTGGGAAGCACTGAGTGCAAAGAACTTACTTGATGCTGCAACACAATGCAGGTTTTATGCTAATTTTTTAAAAGAATGTTCAAAACATTTTACAAAAAAATCTGGAAGTAGGAGCACTAGTATCAGTAAAAAAGTGTCTGTGAAGCTACCAAATTAACAGAAAAGACATAACGAGTGTCTTTTAAGGGAAGGAAATCTGTCACTCTTACCCTGCCCAGACTAGATGTGATTCTAGTCTCACACCATATGAGCTGCCAATGTCGATCCACTCTGACCCGAGCAGATTTAGGAGTTGGCAGGTTTAAAATGTTCGTACTGAATTATCAATACTCGGGGAAGAAATAAGAGCGAATGAACTCAGATGCTGTAAAGCAGAAACAAAAACAGAAAATGATGGAAAGGCTCAGCAGATGTGGTAGAATCTGTGGATCGAAATTGAGTTTTGGATCCAGAGTCCCTTCATCAGAACAAGCAATATTGGGCTCTTGTCTTTAAGGTGAAGGTGAGTCAAAGGCAGGAGGAAAAGAAACAACTGTGCTTCTTAAAAAGCTACATCACTGGGATGTGACTCAGATCCATGGATCGAAGGGTGTCAAGTAACCCAATTACCTTTGGTCAACTCATTACTCACCCACAGGGAAATGTAGAACAGAAAGACCGAAGGTGTGTTATTCTGCTGGACATTACTGTGAGTAGATGTTGGGCACTACTTAGTGACATTTCTAAACGGTTGCCTAGGAACCATTTAACTGTCACATTAGGCCATTAAATTTAGCTCATAATTTGATGCAAGCCTTAAATTTTAATTCAGAGCTTCAATGTTGCATTTTGACATTTTGTTGATATATGTTCATTAAACTGTTATAAAACTGCATCACAGAGATCTTTCTCTGAAGTTAAGGAATCACCCACCAGCTTAATAACACTATCAAACCTCTGCACTGCAGAGGAGCGAACATTTATGTCCCTAGTAACTGTCATGCCAGCACTTGTTTTGATCTGAAAGCTGCAGTGACTTTCCAAGGAAAACTACATTTTTTGCAGTTCACCTCACTGAATGGTCATCTCCAGAGAGAAAGTGGCATCATTTGGTGGACAATTTCAATGATCTACCTTTCTGCTTGTCTGAAATAGAGCACCTAAGAGGAACAGGAGCTACCATGGAGGAATTAGTGGTGAACAGCAGCGATGGTTTCTCAACTCAATTATTTAGGGTTGAATGTGTTTGACATTCAGGGATAAGATAATTCATTTAATCTTCACGGTCATTCTCCTCGTGGAGAGACTTGCTCATGCACGTCATAAAATGCCAGCAGCACTGCCCACAATATTCCACCCAAGAGTTTGTGATCTAAATATGGGGAAACGTCTGGGCAATATTCTCAGCCCAGTGTTATCTTTAAAGGCTAACTTTCCATCAACAAAGTTAAAAATCACACAACACCAGGTTATGGTCCAACTGGTTTAATTGGAAGCACACTAGCTTTCGGAGCGACTTCCATCAACAGATCTCAATAAATGGGAAACCATTGGCAATGCATTCATTTTTCACATTATGTGTAGTCATTTGATGAGGCTCCCATATGACATCCATCAAACAAACAATAAATTGAATTTCTTTTCTCAAGATAGACAGACATTCTCCTCTCTGTGTTTTTAATGGGTAACCTTTTAGTTGAGATTATGATCTCTAGACTCTCTCACAAGGGGAAGCAATCTTTCAGCATCTACCCTGTTAAATCCCTGAAAAATCATGTATATTTTAATAAGATTGCCATTCATTCTTCTACACGACAGTGAGTACCAAGCCCAAACTACTCCACTTCTTCTCATGAGAAAATCCATCCATACCTGGAATTAACTCAGTCAACTTTCTCCCCGTGTCAGCGTGGGTTTCCTCCAGTTGCTCCGGTTTCCTCCCATAATCCCAAGATGTACAAGTCAGGTGAATTGGCCATGCTAAATTGCCCATAGTATTAGGTACATTAGTCAGGGGTAAATGTAGGGGAATGGATCTGGGTGGATTACTCTTTGGGGGGTCGATGCAAATTTGTTGGGGCCGAAGGGCCTGTTTCCACACTGTAGGGAATCTAATCTAAAAAAAAGTACTCTAGTTTAATGAGACACCATTACATAAGGGATAATAATATTTGTGATTGAGTTTTGAGTGAACGAATATTGTACTCAATACACGGAGTTAAAATTGGGACAAACTTTTTCGCTCCACAGATGCTCCTTCCTTGCCTCAATATCTAATACCTTCTTCCTGGCTCAATAACCATGTTTTTGATTAAACCTCTTGGCACATTTCTCAGTGTTGACAGCCCCATATAGTTTAACTTACTGCTGTAATACCGAAGAAAATTGATTTTTGTTTAAATTATTAAAGAAAGATGTATTTGATAATCTAGGAAAAGAGAAGCGTTTTTGACATGGAGTAGGCAGTGAAGGATGGCTCAACTGTGTGGGGGATTAGTTATTAGAAATATTAAGCTCAGTCATTGACAATAGACAATAGACAATAGGTGCAGGAGTAGGCCATTCTGCCCTTCGAGCCTGCACTACCATTCAATATGATCATGGCTGATCATCCTTAATCAGTATCCTGTTCCTGCCTCATTTCCATAACCCTTGATTCCACTATCCTTGAGAGCTTTATCCAACTCTTTCTTAAATGAATCCAGAGACTGGGCCTCCACTGCCCTCTGGGGCAGAGCATTCCACACAGCCACCACTCTCTGGGTGAAGAAGTTTCTCCTCATCTCTGTCCTAAATGGCCTACCCCGTATTTTTAAGCTGTGTCCTCTGGTTCAGGACTCACCCATCAGCGGAAACATGTTTCCTGCCGCCAGAGTGTCCAATCCTTTAATAATCTTAATGTCTCAATCAGATCCCCTCTCAGTCTTCTAAACTCAAGGGTAGACAAGCCCAGTCACTCCAGTCTTTCAGCGTAAGGTAGTCCCGCCATTCCAGGAATTGACCTTGTGAACCTACGCTGCACTCCCTCAATAGCCAGAATGTCATTCCTCAAATTTGGAGACCAGAACTGCACACAGTACTCCAGGTGTAGTCTCACCAGGGCCCTGTACAGCTGCAGAAGAACCTCTTTGCTTCTATACTCAATCCCTCTTGTTATGAAGGCCAGCATGCTATTAGCCTTCTTCACTACCTGCTGTACCTGCATGCTTACCTTCATTGACTGGTGTACAAGAACACCCAGATCTCTCTGTACTGCCCCTTTACCTAAACTGATTCCATTTAGGTAGTAATCTGCCTTCCTGTTCTTGCCACCAAAGTGGATAACCATACACTTATCCACATTAAACTGTATTTGCCATGCATCTGACCACTCACCTAACTTGACCAGGTCACCCTGTAATCTAACATCCTCATCACATTTCACCCTGCCACCCAGCTTAGTATCATCAGCAAATTTGCTAATGTTATTGCTAATACCATCTTCTATGTCATTAACATATACTGTAAAAAGCTGCGGTTGTAGTACTGATCCCTGCGGTATCCCACTGGTCACTGCCTGCCATTCCGAAATGGAGCCGTTTATCACCACTCTATGTTTCCTATCGGCCAACCACCTTTCAATCCAAGTTAGTATTTTGCCCCCAATACCATGCACCCTAACTTTGCTCACTAACCTCCTCTGTGGGACTTTATCAAAAGCTTTCTGAAAGTCCAGGTATACCACATCTACTGGATCTCCCTCGTCCTTCTTCAGAGTTACATCCTCAAAAATTCCAGAAGATTAGTCAAGCATGATTTCCCCTTCATAAATCCATGCTGACTCTGACCTATCCTGTTACTACTATCCAGATGTGTCATAATTTCATCCTTTATAATAGACTCCAGCATCTTTCCCACCACTGAGGTCAGACTAACTGGTCTAAAATTTCCTGCTTTCTCTTTCCCACCTTTCTTAAAAAGTGGTATAACATTAGCCACCCTCCAATCCACAGGAACTGATCCTGAATCTATCGAACTCTGGAAAATAATCACCAACGCATCCATGATTTCTCGAGCCACCTCCTTCAGTACCCTGGGATGTAGACCATCAGGCCCCAGGGACTTATCAACCTTCAGACCTAACAGTCTCTCCAACACCAATTCCTGGCAAATATAAATTCCCTTCAGTTCAGGTCCTTCAGCCACTGTTACCTCTGGGAGATTGCTTGTGTCTTCCCCAGTGAACACAGATCTGAAGTACCAATTCAATTCTTCTGCCATTTCTTTGCTCCCCATAATATATTCCCCTATTTCTGTCTTCAAGGGTCCAATTTTAGTCCTAAACATTTTTTTGCCTTTCACATACCTTAAAAAGCTTTTACTATCCTCCTTTATATTATTGGCCAGTTTACCTTCATACCTCATTTTTTTCTCTGCGCATTTCCTTCTTAGTAATCCTCTGTTGCTCTTTAAAGCTTTCCAGTCCTCCGTTTTCCCACTTATCTTTGCTATGTTACACTTTTTCTCTTTTAACTTTATATGTTTCTTAACTTCCCTCATCAGCCACAGCCACCCATGCCTCCTCCTAGGATTTTTCTTCCTTTTTGGAATGAACTGATCCTGCAACTTCAGCATTATACACAGAAATATCCGCCATTGTTCCTCCACTGTCATCCCTGCTAAGGTATTGCACCATTGAACTTTGGCCAGCTCCTCCCTCATAGCTCCATAGTTCCCTTTATTCAACAGAAATATTGCCACTTCTGATTGTACCCTCCCCCTCTCAATTTGCAGATTGAAGCTTATTGTATTATGGTCACTACTTCCCAATGGCTCCTTCACTTCGAGGTCCCTGACCAATTCTGGTTCGTTGCACAATACCAGATCCAGAATTGCCTTCTCCCTGGTCAGCTCCAGCACCAGCTGCTCTAAGAATCCATCTCTGAAGCACTCCACAAAGTCTCTTTCTTGAGGTCCAATACCATCCTGATTCTCCCAGTCTACCTGCATGTTGAAATCCCCCATAACAACTGTAGTAACATTTTTGCGACAGGCCAATTTCAGCTCCTGATTCAACTTACATCCGACATCCAGACTACTGTTTGGGGGCTTGTAGATGACTCCCATGAGGGTCTTTTTACCCTTAGTATTTCTCAGCTCTATCCACACTGACTCTACATCCCCTGATTCTAGGTCCCCCTGCGCAAGGGACTGAATATCATCCCTTACCAACATGGCCACCCCACCCCCTCTGCCCGTCAGTCTGTCCTTACTGTAGCACTTGTAGCCTTGAATATTCATTTCCCAGGCCCTGTCCACTTGAAGCCACGTCTCAGTTATAAGGTACTTAAGATACTTCTAAAAGAAATAAATTTCAAACATCAGGGAAATAGAGACAAATAAAAAACTAAGTTACAGACAAAAAGACTGCAGATGCTGGAATCAAAGGTAGACAGGCAGGAGGCTGGAGCATAGCAAGCCAGGCAGCATCAGGAGGTGGAGATATCGACATTTCGGGTGTGACCTTTCTTCAGGACTGGGCGTGGTTGCAAGGTGAGCTGCAGTTAAAGGGAGTGGCAGAGGCAGGGTGGTGAAGTGGGGATAGGTAAAGACAGATAGAGAGTGCAGCCTGGTTGATCGTACCCACTGCCTGTCTTCAACCATCCCCACTTCAGCACCCTGCATCTGCCACCCCCTTTAATACAGCTCCCCTTGTAACCATCCCCAGTCCTGAAGAAAGATTACACGCGAAACACGGATTTCTCCACCTCCTGATGCTGCCTGGCTCACTGTGTTCCAGCCTCCTGCCTGTCTAAATAGAAAACTAAAGCAGAATGACACAATATACTGTAGGCTACCTCTTTAAAAAAATAGCAAAAATTGTATCAGAAGTCAGCAAACAGCCAAAGGCTAGATGAGACCTTTGAAAGTTACACATGTACAGGTACCTGTAAAGGCCACATATTTTTATTTTTCTACACTTTTGATT
The DNA here is from genome assembly GCF_020745735.1 of Hemiscyllium ocellatum. Classification (NCBI taxonomy): domain Eukaryota; kingdom Metazoa; phylum Chordata; class Chondrichthyes; order Orectolobiformes; family Hemiscylliidae; genus Hemiscyllium; species Hemiscyllium ocellatum. Next base: position 44,296,943 of record NC_083431.1, read on the forward strand.
CTGGAAATCAGTTTAGTTCAGTTGGCTGGATTGTTGGTTGGCACAGCAATCTGATGCCACCAGTGTGAACTGGTGTGGGGGAAGTGTGTGGAATTGGGCTCAATTCCCATCACTGGTTTGTGCTTACTATGAAGGAATTTCCTTCTCAACCTCTTTCCTTGCCTGAGGTCTGATGGCCCTCAGGTTAAATCACCACCAGTTGCTTCTCTCTCTAATGACAGAGCAGCCCCTATGGTCTGGTAAGACTATGGCAACAACATCAATTTATGATGTGAATTGAAATGGGAAAAGAACTGTTCTATGCATAAAGGATGTTTGAAGGGATTGCTGCACATTTTAAAAGCAAATTATTGAGACTCATTGTAATGACTGTTTACACAGCTGTGTATTCAAGCAGTGGTTTAGAACTGAAGCCAGGGAGTGTGTACAATATGGAATTCAGCTGGCAACAAGAAGCGGATTAATCCACGGAACTAGTTGTTGATGATTGGCTTTCTGCCTAGCAACAGCTAGTGATCGGCTCCCAGGTAGCTGAACAGCTTGTGGTTGTGAATGTTTGGTCAGAAGCCTCTGGAAAAGAAGGTGCTGTCCTTCTCTCTGCTGTTTAAAAAAAACTGAAGAAAGCCAATTTATTTCCCTCATCAGCTATTGTTTTTTAACAATAAGTCAGAGACTTTATAAGCATGAACCAGTCACTCTGTGCCTCCTGCAATTACCTGGAGAAGGAAGCTCAAGGAACAGTTGAACCTGACAGGCCAAAGAATCATCTCTGTGAACAGGGACCCTTGATCTGCCCTCCCACTCTTTCTATGCCTATGATACCCTTTTTTAAAAAAAAAAGTCTGTCTGAATGTGTGCACAAGTGAAGTTTTGTAAGCAGGGTTAGATTTTTAACTAGACCCAAAGAGTCATACAGCATGGAAACAAACCCTTCGGTCCAACTTTTCCATACCAACTGAGTTTCCGAAACCGAATTAGTCTGATTTGCCTGGGTTCGGCCCATATTCCACAAAACCTTTCCTATTTACCATGTCTTTGAAGTGTTGTAACTGTACCTGCATCTATCACTTCCTCTGGCAATCCATTCCACATACAAACCACTCTCTGGGTGAAAAAGTTGCCCCGAAGGTACCTTTTAAATCTTTCTCCTCTCACCTTAAAATTATGCCCTCTCGTTTTGTATTCCCCTCCCCTGGGGAAAAGACCTTTGCTAATTACCTCATCTATACCCCTCATGATTTTATAAACCTCAATAAGGTCATCCCTCAACCTCTCACGATCCAGGGAAAAAAGTACCAGACCCTCTTTATAAGCCAAACCCTCCACCTCTTGGTAACATCCTTGTGAATTTTTTTCTGTACCCTTCCCAATTTAATAACAGAGTTACACCTTGATTGTTCATAATTGTTTAACTGTAGACAAATCCAAACACTGCCCACCTTGAATATGAAATTGGTAATCTGAAAGCTCAAAACTGGCTTGGAAAGCAGGGGTTACTGACTGCAAAGATGGCTTTGGTTATTGAAGTTACTTGCTCTATAAGATCGATTTTATTAAATGTAATAAGGAACTCAGATGAAACTGCCTTGCCTACAAGTAATCAGGTAGCGGAACTCCAAGCTTACTTCTATCAAGAGTATTAGAAAAGCATTGATATGTTTAATAGAAAATTAGATAATTGCATACGGGAGAATGGAATGGAAATACATATTGATACAGTTAGAGGATAAAGTTGGACAGGAGGAGGCTAATTTGATGTATAAACACCAGTCTAGACCTTTTGGGCTGAATGGCTTGTTTCGGTTTTGTGCATTGTAGGACCAGAATGACAGTGCAAGTTGCTTCACTCTGATCTGACTGTGAATTGGGCCTGTTTGATGTTTGATGTTAAAAACGTATCTAGTATCAGACACCTGGAAAAGTTAAAACTGAGCAGATATATTTCACAGATAAGCTTCTGTATCATATGTCAAGAGACAGATCTCTTCAAAATTAAGTTTGAAGTCATGGCTGCCTCGGGTTACTGAGCTACACAATAAGGGAGCCAGTCACTAGGTCAACAATGCTTCAGTGTCCTTGTATATCTGTGAATTTAAGCTCCTTCACACAGCCAGAATTAGGAGCTGCTGCCAGTCATTTACCTACTGTGGGATCATCAGCACTCACTGTTTCAGCAAAACATTTAAAAGCCTCCAGAGAAATAGAGATAGCAAAAAGAAATTGAACATTAATCAGCAATCTATGTAATTGAATTGCTGTATTGATGTGAAAAACACAAGCAGAGCATCGGAGTGTACCCCAGACCATGGGGTCAGATACCAGATCAACATCAGAATCCAAACTTCAAATTCTCACTCCTCCTTTCCACCTGGTGGATAGTAAAGGTATGGAGGGAAAAGAGAATGAAACCCAATGATTGAATATACTGTGCTGGTTCTCATAGAACATAGAGAATAGGACTTAGGAGCAAAATTGGCTCATTTGGATCTTTGAGTCTGATCCACCATTCAATAGAATCTTTGCTGCCCTGATTATAATCTCAGCTACAATTTCCTTCTGTCCCTGTAACCCTTGACTCTGTTGTCTACCAAAAATCCATTCAACTTAGTCTCGTATAAATTTGAAGACCAAGCTTCCACTAACTTCTGGGAAGGACAATTTTATAGAAAAATAAATTCTCCTCTCTGCTTGAAAAGGGAGATGCTATTTCTTCAATTATGCCTCCAACAAAAACTAACACCATCCTGGTATCCACCCTAACTAGTCCCCTCAAGATCTTATATGTTCAATGAGATGGCCCCTCACTCTTCACCTGATAATGGCATTAAATCTATTCCATAGACAGTTTTACGGAGATCAGTGGTATTGGGCATAAACTCGTCCCTAGAAGATAGTCTTTTCATTGAGTTTCTTTGGTAAAGCCAACATAAATAGCCCATTCTTAGTTGCACTGAAGTTTTACTCAACTGAATGGTTTGTTGACCATTTTAGGGAGAAGTTAACACTCAGCCACACTGATGTTTAACTTATTGGGAGAACAGGGCGTGGCAAATTTCATAAAGGTCAGTGAACCAGTTTTTAGAGCAATCTACCCAATTTCATGAACATTTTTACTGATGCCCGAGTTTATCCCCAGTTTTGTTTTTAAACTAGATTTGAATTCTTAAAAAGTCCAGTGGGATGTGAACTCTGTCATTAGCCACATAACCATTACACTATTCAGTACCAGGGTAGCAGTTTGATTACTGGACTAGGCAAACACTGAGCTCTTCAGTTGCTGTAGTAACCAAGCTGTTAGCTCCATGAGTGTCATTTCTCGTTTGCACCCACCACTATTATATGTTGATGATTAACATAAGCATTTTAATGAAACCACAAGCTGTCCATATTATCCACTTATTCAGAGATTTGGAGCAAAGCCCAGCATTTCGATGGGGTTATAGGCTGCCTCTGCTGCAAGTTGAAGAGTAAAACTTTCAACTATGCTGACAAAGATAGCCAGTGGTCTCAGAGTTACTAAGAGTGAAACTTTCCCTTTGTAGTTAACAGTCCACAGGCACCCAGTTGCTGAGAGCCAGTGATTGTGCCATGGATTCACATTTTCATCTGAAATGCCAAACCGTGGCTAGAGTGAGTGGTGAATATGCAGGAATTTCTGCCACACTACCCTTGGAATTCCCAAACCCAATACAATCCTTGCACATTTCAAATTTCTCGATGCTCCATTTCCTTCCAGATTTGATTCTATTACTAATTACAACATTCTGTAGTTAGCAGGTCAACAAATCACTGCAATGTGAGCTCTGTCAGGTAGGATGCCGAGGCATTACAATAGACCACTGCAGTTTTACTGCAATGGGAAGCACTGAACAGATAGTGATGGAAAATCTCTCATTTGGATCGTTTTCAGGACAATTGTCAACATGACAGCCCTCATGAGGGAATGGCCTCTGTGAAATTATTCTTGTATCTTCAGCAGTAGGACAACATTTGCACTAACATCCAGCAGTGATCTAATCTCACTGATCACAGCTGCTTTATCATTAACATGGTAGTCAGGAATAATTTGCAGATGCACTGTACTTTAATAGAAGTGAGGCTATTAGATCCATATTAAAGAGAATAACTAAAAGTTTTACTGATTACAGCAATGAGTAGAAATACCAAGTCAATCCTTTAGGAATGTATGAGACATAATACAGAAGGCCGTACACCAACTGAACAAATGACATTACAGCAAGAAAATAGTCACTCCTCATCTCAAACAATCTGGAAGCCGGTGACTAATTGGCTGTCTCTGGCCTCACGTGCTCTCCACATCATTGCTGTGTCTTCCTCCCTTTGAGATTTCTCATGAGCCATGTCAGGATCCTTGCCTTCATCTTCCTCTTCACCCTGCATTTCCTTCTTACTCAACACATTCCCCATTTGGTGACTCAAAGTGTGGAGGGTGCAGCACACCATAACGATGCAGAACACCTTGCCTGGAATATGCATGGTTCTATAATCCAGTTCAAGCATTAGCGCCCTCATCTTCTGAAGGCTTGTGGTCTGTCCTACGATGACCCTGCTCGAAGCATGAGGAACATCCTATCTGCCAGCAGTGAAGGGCTTGGAGGGGAACTTGCACGTGGTGGTGTTCTCATGTACCTGCTGTCTTTGTCCTTCTAGATGGCAGAAACTGTGTGCTTGAAATGTGGTTAGCACTGCTGCCTCACAACCCACAACTTGGGTTCAATTCCCTCCTCAGGCAACTGTCCGTGTGGAGTTTGCACATTCTCCCTGTATCTGCGTGGGTTTCCTCTGGGTGCTCCGGTTTCCTCCCACAGTCCAAAACTGTGCAGGTTAGCTGAATTGGCCATGCTAAATTGCCCGTAGTATTAGGTGCATTAGTCAGAGGGAAATGGGTCTGGGTGGGTTGCTCTTCAGAGGGTCAGTTTGGACTTATTGGGCCGAAGTGCCTGTTTCCATGCTGTAAGTAATCTAATCTAATAAGAGCTTTGATGAGTTCCTCCAGTGCATTGTGTAGATGGTACACACTGTTGCTAATGAACATTGGTGGTTAATGTGGTACCAGTCAAGCAGACTAGTTTGTCCTGGATGCTGTCAAGCGTCTTGAGTCTTGTTGGAGCTGCACCCATTTAGGCAAATGGGGAGTATTCAAGCACACTCCTAATTTGTGGCTTATAAATTGTAGACAGGCTTTGGAGAGGCAGGTGGTGAGTTCCCAATAACAATTTCAGCTCTGACTTGCTCTTATAGCCACATGATTTATATGGCAGGTTTAGTTCAGTTTCTAGTCAGTGGCAATGCCCAAAATGTTCATAGTGGGGGATTCAGCAACACTAATGCCACTGAAATTCCTGTGTCAGTGGTTAGATTCTCTCTTATTGGTAATTAACTTTGTCAGGCAATTGTGTGACATCAATGTTACTTCCCACTTATCAACCTACACTTGCACGTAGCCCAGGTCTTGACCTGCATTAGTATCTGGGTAATTGCAAATGGTGCTGAATATCGTGTAATCATCAGTGAACATCCCCAGTTTTGACCTTATGGTGGAGGGAAGGTCATCAATGAAGCAGTTGAGCACTGTGAGATATCGGAGACTATCCTGAGGACCTCCTGTCATGGTGTCTTTGAGTTGAGCTCCCAAAACTACAACCAACTTCCTTTTAACTAGATATGATTCACCCCACCTGATTCCTATTTATGTCAGTTTTGCTAAAGATCCCCAATGCCATATTCAGTCAACTGCTGCCTTGATATCAAGGGCAGTTAGTTTCACCTCAGTACCCAATCACTGTGAGTACACACCTTTGTATGGGGCAGCTGGCAAATGACTGAGACAATGGTTTGCGATATTCTTAATCTTCTTTGGCATTGGATCTCAGTGATAGCCCTCATGAGGGAATGGCCTCTGTGAAATTACTCTTATGCAGAGAGCTACATTTCAATCTGTAGATCCGGTTCCACACGAGAACTCTTTCCTCCTTGGTGGACATGGTCTTCCTTGTTCTCCCTGTGGATCCATTTTGGCACCCATTTCTTCTAAGGGACAGCTAAAAAGAAACGGGGCAATTATACTTAGCCATTCTGTACTAGATAGAGGCCGATCCATGAGAAACATCACACAGGTTACAGGAACACCAGCCCTTTGAGATCACTCACAATGAGGCTAAATGTTATGCCCTCACAGAAGGTAGTACTGAACCTGCAAAGGGGACTTGATGTGTGTGTGTCTGAGTTGGATTATTTGAAGAATGTTGGCTTTCAGATTAATGATGAATTGAAAACAGATGGCTCACATTGTTTATTCACTTGAATAATTATGAGTACATCGGCATCTTGGAAAGGCTTACAATCCAGAACCACACTCCACAGTAAAAACAGTACCTTATTCCTTCCAATTTGCAAGTGCTTTATTCCTACTTCAGATAATCCTGGATCTATACAGTATTCATGTTAATGACTCGCAAGCTCTGTCCCTGACCCATGATTTATACTTCCACCCCCGCAATTCTTCACGTCTCCTTTCCTATTACCATCATTGTGGGATCAATGATCCTTCACAATTTGGTTCAGCCCCTTCATATTATACTGTATGTGCCTCCCACAGAGCACAGTGTCAAGATTCCCACGCCTTTCTATGCCTCAATTGTCACCCCAGTGGCCAGGGCAAGCATGCCCTGCCTGAACCCCGCACCTCCAACCCATGCCCTTTCAAAGCTACACAATCTTCTCTGATGCACATCCAGGTGCTACCCCACTATCTGTAATCAATCCCAGCCCTGTGACTAATTTCTAGTCTTGAGCCTCAGGAACTCCATGGCATGACCATGAAATGCCCCTGGATTACAGTCATCCCCCCACTCTGACCCTCCACAACTGACTGTGGCACAGTAAAGTTTAAGCACTTATTCAATTGTTGTAAATTTTGATTAAAAGAAATAAAGGAAGTGGGAATTTGTGAGAAGTGAAAACCAAGTGATGTCTGAAAGGACCGCAATGATCAATCATCAACAGAGGAGTCTTGATAAAGGGCAGAGATCATCAAAGCATCAAGTTATAGTCCAGCTTCCTCACTCCTTGAACTCAAGTTTCAGCTTTAATTCAAGAGATGAAGTGTCAATTGATTGAAGCAATCATGCTGGCTGGAGTGACAGGAAAGGAGTAAAATACATCACACAACTTAAAAGGAAGTTGATATGGATATCTCTCGATAAATTAAAGTTTAAAATGCAGCAGAAGTTTTCAGAAATGTACTGATTCGCAACTGAGCACTTTTCACTGTACCTCAGTATATGTGATAATGAGAAATCAAATCAATTGAAAAATATCATTAGACCCCTAGACTATCCATTATCATTGGTGGGGGCAGATAATTGGATAATTGGATCAAAAGCCAAATTAGAGTCATAGAGATGTACAGCAGGGAAACAGACCCTTCAGTCCAACCCGTCCATGCCGACCAGATATCCCAACCCAATCTAGCCCCACCTGCCAGCACCCGGCCCATATTCCTCCAAACCCTTCCTATTCATATACCCATCCAGATGCCTTCTAAATGTTGTAATTGTATCAGCCTAAACCACCTCCTCCAGCAGCTCATTCCATACACGTTCCACCCTCTGTGTGAAAAAGTTGCCCCTTAGATCTCCTTTATATCTTTCCCCTCTCACCCTAAACCTATGCCCTCTAGTTCTGGGCTCCCCCACGCCAGGGAAGAGACTTTCTCTATTTATCCTCTCCATGCCTCTCATGATTTTGTAAACCTCTATAAGGTCACCCCTCAGCCTCCAATGCTCCAGGGAAAACAGCCTTAGCCTATCCAACCTCTCCCTATAGCTCAAATCCTCCAACCCTGGCAACATCCTTGTTAATCTTTTCTGAACCCTTTCAAGTTTCACAACATCTTTCCGATACGATGGAGACCAGAATTGCACACAATATTCCAACAGTGGTCTAACCAATGTCCTGTACAGCCGCAACATGACCTCAAAACTCCTGTACTCAATACTCTGACCAAAAAAGGAAAGCATACCAAGCACCATATTCACTATGGTGAATGGGCTGATGAAGGGCTTATGCCCGAAATGTCGAATTTCCTATTCCTTGGATGCTGCCTAAACTGCTGTGCTTTAACCAGCAACACATTTTCAGCTGTGATCTCCAGCATCTGCAGACCTCATTTTTTACCATATTCACTATCCTATTTCCCTGCGACTTCACTTTCAAGGAGCTATGAACCTGCATTCCAAGGTCTCGTTGCTCAGCAACACTCCCTAGGACCTTAATATTAAGTGTATAAGTCCTGCTAAGATTTGCTGTCCCAAAGTGCAGCACCTCGCATTTATCTGACTGAAACTCCATCTGCCACTTCTCAGCGCATTGGCCCATCTGATCAAAATCCCGTTGAAATCTGAGGTAACCATCTTCGCTGTCCCATACACCTCCAATTTTGTTGTCATCTGCAAACTTACTAACTATACCTCTTATGCTCACATACAAATCATTTATATAAATGATGAAAAGTAGAGGGCCCAGCACCAATACTTGTGGCACTCCACTAGTCAAAGGCCTCCCCTACCACCTTCTGCCTTCTACCTTTTACCTTTGAGCCAGTTCTGTATCCAAACGGCTAGTTCTCCCTGTATTCTATGAGATCTAACCTTGCTAACCAGTCTCCCATGAGGAACCTTGTCAAACGCCTTACTGAAGTCCATATAGATCACATCTACCTCTCTGTCCTCATCAATCCTCTTTGTTACTTCTTCAAAAAACTCAATCAAGTTTGTGAGACATGATTTACCACGCAAAAAGCCATGCTGACTAACCCTAATCAGTCCTTGCCTTTCCAAATACATGTACATCCTGTCCCTCAGGAGTCCCTCCAACAACTTGCCCACCACCAATGTCAGGCTCACTAGTCTATAGTTCCCTGGCTTGTCCTTACCACCTTTCTTAAACAGTGGCACCACGTTAGCCAAGCTCCAGTCTTCCGGCACCTCACCTGGGACTATTGATGATACAAATATCTCAGGAAGAGGCCCAACAATCTCTTCTCTAGCTTCCCACAGAGTTCGAGGTGATCAGGTCCTGGGGATTTATCCACCTTTATGCATTTCAAGACATCCAGCTCTTCCTCCACTATAATATGGTTATTTTTCAAGATGTCACCATCTATTTCCCTACATTCTATATCTTCCATGTCCTTTTCCATACTAAATACTGATGCAAAATATTTGTTTAGTATTACTCCCATTTTCTGCAGCTCCACACAAGGGCCACTTGCTGATCTTTGAGGGGCCCTATTCTCTCCCTAGTTACTCTTTTGTCCTTAATGTATTTGTAAAGACGCTTTTGATTCTCATTAACTCTATTTGCCAAAGCTTTCTCGTGTCCCTGTCTATACCTGACATATGCTTCCTTCTTTTTCTTAACCAAACTTTCAATTTCTTTAGTCATCCAGCATTCCCTACACTTACCAGCCTTTCTTTTCACCCTGACAGGAATATACTTTCTCTGGACTCTCATTATTTCATTTCTGAAGGAACCGTCCCTTGACCTGCAAACATTTGCCTCCAATCAGTTTTTGAAAGTTCTTGTCTAACACCGTCAAAATTGGCCTTTCTCCAATTTAGAACTTCTACTTTTAGATCTGGTCTATCCTTTTCCATCATTATTTTAAATCTAATAGAATTATGGTCGATGACCCCAAAGTGCTCCCTCATTGACACCTCAGTCACCTGCCCTGCATTATTTCCCAACAGTTTTGCACTCTCTCTAGTAGGTACATCCACATACTGAATCAGAAAATTTTCTTGTTCATACTTAACAAATTCCCCTCCATCTAAACCTTTAGCCGTCTATGCAGTCCCAGAATGGCAGTCCCAGTCTATGTTTGAAAAGTTAAAATCCCCTACCATAACCACCTTATTATTCTTACAGATAACAGAGATCTCTTTCCAAATTTGTTTCTCAATTTCCCTCTGACTATTAGGGGATCTATAATATAATCCCAATAAGATGATCATCCCTTTTCTATTTCTCAGTTCCACCCAAATAACCACCCTGTATTTTCGTGAATATCCTCCCTCAGTACAGCTGTAATGCTATCCCTTATCAAAAACGCCATTCTCCCCCCTCTCTTGCCTCCCTTTCTATCCTTCCAGTAGCATTTATATCCTGGAACATTATGCTGCCAGTCCTGCCCATCCCTGAGCCATGTTTCTGTAATTGCTATGATATCAAAGTCCCATGTTCCTAACCATGCCCTGAGTTCATCTGCCTTCCCTGCTCTTGCATTGAAATAAATGCAGTTTAATTTACCAATCCTACCTTGTTCTCTGCTTTGTTCCTGCCTGCCCTGACTCTTTGACTTGCCTTTGTTCTCAACTGCACCAGTCTCAGATTGATCTCTTTCCTCACTATCTCCCTGAATCCCACCTCCCCGCTTCCCCCCCACCCCACCCCACCACACTAGTTTAAATCCTCCCGTACAGCTCGAGCAACTCTCCCTGCCAGTATGTTTGTCCCTTCCAATTTAGGGGCAATCTATCCTTCTTGTACAGGTCAGTTTTACCCCAAAAAAGCTTCCAATGATCCAAAAAAATGTGAATCCTTCTTCCATACACTATTTATTGCAGATGTAATCCTCAGTAACCCATAAACTCTCCCTAAATTCCTACATCTGACAAGAAGAGCATATCACTCTTTGCTGCTTCACAATGTACAGACCAAGAACATAGCACCGTCTTAGTCCTTTACAAAACACTGCTCCAGGTTAAGTTAATAGTTATGGCTTATATTTTAAGTTTAATCAAGAGACATATCTCAATAAAACATATAATCACAAAATAATCCACTACTCACTACTTCAGATTTATTATCAGGCCATGCTTAAATTTTCACTTCTGTTTCTGTGCTGTGACCTCTCCCAAACAGGTTCCTCCAAGATCAGTTGCGAATTTCACTGTTTGTTAATCTTTCCAGACGCACTCCGATGTCCAGCGATACATGAATTCAAACAGCAAAACTGTGCAAGTTCACGGCGATGTCAGTTTCTTTCTCTCTCTCTCTCCTGCACTGACCTCACCCTTTATCTCTTCCTCTCCCTTTTAAAACTGCTGTTGTTTTACTTTTTCCAAAGTTCCAAAACAATGTAATAGCATATAAAACAGTAATTGCTGGTCCTGGGATTCAAAGAAATCACCTCCAACACCTAAAATACCTCAACAAAGGAGCAGCTGTTACAGGCAGAAACTTTTCCCATCCTCTATCTTGGATTATCCAGAATCCTCATTTTAATGTTGCTTTGTTTTTGTGTGTTATAGAAAGTTTACCATGGTTCACGCTGCAGGGGGCGTGGGGGGGGGGAGCGCAAGGAATTTTACGCTAAGGTGAGCAGATGTGACTACAGGTGATGAAGTAGGGGTAAAAAATGCAATACTCTTTAAATATGTTAAATATGCTGGAAGTCTCAGGTTTAACCAGTTTTGCAGGCTCAGCTAGTTTCCCAGAGACCCAGCCGGCTGAAATCATGTAGGTACAACTTCAGGGAAAAGGCAAGAGGTTTTACATCACATCACTTGGTTCAGGGGAGAAGATGTACTTTCTCACAAATGTTCACACACACCACCCTCGCCCCCGCGCCCCACACACACATCAACCCACATGCCCATCAGCCAGGAGCTCAAATGGATGCCTCCTGAATGCAGAACCTGCCCATGATGAAAGATGTGATGTGTGCAGTTAAATCTCCAGTGCATGTGGGAAAACACGTTTCTCATGCAGATCCGTCCAGGTCTCTTGGCTTCCAACGTGCCAGAATGTTAAAATTCACCCTTTAATATTTTAAAACCCTGTTCCCAATTAATCTGCATACAGTTTAAGTTCTTCATAGTAACAAACCTGATTTAACTTTACCACTAGACATGGTACTTAAAAAAATAAAGCCCTTCCTAAATCTTCAGAATAGACACTAACGTTGATCTTGCAGTAAAATGTTTTACTATTTTAAGCTTTCCGCGGTTGATTGCTTTTTTTTTGGAACCCTTTAAACTTGACAATAAATATGACTGAACTGTCTAATTGATTTTTGCAACAAAAAAGTAAAGGTTATTGATGAGACTCTCAGAAACATTCCAATTCTTCAGAGTTTGCCCTTCCCTGAGGGATAACAAATCAGTCTTCAGTTCTGACAACTGCCAACAGATAACAAAAGACTCCATTTAAGACAGTCAGTCACAAAGTCAATGACAAATTCATGAAATATGGGCTGTGACAATTCAGGGAAAGTTGTAACATCCTTCATCTGACTTGCATATTTGTGGAATTTGATTTAAAAATAAGAATTGAATTGAATTGAATTAGCTTTATTATCACATGTACTCAAATGAGTACAGTGAAACGTTTCCAGTCACTACATTACAGTGCCATCTTAGGTACAGAGGTATCTTGGTACAAATACTCAATATTAAATTCTTAGGAAACTAAAAACAAATTAGAAAAGTAAAGAAATAAATAGTCCAGCATTAAAGGTCATTGGAATAAATTAGAAAAATAAAGAAGTAAAAAGTTCAGAATGTCAGTCTTTGTGACCTGGTACCCAGCCTCAAGGAGGCCTCCATCACCTCACTGCCACCCACATTGGACCCACCAACATAGGAGTCACCTCCCTTCAGGCGCCAGCTCTTTGCCACTGGGCTGCTGAACTCACCAAGAGTCTCTGGCTCCAGACCAGAACAATTGGGAAATCTCTTGAACATGTAACCTCAGACAATCCAATATCCCTTTTCTAGAGATGGATAATAAATACCAGATTACACATCACAACAATTAATTTCACAAAGTGCATAGTGAGCTTTCCATCTTTCCCTTTTGTACCAACATTTTACTCAACTCTCTTTCTTCCTTGGCAGAATCAGTTATGTTATAACTGGATAGTATTGCAAAGAACTAGAACAGCACAGCACACTACAGGTTCTTTAATCCTTGATGTTGTGCCGCTCTTCTATCCTATTGTAAGATCAGACTAACCTGCACGCCCTTCATTGTATTAACTTCCATGTGCCTATCCAAGAGTCGCTAATGTATCTGACTCTACTACCACTGTTGGCAGTGCATTCCACGCACTCACCATTCTCTGAGTAAAGGACCTACTTCTGACATCTTCCTTAAACCTTCCTCCAATTATCTTAAAATCATGCCCCTCGTGATAGACATTTCCACCCTGGGAAAAAGTCTCTGGCTATCTATGCCTCTCAACACCACATCTATCAAGTCACCTCCCGTCCTTCATTGCTACAATGAGAAAAGCCCCACCTCCCTCAACCTTTCCTCATAACATCATGTCCCTAGTCCAGGCAACATCCTGACAAATCTTCTCTGCACCCTCTCCAAAGCTTCCACATCTTTCCTATAATGAAGCGACCAGAACTGAACACAATATTCCAAGTGTGGTCAATTATTGGAAGAACATTGAGTTGTAACTGGTGACTGATTGTCCTGTGACAGATTCTTGAGATCTATACAGTTTTATTGTATTTCTAGCAGGTCATGATCTGCCGCTGAAGAAAGAGTTGGTTCATTACAGTGAGCTTCAAGAATTTCCTTTCTCGATGAAGTTCGTCCTCTGTAGCACACTACTTTGCCAGTGGGAAGTGTATGAAGCAAGCTTATCAAAATTTGAAAGCCAGGACTGTGAATAAATTAGTTTTTGGTTATACAAGAAATATTTTCTCCCAGTGCATTTCTTTTTAAATTAGCTCCCAGACAACTCACAATGTGCTGGAGATCAGTGATGATTTCGATAATACATTCACAAGCATATGAACCACAGGTTCAGCTGCCAAATCTTCTCATTCACCACAGTGTTCCGGTTGGCACATTACTACTGGCTCAGGGCTCTACCGCAAGGAGGTTGGAATATGTTCCCAAACAGAAGCTGTCTTCTCCCAAAATGATGAGAGGATTAAATGATAAACCATGAATATTAAAATGTAAAAGCTGAGTAAAATACAAGCTCAACTGCTGAATATTAGCAGACAAGGAGAAAGGGAAGAATTGGAAGGGAAAAATCATACCCTTTTTCAATTTAAGCTTACACAAATACAGCAATAATGCAGTTTACATTATAAATTATGCTGACATGGTAGGATCCCAGCTGATCCCAGCAACACTGGCCTATTCCGATCCCAGAATGAAACCTGAACTGATAAGCGATGTGCGAGTTTTTGTAGTTAGTTACCGTGGTTAGTCACTGAAATATATTCACACAAGACTGCATATGTTCTTTAACAACAGAAAGTAGGTTTACGGTGAAAAGGAAAGGAAAAAAAACAAAGCTAATATACATATATAGAGAAGACAGTAAGAAAAATCTCAACAGAAGCATTAAAACAAAGCTTCAATCTATGGTATCCAATAATATCCATTACACAGACTTGATCTTCAAGACACATCACCTCTTTCTCAGCTTTTAAATCTTTACTTAGCCAATTTTATTTTTCTTGACCTGTGGAGGCGAGTTAACAATTTCTTTCTGAGTCTGCAGGCATGAACTGCTCACAATTCTGACTTTTAGTTCTAACAATGTGGAAATTTCCAACCAAACTTCCATGGTTTGGAAGCTTCTCAGATTAGAAACCATTTATATTGAGTTGATCGATTCCCCTGAACTGAAATATAAAACTTGGCGTTTCTGCCAGGACAAAAATTATTCTCTTCTGAACTGAACTCAGAATTTTACAGCCACAGAGTCATTGAGTCGTACAGTACGGAAACAGACCCTTCGGTCCAACATCTTCCACATTCTGTGCTGAACTCAAAACTAAACAAATTGCCTTAACATGTTTAACCTGCCTGTCATAAACTCAATAGTACAAACATTTTAACATGAACACTATAGGGATTACCCAGGTACTTCAAGTCAGATACCTTCATAGAAAAATAATTGTCTTACCTATTAAAAAAGAATCTTGACAGTTCTGACCAAAATTCATCTATCTCTATTTTAAACCTAAATGCCTAAAACAGTGACAATATAATGTACGTATTTGTCACAATATACAACAATGGATTCATAACATGTTTGTTTATACCAGCGCAATATTATATTTCATAACCCGAAACTTAGGTCAACCCATAGAAAACAATTCTGCACCCTCTGATCTACAACTCCTCCATCGATAATATTTAAAATATGTGAAAAGGCAGCTTCTGAGAGGGATATAAACAGTTTACAGAGCAATTTTGATAGAGTCACAGTCATCGAGATGTACAGCACGGAATCAGACCCTTCGATCCAACTTATCCATGCCAACTGGATGTCCTCACCTAATCTAGTCCCATTTGTCAGCACTTGGCCCATAACCCTCTAAACCCTTCTCGTTCACATACGCACCTTTTAAATGTTATAATTGTACCAGTCTCCACCACGTCCTCTGGCAGCTCATTCCATATATGCATCACGCTCTGTGTAAAAATGTTGCCCCTTAGGTCCCTTTTAAATCTTTCCCCCTCACTTTAAACCAATGCCCTCTAGTTCTGGACTTCCACAACCCAGGGAAAAGAGCTGGTCTATTTACCCCATCCATACTCCTCACGATTTTATGAACCTCACTAAGGTCTCCCCTCAGCTTCCGACGCTCCAGGAAAAACAGCCCGAGTCTATCCAGGTTACGTAAATGGGCAAAAAGTTGACAAATACAGTGTAATGCGGGAAAATGCATTTTGCAAGGGAGAACAAAAGGACAGAATATTATTTAAATAGAAGAAAACTGCAAAAAGCTGCAACACAAAAAGACTTTGGGTTACAAAACACAGAAAGCTAGCACACAGGCTCAGCAGGTAATCAGGAAGACTAATGGAATATTGGTGCTTATTTCAAGGAGGTTGGAATACAAGAATAGGGAAGTCTTACTGTGACCATACAATTTACTGTTTAGACCACATGTAGAACACTGTGAGCAGGTTTGGTCACCTTATTTAAGGTAAGATATTATTTTATTGGAGGCAGTTCAGAGAAGTTTGATGATCCTTGGTATTGAGGGATTGTCTCATAAGCAAAACAGGTTTGGAACGGTACTCACTGGAACGTCTAAGAATGTGAGGTGATCTCATTGAAACATCTAGGGTTCTTATTGGGCTTGACAGGGTAAATATTGAGAAAAATGTTTCCTCTCCTGGGAGAATCTAGGACCAGAGGTCATAGTCTCAGAATAAAGGCATCGATTTAAGACTGAGGAGGAATTTGGAACTCCTTGCCACGGAGAGCTATGAGAGCACACTCATTGCAAATATTTAAGGATGAGAGAGATAGTTTCTTGATCAGTCGGGGAATCAAGGGTTATGGGAAAAGGGCAGCGAAATGGAATAAGGAAGGTTGGATCAGCCATGATCCTTCTGAATGGTGCAGCAGGAATGAGGGGGCAAATGGCTTACTCCTATTCCTATTTCTTATGGACTTTCGGGTTAAAACTGTATTAACAAACTAAAAACAACTTCTTTGCAGTATAATATCTGGCAATCTTGCTTTCCCATCAGGATATCTGGCAGGTCATTTTTCTTCACTAATGTAACTCTAGACAGATTGGGAAGGAGCAGACAAAGGGGGGTGGGGGGTGTAGAGGTGGAAAGAGCTGGGTCATATTTGCAGGGTTTCATTGAGGAACCTCGATTATCAAAAGACATGGGCGGGAAGTATTTTGTTCAGTTAATTGAATTCCAGATAATCAAATGCCAGACAACATCGTTTAGCTGAGCATCGGGACCTTGCGATCTTGCCGGATATTTCCAATATTCAGATTATCTAATGCCGGATAATTAAGGTCCCTCTGTATAGACTCAGTGAATATTCTGCTGTCATCCCTCAAATTATCTTGGGAAATCAGGGAGAATTAATATCTAACATTCCCTCAGAATGTGTGGGATAGCGTGCAAGAGGTAGACTTGATGTACAGAATAGCTTCAGTGAAATTATTTGTTGACAGATAATTTCCTTGTTGGTAGCCTGACCTCTCAATACCACCAGATCTAATGGGTCCTCTAAGTCTCGCTAAGAGCCAGACAAATTTGCAGACCTTTGATACCATGACAGCAATTTATCTGGGGTCCATAGATAAAATTTAAAATGAAAGCATATAGTTGTGGACAGCTCAGCCTCTGCTGTGCTTCACTGAAGGACAAGGGATTCACTCAACCCAATACAGAATACACAGGCCAGCTCTAACAGAGAGGAGCAGAAAATCTTGTGTAAAGGGTCTTTTTGACCAATTGGTCACATGGCTAGTTACAGTGTCGAGATTCAGGTAACCAAGGATAGGCAGTGGTAACAATGCTGGACTAGTAGTCCAGGACTCTCAGTTAATTATCTGGGGATAGGTTGAAACCAAACCGTGGCAGATGGTGACATCTGAATTCAATAAAAATAAAATTTGGAATTAAAAGCTAGTCCAGTGTCAATCACATAAACACTACTACGGTTGTAAAAATCCATCTGGTTTCAATAATATCCTTTAGGGAAGGAAATCACATCCTTATGCAGTCTGGCCTCAATATGTCTCCAGGCCCACAGCAATGTGACTGATTCTTAACTGCCCTCTGGGCAATAAATGCTGGCCCAGCCAATAGCACCCCACAGCTTATAAATGAATAAAGAATATATCTCTTCCAGGCAGCAGCATAACGAGTGATCTCAACATGCAAGACTGGACCAAAAGTCATCTGCAATGCAGCAGCAGAGTGAAAAGGACCATCAATAAGGACTAACCACTTCTGCCTCTAGTAACCTGCTGACATTTCTGATCAGCAGCCACTAAATTACTTTATCTCCAGATGGCTCACGCTTTTAACCTCGACAATAAGATCAAGTGAAAGTCACATTAGGGAGCAATCAATGCTAATGACTGATGTGACAGTCGCAGTTATCATCAATTTAAGAGCTTCTTGTGTGACTCATATGAAAATGAATTGACGAAGTGCAGCAACTGAACAGCAGGGATCGGCACATTCAAGAAGATAGAAGGTTGAACGTTCCATCTGGACACAATGTTCTATTAAATCGTGGAAATTGGGATAAATTCACCCACTTCACTCACTGTATTTGCATGAAAAAAAAATTAGCCAACAAAAGATCCAACTTATTAATTCATAAATTCTCCATAATTCTCCAAACTGGTAGTTTTCAAGTCAGAACGAAGAAAAACAATCAAATTGACAAAAGGCAAAGAGTTTACTTACACTAACAGAATTATGAACGCACATATTACAGTCTCTGCAGCTGCCATGACAACTGCTGAGAAACATCTGTTTTGCAATCTGCCACGAGTGGAACCTTTTCTTGAAGCTTTACCATTTATTGCTCAATTTCTCTCGATACCAGCTTTAAAAAATTTACAAACCAGACTTTGGACACAGTGGTAGTCTCAGTATACGAGTATATATTATCCAGTGAAAGCCAAACAGTGAGGTTCCAGGAAGGATACTTCCCCGGTTTACAACACTCCTACCGGATATTTCCCATATTCAAATAAAAAAGACACAAGCAAATACATATTACATTGTGGGAAAAGTGCAATTTTGCACAATTCCTACTCAGTACAGCAAAGTTAACAGCATAGGTAGCAGATCTGTAGGTTTCATTATTTTGGACAACTGTTGTCAATGCTTGCTCTCTCTCCTTATTCTTGCCTCAACCCATTCTATTTCCCTCCTGTTTCACTCCAGCTTCACTTTTGTCTCCCTCCTGCTTTCATTTTGTTCCTTATACATCTATTTTTCTGATTTTATCTACTTTTGATCAATTGGGCATTTCAAAATTTCAATGTGCAGTGATGGCTGGGACAGCAAAACTCCTCAAGAAGCTGATAATACTCAATCCAAATGTGACGTTAGTTTTTGCAATCTTTTGATTAGATTCCTATGGCATGAAAACTGGCCCTTTGACCCATCAAGTCCACATCAACCCTCTGAAGAGTAATCCACGTAGACCCATTCTCCTACCCTATATTTACCCCTGACTAATGAACAATTGAGCATGGCCAATTCACCTGACCTGCACATCTTTGGATGGGAGGAAACGGAGCACCCAGAGGAAACCCATACAGACACAGGGAGAATGTGCAAACTCCACACAGTGACCCGAGGCAGGAATTGAACTCGGGACGCTGGCGCTGTGAGGCTGCAGTGCTAACCACTGAGCCACTGTGCCATCCATCTTGTGGAGGAGAAACTCAACTCCAAGTCGTTGTGGTTCTGTTTGCCGAGCTGGGAACTTGTGATGCAAACTTTTCATCCCCTGTCTAGGTGACATCCTCAGTGCTTGGGAGCCTCCTGTGAAGCACTTCTGTGATCTGGCTTGGGAGAAGATTTGTAGCTCGGGTGCTCGTTGTTGTGGTTCTGTTCGCTAAGCTGGGAATTTGTGTTGCAGACGTTTCGTCCTCTGTCTAGGTGGCATCCTCAGTTCAAAGTTTGTGCGAAGATTTGTAGCTCAGGTGCTTGTTGTAGTGGTTCTGTTCGCCGAGCTGGAAGTTTTAGTTGCAAACGTTTCGTCCCCTGGCTAGGAGACATCATCAGTGCTGTGGAGCCTCCTGCGAAGCTTCGCAGGAGGCTCCACAGCACTGATGATGTCTCCTAGCCAGGGGACGAAACGTTTGCAACTAAAACTTCCAGCTCGGCGAACAGAATCACTACGACATCCTCAGTGCTTGGGAGCCTCCTGTGAAGCGCTTCTGTGATTGGAGGAAAGATCACACCCGAGCTACAAATCTTCTCCCAAACTTTGATCAACTCCAAGTCTTCCAAAGAACATTGGAATCAAATAGCGACAATGCGGATTTATATTCTGCAGAATATTACAGAACGAAGTTCAACCTTGAGCCAGAGGAGATATGAGAGGTGATGACTTCTCAAAATCTTCACCCGAGATATGTTTTAAGGAACTTCTTAAAGCAAAGAGGTAGAGAGGTGGAAAGGTGCAGGGAAGGAATTCCAAAGTTTAGGGCCTTGGTAGTGAAGGTACAGCTGTCAATAGTAGAATTATTAAAATCAGGAATGTTCAAGGGGTCAGAATTAGAAGAGTGTAAAAACATGGAAGGGTTATAAGACTGGAGAACATCAGATTAGTAGGGAGAGGTGAGAAATTTGAAAAGAAGGATGAGAATTTTAAAATCAAGGTATCACTTAACCAGAAGCTATTGAGGCTTGGCAAGCAGAGGGCTGCTGGGTAAGGAGACTTGGAGCTATTCAAGAAATGAGCAGAGTTTTGGATGACCTCAAGTTTATTGAAGGGTGGATTGTTGGAGACCAGCCAGGAGTATACTGGAACAGTTCGGCTTGTCCAGAGGTTACAAATGCAGATTTCAGCACCAAGTGATCTGAGGCAGGATCAGAGTCAGGCAATGTTACAGAGAGATAAGACGGTGGATTAGCTGGTGGCTTAGATAAGCGTTTGAGATTTTATTTTGGGTCAAATATGACACAGATTCTGTGAACTGTGTACAATAGTTAAGTCTCAAACAGTTGCCAGGGAGGGAGACAGAGTCCACACATTGTGAAGACAATGGGTTTGATCTCAATATTTAGTTGAGGGGTGTAAATGGATTAATCAACAACAGACTGAGAGCAAAGATGAAGGAAGCCATTGGAAAAATGGAGAATCACAGGTCCAAAGTTATCTGTTCTCTTAAGCACCTTACACTTACTAAACTAGTCATATCATGTATTCCAAAATATTAATTTCTGTAAAAGAGTCAATTTAATTTGCATGAACGAATCAATACTATTTGCTTCCACTGTCTTGCTGACAACCTAGTCCAGAGATTGAAGACTCGTTCATTGAAACATGGTTTCTGCAGATTTGTTTTAAAACTCTCTCTCTCTCTAAGAACAGCTGATGTCCTCTAATTCCACTGTTCTGGACAAACTGAGGTCACTCATCATGGTCTGTATTATCTAGTTCCCAAAAAAAACAGCCATTGCAGCAGCTCTCAACCTCCTCATTATTGGTGCGAGAGTGCCCAATTTACATAATTGCAATGCATTAGCTAAGCCTTTATCCCCTCGATCTCAAATGGTTGCTCTGCTCTCTATCCACTTAATGTCTGCAACATTCTGTCTGAACTGTGGCAACCAGAACTGTGCATGCTAGCCTGAGTACAATCACACCAACAATCTTTAAAGTTGCGGGGTTACATTGCTATTCAGCTCAATATTGACCTTTTAATGCATCTCAACAATTCATTTGCTTTACTCCCTGCCACCAAGTCTGATTCCAAAATGTCACTTAATATTTTCCACTTCTGGCACATTCCACCTGCTTTCCTCGTGGGGAAGGGTGCAGGTACACGTTTCTGATTCAGATCACGGTTCAAAATATTTGGGGTGGGGATCTGCAGCCAAATTCACTCCCGAAAGCACCCCCCTCGCGAAATGTCCAGGAACCTCCACTAAAGAGGTGATAAATGAGGTTCCTCCAATCACAAGAGGTTTCTTTACTGGACTTGCTGCTGATTAGGATGTGAACATAGGAGGTATAGTTAATAAATTTGCAGATGACGCCAAAATTGGAGGTGTAGTGGACAGCAAAGCAGGTTACTTCAGAGGACAATGGGATCTTGATCAGATGGGCCAATGGGCTGAGGAGTGGCAGATGGAGCTTAATTTAGATAAATGTGAGGTGCTGCATTTTGGAAAGGTAAATCAGCAGGACGTATACACCTACGCCTTGTATTCAAAAAGAATGGGTACCCAATGAACACGGTCCACCGATTTCTCAGCAACAAACCCAACAAGCAGACAAAACACATCCAGAAACCCTAGCCACTCTCCCCTTACATCAAAGACATCTCAGAAATGACTGCCAGACTACTCAGACCTGTTGGCATCATGGTAGCCCAAAACCCACCAACACTATAAAACAGCAGCTAATGAACTTGAAAGACCCCATACAGACAACAAGCAAAATTAATGTCATTTTACAAAATACCGTGCAGGGACTGTAACAAACACTACATTGGACAAACAGGCAGAAAACTAGTCACCAGGATACATGAACATCAACTAGCCACAAAAAGACATGATCCTCTCTCACTAGTATCCTCACATACGGATGAGGAAGGATACCACTTCGACTGGGACAATATATCCATCTTAGGACAAGCCAAACAAAGACATGCAAGAGAATTCCTAGAAGTATGGCATTCCAACCGGAACTCTATCAACAAACACATCGAGTTAAGTCCCATCTACCACCCCCTGACAAAAGGAACATAAAGTGACTTCACCACAGGAAATAACATCACTACAGGAAATAACATCACCAACCCAAAGAAACCCAAACATATAAATAGAAAGCAGGAATTTTCAGCATTGCTTTGCCTGAGGCCCACTGAAGATGTCACCTAGCAGGGTAACGAAATGTCTGGAAATGAACCTACATCCAAAACCTCAACCTGAGCTACAAATCTTCTCAAACCTCAGTATACACTTAATGGTAAGGTTCTAGGGAGTGTTGCTGAACAAAGAGACCTTGGAGTTCCTTGAAAATAGAGTCACAGACAGATAGGATAGTGAAGGCGGCATTTGGTATGCTTTCCTTTATTAGTCACAGCATTGAGTATAGGAGTTAGAACATAGAACATAGAAAAGTACAGCACAGAACAGGCCCTTTGGTACAAGATGTTGTGCTGAAGATTAATCCTAATGTAAAATAACTTAGTCTACGCACCCCTCAATTCACTGCTATCCATATACATGTCCAGCAGTTGCTTAAATGCCCCAATGACTCTGCTTTCACCACCACCGCTCGCAACGCATTCCATGCATTCACAACTCTCTCCGTAAAGAACCTACCTCTGATGTCCCCTGTATATCTTTCTCCTAATATCTTAAAACTTTGACCCCTTGTGCCAGTCAATCCTGCCCTGGGGAAAAGTCTCTGGCTATTGACTCTATCCATTCCTCGCATTATCTTGTATACCCCAATCAGGTCTCCTCTCTTCCTCTTTCTCTCCAGAGGGAAAAGTCCGAACTTAGTCAACCTTTCTTCATAAGGTAAGCCCTCCAGTCCAGGCAGCATCCTGGTAAACCTTCTTTGCACCCTCTCCAAAGCCTCTGTATCTTTCTTATAGTAGAGCAACCAGAACTGGACACAATATTCCAAGTGTGGTCTCACCAGGGACTTGAAGGGCTGTAGCAAAACCTTGCAGCTCTTAAACTCAATCCCCCTGTTAATGAAAGCCAAAACACTATATGCTTTCTCAACAACCCTATACACTTGGTAGCAACTTTGAGGGATCTATGTACTTGAACACCAAGATCCCTCTGTTCCTCCACACTGCCAAGAATCCTGTCTTTAATCCTATATTCAGCATTCCAGTTCGACCTTCCAAAATGCATCACTTCGCATTTATCAAGGTTGAACTCCATTTGCCATTTCCCAGCCCAGCTGTGCATCCTGCCTCTGTCATGCTGCAGTCTTCAATAGTCCTCGATACAATCAATGGTACCTCCAATCTTTGTGTCATCTGCAAATTTACCAACCCATCCCTCAACCTCCTCATCCAAGTCATTTATAAAAACTACAATGAGCCAAGGCCCGAGAACAGAGCCCTGCGAGACCCCACTCAACACTGACCTCCAGGCAGAATACTTTCCAACTACAACCATTCTCTGCCTTCTGTCCGCCAACCAATTCTGAATCCAGATAGCCAAATCTCCCTGTATCCCATACCTCTTGACTTTATGAATGAGCATACGATGGGGAACATTGTCAAATGCCTTGCTGAAGTCCATATACACCACATCCATTGCTCGACCTTCGTGTACCTGTCTTGTCACCTCATCAAGGAACTCAATAAGATTTGTGAGGCATGATCTGCTCCTCGAAAGACATGCTGACTGCTTTTAATCACATTATGCTTTTCGAAATGGTCATAAATCCTATCCCTCAGAAATTTTTCCAAAACTTTGCTGACCACAGACGTAAGACTGACTGGTCTGTAATTGCCAGGGATTTCCCTGTTACCCTTCTTGAAAAGAGGAACAACATTTGCCTCCTTCCAATCCTCTAATATGACTCCTGTGGAGAGTGAGGAGGCAAAGATCTTCGCCAGCGACTTAACAATCTCCTTTCTCGCTTCCCGGAGCAGCCTAGGATAAATCTGGTCTGACCCTGGGGACTTATCAATCTTAATGTTTGCCAAAACGTTCAGCACATCAATTTCATAAAGTTGCTGATAAAAGAGACCTTGAAGTACAGGTTCATAGTTCCTTGAAAGTAGAGTCACAGGTAGATAGGATGGTGAAGAAGGCATTTGGTATACTTTCCTTTAATAGTTAGAGCATTGAGTATAGGAGTTGGGAGATCATGTTGCAGTTGTACAGGACATTGCTTAGGCCACTTTTAGGCAATTCCAGTCTCGCTCCTATCGGAAGGATGTTGTGAAACTTGAAAGGGTTCGTAAAAGATTTACAAGGATGTTGCCAGGGTTGGAGGATTTGAGCTGCAGGGAGAGGTTGAATAGGCTGGGGCTGTTTTCCCTGGAGCATCGGAGGCTGAGGGGTGACCTTATAGAGGTTTATACAATCATGACAGGCATGAATAGGGTAAGTAGACAAGGTCTTTTTCCTGAGGTGGGGGTATCCAGAACTAAAGGGCATAGGTTTAGGGTGAGACAGGAAAGATATAAAAGGGACCTAAGGGGTGACTTTTTCACGCAGAGGATGGTGTGTGTATGAAATGAGCTGCCAGAGAAAGTGATGGAAGTTGGTACAATTACAACATTTAAAAGGCATCTGGATGGGTAATGAATAGGACGGGTTGAGAGGGATATGGGCCAAATGCTAG
The DNA here is from genome assembly GCF_020745735.1 of Hemiscyllium ocellatum. Taxonomy (NCBI): domain Eukaryota; kingdom Metazoa; phylum Chordata; class Chondrichthyes; order Orectolobiformes; family Hemiscylliidae; genus Hemiscyllium; species Hemiscyllium ocellatum. The sequence continues at coordinate 44,321,793 of NC_083431.1, forward strand.
CAAATGAGACTAGATTAGGTTGGGATATCTGGTCGGCATGGACGAGTTGGACAGAAGGGTCTGTTTCCATGCTGTACATCTCTATGCCTCTATGAATCTAATGAGTGAGAGAGGACCAGACTGTGATTGGAGGAGCAGCAAGAAAATGAGTGAGAACACATGAACTTGAGTGTCAGATTGGTCGAGGTATCTGCACCAAGTCCCTCCTGCAGCCCACAAAGTAATGGAGTGAGGGGCGACGAACTTGAATAAATGGGCGGTACAGATCACAGTAAGTTATTTTCTCTATCCACATCCGATTCTCTTGTAACTAAATACAACTGCTCTTTAATCATAGTGAGCTAAGCACCAGTGGGCAATCAACAGGAAGTCATGCTGCTTTGCTCAGGCTGGGACAACAGGACTTCACACGGAGCATTACTTTTGCAAAGGAAGGAGAAGAATTTAAAGTTCAATAGAGGGCATGTTTTCTCAGGGGACAGAGGAATGGGAGCATCCATATCCTTGTCAATTATTAAACTAAATGTCACACCCTGTTCACCAATGACCAACTATCCATGAACAACGTTAATCTTCACGCCGTTTGATTTACAACTGACAAGTCTGTCACTCTTACAACAGGAAGATCATCAATACAAATGTAAGTTGAAGCTATCAATTTTTAAACAGTAATTAAAATAGACAAAATGCAAAAGCGAATGAATAACATGATTTCAAAACAGTAAAAATAATTCAAAGCACTGAATTAATAGCCTAGAGACAAAGAGAGAGAGAAAGAGAGAAATTGTGTGTGTGTGAGTGTGTGTTAGACAGGGAGAGAGTTGGGAGAGACGGGATGCAATGTGAACCCAACTCACTTACTGGCAAACTGAGAAGATCCGGTGCAAAACTGGTTTGACTAGTCCCATCTCCTTCAATTTGTCCTCATATGTTCCTCATTCCTGGGAACATTCTTATAATTCTTATAAACATTCTACATTCTTTTTCGTGCATTCACGTATTTTCTACAATGTGATGCCCATAACTGTATCCAACACTCCTGCTAACAAGTGTCCTGTACAAGTTCAACATCACTTCCTTATTCTTGTACTCTATGCCCCTATTAATAAAGCCGAGAACACTGTGTGCTTTATTAACTGCTCTCTCCATCTGTCCTGCCACCTTCAATGATCTGTGCAGATATACACCCAGATCCCTCTGTTCTTGCACCCCTTTTAGAATTGTATCCCTATGTTATATTGTCTTTCAATATTCTTCCTACCAAATTACATCACATTGCATTTCTCTGCATTGAATCTCATCTGTCACCAATTCACCTGTTCCATTAACTTGTCAATGTTCGTTTGGAGTTCTACACGGTGCTTCTTCCAAAGTTTGTGTCATCTATAACTACAAAATTGTCTCCCGAACACGGAGATCCAGATCATTAATATATATTGGGAAAAGCAAAGGTCACACACAGTACTGACTTCTGATGAGCTCCACTTACTCTTGGTTTCTTAACACAGCCAATTTTATATCCACATTGCAATTGTCTCTTTTATATCAGGCCCTCAGAAGTCTGTTGTATGGCACTGTATCAAAAGCCTTGTGAAAGTCCAGCTATACCAAATAACAGCATTCCCTTCAGATCCCCTTCACAAATCCACGCTGACTCTTCCTAATTAACCCACCTTTGTGATTATCCGGCTTATGAGTAACTGGCTACACCACTTCAAAGGGAAGTTAAGAGTCAACCATTTTGGTGTGGGATTGGAGACAAATTTAAGCCAGACCAGATAAGGGAAAGAGGCTTTCTCTCCTGAAGAATGTTAGTGAACTGTTTAGTTTCTAAACATTTTGCACCTTCCTGGCCACTTTTACTGACTTCAGTTTGCTTATTTCCAGACATTTTAAGGACTGAATTCAAATCCTCAAACTGCTATGATGGGAGTTGAACCAATTTGACAGAGAAGTGTTCATCAGCTTCACTGGGCCGGATGCCTATTAGATAGGGTATTCAGTCCTATTGGCTGCAGTGATGAAGCAGAGGTTGGTGCTTTGGGTAACATTTAAAGTGGACTGAGCTTTGGATTTGTATCACAGAATCCCTACAGTGTGGAAAAAGACCATTCAGCCCATCAATCTGCACCGACCCTTCAAAAAGTATTCCACCTAGACCCAGGCCTCCACCCTATCCTGTAACCCCACATTTTACCACGGTCAACCCATCTAACCTGCATGTCCCCGGACACTAGGGACAACTTAGCACAGCTAATCAACCTAATTTGCCCCTTAAAGTACCATAATTGACTTTATCAAAATTTATGACTCAAGTTTCTAATTACGTACTTCTCAAACTTAATATGAGATTCTTCATATTATGATCACTGTTCCCCAGAGGGTCCCTCTCCATGTGATTGTTAATTAACTTAATCTCATTATATAAATCATGCTCTAAAGAAGTCTATTCCCTTGGATAGTCCCTTGACATATTATTCTCCAAAGGTTTGCAGACTGGCATCTAATGGGATATTGCATTCATTGAGATCAGAAGGTCTATTTTCCATGTCTAGTCAATAATCAATACAAACAACATGGGTGGTGTTGTGTCTTCGTCTAACAATACACAAGGGCCTTTTTACCCATCGCCTTCTCTGATATCCACAAAGGAAATGATGCCAGGCTACTGACATAGCATCACAAAATACAGTCAATCTCTGGGGAGGTAAAGTCATACTGAACTTTTATTTTAATGCAGTACCCTATCACCTGATGCACACTATTACCTCATAGACTGACAGGAATATCATTTATGAAGGCAGATTCTCCTGTCCATTCTCCCAGAGGAATGCAGAGCTTTTGAGAGTAAAAGGCATGGGGACTACATACCCAGTACCTTGAAGCACCCATTATTCCCATTGTTGACTGGACTTTAACAACCAGGCAAAGACTTAAAGATGAGCAGCACTAAGCTGGTTGAAGCACCTTCAATATTTAAATCTTCAATTAGATAAAGGTCCTCTTTTCTGAGCCCCAAGTTACCAGCATTATTTCCATGAGGGACGGGGCTATACCTCCCAGATTTAGATCCTCTGGTATAGATAACTGTATGCCCTGTGGACCTCACAAGAAGTCACTCTTGCGTGCATAATACAAGAGTAACTCTCAAAGACAGACCAAAAAATATTAGACAAACCAAGCTGCAAGAAAGTAGGCAATGAGAGTGGTTACCAGGCCGGTACAAATGCCTGTACAAATACGATAATTTCATAGTTGAATCAAGAGTCACCATCAGACGTTTGCTGTATGTATCAGGTCCTTCAGGTACAGGAGGGGAGGAGGCAGGAATAGACAAAGAAATGTCCTTAATAAACTCCTGTTCTGATCCTAACATGTGACCCCTCATGATCTGGGAAATGTTTTGATTTGACAAAGGACAAAGTGGCCAAATTAGGGAGTCACAACCTGTCCTTCCCCAAACCATCTAAACAGGCTTAGAACATACAAAGCTATTCACCCCATCCTGCCTGTTCTACCATTTAGTTAGATCACATCTGACCCGGAACCTAACTCCATTTATACAGTTTTACACACTTCCCTTAAAAGCTTTGGTAAACAAGAAATTATCACTCTGATTTAAAACTGGCAACTGATACAGCATCATCTGTATTTCAGATTTCTAGTATTCACAGAATTTGAGAATTTTTCTTTGGGGAAAGAGTCCCACATTTCTATTGCCATTTGTGTGTGGCAGTGATTTCACTCCTAAAAGATCCAGCTCTAATTTTTACACTTCAACACCTCATCCCAGACTCAGCAACCAACTGAAGTCAGCTCTGCACATTCCTAATGAAGGGTGCAAGACACAAGTATTTTTTCACGATATTGAATTGTTCTCCTTCATAGAATCTCTACAGCATGGAATACAGTGTATCAAGATCACACTGACCCTCCAAAGAACATCCCACACAGACCAACAACCACTCCCCCCCCCCCCCCCGTACTACCACCATGCATTTCCTATGGTTAATTCTCCAACCTGAAGATCCCTGAACACTATTCGCAATTTAGCTTGGCCAATCCACCTAGCCTGCACATCTCTGGACTGTGGGAGGAAACTGGAGCACCCTCCCAAAGGAAACCCATACAGACTGCTGCCCAAGAATGGAAACAAACCCAGGTCCCTGGCATCGTGAGGCAGCGGTGCTAACCTCTGAGCCACCGTGCAGAAAGAAGAATGCTAAGTGGAGATTTGAAAGAGATATTCCAAACCAGCATAGGGTAGATAGGGAGAAACTGTTCCAGCTCTTAAGAAGATCAAGAACAAGAGGACACAGGCAAAAGAAGCAAAGATGATGTGAGAGAAAAACTTAATGTGGAATGCACTGCCTGGAAATGTGGTGGAAGTATGTTCAATTGAGCATTCAAGTGGGCATTGGATGATTATTTAGATAGATATAGTTTAAAAGGGTATGGAAGATTGTCAATCGGTAATGATCATTGTTTGAAAAGCCAGTACAAGCATGATGGGGTGAATGGCCTCTTTCAGCACTGTAACAGTTCTGTAATTCTGCTACATGCATTCATTCAAAATTATAATTTGTTCTCTCAGGACAACTAAGGAGGGGCAATAAATGTCAGCAATGCAAACACCACACACCCAATTCTCAAGAATGAATGTTTAACAATTCGGTCGGAGATTCCGAACTTTTCGAGGGCCAATTTCAACTAAACTGTGAGCACACCACCACTGGACAGAAAGCCAAACAATGAGGTCACAACCCCAGGTAGCAGTAATCGCAGTGTCTGCTAAACTATTAACCTGAATAAAGCTGACAGAATCTGATTTCCATTTTACCAAGAGGTCTTTTGGAAACAGCAAAACAAGTACACGAACATGTCTGAGAGGACATTTCTCCCCTTCAACGCACACTAAATAAAAGCAAAACTACTGTGAAAACTGGAAATCTGAAAGAAAAACATATAGTGCTGGAGAAACTCACCAGGTCTGGCAACATCTGTGGTGAGAGAAACAGTTAACTTGCCAGTTCAGTAAGTCTTCAACTTAGAGGCAATGAAGAGTCACTGGAGTCGATACACAAGGGATGATACAGAAAACAGTACCTGCTCAGAAGCTGCTGAAAGTTCAATTGACATTAAAATACTAAGGATTTTTAGCTGGTCTTAAGTCTTCAAGCTAAGCCATAACAGGTGCATTTAAAGACACAGATAGCTTTAAGGTTTATACAAAGATCACATGACTGAGAAATATATAATTTTATTTGAATGTTTTAAAATTGTTCAAAACTTTAATTTATCGCTTTGCACAGTTACTGAATTTAAAACAAAAACTGGCAAATTTATTTTTATGAAAAGCATTCAGTCGATAGAAAACATTACTGGAATTTTACAGTGTCCACAAGGCTGCCTTGATTGGCAACCAGAATATATATATATAAAATCCCTACAGTGTGGAAACAGGCCATTTGGTCCAACAAGTCCACATCGACTCTCTGAACAGTAACCCACCCAGACCCAACTGCCCTACTACTCTACATTTACCCCTAACTAATGCACCAAACCTACACATCCCTGAATACTATGGGCAATTTAGCCTAACCTGCACATCTTTGGATTGTGAGAAGAAAGCAGGGCACCCAGAGGAAACCTTGCAGACATGGGGAGAATGTGCAAACTCCATGCAGACAGTTGCCGAGGCTGGAATTGAACCCAGGTTCCTGGCGCTGTGAGGCAGCGCTACGAACCAATGAGCCACCGTGCCACCCAGGGAGGGCATCAAATTGGATGCTCTCTCAGTGGCACTATCCCCACCATCTACCTGCTCTCACTGTATCTTTATTAGTGGTAGATAAGAGGCGTCAGGCAGCCATGAGCCAATTTATGCCTTTACAGCATCAATTAAAGGCCACAAGGGGCTCCTTCGGCCACTGTTCGGATTTCACTCACAGTAGAGGAGCTCAGCACCAGCCACCAGGGTAAGCCTGTTGTCTGTGCAAGGGGAATGCTTCCTCTTTGAGAACCCCTTGCCCATCCATGGCCTCACCAACACCAGTCAACTTTCATTAATGTAACGTTCCTCCTAAGATGGCCCCTATTCACCCAATATCCTGGCAATCAGAGTACCCAGCTATCTTACTGGGACCTGCCAAAATGGCTCCAGTGAGACCAGGATTTACCTTTAAGTCCAGGTTACAATGACCATCCCTCTTCACGACTGGCTGCAATTCCATCAGAAGCCACTGCTCCAAATGGCGCTGTGGGCCAAGAGGTCTGCGGGCCCTCTGATTGGTCAGCAGCTCTCAGCAGTGAGACTTCCACTTGGAAGAGGGCAGAACCATCATCTTGAAAGGTCTGGTAGACATCAAATGGCTGAGAGGTGAGTCATCTCATTGAACATTGAATTTTACAGTCTGGTGATGACAGTGTGTTAGAATGACAACAAAACACTATGGAAGATGTTGATATAGTCCAGTTAGGCTATACCCAGCTCCAAAGAATTTCCTTTGCAAAGTAATGATACAGGATGTAAGTTAGTAAATTCAATCTGGGAAATGTTAAATACATAGGTGAGATGGACAGCTAACTCTTCACCTACAGAAGAGAAAAATGCAGCCTGATATTTGGTAGTAGGTGAACTTCGATAGAGCACACATGACTTGTCTTTTAAACTGGTCATTCAACTAAGAAATAGCACTATATGGATCCAACAATTAGAATGTCAACCTTGTATTGTGATAATCCACCCACTTAAGACCGTTTTATAGGTAAGATATCAAATGTAGACCATTCATACATGCTTTATTTTTCAAAATGTACTTTCATTCCTGCTCATAGTGCACACATCACTGCCACTAAAATGTCACATCTTCTTTGTTTCATCGCCTCATTTCATGCCTTAAAATCTGACAGAGAATGAAGTGAACATTGCTGAACTTCATTGTAATTAAGTCAGCAATCACTTGACTTCTGGATTTTAATAGAATAAATACCTGCTGATTATTCCCAGGATTTTATGTGCAGTCAGTCTGATGCCTGTCAGGATGGGCAGCCCTCATGCAGGGCTCATGGAATCAGACCTCTAGTTCATTTCACGGCAAGCTAAGTGTCTTGAGACAGCAGTGATGAACTACAAATAACTGACTCTGAGATTTATTCCTCCAAATCAGGCTCTTCTGAAATAGCTAGAAATGTAAAGGAATGGATCTGCCCTTTCAGTTGTCTGCTACTGCTGTGAATGAATTAAGGCAGCTGGAACTGAGGGAAGGATCAGTGCATGATGGAGTTTGCATTCAGACTCCAAAGCTTTCAAGTCCCGAATCTTCACCCCATAACTGAGTAGGAGTTGAATCACATTTTAGTGTGCATTCGCAAGTCATCATTTGAACTCAGGCCAAAAATGATTTTCCTTGTGTAATCAGCCTCAGGAAGTAGACAACATTGGTAATTGGCATTTACTAATTATCTCTTGGAAAGGTGATAGTGAGCTTTCATTTGGAACCACTGCAACCAGGCGATATACTCAATGGGAGCAGGTAGAGAATTTCGGGATATTTCCCCAGCACCAGTGGATGAGTGAGAGATGTATGTCGAGTCAGTTTGGTGTCAGACTTGGACATGCCATGACACAGCTGAAATCCCAATTGGAAAATTGAACACATGGTTGCCAAAATATACTTGTGCTGCCTTGCTGTGTGTGCTGCTTCTGTATGTGACTTAGGCTTAACCAATTAGTAAGGCAGGGCTGGCCAAAGTGAGGGTGAAGACACAGAAGGGGTCACAAGCTCAGATTTCGGTGTCAGCTCAAAGGCAGTAACGGCTGCTCTGACCATGTTATAGCTGCCATGCTCCTAATCTGACAGGCCCTCCCACCTTACTGTCACAGGCCTTCCCCATTGCCACTCTCCCAGATCCCACCCCCAACCCCTCACTGATGAGTCGCGATAAATTTCAAGGCTCAAAATGGGGTCACAGTGGGAAAGCTTTGGGTAACACTGATATGAGATCTGCCCACATCGGAATGTATTTAGATTAGAATTTCTAACCTTTGATCTTGTTCTATTCAAGTAATAACTGAACTGACCAATTTTAAATGCAGCTTAGAGCTCTATTTAAAATAGAAATATAAATTGGATGAAAGATAGCAAAATGTTAGTAGTTTATGTTCAGCACCATCACTTACATTTCTGTAAAAGTGATCCTGGATCAAACATTCTTTAAGATTTGTTATTTCATGAAATGTGGGTATCAGTGGTAAGGTCAACTTCACTGCCCATTCCGAACTGCCCTTGAACTGACTGGTATTCCAGACCATTTCAGAATCAACCACATTGCTGTAAGTTTGGAGTCAAGTGCAGATCAGCCTTGGTATGGATAGTAGGTTCCTCCACTAAAGGACATTAGTGAAGCATGATCAATAATGATCACCATTACTGAGATTAGCTGTCAATTCCAGATCTTATCAAATGCTTTGGAATTTGACCAGCCACACTGGTGGGACTCGGACCAATCTTACCAAAGCTATACCTTTAGATGTCTGGAATACTTGACCAGAGATATAATACTATGACACCATCATCTCCCCAGGCAAGACAAATGTTCCAAAAATAATTTAGGTATGCATTTTCCAGATGTTGTTTCCAGTCAGACAAGTCTCCACGTCAGAAGCCAGTAATCTGAAAATCCACCCTTAACTTGCCTGTGACACAGCTGAAATTGCTAAAACACCTGCATGGAAAAGAGTTAAAAGCAAATGAGCTCACGTCTCAAATATACTTTCATGGAATAGCTAAAGTGATGGAGAGAAATTATCCTGGAGAATGAGGCAATGGCAGAGACACTTGACATGCATTTTGCGTCAACCTTTACAGAGGAAGACACAAGTGACTCATCAGAATGGAGTGGGTAGCCTGGGGCTAATAAAAATGAGAAAATTAACATAACTAATATCAGCAGAAAAATGGTACTGGAGAAATTCAAAGGATTAATTCCTGACGAAACCCTATAGGACATGAAGGCCTGCATCCGAAGGTTTGAAAGAGACAGTTGCACAGATAGTGGATGGGGTGAGTGTAACTTTTCAAAATTTCCCTCAATTCCAGGAATTACCATGTGATACTGTCATTAAAGGAAGATGAGGGAAAACAGGCAACGACAAACCCGTTAGCTTGATATCAGTCCTTGAGAATACGCCGGAATTTATTGCTCCATTAAGTCCATTGTTAAGACTTTCTTAGCAAAGTATGAAAAAAACAAGTTGACATGAATTTACTAAAGGAGAAAGTGAGGACTGCAGATGCTGGAGATCAGAGCTGAAAATGTGTTGCTGGAAAAGCGCAGCAGGTCAGGCAGCATCCAAGGAACAGGAAATCCGACGTTTCGGGCATAAGCCCTTCATCAGGAATGAGGAAAGTGTGACAAATCAAGTTTGATAACCGGTGGATGTGGTAAACATTGATTTTCAAAAGGCAATCAATGAGTGCCACACAAAATGATCATACACAAGACAGGGCTCATGGAGTTGTGGGTGATAACTTATGATTAATTGGTGAACTTTCAGCAAGAAAAAGAGAATCTAACATTGACATTCGATGGTGTTACCATCACAGAATCCTTGACTTTCAACTTCCTGGGGATTACCTTGACCAGAAAGTGAACGGGACCTTCCATGTAAGTACTGTAACTACTAAAGCAGTTCAGAGACTAGGAAGTCTGCAACAAGTAACTCACCTCCTGACTCCCCAATGGCTGGCTGCCATATAAAAGTCAGCAGCGTGATGGAATGCTCCCCACTTGTCTGGATGAGTGCAGCTCCAACAACACTCAAGAAGCTTGACACCATCCAGGACAGAGAAGCCCACTTGATAAGAACATCACGCATCACCATCAATATTCTTAACCTTCATCACAGGTGCACAGTGGCATCAGTGTGCACCACCTGCACGATATGCAAAATAATTCACCCAAGGGTCTTTCAAATCCAAGATCTCTACCATCTAGAAGAGCAAGAGCAGCAGAAGCATGGGAACACCACCAAATGCAAATCACATGCCATCCACTCTAGGAAATTTATTGCATGTTCTTTCAGTGTCGCTGGGTCAAAACCCTGGAACTCCCCTTGTAGGTGTCTTTACAGTAAAAGGATTGCAGCATTTAAAGAAGGTCTTCAACGAACACTCCCTACCTTGCTTCAAACACATGGCAACGCAGCTTTCGCATTGAGCTCTCTCCGCAGACCTCGATCCGAAGGTGGATCTCCCCTTGGACCTCCTCATCTGGGTCAATTTCACTCAGGCACATCCAGCTATCTACACCTAGACAGTAGAACAGACATAGTTCAGAGGACACTTAATGCAGGAAAAAGAAACAAATACAGGATCAAAGAAACAGGAGTAAGGTCATTAAGTCAATCAGATCACGGGTGATCTGTACCTCATTCCATTTGTGGTTCACATTCATAACAATCATGTCAAATTAACAATAGACTATTAGACCTGGTCTTGTTATGGTAAATATCGATACATCAATACTGTTACCAGTTAAATTTAAGATCAGATTTCATAATGCTAATTCTACTTTCATGTAAAACATGATATAACTAGATTAGATCATTCATATCACATACAACAATAACTTTAGACTTGGGTTGGATTTTCATCTTCCAATGGAGGTCATGGAACATTGAACTCAGTTTTATTTAATTGCTGCTGTTTCATTGTTCAGGATGGTAGGGGACGAAAAATGCTCATGCACCTTTTCCAACCTCAGAAACCCCATTGTGAGGACAATAGGAAAAAGCTCATTTCCTCCTTCACACAATTTTCCTGTGTTGGTGTGGGTTTTGAAAGTCCTAAATGAAGAAAAAATGCATTTCCCCTTCGAGACTTCATGACAACCAGGTTCAGCTTGCTGAGAATTTGGGAATATTCTGAAAAGCACGTGTAAAATGTATTAACACCTTCAACTTTCATTGTTAGCAGTATGGTGTAGTGTAGATGCACTTGTTGTGCAGTGATTCAAAGGGAACTGTCCAGAGAAGGGAAGTTGATCACCATTATGTACGTTCATTATGTGTTATAGTTTTTTTTCCATTGAAAGAAGTGCCTCACTGCATTGAAATATAAAACAAAATGTTCTGCCTGAATTTGCAGTTATTACATTGATTGACTGCTCTGACTGTTAAAGAAGTGGTTTTGAAATTTGAAATAAAATATATCTGCATATGCTTTGGTTTTTGTTTTAATTTTCCAGTATCTGCAGACATTCTTTTATTCCTGCCATATGTACCTGCCCTGGGACTGACTGACAGAGGCAGGAGACAGGAGAATGAGGCTGAGAAACACATCAGCCATGTTTGAATGGCACAGCAGACTCATTGGGGATGAATGGCCTAGTTCTGCTCCTATGTCGTATGGTGAGTCTTCTCAGAGGTTCTGGCTTCCAAATCTCCATTTCAATCATAGTTTGCTTGGAAAACATGCCAGTCACTTTGCTTTCTCAATTTTCCATTTTAGTTTGTCAATTAGCGTCCCATCTCAAAAAAAGGTGCAAACTTTGAAACTACAAATGTGTGGGATTCATTTTGTACTTCTGCTATTCCCCTGCAAGGTGATCTCCTGTTTTATAATGGGTCCAAAATTCCTTTTGACTATTTATTTATTTACAATATATTAATTTGTAAAAATAAAATTTTGTGTTTCCTTTTATGTTGGCCTATCTCTTTCCCTCTTGTCCTCTGTTCGCATTTTCCATTCTGGGTTTCTTCTGTACCGTGTTATCAATTTGCCATAAAACCCCTGATTATTCTTTATTTAATTAACTTTCCAGGGAACTCCAGGCTCAACTGCCTTTCTCTCACTCCCTCAAGAGTGTGCCTATCTGAACGCGATGCTCTATGCTCTTTTGAGTGTCCCCCATTATTGAGTTTCTGGCTTCGTTACCAACGTTTAATTCCAATACACCAGCATCAGAATCCTGTTCAACTCACTGAGTTTGGTCTCATCCATTTGAACATTTTTATGCTTGGTTACATCTTGTCCTCTTAAGATCATGATTCCCCAAATACTCCGCCCAAGCAGTATAACATGTCCCACTGATCTGAATGCAGCACATCTTCCTTCCTCATTCACCTGGAAGCACACCGAGTAATCAGAGAGGGTTCCTTGGTACATATTTGAGATTGTTGTCTTTCTTTGTCCTCTCCTATCTTTCCCAAACACCTTGTCCCCTCACAGTATTACATTTTCAATTCCTCCTGTCTCTGAAGCAGGTTTCTTATTATTGCTGCAAATGTGTTGCTGGTCAAAGCACAGCAGGTTAGGCAGCATCTCAGGAATAGAGAATTCGACGTTTCGAGCATAAGCCCTTCAGTCACTCGTGTACTTTAGCTCACTGAAAATTATTTACCACACTCTGCACACTCACTGACATGTCCAGGAAATCCCATTTAACTGCTTCACATCTGTACCCCACCCCACTGTCCCTCTAGTCTAATTCCACCTACATCTGAACTGTTCTGAGCTCAGGCAACTCAAGCCTCTGAGTGTCAGGCCATGGTTTAGGGTATCAAAAGCACAGAAACTAAGATCAGTTGAGATAACATGGAGCCCTTTGTTTTAAGAGATTGCAGGAGATAAAGCAAAAAAAAAGGACTTTTATATATTACATAACTCTTCTGCAGTATTGTGTCCAGTATTGTGTCTTCCTGTTATAGAAAGAGTATTATTAAGCTGGAGGGTAAATTGGTAGGTTGAAGGCACTGTCCTTCACAGAGGCAAAAAAACAACAAGATCTGTTAGAGGCCTTTAAAATCATAAGGCAACTGGATAGAGTAGACAGGTAGAAGCTGTTGCACACATAAGAGGAGCAAGAAGAGGGCATAGATTTAAAGTGAGTTGCAAAAGACACAAACATGATGTGAAAAAAATTTGGTTCAGGCACCAGCTGTACTAAAAATGGCAATACTTCCTTTTATTTAATGCTGGGACGACTGTTAAAGATGGAGCTGATGCGAGCACAAGAACTGGTGTTAACACAGACTAGAATCAGACTGGTGGCAGTTCCCTTCAGGCTGTTGGGGCCATGGGAAGCTTGTTCTGAGAGGTTTGCATGGACAGTGATTATAAGTACCGGTTACTTTCTTTTCTCCCTGAAATTCCCTTTTGCTTTTCATGGTCACACCCCTCCCTCGTACCAAGGAACTGGTAAGGATCACACGCTCAGGCTTATCAAACATGGCCGACAGTGGAACCATCAAATTTTCATTGGTAATGGCAGAAACGCTGGAACCTCAAGGAAGTCTGGATGTTGAGAAGTGGAGGATATTTGGGGAAGGGTATTTAGCTTTGGAATGCACACAAGGAATCCCATTTGAAATCAGCTCATGTATTCTTTTTCCTGGTCACATTGCTTTTTGGAAATGAAAATGGAAGTTTTTTCCCAAAAAAGCCCAAGAAAGCATAGAGAAATGAATAGCGTATCCCAAGGCAGATCAACGCTACTACAGCTAAATCCCACATGTTTGTATTGTGCTTTGGAGTGTTCGCTCCACATGGTTATGGGTTTATCAAACAAACTTACAAATTAGGAGCAGGAGTAGGCCAGCATGAAATTGTTCCAACATTTAATAAGATAATGGTAGCTCTGATTGTGACCTCACAATCCTGCCAGCCCCCAACTACCTTTGACTGCCTTGTTAGTCAAAAATCCATTTATTTCTATCATGAAAATATTCATTGACTCTGCCTCTAATATTCTGTGGGGAAGAGTTCGAAAGACTCATGACCCTCTGACAGCAACAATTTTTCATCTTCGTCATAAAATGGAAGGCCACCTTATTTTTAAATTATGTCTCTAGTTCTAGTCCCTCCCATAAGAAGAACCCAACACCTTTTCAGAATCCAGTCTGTTAAGTCCATCCAGAATCTTATGTCTCCATGAGATTACAAACCATTCACCAGTGCTCCAGCCTAGTGTCAACAGATCCTGTACAATTGCATCAAAATCTCCTTTACTTTTATATTTGATTCCCCTACCAGTAAACAACAATGTCCTATTTGCCTCCCTAATCACTTGCTATACCTACATTTGTGTATCAGACACCCAGGGCCTTCTGTACCACATTCTTCTCCATTTAAATAACAAGCTGCTTTTGTATTCTTCGTGCCAAAGTGAACAAGATTATACACCACTACATAATATACCATCTACCAATTTTTTTTTGCCCAATCATTTAAGAGTTCTAGAGATGTACAGCACAGAAACAGACCCTTCAGTCCATCTCGTCCATGCCGATCAGATATCCTAAATTAATCTAGTCCCATTTGCTAGCACTTGGCCTATATTCCTCCTAATCCTTCCTATTCATGTACCCATCCAGGTGCCATTTAAATGTTCTAATTGTACCAGCCTCCATGACTTCTTCTGGCAGCTCATTCCATAAACATACCCACCCTCTGTGTGAAAAAGTTGCCCCTTAGCTCTCTTTTATATCTTTCCTCTCTCACCCTAAACCTATGCCCTCTAGTTCTGGACTCCCCTGACCCAGGGAAAAGAGTTTGTCTATTTATCCTATCCACACCCCTCATGATTTTATAAATCTCTAGAAGGTCATCCCCTCAGCCTCCGCTCCAGGGAAAACAGCCCTAGCCTGTTCAGCCTCTCCCTATAGCTCAAACCTTCCTACCCTGGCAACATCCTTGTCAATCTTTTCTGAACCCTTTCAAGTTTCACAACATCTTTCAGATAAGAGGGAGACCAGAATTGCACACAATATTCCAAAAGTGGCCTAATCAATGCCTGTACAGCCACAACATGACCTCCCATACCCTATACTCAATGCTCTGACCAATAAAGGAAAGCGTACTACATGTCTTCTTCACTATCCTATCTACCTGAGACTCTATCTTCAAGGAACTCCAAGGTCTTTTCATTCAGCAACACTCCCCAGGACCTTACCATTAAGTGGATACATCCTGCCCTGATTTGCCTTTCCAAAATGCAGAACCTCACATTAATCTAAATTAAACTCCAGCTGCCACCCCTCAGCCCTTTAACAATATCCCTTTGCAGACTCCCTGCGTCCTCCTTCACAAAATAACTTTCCAACCCATCTTTGTGTCAACAGCAAATTTGGCAACTGTCCATTGGATTAAATTACATCCAAGTAAATGGTTGAGGCCCCAGAACTAAACTCTACTGCATTACACAATTTACAGTTGTCAACCAACATATTTGTGAACCAGACCAAACCCCTTCAAAACATATCAAGGGGACAGCCTAGACCCTAACTTTAACTTAAGGTCAATTGTAAGGCACTGTCATTGTAAGTATTTTGATAGAGTTAATGTAATGCCAATTCTTCTGTTTTTGTTTATATTTTAACTTGGTGTAAAAAATGTGTTTTGCTTAAACTCAATAGTCTAACCAATCCTCTGTCTGTACTCTTATGATACCCCCCTCAGCTCTGGAACTATTGGTACAGTACATCTACAGGTTCCCCTTTATAAATATTGCTTGTTACTTCCTCAAAAAAGCCTCCATTAAATTAGTTTAACACAATTTCCCTTTCACTGAAGCATGCTGACTTTGTCTTAATTACATTAAGAGTTTCTAAGCACCCATTACATCCTCCTTAATAAAAGATTCCAGCTTTTTCCTTCTAGCAGATGCTAATCAACTGATTTGAACTCCCTGCTTTCTGTCTCGCCCCACTTTCTTGAATAGAGGAGTCACATTTGCTCTTTTGTAGTCTGATGACATCTTTCCGGAATTGAAAGAATTTTGGAAAATTAAAATCTGCTCTTACAGCAGAAAGTTCTCCCCCTTCATCTCTTGATTCAGAATTATTTCTGAGATGCTATTTCTTCCTCTACAATGAAAATAGATACAAAACATCTATTCAAATTTCACTGCCATTCTCTTATTTTTCATTATCAATTCCCCAGATTCTCACTTGATGACTAATACTTCACGAACTTACTCATTCCCTTTTTGAATACCTGTAGCAACTCTTAATATTTGCTTTTCATTTCTAGCTAGCTTTCTCCCAAACTCTAATTTCTCCACCTTTATAACCTTATCGACAAACTTTCTTGTTCTTTTTGCTCTGTCCGATCTTCTGACTTGCCACTCTTCTTTGCAGAATTACACATTTTTTTCTTTCAACTTAAATACCCTTTTTAATGTTTTAAGTTATTCACAGTTGCTATGTTCTTCTCGGGCAGTCTTTCTTTCTAAAGTATATCAAACATCTACTACTACATCCCTATCGGCTTATCTTGTAACAAAATTCCCAGTTCATTTTAGCCATCTCTGTCTTCATGCCCTCTCCCTCAAACTGAAGATGATATTCAATCATATTATGATCACTGCCAAATAGGAGAACCTTCACTATTAAGTCATTACTTAATCCTGTCTTAGTGCACATTATCAGATCAAATATAGAGTGATCTCGAGCTGTCTCAAAATCCTACCACATTCTAAACCTGTCCTGGAAACACTCATCATTCTGGCTGCCCTTGCCAATTTGATTCAGCCAATCTATAAGTTAAAACTCCCATGATTATCACCATACCTTCCTCACAATACCCCATTATTTTTTCCAGTATACACTGTCCTATAGTTACTATGGTTACACTTAACATTACAATTGCCTACTTAGCAAAAGAATCACAAAATACTAATTTCATATTTCAGACCTATATTGAAACATGCTAAAATTTCACTGCAGTTTCACAGCAAACCTCATCATCTGTTTTTCAACAGACTATCCTGTTTCAACTACAAAAGGGCTTGTAGTCTTTCTTTCATAATTTATTGTGTTACATTTTGTTAGCAGAGTCTATCTTTATAGTTCCTCTGATACAAATTATATTCAATTCTTAGCTTCATATTGAACAGAACAGCTCCATAACTATTCCGGGAGAAAAGAAAGGTTTGCATTTATATAGCAACCTCTCACATCGACATGATGTCCTAAAGAGCTTTATGGGAATGAGGTACTGTTGTAACGCCAGAAAAAAGCAGGTTCCCACAAACAGAGGAGATAATGAGAGTTATTTTTAATGCTGCATTTCAAGGATAAATGTTGAGCACCCCTGTTATTTTACCACTTCTTTAAAAAATTCCTTTTTCGGCTGTGCTAGCATTTTATTCCCCATTCCTGATTGCCCTGGGCAAGGTAGCGGCGAGCTGCCTTCTTGAACTGCTGCAGGTCTTGAGTTATAATGACACCCACAGTGCTGTTCGGGAGGGAGCATTCCAGCATTTTGACAGAAGGGTCTGAGAAATACTGCCAAGTCAGGATGGTGACTGGCTTTGAGGGGAACCTGCAGATTCCCACATTCTTCCAGGTGGTAGTGATTGCAAATGTGGAAGGTGCTGTCAGAGGAGCTTTGGTAAGTTATTGCATTGCATCCTGTAGATGGTACACAGTGCTGCTACTGTGTGTCAGTGGTGGAGGGAGTCAATGTTTGTGGTGCCAATCAAGCAGGCTGTTTTGTTCTGCATGATGTCAATCTTTTTGAATGATGTTGGACTGTACCCATCCAGACAAGTGGGGAGTATACCATCACATTCTTGACTTGTGCCAAGTGATCTTTTACATCCTCCTCAGATAGAAACAATGTCTATTTAACTTCTCATCTGAAAGATAGCACCTCTGTCAGCGCAGTACAGAATATGTTCCATGCAGTTGCCTTCCAAAATTACGCTTGATGTCCTCTGTATGTGGGGGGGGGCACTCGCTCCACGGTGGTCTGTTAAATAAGACTCTAATGGGGAAGAGGGGCACTTGCTCCATGATGGTCTGTTAAATAAGCCAATCAAAAACAGAAACAGTCAGTTTTCCTTTTGACTTTTTTGGCCTCAGCCAACATAATTCTGCCAGGCCCAGGGATAGCTGGCCCCCAACCACTCCACCTCCCCTGTATTTCTCAAGCATCTGTTTCTCAGGCTGACAAGTGCGCCACCAACGACAGTCAATTGTACAGCCACATGAAAGTACTGTTAAATGGATCTTGAGGATAATGGAAGGAATAAAATGTAAAAAAAAAGTGCCTTGAGGCATTGGCCTTGTTTAAAGCTTTTATTCGGAAATTGTTTTTCAGCTGTTTTATTTATAATACACTTTCTCAATGTTTCGTGGGTCATTGCGTGTGGAAAGCCAATATCTGAATGGTATGCCTGTTCTAGGAAAGCAGCTGGAAATATGAGAATCTGGCACGTCAGCTACCCAACCTTTGTAACATTTTTGTACAAAGCACTAACATGAACAATTTAGATAATGATTCTAACCTAAGCTTTGCGACTGTGTTGATTTCCTTCTCACATTGCAACTTCCTTGATCCAAAGTTGGAGGCTTGTAACACGAATTCAAATACACAAAAAGAGAAATCCCGTTGAAATATATTGGTTGTGTTTTGGGAAAAGTCCCAGATGGCTAATATACCCATATAAATTATCAGTAGGTTTGACAGCTGCTTGGGTTTTCAGGAACTGTTTATGACATACTCGTTCTGTGACTGTCTCCCTGTTTAATGGTGATTCACTGCTCTGAGTTTCTATCTCACTCTTAAACTGAGTAAGTGTAACACTGTCATTCCTCACCAAAAAAAAAACAAACACAGTTCCACCCCTTGCCTGTGCGTCTTTATTTGGCTTCTCTGCACATTTTCCATGGATCTCCACCAAACTAATTCTGTTTTCCATTGGATGTGTCCAAAGATAATAACTTATATTAGGCAGATTTATCACGGATGTCATACATTACAGACATAGAGAATTTATCCATTTCACAAGCAACAACTCACAATGCTGCTGGGATCACTCAGTTTGGTGGGCTTTCATTAACTCAGTATTAAATGAAGCCCCCTGAAGTTAGGTCACCTAATGGGTAAAGGTTCTACCCGCTCCCCCTCATTGTTATGAGCTCCGGAAATGAGATCCCTTAAGATCTCATAAGTTGGTAGAGAGGGTGATAAAAATAAAGTGTCTACATTTCAGAGGCTTGTGAGCACAGCTCCCAATGCCCATTGCAGGGTGGCAGCTGGCCATTCATGTTCAACCAGCCTGTGCTTGCAGCCCTCAGGTAGGTCCATCCACCATCAGATGTATCTCCGCCATTGAAATCGTTTACTAAATAATCCAGAGTGTGCTAAGAGTTACACTAGAAGCCATTTAAGATCATCAGCCAGGCCCACAGTCTGACGAATTCGCATCTGCTGGAAGCTACACATATAAATATACAGGACCACGTTTGATTTGGGGAGAAGGAATTAGTACATACATTGCATCTTTTCCAATTGAAGGGGGTCAGAGAGACAGCCAAAATCTGTTGCATCTCCATGGCAATACCCTGAACAATCAGAATCTGCCTGCCTGGTTTGAGAGCTAAGACTGACAGTTAACTGTTTCCACTGCATCTCCAGCCAATGATGGCCCAACCAATCAGCACCCTCTTCTCATGCTGTATAACATGATGTCTATCTTTTTAAAATCAGTTTCTTGCATCCAAGTTCTGATGAGTGCAAGATGAAGAGCTTTAACTTCTTGTCTCAGCCATGTTGAAGTAGCTGTATTTTCTGCAGTTTAGGTTCTAGACTCTGGAATTCCCACTCCAAATCCTCCATCCCTCTCCTCATTTATGGCCTTGCCACGATGCAAAGAATTTAGTTACCTCAGCCTAATATTCAACCTACATTTCATTTACCCATTCCACTACCACGATACCCTTTGGCCTTTCCAAATCAAAACTACTATATATAAATGTTAACTCCTGTTACTTTCCAAGAGTTATGGACTTGCAAAATGAGGAAGCAAACTTATGCGGAAAGCTAAACAGGCTTATGAAAGATTGATAAGTTTCTGGGAGACAGGAAAGATTGAAAAATTCTGACCAAGGCTCTGCTCAAATGATGAGGAGGTGCCGGTGTTGGACTGGGGTGGACAATGTTAAAATCACACAACACCAGGTTATAGTCCAACAGGTTTATTTGGAAGCACTAGCTTTTGGAGCGCTGCTCCTTTGTCACATAGCTCAAGTGAAGCCTTGCCTCTCCATACAGGGGTCAGTGGAGAAGGCTGAGAAATGTGATACCAATGCTCTGAAATGGAGACAAGTTATTGAGCTTTGGTAGAACAAAGAGAAGGTGTTGGATAATTAAACACTAGGCAAAAGATTTGACTGTTGAATGCTTAGTGCAAGTGACTTCCTTGGAAGTGGGAGAGAATTATGGGAGAGGAGTCTGAACATACGTTTTGACTAATACACGCTTGTCCAATTCACTATAGATCAAATAAACACCTTTGCATCCAGTTTCCCCACTTCCACAAGTGGAAACTAAGCCACAACTTGAAGTCAGAGGTGCTCGCTTTCAAACCCAAGCGATGTGCATCTGAAATTTATTTTTAAGTTTCTAAAATTAGTGTTTTCAATGCTTCTGTCAGTTCACCATTAGCATTGAGAATATGTTTAAAGAACTGTAAGCTAGTAATAGCCAAAGTTCACAACTTTTAAGGAAGCTGGTTGATGGGAGTCTTGGTTGGGGCAATTACGGTTGTGGGGTGGAGGGGTGAGCTGAGAAGGCGCTAAAGTCAGCAAAGACCAAGGGACAGGATAAATCAGTGATAGACTTGATCTTAACAACTCTAAGAACAGCAGAACAGTGCAGAACAGCAGCAGCTAAATTGAGAGACAAAGGAAGAGCTGGGAGGAAGAGATAACATTGCCTCAGATAACAGAGTTCGAAATAGATGAGTGAAACCAAGAGGTAAATTTAATCTGAACAGGAAAACAAGACATCAAACTTTATATACCATCCTTATCATGAAATATCCCATGGTACTTCACAGAGGTGGCTCAGTGGTTAGCACTGCTGCCTCACAGACCCAGGTTCGATTCCAACCTCGAGCGACTGTTTGTGTGGAGTTTGCACATTCTCCCCATGATTGCTTGGTTTTACTCTGGGTGCTCCAGTTTCCTCCCACAGTCCAAAGATGTGCAGGTCAGGTGATTTGGCCATGCTAAATTGCCCATAGTGTTCAGGGATGTGTAGGTGCATTAGTTAGGGGAATGTATCTGGTTGGGTTACTCTTTGGAGGATCGGTGTGGACTTGTTGGGCTGAACGGCCTGTTTCCACACTTTAGGGATTCTCCATTCTTCTATGAGGAATAATCATGAAACAGAAGGTGACACAGCCACGCAAGGAGATACGGTTATGGTCAAAGAGGTCCTTTCAAAGGAGGAAAGAGAAGCATTTTTTATGTACTTCAATAACTAATGATATATTTTGATTTATATTAATGATCTACATCTTGGAATGCAGGAGACAATTTCAAGGTTTGCAGGAAGAATTTGTTAACAATGAGGAGGATAGTATAGAACTTCAAAAGGACAAAGACAAAGACATGAAGTAGGCAGAAAGGTGGCAGATGAAGTTTAATGCAGAAAAACATAAGGTGATACATTTTCCCAGAAAAAAATATAGACAGTGTGGTATGAAGGGTGTGCAGGAATAGGCACCCTGGATGCTTATGTACACAAGTCTTTAAAGGTGCAAAGACAGGTCTACACAGCAATAAAGCATACAGTATCCTTGGATTTATTAATAGATTACCTGATCCTGATCCTGAACCAGTATAAATTCACTAGTTAGACATCAGCTGCAGTATGGTGTACTGTTTTGGGTGTCACACTATAAGAAGGATGTGACAGCATTGGAAAGAATGCAAAAGAGGTTTCTGAGAATGGTTCCAGAGATGAGAAGCAGAAGTTATTAAGACAGATTAGAGACACCGGGGCTGTTTTCCTTGAAGAGGAGAAGGCTGAGATGAAGCTTGATCAAAATTCCGATCTGTCCTGTCTTATAGACAGTCTCCAGACTCTCAGCAATGTGGTTGACTCTTAACTGCCTTCTGAGAATGCTGGCCTAGTTAGCCTATGTCCCCATCCGGTGAACAAGTTTTTAAAGACACGTGAGGTCTGGACAGAGCAGACAGGGATAAAGTGCTCCTGCCCATAGCCATAGAATGAGAGGATTTAAAGTGAATTGCAAATAAAGTACATGAAAAGTGAAAAAAAGCACTTTAACAGATCAAGTGCTTTGGGTCTGGGATGCACTGCCTGAAGATCTGTTGGAGGCAGCTTCAATTGAACCATTCAAGGGGGCATTGGATGATCATTTAAACAGAAACAACATGCAAGAGTATGGGGAAAAGACTGAAAAATGGCACTAGGTCATGATGCTCAATGAAGAATCAGTACGGACTTGATGGGCCAAAGAGCAGTCTTTGCGCTGTAATAATTCTGCGATTCTGAGAAGCAGAGCTTTGAGTAGGAAATTATGGAGCTCAGGCCTAGACCACAGTAAAATTCTGGCTGCTGATAATATAGTGATTAAAATTGGGATTCACAGGAATCACAGGATTTACAGGATAGGAGGAAGATATTCAGCCCATCGTGTCTGCACCAGCCTCCGAACGTTTGCCAGCTCTCCCCATTCTCCAGCCTCTCTCTGTAACACTCTAAATTTATCATTTTCTTATATCTAGCTCTCTTTTGAAATCCCACCTCCACCACTCTGCCAGGCAATACTTACCAAATCCTAACAACTCTCTGAGAGAAGAAATTTCTCCTCCTCTCACTCCTAGTTCTATTGCTAACAACTGTGACCCCTAGTTTCTGACATGTCAACTAATGGAAATAGAAAGTCCTTCTTTAGCCTGTCAAAATTGTTCATAATTTTGAACGCCTCAGCAATGTCCTCTCTTAATTTTCTCTTCTTCAAGGAAAATAAGCCCCATCTTTCCAATCTTTCCTTGTATCTAAAATCCCTCATGCCTGATATCATCCTAGTAAATCTCATTTGCACCCTCTCCAGGACTTTAACATCTTTCCGTAAATCAGATGCCCAGAACCTGAACACAATACTCTAAAAGTGGTCTAACCAATGATTTGCAGAGATATAGCATCACGTCCTTGCTTTTATACTCTATGCCTCTATTTATAAATCCAAGGATCCTATAAGCCTTCTTAACAACTTCCCTGGTCACCTTCAGAAACACATAGGACAGATCAAGAGGGCGGTGCCGAGTTGGAGGGGTGGATCTGGGATGAGGTGGGGGAGGGGAGATTTGAAAACTAGTGATGCTGATGTTAACGTCGTGTGATTGAACGGTCTGCACCACCTTCTTGACAGGTCCTACCTGTCCATCTTCCTTCTGACCTATCCACTCCACTCTCCCCACTGACCTATCACCATCACCTTCCCCTATCACCTTCCCGGCTACCTTCTCCACACCCCCAATCCCTTTCAACCACCTTCACAATCCTGATGAAAGGATTATGCCCAAAACGTCAACTCTCCTGCTCCTCGGATGCTGCCTGACCTGCTGTGCTTTTCCAGCACCACACTTTTCAACCCTAACTCTCCAGTATCTGCAGTCCTTACTTTCTCCTAGCATCCCATCTGAGCCTGGCAACCTCCGTTTCTGGAGTACTACTAAACATTGAGAGTTTTTAAAATCAATACGTTTTTGACTGGGAGACAATGTAGACCAGGAAACTCAGGGGAGATTGGTGATCAGGACTTGATGAGAGTTAAGATGGGCAGCAGAATTTGGATGAGCTAAAGTGTATGGAGGCCAACCAGGGGAATATTGGAATGGTTAAGTAGGGAGGAACAAAAGTATGGATGGTGGTTTCAGCAACAGCTGGGCTAGAGCAGGGAAATAAGTCTCTCTCTCACACACACGTTTTTTGTTGTGTTTCATTTTCTCTTCCATCAGCTCCAGCATCTGCTTTCTTGGAAATCCAAACATAAAAAGGCTGGAAAAACTCAGCAGGTCTGGCAGTATCCGTGGAGATTTGTCTTTTTTTCTTCTTCTTCTTCAGACGCTGCCAAACCTGACTGTCAGGTATATCTAGCATTTACTGCTTTTGTTTTACATTCTCTCTTTGCTCATATGGTATTCTGAAACAGTACGCTGTTCCTTTCTTCAAATATAAAAATATCACAGAACTGACAATCATCTCTTTTCAACTGATCAAAAAGGTGTTTGAGGAAGCTCATTAAAAATATTCTTCATAATAAATACAGTAAGTAATAACTAGCATATATCATAAAATATATATGAATGCGGTTGATCATATAATAGACTCAAGTGCATGAGAATACATGTATTATTAAACCATTTCACATGCAAATATGTGGATGCGCATTATATGCAATTTCCAAAGGCATTATAAATATTGATGTACATGTACTTTCTTCAGAATCCATAAAAACAATATCCAAAAATAAAGAATCCAGTGATTCCAGTAATAAGCAGTTATCATGCCTTTTCTGGAAAACTCACTGGACTGGATTTTCCTGGCCTATGGACACAGGGATAAAGGGAAGGGAGCCAGGAAAATAGGGGAAGCTTCATCACAATGAATCACTGATGGATTGCATCAGGACGGAACTTTCCCAGAGAGAATTGGGGAGAGGATCAGGTACCTACATCATGGATAAGCAAGTAAAATGTGAAGCGTAGACTTCCAATGAGGGGCAATTTTTACAGCATCTGCATTTGGGCACCTGCTTTGCAGGTCAGTGAGCATACCTCCCAAGTGAGGTGCCCTGGAGACTTCAAGCTGCCCCAAGTACAGGTAGTTCTTCTGTAATGCCATATGTTCTTGTCCAACCCCGCATTATCAAAAAATCACGCTTTAGAAATAAAGTGTTGGCAATGTAATTACGTTACAGACAATAGACCTTTTATAGGCATGCACTTTAGAAACGGTGTCCCAAATGCGTCAATTGTGTTGCAACAAGATGCATGTTATGGCAGAACATCCTGTTGCAGTCAATTCTTCCAGGGATTCTTCTGATGACAGCACTGAGAACCCACACACTGTCCCCAACCAGGTGGGGCACTCAGCCTACTTAGAGGCTTCCTCCTGGCCGACTACACAACCAGTCCTGCTGCCTGCAGTTGTGGGCTTGGAAGCTCAATGGTCCTGAAGCCCAATGTGTGAAGACATGAATATTACCCTGAATATTCATAGGATCACAGAATTATAGAATTCCTACAGCGTGGAACACAGGCCATTCGGCCCATCAATTTTACATTGACCTACAAAGAGCATTCCCATGGCTCAGTGGTTAGCACTATTGCTTCACAGCACCAGGGATCCGGGGTCAATCCCAGCCTCGGGCGACTGTCTGTGTGGAGTTTGCACATTCTCCCTGTGTCTGCGTGGGCTTCCTCCCACAGACCAAAGATGTGCAGGTCAGTGAACTGGCCATGATAAATTACCCTACAGTATTCAGGGATTTGTAGGTTAGGTGCATTAATCAGAGGAAATGTCGAGTAATAGGATAGGGGAATGAGTCTGGGCGGGTTATTCTTTGGAGCGTCAGTGTGGATTTGTTGGGCTAAATAGCCTGTCTCCACACTGTAGGGATTCAATTCTATTCTAATTCTAGTTTGTCTTTCACCATGAAAAGCCTCCTTTGTGTTCTCAATCAATTACAAAATGCACCAGGAAATTAAAGAGAAATAAGAAACAATCAATCAATCAGTTATTTTGTTTTAGTGATGTTAGTTCAGGAATAACTATTAACAAGAACATCTCTTGGCTTTTTGTCAGACTGTACTGTAGAATCTTTTACATCTACCTGAAAGGGAAGATGGGTTTCAGCTCAACATCTCAATTGAAGTAAGGCACCACTGGTGTCCTACCTTACACAACAGTTAAGCAGCAGACTATGGCATGAGGCTTTCTGATGCCCACTGCCAAACCAGGATTTCAACAGCTGGATGAGCCTGATAGGATTAGAGAACACCAGATTTAGCAATGGGCAGCATGGTGGCACAGTGGTTAGCACTGCTGCCTCACAGATCTGGGTTCAATTCCCACCTTGGGTGACTGTCTGTGCGGAATTTGCACATTCTTCCCGTGTCTGTGTGGGTTTCCTCCTGGTGCTCTGGTTTCCTCCCACAGTCCAAAAGATGTGCAGGTTAGGTGAATTGGCCATACTAAATTGCCTGTAGCGTTAGGTATAGGGGAATGGGTCAGTGTGGACTTGTTGGGCCGAAGGGCCTGTTTCCACACTATAAGTAATCTAATCAAGACACCGAGCAGCAGTTTCATGGCTCTAATTTACAGCAGCAAAATAAGAGCAACATCATTGAGAACCTGACTATACTCAGGCAGCTTTAGCAATGCCAGTGGCCACTGGGTTGCTAATCCAAATGGTACCAGATCCGAATAACCCCAAAAGTCAGATACCTGGCTGACTTCAATTCCAGTCTTCAAAACAACCTCATCTCCCTTTTACACAGAAATTTAGATTTGGATTTGTGTTGATTGCCTAAGAAGGGGGGATGGGAATTTTCACAATTGTTTTCTCCCACATTGCTGTAGATTTTTATCTGTCTCTTACCCCTCACAGGAGATGGCTATGTTTTGTTGAGAAAGATGAGGAGTGAACACATTGTGATATACAAGGCATCACAAGGCAGGCTGGATGGACTAGAGATGGTCTTTCCCTCTCTGACATCATTTGTATTTCATGCAACCCACAACCAGCCACTAGTTATCCTGACCATTACATTTCCTGATCACATGTCCCTCCTGAGGAAATATTGTTATAAGTAGCCTTTTCCTGTGTCACTGAACTAAATGATTGGAGCATCATTGGCTGCTCTGACTGCTACTGTTATGCCATTAAGAAATGGAGTGAAAAAAAGGTGTGATGCTAGTCATTTGAGAAAAAGGTGAGCATTCACGTTGACCTGCAATGTACTAACTGACCTGAATCTGATCAGGAATGGGCCAAGTGCCATCTCAGGCAAATTTCATGGAGGGTTTCGCTTCATCAGGCTGAGAGGGTTTTCTCATGCTATCATCCCAAACTATCCTCGCTGCCTGTTTACTATGGGTCTCTGCTCACCCTATTCTCCCACTCATCATAGAGGGATGTTTATGCTGTTACGAGGATGTGCTGGGATCTCTGGAACTAGCACCATCTTTGAAACTTATTGTGCACGCATTCAAACACTGACAGTCCAAAGTTGCTCTTCACCATGCACAGCGTGGGAGAGCACTCACAAACCAACACCTCAGGGCACATGGGTGGCACAGCTGGCACACCATTGCACATACATGTGCATATTCCTACATTTATTACTATTTCTAAGCAAAGGTTTGCATGGCTTACCCATCCTTAGCCAGATCTTATTTTAGGACACTGTCTAAATGACTGTTATTCTTTCCCAAGTCCCAGTGTAGCCCAGCATCTTCCCATTGTTCAGTGTGGCACCGTTGTATGCTAAGAAGCCTCCAAATGCTTCACAGCTTTCATGATTACTCGGCAACAACAAAAGCGAACCAAAAACAAAAGCCAGAAAACTGCATTTGCCTGTGTGAAGGAAAGCGCTGCCTATCAACAAACTACAGTCGAGTGATCACGCTACCCAGTTCTTGTTTACTGGAACAGGATATCCACTACAACATTTAAAAGGCATCTAGATAGGTATATGAAGAAGAAGGGTTTAGAGGGATATGGGCCAAGTGTTGGCAAATGGTAGTAGACTAGGTTAGGGTATCTGGTCAGCATGGACGAGTTGGACCGAAGGGTCTGTTTCCATGCTGTACATCTCTATGACTCTAAATGAGCTGAGGGTTTCACTCGCGAATGTTCAAGTTGCAGGGACACAGCTCCATGGTGCAGTCGTGTCTCACAGTCAGTATGCCTTTAAGAAACAAGCTCATGATATTAGTACTGTAATGTGAAGGTGTAAAGATCTTGTACTCCATCTTAGCCCGAGATCACTTGAAGCATGACCTGCTGCTGGATGTATGCTCCTTTGTTGTAACCTAATCATTTAATGTTAACCCAGACGTGTATGTGCCTGAGGAGTGTAAGATTTGTGCATAGTTGTAATAAATGTCTGTTGGATTTTTCAATACCACAATGTCTCAGCCCAGTCCCCCATGTTATGGGAGATGACATAGCATTTAGCCTCAGTGAAACACCTTGCTGTTGCAAACCAGCACCATTTGCTGCAGGATAATGAGGCTGATGTCAGCACTGCAGAACAGCTGGGATTTGAAGAGATCTTCCATTCATTCTGGGTTTGCATCTACTAAATCCAAGGGATTGGGTTAGGATTAAGTGCATTTAACTGTTGCCAGTTTATTGATAGACCCATACTTTTATGACTGAACTTTTTTTTTAAACAAATTTCTCTTTTTGGTTTGCTTTCCTCTGACTCCATGATGTTCAGAGTAGGGATTCTGATCCCGCTGGTGTTTTCCAGATGATACGTCCCTGTGGGGTTAAACCTCTCTTTGTCGTATCTGAATGGTCTTACTCCCTGCTAACCTTGTTTCTGTAAGATCACACTTGTTCACATGTGTATAAGCCACAATGTATACCTGCAGAGACATCAGCATGGTAGCATTTGCTGTTTGAGAGAGGTAGTAATGGATTTGGATCATTATCTTCCATTGCCCCTGCTGTAGACTGTGCAATGTGCCTGGGGATAGTCTGTGGAGGAAGGAGGCTCATCTGAACGGAGTGAGACAGAAGTAAAATAAATTCCTCAAAAGTGAACATTCTCCCATAAGTGAAGGAGTATGTCAGAGATGGTCATAAATTAAAGTGAGGGTCTCAGTGCTGTAGCAGTCTGGATAGACATGACAGAAAGAGTACAAGATATCCTCTCCCCAGCTAATGGCTAAGGTAAGCTCCAAATATTAATGTGATTACCTGAGGACAGGTGTGGACGTGTTGAGACGCACCAGTTGCAGAAGAGATTAATTTAAATATCTAAATGTATAACTGGAACTAATAGTCACTGATGCAGTAACATCGCCAAACAGATTCTGGCAATGCCACACAAATTGGACCCTACCATCCATCATCACAGAGATAATGCATTGCGGTTGCCCATCAGACATTTTCAGGCAATATGTACTAATGGTCATCCTGGGGAGAATGTACATATTCGGTCTGGATATAAGTGCCATGAATGCTTCACAGATTTGCAAAAACAATAACTGTCAGTAAAGGTAAGGTGATAACAGCAGGATAGCAACACCGGACAATGTGATCAAGCACCCATTTTGTGCCATCGCATTTAATATTGTCCAGCAATGCTGTGTTTAGTTGGATGCACAGAGTGATTGCCCAGAGAAGATGTTGTACACTGGCCACACTGCAAAAATATAAACAGCACAATCTCAGACTAATGCCATGGCATCGCCTCTGACAGAAGTGATGGATTTCAGTGCAGTTCTGTCATTTGCCTCCCCCTTTGAACCCAGGATCAGGCCTGAATACATGTTTTGGCAGCAAAACTCAATCCAAGAAGCTAGTGGGTGAGGACCATGAGCTGAGTTGTTGATGCTGAGTGCAATCTAACCTGTTAATTGATCCTGCTGCACGGCTGAGAATCGCTGGCTCAGGGTTTTGCAGGGATGGTGTAAGAAGGCTAGGCATTTGTCACAGCCATTCTTACCATGAGCTTGTTCTACCGCTCCGACCTGCTCTACAAGTTAGACCTGAGGACCTGAGGACCCTCTTGTCTGTGTAACACTGCCCTTGAGCATTTGGCAATCTCAGTGGTATCTGATCTAGAGTACGGACAATGGCAAGAATAGTCGTGTGCGGCTATGTAATGCTAACCCTATCCCAGGCACAGCTCCAGGTACTTTTTAAACCATGCTGTGTGACATAGTGCAGAAGCTGGAATGCACCTTAGGTTCTTGTTTTTTTTCAATCTGCAGAATTATCTTCCTCCTTAAGCACTGATGAGGACTGGACAGACTAGATAGGGAGGAGCTGTTCCCAGAATGAGAGAATGACAGGGCATAGATTTAAAGTGATGTGCAAACGAAGCAAAGGTGATGTCTCCAAAGACGTTTTCACTTGTGGGAGTGTGTTCACTTTTGAAGAGTTCATTTTGCTTCTAACTCACTCCAACCAAAAGTGTCTCTTTCCTCCATGGACTATTTCCAGGCAACATTGCGCAGTCTGCAGCAGGGGTAATGGAAGATGGGGCTTTCAGTCCATTGCCAACTCCGTCAGATAACAAATATTACTAAGCTGGTGTCTCTGCAGGGATACATGTTTGAACAAATCTGATCTTACAGATACAAGGTTGGCAGGGAACCAAGACCATTGTTGTTAGGATCTGGAAATCACTGTTTGGAAATGTAATGGAGGCAGGTTCAATTGAGGCATTGAAGAGGGCATTAGATGATTGTTTGCATGGGAATGGTGTACAGGGATATGGGGGAAAGGCAGGAGATTGGTCCTGTTCCCTAGTGCCAAATGGTAGCCTCCTACTTTATAAAAATTCTGAAATTCTAGTCTTTCTACTCAGAGAGAGAGTAGGAAGGGCATGGAACAGTCTTTAGATTAGATTACTTACAATGTGGAAACAGGCCCTTCGGCCCAACAAGTCCACACTGACCCGCCGAAGCGCAACCCACCCATACCCCTACATATACCCCTTACCTAACACTACGGGCAATTTAGCATGGCCAATTCACCTGACCTGCACATCTTTGGACTGTGGGAGGAAACCGGAGCACCCGGAGGAAACCCACGCAGACACGGGGAGAACGTGCAAACTCCACACAGTCAGTCGCCTGAGGCGGGAATTGACCCAGGTCTCTGGTGCTGTGAGGCAGCAGTGCTAACCACTGTGCCACCGTGCAATAGTAGTAGACATTTAAATGGGCATTGGGCGTACGTATGGATAGTGTAGGTTAGGTGGGCATCAGCTTAATTTCACAGGTCGGCGCAACATTGAGGGCTGAAGGGCCTGTACTGTGCTGTAACATTCTAAGTTCCCACACAGGTCCGCAGTGTGATCCTTGAAGGGACCTGAAATCATGAATCAATTCTCCTCATAAGGGCCTGCATCAGTAGTTGATGTGTCCTGCTTCAACAATGCCATTTAAAGCTTATTTTCATGTTCTCTCTCATCTTCCTTCTCTTTCCCTTTGCCATGCTAATTCTAAGTTCCTGATTACCCTTTTCTGACTTTTCTCTTTCTTTTTGAAACCCAACTCCAGTTTGGTCATTCTCTCTTTATGCTGCAACAGCTTCAATTACAACTGAACATTACCTGATTCCAATGTTTTACAACTCAAAATACCTTCTATGTTTGATCCTAAACCAAGTGCTGTGTCAGTACCTTGAGTATTTCTGCCTTTCTAATTCTGTCAGGCAACACATTAGTTTACCCACCAAGTTCAATCAACATGGATTTTGATAGCTTCAAGTCTACTGGGGACAGGAAATACCTGCCGTAAATCCTTTGTCATTTCCTTTGTTATGTTTTGTATGTTGGACAGAACCTAATGTTCTCCTTCAGCGATGTTATTTATTCACATGACAGCCAAATCATTCTTGCCTCTGTTTATAACCCAATCCATTCCCAAATGTTACCATGGAGATAGTGTGCCGGAAATCTAGCCCTGCTACTCCAGGAGTCATCACAAAAGGCAAGGTTTCTAAAAAGAAATATACAACATGGCCAAACTACCTGATTTTCAGACCCTGATTGATTGACTTTCAGTCAATTTTTATTAAGCAAATTGTACAAAGACAGACACACATACACAACACACACACTCCCGTTTTTCCCTAATGCTTCCACTAGTTTGCAAGAGGTACAGGGTGGGCTGCTCCACAATTGAAAGGTCTCTGACTTCTCTTTGTCTTGCTCACAGCCCAAGGTTGTTGTTGGCTGGCAGAGGACTTCTGTTATTGTTTTGTGGACTAAGGACCAATGATCAATCAGCTTCACTGATAATCAACATCTTGGCTCCAGTTCATCTGCAAATTCCTGGAACCCAGGCCTACACAAGTAGAGCTCACAACAACTATTAAATTTGTTATTTCACAACATGCTGTCATCCCTGTAGATCTCTGGTTTGAAACAGTTCTTTCTCTTTTCAGTCCACATTTTTTTTTTAAAAGCACAAAGTTAAAAAGAACAGTCTTTACAGATTTTTCTTTACTCTCAACATGGAGAAACTCCCTGCTAAGCACTTGACATGATTTCTCACTTTCTCATCAGGTTGCTCAGAGGCTGCAAGAATTCCACCCATGGTGAACTCAAGTGAGACCAAGACCACAAATACTAGAGACCTGGCAGCAATAAATCAGCGTGGTATGATTGCTGAACTGCCTAGAACTATTTTGTTCTTTATTCACTTCTGTTGTTTGCAAGTCCAATATTTGTTGCCCATCCCTAACTGCCCTTGAATGGAAGAGGTGGATGGTCCATTTTAGCTGGTAGGTAAAGGCTAACCACATTACTGTGGGTCTGGAGTCACATGTAGGTCCAGACCAGGTAAGGATGGCAGACCTCCATCCCTAAAAGAACACCAGATGAGTGTTTACAACAATTGTCATCATGATCCCCATTCCTAACAAAAGCCTTTGATTCTATATTTAACATTCGAAATCAAACTCCACAAATTGCCATAGTGGGATTTGAACCCATTCCCTAGACAGCATGAGCTTGAATCTCCAGATTACTAGCCGAGTGACATTACCACTACGCCACCATCACTATCCACAGCAACTTACCACAGCACCCCACTCTTCCTGCTCACATTTGGATTGCTAACATTAATAGGGTTAAATGCTGCTGACTAAAACCATAGAAAACACAGATGAATTGAGATTCTAGATTTCATTGTACAGGGCACACAGAAGAGCAATATGTTCAATATAAGTATAAAAGGAGGGATTATAAGGAAAGACTTGAGAAGTATACGTTACAAAGTCTTGAAGTAAGGTGCTTATTAAAAGGTCTAACTACAGTATTTGAGATGTTAAATAATCAAGCTGATTAATTACTTCAAAGTATGTGACGATAATGAGGAACAGAGAACAAAAATAAAGAATAGTGAAAGATAAATTTGAAGCAGATCTGTTGAAATGAATGTGTGAAATATTTGGAATAATTTGACAGGAACATAAATCACTGAGGTGTTTCAAAATGTTGCAGAATACTCTGCTGGGAGCCACAGAGTAGAAGAGTAATGGAGTTCAATGAAGTGAACTTGCCTCTGAGTATTTTCATGCATGGCTAATTTGGCATATTTATTTGTTATTGTGTTATTATTATCAAGGCCACTAAAGGTGGGCAGAGCAAATGTGGCATCCCATGACTGTATACAATATATCTCAAAAACTAATGAACTGGTCTCAACAAAACTCGGCAGAGTACAGCAAAAGGAAGAAATAATTAGATTTTGGAAAAGATACAGATCTGGTTTGAAATGGACTGCTTTTGTTTTAATGCTGTGAATTGTGCCATTTAAAATATTGTGTTTTATCTCAGCTGCTGTGGTGCAATTTGTCACAGTAGTCAAAATGGGATCAATGTTTTTAAAGCAGATTGTTGGAAGTGGATTATCTTGAAGCCTTCTCAGTGAGATAAAAGTTCTTTACGAAAATGATTTTTTCTTCAGTTTGCAGTTACAGAGCCAAAACTAGAAAGGGAAACTCATCTCAGGGTAAAAACTTGCAAAAAATCTTGGTAATGTTGAGTTAGCATAGTACAGCCAAATAACACATGCCCTCATCTTATTTTGAGGAAAATCAATTTATGTCACACTTCATCACAGCTGTCATCTTAAATTCCCTCAAATTCAATTAACTCATTTGAAGTAAAGCATCTGGCCATACATGTAAGATGGACTGCTACTTTGCCCATAGCAAGATCCCAGGAACAAAAA
Source organism: Hemiscyllium ocellatum (assembly GCF_020745735.1). Lineage (NCBI taxonomy): Eukaryota > Metazoa > Chordata > Chondrichthyes > Orectolobiformes > Hemiscylliidae > Hemiscyllium > Hemiscyllium ocellatum. The sequence goes on from NC_083431.1 coordinate 44,355,551, forward strand.
GATGGATGAACAAGTGATGCAGTTGGTTTGATTGAAAGGGGAAGTGTCAGCGCAGCAGGATCTTTGGACATCCACTGGAGCAGACAAATCCTTTAGCTAATAGCTCATTTGAAAGACAGGACCTTCAAAACACCAGCCGAGCCTCAGTATGGCACTAATCTGGATGGTGTGCTCAGCAACAAGAATGGAACTTGAACTAACCACAGCCTTCTGACCTCAGGATTGTAGCCAAGTTAGCTCTGGCTCACTAGGACCTGTACTTCCAAAAGCCAATGCATCACTTATGAGGCAAAGCATACAACTTGCATAGAGATGTACAGCATGGAAACAGACCCTTCAGTCCAACCCGTCCATGCCTACCAGATATCCCAACCCAAAGTAGTCCCACCTGCCAGCACTCAGCCCATATCCCTCCAAACCTTTGTTCATATACCCATCCAAATGCCTCTTAAATGTTGTAATTGTACCAGCCTCCACCACATCCTCTGGTAGCTCATTCCATACACGTACCACCCTCTGTGTGAAAAAGTTGCCCCTTAGGTCTCTTTTATATCTTTCCCATCCCACACTAAACCTATGCCGACTAGTTCTGGACTCCCCAACCCAGGGAAAGGACTTTGCCTATTTGCCCTATCCATGCCCCTCATAATTTTGTAAACCTCTATAAGGTCACCCCTCAGCCTCCGAAGCTCCAGGGAAAACAGCCCCAGCCTGTTCAGCCTCTTCCTATAGCTTAAATTCTCGAACCCTGGCAACATCCTTGGATGCTGCCTGACCTGCTGCGCTTTACAAGGAGCAGGAGAATTGACATTTCAGGCTTAAGCCCTTCTTCAGGAATGAGGAAGGTGTGCCAAGCAGGCTAAGATAAAAGGTAGGGAGGAGGGACTTGGGGGAGGGGCGTTGGGAATGCAATAGGTGGAAGGAGGTTAAGGTGAGGGTGATAGGCTGGAGAGGGGGTGGGGGCGGAGAGGTCGGGAAGAAGATTACAGGTCAAGAAGGCGGTGCTGAGTCCGAGGGTTGGGACTGAGATAAGGTGGGGGGAGGGGAAATGAGGAAGCTGGAGAAATGTGCATTCATCCCTTGTGGTTGGAGGGTTCCTAGGCGGAAGATGAGGCGCTCTTCCTCCAGGCATCGAGTTGCCATGGTCTGGCAATGGAGGAGGCCAAGGACCTGCATTTCCTTGGCGGAGTGGGAGGGGGAGTTAAAGTGTTCAGCCACAGGGCGGTTGGGTTGGTTGGTGTGGGTGTCCCAGAGGTGTTCTCTGAAACGTTCCTCTACATTGGGAAGACAGGCCACCTACTTCCTCCCTCCCCTTCCTAGACCTCCCCATTTCTATCTCGGGTGACCGACTCAACACGGACATTTACTATAAACCGACCGACTCCCACAGCTACCTAGATTACACCTCCTCCCACCCTGCCCCCTGTAAAAATGCCATCCCATATTCCCAATTCCTTCGCCTCCGTCGCATCTGCTCCCAGGAGGACCAATTCCAATACCGAACAACCCAGATGGCCCCCTTCTTCAAAGACCACAATTTCTCAGCACAGTTTCAAAGTTAGCCATTCTTACAAAACAGTCCTGTCCATCACTATTCATTGTCCTGCTTAGGGGAGAAAGTGAAGACTGCAGATGCTGGAGATCAGAGTTGAGAGTGGTGTTGGAAAAACACAGCAGGTCAGGCAGCATTCGAAGACCAGGAGAATTGACATTTCTGGTATAAGCCATTCATCAGGAATGAGGCTTGTGTGCTGGGGGACTGAGAGATAAATGGGAGGGGTGTGGGGCTGGGGTGAAGGTAGCTGGGAATGTGATAGGTGGATGGGAAAGGCAATAGGTCAGAGAGGAGGGTGAAGCGGATAGGTGAGAAGAAAGTTGGACAGGTCGAGAAGGCGGTGCTGAGTTGGAGGCTTGGGACTGGGACAAGGTGGGGGGAGGGGAAATGAGGAAACTAGTGAAATCCACATTGATCCCAACAGGGTCCCCAAGCAGAATATGAGGTGTCCTTCGCAAGGTGTCAGGTGGTTAGGGTTTGGTGGAGTGAGAGGGGAATTTGAAGCCATGGGGCACTGGGGTTGGTTGGTGCTGGTGTCCTGCTAATGTAAGGCAAGAATGAGCAAATGATTGCATCTCATTTTAGCGTGCAGAGGAACCTCGATTATCCGAACGAGACGGGCAGGCACTATTTCATTCAGCTAAGGAGGCTGGTACAATTGCAACTGATTCAGTTAATTGGGCTCGGAATTTTCTGAAGTTCCCTATTTTCTCGCTCTACTTGCCTTCCTACCTCTCTATGTCTCAGGGCTAGTATCTGAGCAGAGACAGCCTTGTGTGTAAGGGACCTGCAGTATTGCTGAAGCCTCCCTCCATTTCAATGGGATTGACACATTGAGTACTTGCTAAATCTGCTCCCCATTCAGGAGATTAGATTAGATTACTTACAGTGTGGATACAGGCCCTTCGGCCCAACAAGTCCACACCGACCCGCCGGAGCTCAACCCACCCATACCCCTACATTTACCCCTTACCTAACACTACGGGTAATTTAGCATGGCCAATTCACCTGACCCACACATCTTTGGACTGTGGGAGGAAACCGGAGCACCCGGAGGAAACCCACGCAGACACGGGGAGAACGTGCAAACTCCACACAGTCAGTCGCCTGAGGCAGGAATTGAACCTGGGTCTCTGGTGCTGTGGGGCAGCAGTGCTAACCACTGTGCCACCCATATTTAGACACTCAACTAGCTAACAGTACACCGTGCACGAGCCCCCCCGCCCCCCTGTACGTCCAACCCTGCCCCCATCCACATCCACCCTCGTCTGCCCCCACAACCCCGTCCAACCTTCCCCCTCCCAGTCCACCTCCCCGAACCCTGAGACAGAGAGAGCAGGCAGTCATTTGAAGATGGTGCCTGTGCTTCCATCGATCTCAGGGACTGTTCTTGGCAGCACTTCAGTAAGCCAAATTCAGTTTTAATCATTGTAAACAAAAGACGCAATCAGTGTTGAAACACCTCTTTGATGAATGTTTCTATTGGGAGCTTGAGATCTTCTTTGGATAATCCAAAATTCAGATAATTGATATTCGGATAATTGAGGTTCCTCTGCAGTTATCAGATAGAACGTACAGCACATTAAACTTAAATTGTGACATGCGCTGTAGTTGTTCGTGCTGTTCTTTCTATCCCCAGCATGGAGTGTGTAAATTTCACATCATCATCTGAGCCATCCTCCAATGTGACCTCCTCATTCACCTGCCTATTTGATTTGTTCACTATTTAAATATTTCCATGGAGGTTTAAAGTGTCAAATGTGTTTCTTAATTTCTCCAATCCCCATCCCTCCTAAATAAAATCTATTCTCAAGAAGGGGTGACACGGTGGCTCAATGGTTAGCACTGCTGCCTCACCGCACCAGGAACCCAGGTTTAATTCCAATCTTGGATGACTGGAGTTCATACATTCTCCCCGTGTCTGTGTGGGTTTGCTCTGGGTGCTCCTGTTTCCTCCCACAGTTCAAAGATGTGCAGGTTAAGTGGACTGGTCATGGGAAATATTGGGTTACAGGGATTGGGGCGGGGGCACGGAGGACATTCTTCAGACAGTCAGTAGGCTGAATTGTCTCTATCGTTACCATAGGGACGCTATGAATCCAAGACTCCTCAAAGCTTAAAATGATTTTAAATCCTCAAGTGCTGTGGAGAGGTTAATGGATTGGTGCAACGGCTCCCAAACCTGGGTCACAATGCCACTTGGGATCATAGCAAGGGCAAAGTGGATCATGAAGAATAAAGTTTGTCCCTGGCTCCCTTGTATTGTTCAGGCAGTAACCAATTACAACACAAACACCCGACGTTCTGATCAGGCATGCTGTGAGATAACTAACTATGTAAATGTGCATCCTGCAGTTGCTTTTCCCAAGCATTGAAGGAGTCAGATGTGGAGCCAGCTCCTAGCAGCAGACTTATTGTAAAAGGCTGAAGATTTTCATTACACATTCACATATTTATATTGTATATTATATGATGGCCTACAACTGACAAACTTTAATAATTATATCGCAGATGTTATTATGTTGCTTTTTGCTTTCTGTCTTTGTTCACATTTGGACTCACGTTAACTCAAAGAGTTAAAATAGGGTTGTTTTGGAAAATAATTTGTGAAGTGCTGGTTTAGTGCTTATATTGTGGGCGGCACGGTGGCACAGTGGTTAGCACTGCTGCCTCACAGCGCCTGAGACCTGGGTTCAATTCCCGACTCAGGCGACTGACTGTGGAGTTTGCATGTTCTCCCTGTGTCTGCGTGGGTTTCCTCTGGGTGCTCCGGTTTCCTCCCACAGTCCAAAGATGTGCGGGTCAGGTGAATTGGCCATGCTAAATTGCCTGTAGTGTTAGGTAAGGAGTAAATGTTGGGGGATGGGTGGATTGCGCTTCGGCGGGTCGGTGTGGACCTGTTGGGCCGAAGGGCCTGTTTCCACACTGTAAGTAATCTAATCTAAAAAAATTTTCACCTCTGGGACTGGGTTTGAGTGCCGATCAGATTGTTGGAATGAACATTGCCCAAGAATGTTGAGTTGGGATGCTACATAATAGCAAGTTGAGTTACCCAAAAAAAATTAATCAGCTGGTGTCCACAAAACAAAATTCACAACTTTAGTCAGGTCACGGGAGTTTGGTGCAGAAATGCATTGGTATAGACGATGGTTAATCACAGGAAATGGGGTCTGAGCCTTCACCATTCTATATTGTGGGTTTATGTTTTACTGTATAGTGTCACAGCCTTTACTGATGTACTTCACATCAGATTAATACACAATAGACAGTGACAATAGCTTTTGCAAAGTGGAGGATGCAGCAGTCTGATGGGATGCAGTGAAATCAATATTTTGCTTACCTTTAGGGTTGGCAGTAAGAATGTCCTTCGCGATAGCGACTTTTCCAATGACATCATCGCGGCTAATTTCAATGATAAAGATAGGAAGTTAGCGAGACCATTGCTGTTTAATATTGCAGTACAAGAATCAGCATTAAGCTAGGAATTAATCTTAAAGTTACCTGATTGCATCCTCATCCATCACATAGAAGGAAATGGAGTGGAAGGTACTGGGAAGATGGACATTGTATTCTTCTCCCCAGAATGGAGACAGTGTCTTCCATATTGTTGCAGTCCTATAGAAATAAATATTGCATGTTCACAAAAAATTGCTATTGCAAATTTTATGGCATTGCTCACCCTTTTCTTCAAAGCCCTGCCTCATATATTAAAAGCAACTTCCTCCTGACAATTAGAGTTATGCCTCTGCACCTCATTTCTTTTTTCTAGCCAAGGTTTGAATGTTTAGCATTGTGGTGCTGTCGAGTTTCTCATCCACAGGAGGGTCAGTCTGGATCTTAAGTGTTGTCAGCTTGACCAATGAACTAAGAACAGACAGGATCTGGAATGGAGTCTGAGACCTTCAAGGTTCATAAGGACTCAACAATCACTGGTTTTGAGGCATCTGGCCCAGCAGATGTTTACTGTCATTTCAAAACAAAAGGGTTGCATTTTGCATGACCAGAGGAATGTAATGTTAAAAAGGGGAACAAAGTTAGATCCTCATTGCACCAGGTCCTCAACAGGTAGAATTAAATTTAGCCAAGGCTGATCTGTAGAGGAATGGCCCATAATTTGAGCAAATATCACAAAAGATAAAAACCATCAGGATAGTGGACTCTAATTTCAAACATGCTGAGCTCCGATCCACAGAGACGGTCCCAAAATTAAGTGGTGCCTTTATCCAGACTGTCCTGATCACCATGACAACCAAACCATCTAAACTCTGAGGGCAGCAAAGATGTGAAGCTGCTCTCCATTGTCAGTGGTTAATGCTGGGAGGAGCAAATGTAGGAACAATGGCTGTTCGACCAAAGATGAAAAGGCAACTTGAAAGCAACTCCATAATGGTTTAAGATATTTCAAAAGTGCAAAGGAATGGAGAGGAAACATACTTATGTGTATGCTGAGGCAGATAGTCTGCAGGCTGGGAACATTAGGCAGAGCGCAGCCTGATCTTTTGTTAGAAAATGGGTGACAGTCAAGATCCATAACATTTAACAACAACATTATAATGGGTTAAAGAGATTTCACTAACTGCACCATGAATCCAACCCTCCTGATACTACAGTCACTTCAAAGATACTGACAAAGATGTCCTTCCCCAAATGGTCCTCGGCTCCAGCTCCCGGCTTCTACATACCTCATTCATTTTGCTCCTCAAGTATCTGCTGTGCATCTGTCCACCACTCCCAGCCCTTCATCATGCCCCCACTTCACCCAGAAACCTTCCCTAGCCCCATTCCATTTCAGTCTCAAAGTACACTCCCCTTCCAGCAAGTCAAATCTGATCAATAACTTCATACATGAAGACTTCCTCTGTACAAGCCAGATGACATCCTGTTCAGACAGATGTCCAGGTTTGAACCTTTGCCATTCTGTGGTGTGGGCTTTAGCTCTGTTACATACTGTTACACTCTTTGCTGATCTGTTTGACAATCTGGTCAATACTCAATAAACCATGCCAACTGCTTCTGCAAAGTAGAGGAAGCAGCAATGCACAGGAATGAACTGAACTGAACAAAACATTAATTGAGGAGTGTTGGATTGAGGGGTCAGTAAGGCCAGCCTTGACGGACTAGTATCAGGCTGAACTTTTCCCAGGAGGCTCGTGTCCCCCTGCTGGCCTGCAGCATGAAGATCATGGCAGCTCTATGTTGAGGCACCTTCAAAGACAGATTTGTGTTCTGGGGACTAACTTGTTACCAGTATAGCACTGCACCTGCCCCAAGTCATCTGGGGACACACATGGCCCTCGATTGGGCCTTTAAATGGCTCACAACACCCAATGGGCAGTTGTGCTGCCAGGGTTCCTGCCACTGGTAACACGATTCAGTGCCAGGAAGACACTAGGGTTTCTTCCTGACTCCTTCCTCCACAGGATTCCCAGCCGTTGCACTTCCCAGTCCATCTCCAAAAGGTTGAGAAAATGTAGCCCATGATCTCTGAAACATACATCAGCTGCATCAGTGAAGTGTGTGGGAGAAATACCAATGTAAGTGCACAGCATCAGTGTTTGCCATTTTGAGCTGAACAGAATGGTGTCTATTGTATTGGAGAGTCACATTTCACAAAAGTTTACACATTTTCTCAGTTTCCTCTGGGTGCTCCCGTTTCCTCCCACAGTGCAAAGATGTGGAGGTTAGGTGGATCGGCTATGCTGAATTGCCCATCGTGTCCAGGGGTGTGCAAGCAAAGTATATTAACCGTGAGAAATGCAGGGTCACAGGAAAGGTTTAGGGGGTTGGGTCTCTGTGGGATGTTCTTTGCAGGGTCGATATGGACTCAATGGGCCAAATGGCCTGGCTCCTATACCGTAAGGAATTCTATGATTCTAAGAAAAGTTCTCCAGGAAACACAGTTCAGACCATCTATATTTATTGGTCAGACCATTACATTCCAAACTTCAAGGGTCTTGTGTGTGTTTAAGCTATGTTAACTTGTGACAACAGTTTAAACACATGTTAGAAGCATAACTTGCAATTTAGTTGCAGCAAGAAGGTGTTATGAAGTGTTGTATATGTTGAACACTGACTGAAACCAAGGAGCTTCATGCACTAGCGCAAGGCTCCTTTGCCTTCGAGTGATTCAGGAATTTATTTCACACATTATCATTTCTCAATTTATGAGCAGATTAAATGGCTAGAGAGTGTGATGTGACCAGCCGTGTGTATGAAATGAGATTATGAAACCACTCAAAGAGCACGGTGACAGTGTCTGGAGAGTGAAGCATTCTCCAATCTAGACCACTTACAGGATATTTTTGCATTTTTTTTGGGCAATGGTAATAAACTTGATTTGAAGCAGCTGCACGCTTGTACTAAATAACAGCTTGAGGTGACACATGAATGGATTAAAAGGTCAGCCATTTAAATCGACAGTATCCATTCTGTGTGTATATAACTCCACCAGAGATTAAAAGCTACCCAATTGGTTCTAATCCATTAAATAAACTTACTGTCCCTGTGGCACATTTAGAGTCCACAGTGACTGTAAACCACCATCACGTCACTCAATTGCAAAGAGCACATTTTCATGGTACACACAATGCTCTCAATGCCTTGGACTGTACAGCCACTGATGTGCATTTCTTGAACATTAAAAGGCTTCAACCTTTCAAGGATAAAGAATGAGATTTGCACCCAGTAACAACTGAGCAGAATATGAATTGATGTAACGCAGTTCCTCAGTAAACTTAGGTTAGTCAGTTGCCCAGACATGAGTCACTGAGGATTCACTGCCATGTCAGATATTGCTTCAAGGTATCAATTCTAAAAGATGTCAGAGGCTGCTGTGATCCCATGACTCGTGTTTCTGTATTTAATTCTTTTGCTGAACCAATTCCAGTATATGTGATTTAAATACCTTAAATATCACCCTCTGTAAGATCCAGTGGGGAGCCACTCAAAGTATCTTAGCTAACTTCAATTTCCTCAGCACATGGATCCACTCAGATTCACTAATACTACAAATGATGAACTACGTCGTGAAAAAAAATTGACAAGTGATAAAAATAAATTTTTTAAAAAGATTGACTGTGGTTCAGTCAAACCACATAATCTTCTGATTCAGAAGATTGAGTTTGTATGAACATACAGAGTAGGAACAAAAATATACTATTCAGCCTCTCAAAACCACTTCTGCTCAAAATTAAGGCTGACAAAATCAGTGTGGTACAAGGAGAGTGCTTCACTGTTGGCTATATTGTCTTTCAAATGCAACATTTCTCAGAGTACACCAATGATCTCAGTACTTTCTGATAAAGAGCAGGGTAACTCTCCCCACTATCTGGTCAGACATAGAACGTACTCTGGATGAAGAATTTTAATGTCTATCACCAAGTACAGCTCATAACCACCATGATTGACTGAGCCTAAGACTATAGCAGACTGCACCAGACAGTGAAAGAACCGACAAGAGCTAAAAAAAATCTACTTAATTTCATTCTCACTAATACACTTGTCACAGATGGCCAATATCTGGGATAACCACCACATAGTCCTCATGGAATGTAAGTATGATCTTCACATCCTCCATCCTTTCACTATTACTGTGCTAATTGGGATAGATGGGAGTAGCTTGAAAACAGATCTGATGACTCAAAACAGAAATTTGTCACACATTGAATTTCTACTGCAGAATTGTATTCACCTATCCATAACCTCATAGTCCCACACACCAGCGTATACCTCAGTGATACAATTAGGAGTCTAACTTTCTCTTCTGACCACAGTATTTATGTAGCTACTCTGGTGAATGGTAATCCTCAGATTTAATGATGGGGTATTCAGCTGTGGGAACACCATTGAACGTCATGGGGAGATGATTAGATTCTGGTGCTGGATAAAGGTATTACCTGAGACGTTACTGTTGGAAATTGCCTTCACAAGCTGGACTTTGCCCTTATTGCAGATGAGGAGATTCACAAAGCCACCTCTTCCCACTGTTTATTTAATTATTCATTTTCATTTGCAACAGGAGAAGCCAGGAGCTCTGCCTATATATGAGATGACAACCTTTGAAGTTGTCATGTATAACAGACCACATGGATAGCAGGCACTGGAAGTAACAGCAAGATCGCACAAACAATGGATAGATCAAAGCTTGACAAATCTTCCACTTCCTGTTGCAAATGAAAAATTAAATAAACAGTGGGAAGAGGTGGCTTTGTGAATCTCCTCATCTGCAATAATGGCAAAGTCTCAGGCAATACCTTTATCCAACACCAGAATCTAATCATCTCCCCATGACGTTCAATGGTGTTCCCACAGCTGAATACCCTATCATTAAATCTGAGGATTACCATTGACCAGAGCAGCTACATAAATACTGTGGTCAGAAGAGAAAGTTAGAGGGTTGGAATTCTGTTGCAAGTACCTAATCACCAAATCCTTCCCACCAGTTATGGCACAAATGAAGAATCTGATGGAATACTCCTTATTTGCCTGGAGGAGTGCAGCTTGAACAACACTTAAGGAGCTTGATGACCATCCAGTTCACAGGACAAAACACTTGCGATTCTATGATTCTTCTGACAACCCCAGCACATAGAGTCATGGAGATGTACAGCATGGAAACAGACCTGTCGGTCCAACCTGTCCATGCCGACTAGATATCCCAAACCAATCTAGTCCCACCTGCCAGCACCCGGCCCATATCCCTCCAAACCCTTCCTATTCATATACCCATCCAAATGCCTCTTAAATGTTGCAATTGTACCAGCCTCCACCACATCGCCTGGCAACTCATTCCATACACGTACCACCCTTTGCGTGAAAAAGTTATCCCGTAGGTCTCTTTTATATCTTTCCCCTCTCACCCTAAACCTATGCCCTCTAGTTCTGGACTCCCCGAACCCAAGGAAAAGATTTTTGCCTATTTATCCTATCCATGCGCCTCAATTTTGTAAACCTCTATAAGGTCACCCCTCAGCCTCGGACGCTCCAGGGAAAACAGCCCCAGCCTGTTCAGCTTCTCCCTGTGGCTCAGATCCTCCAACCCCGGCAACATCCTTGTAAATCTTTGTCATTGTTGTAATGCAGGAAAGTAGGTGGGTGCTGAATCAACAAGCCATCTGATCACCTCGATCAGTGTGTACCATCAACAAAATCTACCCAGTAACATAACAAGGATTCTCTGGCAGCACCTTCCAAACCGGCAACTCCACCAACTAGAAGGGTATGGATAGAAAATTCATGGGGACATCACCAACCGTTGCCCAGAAAATTTATACACCAATCTGACATGTAATATATCCCTGCTTCTTTACAATCACTGGGTCAGAATCTGAATCCTCCTCCAAAACAAAACTGCAGGTACCTTCACAGTGGTTCAAGAAGTCAGCTCACTACCACCTTCTCACAGGCAGTTACAGACAAGCTGTACTTGTTTGTCTCACCAGAAATGCCTACATCCCTTGAATGAATGAATAAACAGAAGTGACAATTAGTAACTCCATTCTGTAGGGACTCCCACATTGCAATCTACCACTATAGCATAGATTAGTTGAAATCTCCATCGCATTCTTTATTCTACACACTCCTCATTTGCTCTGTATTCTATACCATTCCCTCTCAATAGAGTTACTGTTAGAAGTGAAACCACTATCGTACATACACCCAAAAGTGGACTCTCCAAAAAAAAAGTAGTCCCAAACCACATACATCACAAAACCTAATGTAAAGCTTTGAGGTGCTCAAAGTAAATACTGTATCTGAAAATGGCAGTGAGTGATAGGCCATCACTGAATTTCTTTTGTCCAAGTCAGTAGGACATTTGAATCGCCAACAACTACCCCATGTAGTCCCTGCAGCCTGCTTCCATCCGGATGCAACATGGCTTGGTATGGCAACTACTCTGCCCAGGACTGTAAGAAACTCCAGAGAGATGCAAATGCAGCCCAGTCCATCATCAAGTCAACCTTTCATTCACTGATTCCATCTATACTTCAGACAACCTTGGAAAGACAGCCAAATACCCCTCCTTATAATCTTCTTCAACCTATTCCTTCGGGCTGAAGATACAAAAACTTAAACATACAGACCAACAGATGTAAGAACAGCTTCTTTCCTGCTGTTATTATACTTCTGAATGGGCCTCTCAAATTTCAAAGCTAATATTGATCTCACTGTGCAGTTGTGACATTGTATTCCTCGCTCTGTTCTATCACCATAATACACTTTGTATGGTATGATCTGCCTGTACTGCATGCATACCAAAACCTTTCACTGTACCTAGGTACATGAGACAATAGTAAATTAAATCAAATCAACACTATTCAGGGTGCAGGTCCAAATATGTGTACACAACCATCTCCACACAACCCAACAGATACACACAGCCTGAATCCCACGGGAATCCAGAACATGTGCAGACATCAAAACCCTATGCTCATCCATTGCCCTACAGTGTTGTTTTGAACAGGTTTGACTGTGCATCTACTGAACTTGTAACATCAGCTCCATTGATATTTCTAGCTTCAACTTCTGTTAGCACAGTTGCAGATGTTCTGGTGCTGATCAACATCTCAGTTCGTTCTTCAAAATTGTCAGGAGTATTTTTAAAGCACCATAAAATTACTAATATAAACATGGGGACACCTGGAAAAGATGCCAGTTACTTAGATATCTTTATAAATTGCATGATAATCCAAAAGGGACAATGAATAAATTCAGCAAAGGACATCTTGACCTCCAACCTGTACTCCAGGCACATTGTCCTCACACTGTGTAAACATACATTCCAAAGCAGCTCCAAGCTTCTCAGAGTGGAATCAAATATTATAAACAGTAAGACAGCCAAGTTTCAAGGCTGTAATCTAAACTTCAGAATTCATTACAAATTACCTCCTTCTATGTTTATTTGAATTCCTAACACACATTGTTACAAAAGACACAACTCCAGATTCAATAAATTAAATAATGAAACAAAATGACATAAAATAAAAGAAGCAGGATGATTAATTAGCTGTTTAAAAGGACAGAGCAGCTGATTCTAGTTTCCATATCATAACGGGGCAGGGACAAGGACAAGGGCCAGGGCAGTACTGGTAACTCCTGACCCTGGCATGTGCGTGTGTCTGTGTAGCACTAATTCCTCCCTTGTCCCAGTAACCCACCACTGTGATCAAACCTAGCACACAGAATGGGTTACCCACATATGTTCTCCACAGAACCAGAATACACCACATCACCATTGTTTAGCCAAGAGGGCAAAAACTGCCTGACAAAAAGAGACATAAAAACAACTCAAAGGATAGATCTCTACAGCTAGCCTTTTGACAAAGCAAAATGAATTTCTTACCTGATAATTGTCTCATTGTCAATTCGTACAATGCAGTATGGATCACTGCTTCCTGTCCTGAAAACAGAGGGAGAGCTGAGCTGAGTATTTCTTGTTTGTGTCAGTGTTCCTATTTACAAAGATGATGCTCAAACATGAATTAAACAAGCAGCTCACAGGAAAAAACGACTTACCTTCGTAATGGATACCATCACTCCCCTCAAACATGTTCAAGAATTTCAGAGACTGGATTACATCATGCACTTATTGTAAGAGTAACAATGGGAGGCATTTTGTACAGAGCATGATCCCATAAACCCCAAAGAGGTGAAACACGAGTTAAATCACTTTGATTGGTGTTGATCGAAGAAAGGATTCAAATCAAGACATTAGGAAGAGCTCCTTACTCATATTCCATTAGGATGACAGTCTCAGTTTGCAAGCTCATCCAGAACTTCAATGGCAGCACAATTACGTGGTCATGTGCTTCAGCTGAGCTTAAAATCACAACCTCCCAGCTCACATGCTTCCAAACTAAGCTGAGAAACACCCAATACTCAATGTGGATTTTAGCAAGGCCTTTGACAAGGTGCCTCATGGCAGGCTGATACAGAAGGTGAAGTCACGTGGGATCCATAACTGGCTTACTGACAGAAGACAGAGAGTAGCGGTGAAAGGGTGATTTTCTGACTGGAGATCTGTGAGCAGTGGTCTTCCACAGGGAACAGTACTGGGACCCTTGTCGTTTATATTATAGACAAATGATTTGGAGAAAAATGTGAGTGGTTTAATTAGTAAGTGGATGACAAAAAGATTGGGGGAGCTGGGATAATGAGGAGGATTGTCAAAGGATACAGCAGGATATAAATAGGGTGAGAGATATGGCAGATGGTATTTAATCCAAACAAATACAAAGGGATGCATTTTGGAAGTTCTAATGTAGGAGGTAAAGAACATAATCCTTAGAAGAATTAACATACAGGAGGATCATGTTCAGGTCCACAGTACCCCGAAGGTGGCAACACAGGTGGATAAAGTGGTCAAGAAGTCATATAGCATATTTGCCTTCATCCATCAGGGAACAGGGTATAAAAATTGGCAATCATCTTGTAGCCCTATAAAACTTTAGTTAGGCCACATTTAGAATATTGTGTTGTTCTGGTTACCATAGTACCAGAAGGATGTGGAGGCTTTGGAAATAGTTTACCAGGATAGTGCCGAGTTTGGAGGGTCCTGGCTGTGAGGAAAGATTGGACAAATTCGTGTTTTCACTTGAATGCTGGAGGCTGAGGGGCAACTTGATAAAATTATGAGAGGCACAGATAGAATGGATAGTGTGAGTTTTTTTCCTAGGATAGAAATATTAATTATGAAGGAATGTAGGTTTAAGGTAATAATGAGTAAATGTAAAGGAGATGTAAGGGGCAAGATTTTTAATAAGTGCTTGGAATGCACTGTGAGAGGAGGTGGTGAAGCAGATTTAATAGTAACATTTTAAGAAGCACCTTAACGGAATATTTCAATAGGCATGGAATAGAGGGATTGGACCACATATAGACAAAAGATTTTTAGTTTAAAAAGGTGTCATGTTTTGGTACTAGCTTGGTGGGCCTAATGGCCTGTTCCAGTGCTGTACTTTCTTTGTTGTCTTTGAACAGCTTTTTAATACATTACAGGATATGCAGTATATGCCAAATTCCTCAGCCTGAAGGACCGATAACATGATCACTGGCTGCAGTGTTAATAAGTATCAAAATCTACATTCAGTACAAAATCTTTCCATGTGATTCTTGGGGAAGAAATCAGATATTTCCTAACTTCATTAAAATGGCTCTGCCCAGATTTTGGTCAACTATTTAACATTTAAAATGACTTAACTTGCTGCTTCACATTTAGCTTGCTACAAACATTCAGATAACTACCTCCTGTGGATTTATGTGAAGGCAGGAGTCTACATCATTTAATGCAATTAGAGTTCTTCCACCACAAAAGTACAAATGTGCTGGACTATTTTCTATCTTGGTCAGGGGAACACATTTAATGTATGTGCATATGCAGGGACTTGAAGTGAATTCTTTTTTCACAGACGGTCCTTCTGTGAACTTCCTAGTCAACTGTAAATAACTATAAGTGAACTTCAACTGGAAGGAACTGGATGTTTTTGGGGTTGAATTAATTGTAGTTTGTTGGTGCTGTTATACATAAAGGCGGTTGGTGACCTTTTTAGATTAGATTACTTACAGTGTAGAAACAGACCCTTCGGCCCAACAAGTCCACACCGACCCACAACCCACCCAGACCCATTCCCCTACACCTAACACTACGGGCAATTTAGCATGACCAATTCACCTAACCTGCACATTTTTGGACTGTGGGAGGAAGCCAGAGCAAACCCACGCAGACACAGGGAGAATGTGTAAACTCCACACAGTCAGTCCCCTGAGGCAGGAATTGAACCCGGGTCTCTGGCACTGGGAGGCAGCAGTGCTGACCACCGTGATACTGTGCCACCTATAAATTATCTGAAAGCAGGCAGGTGTTCTTCCCCTCCCCCCCCCCCCCCAGAATAGGTAGAAGCAGAGTCTTTTAATAGCTTTAAGGCAGTGGTTGTGTCTTGGTGAGGAAGTGGAAGAAAGGTTATCAATGATGGGATAGAATGTGGAGAATTCAAATCAGCCTTGATCATACAATAATGGGGAAGGCTTAAACAGGCAAATAACCTTGCCCTGCTCCAACTTTGTATGTCTATATGTGTGAATGATTGAAATAAAGCCACAAAAATATACCTTAACGTCGAGCACAATACTTGCTTCTAACCAAGGCACTGAACAGTTTCAGCCATGTTAGTTTGAAACCACATCCCAATAAGTAACATTAGAAGTACAACATTACAAAACAACTTCTGTACTTCAGGTCTGCTGCTGCTTCAATGCCCTCAACATCAGGACCTGGCTTCAGCTCCCAACCAACAAATGGAACCTCTGCGTTTGGTCCACTTAAAACAAAAAAAAACTTTGCAGGGAGGTAGATTACCACTTCCATTTCATCACCATTGACCTATTGGAAATTCCTACTGAACATCTGGAGTATCTGGGCTGCAGTGACTCATGGTTCAGCTTGGTAGGTTATATTAGGAATGGACAGCAAATGGCACAGGGTGTATAAGCTAGTGTTGTGTGTGTGTGTGTGTGTGTGTGTGTGTGTGTGTGTGTGCGCGCGCGCGTGGTGGTAGCAATAATAGTAGGTGGGACAGGCCTTACTGAAACCAATGTCTGTTCACAAAAGTTACAGAAGTGACCAAACACCTGGGATGTAAAGATGGCTCTTCAGAAGAAATTTTAAAGAGGTTGAAAACTAAAAGGATAAATACACAGAGAGAATTTGGGGTGGGGGGAAAAAAGGACAGAGATTGATGGATTTCGGGAAGGGGATGAAGCAGTTTTAAGAAAACAAATGTGACAGTGAAAGGAGGACTGAGATGAGAGGAATTTCTTCAGCCAGAGGTTGGTGAATCTGTGGAAACCATTGCTAGAGAGGGCTGCAAGGGCTGCATGGAGTACCTTTCAGATGGATTCTTGATTAGTAAGGGGATCAAGTTTTACAGGGAAAGGCTGAAGAATGGGGTTGAGAAACATATCAGCCATGATCGAATGGTGAAGCACACCAGATGGGCCGAATGGCCTATTTCTGCTCCAATATCTTATAGTCTTAAGCTATCAGCATCCACCTATTATTTACAATCTCTCTTCGGAAAGTAACATTGAAATAACTGCTCGAAGAAGTTCAGCTTTGTGAGCTAAAGAAGCAACGATGACAACACGTCTTGTTTATATTCCAACTTACATTGTTGGCATGAGCAACCGAGTGGTTGAGAAGGAACCCATACAGTAGTGGCTGTACTTTCTTTGGAAAAGGTTGCTATTTTAAGAGTGAAATATTCACGTAAACACTGGAGATTCAAGACAGCAACCTAACGTCCAAATAATAAATGTTATAATTGAATAAGATCTGCGACCCAATGGAACAGGTGATTGCTAAGTCAATAAAAGATTAAATTGGGGTGAATGGGTTACATAAATATGGGGAGCTAGTCATCAATAGAGGGTGAGTTTTATAAAATGAGGTGAACTGAAATAAAGCTTGCTCCTTCAGTGTGGATTTGAATTCTGATTAAATATTTTCTTCTATTGTGTAACAATAAATAGGGGATTCCGCATTTGAGAGGTTTCCCACAGTGCAGTGTGTTCAGATGATTAATCAAGAATCAAGTTTAAAGTACATGTTTTGGATGACCAGAGGACTTAAGGACCTCCAGATATAGCACATGAGCTGTTGACTTGGTTATTGATGTCAGCAATATCCCCTAGAGATATGGTTCTACTTATAAGTAAATGAAGTCCATGCAATACAAAACAAAATTGGAGGAGATATTAGAGGATCAGGTGTCCTAAGGAGATTAGATTTTTCTGTACTAAGAGCTGAAACCATCAGGCACACAGTGAAGCTTGAAATTACAAGCTGCTTTTTTTTCAATCAATTTAAGGGACAGGAGATTTAAATGCCTCAAAGGCTTAATGGTTACTCAAAGCTTGTCCACTTTATATCCACTTTCATTTAAGTTCTTAACAATCCCAAAGGGCATCATATCTTGCCCAAAGGAATCCCATCGGCCTCTGGAAGCGCTCAGGTGCCATTAACCACGCGGCCGCTGCAGCAACCGCCGCCGCGAACCATGACGTCACTTCCGCCCCCACCAACCATGCAGCCTCCACGATCGTTGCCCAGACAACTGCTCCATGATCGCCAGGAAGACCATCGCCGACAGATTCGCGGCCTCCATGGGGTCCGCAACCACCGGGAACAACACCATTTCTGCATTCACCGCAGCCACTTCCGCCCCCGGAGTTGCAGTCGCCGCATCTACTTCAGTGACATCACTCGCCTGCACAACGACCACGCCGCATGCATCTCCACCCCCACGCCAATCCCCACCCCCACGCCAATCCCCACCCCCAAGCTGATCCCGGCCCCATGCCAATCTCCACCCCCACACCTAACACCCTGCCATGCCAAACTCGTCCCTTCACCTAACCCCGCCCCCACTCCCAGCTCCAGTCCCACACCAGGTCCTAGCTCCCAGCCCTGCCGTATTTTCACCATTCCTCCAGACCTTCCCCTCGAGCATTTCTTCCGCCGCCTTCGCTTCCGCGCCTACTTCTTCAACCAGGAATCCCGCCCACCCTCTGACGACCCCTTCTCCCACCTCCAACACACCCCATCCACCTGGACACCCCGTGCCGGCCTCTTATCCGCCCTCGATCTCTTCATAGCCAACTGCCATCACGACATTGACCACCTCAACCTATCCACCCCTTTCACCCCCTCCAACCTCTCACCGCCGCAACGTGCAGCCCTCCACTCCCTCCGCTCCAACCCCAACTTCACCATCAAACCGGCAGACAAGGGAGGCACAGTGGTAGATTGGCACACCGAGCTTTATATTGCTGAGGCTAAACCACCCGTTTCTACCTCCTGCCCAAAATCCACAAACCTGACTGCCCCGGCCGACCCATTGTCTCAGCCTGCTCCTGCCCCACCGAACTCATTTCTGCATACCTTGACACTGTCCTGTCCCCCTTAGTCCAAGAACTCCCCACCTACGTTCAGGACACCACCCACGCACTTCATCTCCTCCATGATTTTCGCTTCCCCGGTCCCCAACGCCTTATCTTCACGATGGACATCCAGTCCCTATACACCTCCATCCCCCATCACGAAGGCCTCAAAGCCCTCCGCTTCTTCCTTTCCCGCCAAACCAACCAGTAACCTTACACTGACACCCTCCTTCGACTGACTGACTGGTCCTCACCCTGAATAACTTCTCTTTCCAATCCTCCCACTTCCTCCAAACCAAAGGAGTAGCCATGGGCACCCGCATGGGCCCCAGCTATGCCTGTCTCTTCGTAGGATATGTGGAACAGTCCATCTTCCACAGCTACACTGGCACCACACCCACACTTTCCTCCGCTACATCGATGATTGTATCGGTGCTACCTCGTGCTCCCACGAGGAGGTTGAACAGTTCATCCACTTTACTAACACCTTCCACCCCGACCTCAAATTTACCTGGACCGTCTCAGAATCCTCCCTCCCCTTCCTAAACCTCTCCATTTCTATCTCGGGCGACCAACTCAACACGGACGTTTACTATAAACCGACCGACTCCCACAGCTACCTAGATTACACCTCCTCCCACCCTGCCCCCTATAAAAATGTCATGCCATATTCCCAATTCCTTCGCCTTAACCACATCTGCTCCCAGGAGGACCAATTCCAATACCGAACAACCCAGATGGCCTCCTTCTTCAAAGACCACAATTTCCCCTCAGACGTGGTTGACGATGCTCTCCACTGCATCTCCTCCCCTTCCTGCTCCTCCGCCCTTGAACTCCGCCCCTCCAATCGCCACCTGGACAGAACCCCACTGGTCCTCATCTACCACCCCACCGACCGCCAGATACATCGTATCATCCTTCGTCATTTCCGCCACCTCCAAACAGACACCACCACCAAGGATATATTTCCCTCCCCACTCCTATCAGCATTCCGGAAAGACCACTCCCTCCGCGACTCCCTCATCAGATCGACATCCCCCACCAACCCAACCTCCATTCCCAGCACCTTCCCCTGCAACCGCAAGAAATGCAAAACTTGCGCCCAAACCTCCCCCTCACTTCACTTCAGGGCCTCAAGGGATCCTTCCATATCCGTCAGAAATTCACCTGCACCTCCACACACATCATTTACTGCATCCGCTGCACCCGATGTGGCCTCCTCTACATTGGGGAGACAGGCCGCCTACTTGCAGAACGTTTCAGAGAACCCCTCTGGGACACCTGCACCAACCAACCTAACAGTTCCGTGGCTGAACACTAACTCCCTCTCCCACTCCGCCAAGGACATTCAGGTCCTTGACCTCCTCCATCGCCAGACCATGGCAACACGATGCCTGGAAGAAGAGCACCTCATCTTCTGCCTAGGAACCCTCCAACCACAAGGAATGAATACAGATTTCTCCAGCTTTCCCATTTCCCCTCCCCCCACCTTTTCTCAGTCCCAACCCTCGGACTCAGCACCGCCTTCTTGATCTGCAATCTTCTTCCCGACCTCTCCGTCCCCACTCCCTCTCCGGCCTATCACCCTCACCTTAACCTCCTTCCACCTATCGTATTCCCAACGCCCTTCCACCAAGTCCCTCCTCCCTACCTTTTATCTTAGCCTGCTTGGCACACCCTCCTCTTTCCTGAAGAAGGGCTCATGCCCGAAACGTCGATTCTCCTGTTCCTTTGATGCTACCTGACCTGCTGCGTTTTTCCAGCAACACATTTTTAAGCTCTGATCTCCAGCATCCGCAGTCCTCACTTTCTCCAAAGGAATCCCTGACTTATCCACAAAAAGGTACTCTATCTCTCCAAATAACTTTGTCAGCATGAAACCTTTTCCTCAAGGTCCTAAAGCCCACAGGCTGTGATTTGGAAGCACACTAATGAAAACAGAATCTGACTGAAGGTTATTGCATGAGTAGCTGCTTCTGTGAGGTGTGGATGTGTAAAATACAACCCACTCTCATTCCCTCTCTGACAAAAACGGTGTACCATGTTCGGGGGAGATTGCCAGAATCAGGGCTTTCTGCCATCCTGGTTAACTCAGAGACCCCTTGTGCCTCTGCCAAAATTCGGGCCGCAGTTTTCAATTTATTTGGTGCCTTACAAAGTTCCTTTGTGTGGCTGTTCAAAATCTCTCTTCCTTTGCCTAACATTGTGGTCACCTTCCCTGTCACTGTGGTTTATTGTCAAGTTTTGTTTCATAACATTCCTGTGAAACACCTTGGGGGTGTTCTACGATTTTAAAGGTGCTACATAAATGCAACTGCAGTTGTAAAAAATGTCTATTCATCGCCTGTACTGAGGTGAAATGATCACAAGGTCTGACTGCCTCAGTTGACGTGTGACCGGTGAAAAGAACAGAGCAGGAACAATACATCCCCTCCAGCACCCTCGGGACCATGTGCAAATAAAGGATCCTGCACGCAGCCTTGAGGTGAGAGCAAACCACTACTAGCAGAAGTACAAGCTGCTGGTCACATCATTTACTGGAATTACTGACTCACAAACCAGTTTATTGTCAATGCTTATTTTACACTGGGAGGTTTTTTTTCTCTTAGAATTGTGTAAGGTGGCTCAGTGGTTAGTCCTGCAGCCTCACAGCGCCAGGGACTTGGGTTTGATTCCAGCCTCAGGTGACTGTCTGTGTGGAGTTTGCACATTCTCCCCATGTCTGTGTGGGTTTGCTCCAGTTTCCTCCCACAAGCCAAAGATGTGCAGGTCAGGTAGATTGGCCACGCTAAATTGCCTATAGCGTTAGGTGCATTAGTCAGAGGGAAATGAGTCTGGGTGGGTTACTCTTCGGAGGGTCGGTGTGGACTTGATGGGCCGAAGGGCCTGTTTCCATACTGTGGGGAATCTAATCACGTGATTATACAGCACCTTTTTATGACTACATAACATCCCAAAACACTTTATAGTTCATCAAATACAATTTGAATTGTGGTTGTTGTTATATTGAACAAACTTTGGCAGCCAATCAGCGAGGTTCCCAAAACAACAATGTGATGCTCACCAGATAATCTTCATTGAGACATTGATCAAAGGGTAAAATTTGGCAAGGAAACCAGTGAAAACTCTCCCGCTGTTCTTCAAAGTAACATCATGGGAAGTTTTACATCCATCTGAGAGGGTAGGTTGGGCCTCAGTTTAATGTCTCATCCGAAAGTTGCACGTGATGCAAAAGCTATTGACTTTCCTTCAACCCTGCTTAATGTGAGAAACGATTGTTCCCACTCCAAATGGTAATGCATCGCACGCTAACAGAAAATGTACCTTTGGGTAAAAATGGGTCAGGACTTATAACTTCAACATAGCCTCTTTGACTAGTCTAACAGTTCTTTCACAGTGATCTTCCCATTTCCAATTATTGTTTTGACATAATAAACTGTACATTGACTTGAGAACGGTTGCAAGATGTGGGACAAACCTGCCACAGTAACTTAGCAAGCCTGAAAATGATCACAGTTGGTAGTCATTTTTAAGTGTCAGTGCCTCAGTTATGCTTTTGTTTGAGGGTGACTTATGTAGTCCCTCAGTATCAATAACATGGTCTAAGTATTCGATGGAAGATTTAAGAAGATCATATTTCTTTTTCCTCACTCTTAGGCCACAATCTACAAGTGTCTGAAGAGTAGCATCTAAATTGTGGAGATGCTCTTCTTCATTTCTGCCATGACTATAATATCATCTAGGTAACATTGGACTATCAATTGACTTAAAATCTTATCCATTGCAGGTTGGAATAATGCAAGTGCAGTCTCTTGTATTTGAACAGTCTTTTATGTTTTATAATCTTTGAATACTTGTGACTCAGGTTCTACATTAATCTGAAGACAGGCTTGACTAAGGTCAATTTTACTGAAAAGCTGACCTCCACCTCACTGAGCAAAGAGGTAATTGACTAAAAGCAAATGATTCTGCTCAGCACATAGTGCTGGATTAATAGTGACCATAAAATCACCACAGATACATACCAATCAATTTTGCATCATCACTGGTTTCAATCACTTATTTACAGATTCAAGTACCCCCATCTTGACCAGTGTCTCTAGTTCTGCCTTGACGTTTGGACTGATTGCATGAGGCACTGTTCTGTGCAACATTTTGCTTGATTCTTACCTTTGATTTTCAATTTGACAGAAATCGTTTCCATGCTTCCCAGATCCCGATTAAAACCAAAGTATGTTTCTTTAGAATTTGTGGCACGTCAATCTCAGAATCTGATAATCTCAAACTCAGCACAGTTGAGTTTTATTTTCCCAAGTCGTGTTCTTCCCGTAAAAGCTGGAAGATTTCATGGAGTTATAGAGATGTACAGCATGGAAACAGACCCTTCGGTCCAACCCATCCATGCCAACCAGATATTCCAACCCAATCTAGTCCCACCTGCCAACACCTGGCCCATATCCCTCCAAACCCTTCATATTCATATACCCATCCAAATGCCTTTTAAATGTTGCAATTGTACCAGCCTCCACCACATCCTCTGGCAGCTCGTTCCATACACGTACCACCCTCTGCGTGAAAAGGTTGCCCCTAAGGTCTCTTTCATATCTTTCCCCTCTCACCCTAAACCTATACCCTCTAGTTCTGGACTCCCTGACGCCAGGGAAAAGATTTTGCCTATTTATCCTATCCATGCCCCTCATAATTTTTAAACCTCTATAAGGTCATCCCTCAGCCTCCGACACTCCTGGGAAAACAGCCCCAGCCTGTTCAGCCTCTCCCTGTAGCTCAAATCCTCCATCCTTGTAAATCTTTTCTGGACCCTTTCAAGTTTCACAATATCCTTCCAATAGGAAGGAGATCAGAATTGCACGCAATATTCCAACAGTGGCCTAACCAATGTCCTGCACAGCCGCAACATGACCTCCCAACTCCTGTACTCAGTACTCTGACTAATAAAGGAAAGCATACCAAACGCCTTCTTCATTATCCTATCTACCTGCGACTCCACTTTCAAGGAGCTATGAACCTGCACTCCAAGGTCTCTTTGTTCAGCAACACTCCCAGGACCCTACCATTAAGTGTATAAATCCTGCTAAGATTTGCTTTCCCAAAATGCAGCACCTCGCATTTATATGAATTAAACTTCATCTGCCGCTTCTCAGCCCATTGGCCCATCTAGTCCAGATCCTGTTGTAATCTGAGGTAACCCTCTTCGCTGTCCACTACACCTCCAATTTTGGTGTCATCTGCAAACTTACTAACTGCACCTCTTTTGCTGGCATCCAAATCATTTATGTAAATGACAAAAAGTAGAAGGCCCCACACCGATCCTTGTGGCACTCCACTGGTCACAGGCCTCCAGTCTGAAAAACAACCCTCCACCACCACCCTCTGTCTTCTACCTTTAAGCCAGTTCTATATCCGAATGGCTAGTTCTCCCTGTATTCCGTGAGATCTAACCTTGCTAATCAGTCTCCCATGGGGATCCTTGTCGAATGCCTTACTGAAGTCCAGGTAGATCACATCTACTGCTCTGCCCTCATCAATCTTCTTTGTTACTTCTTCAAAAGACTCAATCAAGTTTGTGAGGCATGATTTCCCACGCACAAAGCCATGGTGACTATCCCTGATCAGTCCTTGTCTTTCCAAATACATGTACATCCTGTCCCTTAGGATTCCCTCCAACAACTTTCCCATCACTGAGGTCAGGCTCACCGGTCTATAGTTCCCTGGCTTGTCTTTACTGCCCTTCTTAAACAGTGGCACCAGATTAGCCAACCTCCAGTCTTCCAGCACCACACCTGTGACTATCAATGATACAAATATCTCAGCAAGAGGTCCAGCAATCACTTCTCTAGCTTCCCACAGAGTTCTCTGGTACACCTGATCAGGTCCTGGGGATTTATACACCTTTAACCATTTCAAGACATCCAGCACTTCCTCCTCTGTAATCTGGACATTTTGCAAGATGTACCATCTATTTCCCTACAGTCTATATCTTCCATATTCTTTTCCACAGTAAATACTGATGCAAAATATTCATTTAGTATCTCCCCCATTTTCTGTGGCTCCACACAAATGCCCTATTCTGTCCCTAGTTACCCTCTTGTCCTTAATGTATTTGTAAAAACCCTTTGGATTCTCCTTAGTTCTATTTGCCAAAGCAATGTCATGTCCCTGTTTTGTCCTCCTGATTTCCCTCTTAAGTGTACACTGATTGCCTTTATACTCAAAGGATTCACTCGATCTATCCTGTCTATACCTGACATATGCTTCCTTCTTTTTCTTAACCAAACCCTCAACTTCTTTAGTCGTCCAGCATTCCCTATACTTTCCAGCCTTCCCCTTCACCCTAATAGGAATATACTTTCTCTGGATTCTTGTTATCTCATTTCTGAAGGCTTCCCATTTTCTAGCCATCCCTTTACCTGCGAACATCTGCCTCCAATCAGCTTTCGAAAGTTCTTGCCTAATACCTTTCTCCAATTTAGAACTTCAACTTTTAGATCTGGTCTATCCTTTTCCATCACTATTTTAGAATGAATAGAACTATGGTCGCTGGCCCCAAAGTGCTCCCCCGCTGACACCTCAGTCACTTGCCCTGCCTTATTTCCCAAGAGTAGGTCAGGTTTTGCACCTTCTCTGGTAGGTATATCCACATACTGAATCAGAAAATTGTCTTGTAAGCACTTAACAAATTCCTCTCCATCTAAGCCTTTAACACCATGGCAGTCCCAGTCAATGTTTGTAAAGTTAAAATCGCCCACCATAACTCCATATTATTCTTACAGATAGCTGAGACCTCCTTACAAGTTTGTTTCTCAATTTCCCTCTGACTATTAGATTAGATTAGATTACTTAGTGTGGAAACAGGCCCTTCAGCCCAATAAGTCCACACCGACCCGCAACCCACCCATACCCCTACATTTACCCCTTCACCTAGGGGGTCTCTAATACAATCCTAATAAGATGATCATCCCTTTCTTATTTCTCAGTTCCACCCAAATAGCCTCCCTCCTTTGACAACATGAAAGGACAAATCCAGAGTAACCATATAACTAACTGTACATTCACATTGAGACAACCCCTTAAAGACTTCAGCTTTGTAAGCTCGGAATATAATTTTTGAGAGTTGCAGCACAATGTGACTCAGCTGCTTTTGGTTCGTACTTTTAGGTATCATTGAAACCGCCACTCTCATGTCCACATGCATTCTTACCGATTTGCCATTCAGTAAGGGAGTGGCCCAATATTAGTTAGTGTTACTAGCAACAGCTGGCATCTTTAATAACAGCTCCTCTTCAGACTGAGAGTGTGGGCTTTCCTCCTGCCCTTTTATGTACAATTTAGATTTGTGTCTGTTTCTGTACTTTTGGTGTATGTTGTTTGTGTTTCTTCTACAAACACACCTAT
This sequence comes from Hemiscyllium ocellatum, assembly GCF_020745735.1. Taxonomy (NCBI): domain Eukaryota; kingdom Metazoa; phylum Chordata; class Chondrichthyes; order Orectolobiformes; family Hemiscylliidae; genus Hemiscyllium; species Hemiscyllium ocellatum. The sequence goes on from NC_083431.1 coordinate 44,381,454, forward strand.
TTAATCTGCCCTTTTTTACTTCGGTTTCTGCATACAGCTTCTTTTATAAGCAATTTGCTGCTGTATGATCTGTTTATCCACAGCAATAGCATTTTTGAGTCTGTGTTGATACTTGCCTCTTAGTCACCATTTTGAGGCCACCATACTTGGGTTTAGCTGTTGAGCTTTCTTGTGCTGCTGGTTCCATTGCTTTCTTTAAGTCTACAACCCTTTCCATCACTAACCAAATCTGGATTTCTTTAGATCTTAAACCACACACTACTCAGTCTCTGACAGAATCTTTAGAGTTGTCTCCAAATTTGCCTTATTTCTTTAATAATTGCTATGATCTGGGAGATACATACACCATCGTTAGATTATTTACAGTGTGGAAACAGGCCCTTCGGCCCAAAAAGTCCACACCAACCCGCCACCCACCCATACATTTACTCCTTACCTAACACTACAGGCAATTTAGCATGGCCAATTCACCTGACCCGCACATCTTTGGACTGTGGGAGGAAACCAGAGCAGCCAGAGGAAACCCACGCAGACACAGGGAGAACGTGCAAACTCCACACAGTCAGTAGCCTGAGGCGGGAATTGAACCCGGATCTCTGGCACTGTGAGGCAGCAGTGCTAACCACTGTGCCACCGTGCCGCCCACTAATGTTGATTTTCTGTGTGGAATCTGAACCTTTCAGCAATCACCAATGAGTTTTGGTGAAAAATAGTTATGAGGCATCCCTACTATTTCTTCATTTTTGGAACCTGGTTTCTCTGGCTGTACCAGACTCCCCAGGAGTGTTACCCACTGTCCCTCCCAGAAACACTGGGATGACTAAAGCTGCTTCTATCTTGTTAGCTTGAACAAAATAATTAAATTTCTCTGTGTGGAGTTCTAACTCTTTGCATTTCCAACATAAGGTCCCACAGGGCCAAAATTCCCCACCCTTTTTATTTAAATGGGAGGGCTATAGCACGATGCACAACCTTGCTGCCTCCCATTCAGAAGAAGCAATTCCTGGGACAGCCTAGGAGACTCCTATCTCAGATCATCTCTCTCCATTGGGAGAAAGTGAGGACTGCAGATGCTGGAGTACCAGAGTTAAAAAATGTGGTGCTGGAAAAACACAGCAGGCCAGGCAGCATCCAAGGAGCAGGAGAATCGACGTTTCGGGCATAAGCCCTTCTTCAGGAATTACGTCAATTCTCCTGCTCCTCGGATGCTGCCTGGCCTGCTGTATTTTCCAGCACCACATTTTTCAATGTCTCTCTCCAATGGAGAGTACTCATTACTCCCAGCTTTTCTTCAGGGTAGTGCATGTGGCCATCTCTTCTGCACTGTTCACCTCCTTGGGTTGAATGCAGTTTGTTTTTAAAAATTTTCTTAACTCTACCTACTTCAGGGCAACGATAGTGCCTTTTCATTTTTTTTTAACATCCAAATGCCTCCTCGGCCTATCCAAGGGACTACGATTCCGTTTTGTTTTTCAAATTGGTGGATCCATCCAATTGATCTCAAAGCAGATTTTTTTATCCTTGTTGTCTGTTTTCTTCTTGTGTTACATTCCATTAAGGAGCAGGGCGTCGAGGTGTTCAAGGGCAGGAGCTTTATTGCTGAGCAGGCACCAAGCTTCGACTGAGCTGCCTCCCGGTGAAATGGCCGATGACGTAGCCAAGCTGTCATGTGACTGCACTCTTAAAGTGACAAGGTAAAAACAATGACTGCAGATGCTGGAAACCAGATTCTGGATTAGTGGTGCTGGAAGAGCACAGCAGTTCAGGCAACATCCAAGAAAGCAGCGAAATCGATGTTTCGGGCAAAAGCCCTTAAAGTGACAGTCCACCATAGGTGCCAAATACACAACAGACACGATGAACAGCCAGCCAAGGGTCACAGTCCTTATCGCGATCAACAACAAGGGTAGAATGAGGGATGAGCTCTGCAAGCAGATTTTGAGGAGCTTGCAAAAACATTTAAAAAGAAGGATCTCAAAAGGACATAATCTTTAGATTAATCCGAGCACCACATGTTAGTGAGTACAGAGACAGAAGGATAGTGCAGGTGAATAGATGAGCTGCTGAGGTAATTTTTGTTACGTCTATTCATGAAATGTGGGCATCACTGCCTGAAGCCAGAACTTATTGCCAGCACGAAGTTAGTGCTGAGCTGCCTTCCAGAGCTATTGAATTGTGTGTGTGTGTGTGTGTGTGTGTGTGGAGGTGGGGGGGGGGGATAGAATTATTGGAGAAGCAGGCTGTTAGGAAGAGAATTCCAGGATTTTGACTCAGAATACCAAAGGTACTAATGATTTTCTGCAGTGGATTTCGAGAGCGCATCTTGAAATGTGCTGTCGTCGTGTTTCAGTGATGAAGGAAATGAATGTTTGGAGATGAAGTATCAATCTAACAGGTTGCTTCATCCTAGATGGTGTCCAGCTTCTTAAATGTTGTTACAGGCATTCATCTGGGTTAGACAGCAGGACTCTATCACATTCCTAACTTGTACATAACAGATGGACAGGCTTTGGGGAGTCAAGGTGGGAGTTTTCATTCCAGGGTTCCTTGCCCTTGCAGCCATAATATTTATTTGGCAAGTCCAGTTGGGTTTCTTGTCAATGGTAACCCCCAGAATGGTAATGATAGGGGATTCAGCAATGGTAATGCCATTGAACAGCAAGGGATGATGGTTAGAATCTCTTTTGTTGGAGATAGTCATTGTCTGGCAATTACTACTTCTCAACCCAAACCTAGATATTGCCAACGTTACGCTGCATATGGACATGTCGCTAATGATGCTGAACATTGATAATTGCACAATGAACATCCCCATTTTCTGACCTTATGATGGAGGGAAGGTCATTGATGAAGCAACTGAAGATGACTACGGCAACTTAACCTTGTGCACTAAATGGTGAGGTTGTAGTGATGTAGCTAACGGCAAAGAGTAAAGGAGTGAAAAATATCATTGTATGGTGTATGTTTCTCTCTTCTGGCTGAAACTAAATTAACGTCTTTAAAATGTATGCACATTATTCATGGGCCCAATTGCAGATGGACCTGTGGTTTGCATAGTTCGACAGAATGTAATTTATGTCCCAGACTATAGAATAGGGCTCCATGGAAAAGCAGGGGTTTACCAACAAGCCCGTATATTTCAGCCATGTCACTGCAGTGGAGCATTATTACCCAATATGAAAACTGAAACATCTATCAAAATCTAACTTCTGACCTGACAAGATTAGAATAGAATCAGAATAGAATCAAACTTTAAAATTTAAGAGATTAACCCAAAAGGGAAGACATTCTCCACAGGAAAGAGCATGTTCTTCAGAGGGAGAAACTCAGCAATCAATGGAGAGAGAAACAGAGCCGACATTTCAAGTCCAGTATCATTCTTGTGTCAAACTCTGGAGTTTCAAAAAAAGAGTCATATTGATATCAAAAGATCAACTCTGTTTTCTCTCTCCACAGGCTTTGCCAGACCTGCAGAGTTTCTTCAGTACTTCCTGTTTTTATTTCCTGATCTCCAGTATCCACATAACTTTGCAGTAATTATAACCTTAAACTTGTGGTTGTGGTAACTAAAAAGGGATGAGAACTGGTCGGTCTCTTCATATTCCTCTATATACATGGAAACCCAAAGACAGAACTTTTAAGATAAACCACCCCTTGCATCAATGCAGTGTTTAACTGAGACCCTCAAATCAGTAATTCCCTCATTCTGTTACTAAGTGAGTTTATCTCAGCCAGAGCGATGCAGTTGGGAGAGAGAGGGGGTGGTCCCTTCAGCCTCAGTCAGATTGGTGAGTAATCTGTAACAACTCCCACGCCTGGTCACTAACCAGTGACCCCAGTGGAACAGTGTGTGCTGAGGAAGCTCTTGTACCAGACATGCTGATAGGATAGTGAAGGTGTTTGGTAAGCTTTCCTTTATTGGTCAGAGCACGGAGTATAGGAGTTGGGAAGTTATGTTGTGACTGTACAGGACATTGGTTAGACCACCTTTGGAATATTATGGTCTCCTTCCAATCAGAAGTGTGTCGTGAAATGTGAACAGGTTCAGAAAAGATTTACAAGGATGTTGCTTGGGTTGAAGGATTTGAGCTATAGGGAGAGGCTGAACAGGCTGGGGCTGTTTTCCCTGGAGCGTCAGAGGCCAAGGGGTGATCTTACAGAGGTTTATAAAATAATGAGGGGGATGGATAGGACAAATAGACAAAGTCTTTTCCCTGGGGCGGGCGAGTCCAGAACTAGAGGGCATAGGTTTAGGGTGAGATGGGAAAGATTTAAAAGAGACCTAAGGGGCAATTTTTTGATACGGAGAGTGGTACGTGTATGGAATGAGCTGCCAGAGGATATGGTGGAGGCTGGTACAATTGCAACATTTAAAAGGCATCAGGATGGGTATTTGAATAGGAAGGGTTGAGAGGGATATGGGCCATGTGTTGGCAAATGGGATTAGATTGCATTAGGATATCTAGTTGACATGGACGAGTTGGACCAAAGGGTCTGTTTCCGTGCTGCGCATCTCAAAGACTCTATGGCTCTATGTTGGGCCTGAAACACTATCCTGCAGAAATGTCCTGTAGCTAAGGTGATTGGTATCCAACAACTATCTTCCACTGTGATCTCTGACTCCAACCAGCAGAAGGTTTTCCTATTTAAGTCCAGATCAGTCCAGCTTTGCTTGGGCTCTTTGGTGCCTTACACAATTAAACGCTGCCTTGGATCAAGAGCAGTCACTCTCACTTCGCCTCTGGAGTTCAGCTTTTTTGGCCATGTTTGAACAAGGATCTTAATTAGGTCTGGGATCAAAGTGGCTCAAGCAGAACCCAAGCTAAGCATCAACGAGCAAGTTATTTCCTGCAGTATGGTGGCGACGTCTTCCATCACTTTGTTGGTGGTCAGGAGTCGACTACAAGGGCAGCAGTTGGCTGGATTGCATATCTCCTGCTTTTTTGTGCACAGGATATAGCAGCATATAATCCCTACGGTGTGGAATCAGGCCATTCAGCCCATCGAGTCCACACCAACCCATCGAAGAGCATCTAACCCAAACCTACCCCATCCCTTACATTTCCCAGGGCTAATCCACCTAGCCTGCACACCTTTGGACTGTGGGAGGAGACCGGAGCACCCAGCGGAAATCCACGCAGACACGGGGAAGATGTGTCAACTCTACACATACAAGCACCCGAAGGTGGAACTGAAACCAGGTACCCGGCACTGTAAGGCAACAGTGCTAACCACTAAATCACTGAGCCACCCTATACTTCGGCAATTTTAAACATTGTCATGCTGATGCCAGTTATAGTGAGCTAGGTGTGCAATAAATGAGCACAGATTCAAAAGAAGAAATTCGAAATGGAAATCAGAAACTGAGTAAGGCAGAAAAGATAAGAAAGGAGTTTTTTAATGATATGTGCTAAGCATTTTAATGCAAATCTAGTGAATTAGCAAGATGGGTTGTGGGCACAAATAGATTCTGGAAAGTATGATATCATAACTATTGTAGAAAAGAATGGCTCTAAGTGGAGGAATGGCAGCTTGATATCTCTGATTGTAGAGGTTTCAGATAGAATAAAGAGGGTGTCAGGCAACAAGGGAAGGTTTGCAATATTAGTTTAATAAAATCTGGCAAGGGGTGATAAGCAAGAAGGCACATCAAATGAGGACATAGAATTGAAGAAAAGAAAGGTGCAATCATTCTCTAGAAAGTAGGCAAGTTGCCAAGAATTTTAGAAATCATAGGACAGTTATTTTAAGACAGTCAGCTCTCTCAACGTTCTCTTTCACTATATTTTTCATGGGATGTGGGCATGACTGACAAGGCTAGCATTTGTTTCCCTAACTGTCCTCCAACTGAGTGGCCTGCTCAGCCATTTCAGAGAGCAGTTAAGAATCAACCGTATGTTTTGGGTCTAAAGTGACAACTAAGTCCGACCAGGCAAGGATAGCAGGTTGTTTTCCCTGAAGGAGAGTAGTGAACTTGATGTTAGTTTCATGGCACTATTACGGAGACTAACATTATATTCCAGATTTATTAATGGCCTTTGTGCATTAGTCTGGCCTCGTGATGTTAGTCAGTGATATTACTCCTCAATGTGAACGATAAACAGGGCACAGCAACCTCAAAATGCACCCAGGATCACTTTTCTAGCCATTTTGTAGTAAATCATATAAGAAAGCGGTAAATTCTGGATTGATTTTTAGAAGATAAAGCTGATAAACCGGAAGGGGAGAGCAGTTTGGTGGTGGTGATCGTCATTCGCTTGGATTTAGCATAGACATGTTAAAGGACAAAGATAAACCAAGCATACACTTTCTAAATTGGGAAAGACCAGTTTTATTAATCTGATGTAATTTGCTAAAAATGGACTGGAAACAGTTTCTTGAGGATATTTCAGTACTAGATATTCAAGAAGGAGATAAAGAAGTTTCAGAACCAATATCCTCCTACAAATAAAAACACAATTGAATTCACAAATCTCAACACCCCAAGTACCACTGCTTCGAATATGAAAGGACATACAAAGTGGAGCCTGGAACAGAGATGTATCAGGCTGACATTTAAAAGGAATGTACGAAAACAAAACTAGGAAGGGCATAAAAAAATTTGGCAAGTAAAGATGCTTTGTAAATCTTTACATAAAGAGCCAAAAAAAAACTAAGGAAAGATCAGGGCCCGTAAGAGACCTAAAAGATAATGTGTGGAACCAGGAGACAGGGGAATTGTTTATAATGAATACCTTATGCTGTTTCACAAAAAGGGAATGATGCAGACATTGCTGCCAAGAAGGACAACTGTGAAAATTGAATAGCATAAACATAACCAGAGAGAATTTATTAATGGATTTAGAATATTTGAATGTAGATAAACTAAAGTCCATGAAGTGTATATCACTCCTCTAAGAAAGCAAGGGAGGACATGGCAAAAGGTTTGACCATCATTTTCAAATCCTCTCAAATAATTTAGCAAGGTTTTTGACAATCACAGAATGAATGTTCTGGCTATGGAGGGAATGCAACAAAGATTTATCAGGCTGATTCCTAAGTTGGCAGGACTGACACATGAAGAGAGACTGGATTGATTAGGACTATATTTACTATATTAGGACTATATTAGGACTAGAGTTTAGAAAATGAGAGGTGACCCCATAGAAACCTATAAAATTCCAACTGGATTAGACAGGGTAAATGCTGGAAGGATGTTTCCGATGACTGGGGAGTCCAGAACCAAGGAAACAGAGTTTTCCATTTTGAATTGAGATGAGGAGAAATTTCTTCACCCAGAGAATGGAAAGCCGGAGGATTTCGCTGCCACAGAAAGTGGTTGAGCTCAAAACATTGAAAGCCTTTAACTAGATATTACTCTTAGGGCTAAATAGATTGAAGGGTATGGGTAGAAAACAGGAACGGGGGCTGAGTTGAATGATCAAATGTGATAGTGTTAAAAGGTGGAGTGGGCTGACTGGCCTCCTCCTGCTCCTATTTTCTATGTAACAGTGCAGAAGGAAGCCACTGAGCATGTCAGGACCCATATGGTGGACTCATCGGAAAAGTAAGAGCCTGTAGGATTCAAGGGTCATTGGTGAGTTTGATCCAAAATCGGCTCCATGTCTTTGTGTCTGACAAGCCATTTCCACCAGAGCTGTGCAGGGCTCAATCATTCACGGATCTGGTTTTTTTTTGTGGTAATATACGAGTAACTTAAATGTAGGGAACATGATTAAGACATTTGCAGTTGATGCCAAACAATTAGCTGTATGGTTGATAGTGGAGAAGTAAGTTATAGACCGCAACAATGATATCAGTGAACAGCTCAGGTGGACAAGCAAGTGGCAAATGAAATTCAAATTGCAGAAGGTGAGTTAATGCAATTGGGGAGGGCAAACAAGGTAAGAGAGTATAAAATAAATGATGGGATACCCTGAGAATTATAAAGGAACAGAGGAACCTGTGCAAGTCCTCAGATCCCTGATGGTAACAGGATAGATGAGTAAGGACTTAAGAAAGAGGAGCAGGAGTAGGCCATTCTATCCCTCAAACCTGTCCTGTCATTCAACAAGATTGCAGCTGATTCACCCCAGGCATCAAATAAAGTTACTGGATGTTTGCCTTTAGTAGTTGAGAGACAGACTGTAAGAGCAAAGAGGTTAATTAGTTCAGTCACTGCTAGATTCGTGCTCAGATTTCTGGCTGCTACTTTACAAGAAAGATGTGATCCTATTAGAGAGGGTACAGAGCTGATTTGTGAGTTGAGCAGAACTTGTTTGTCTGCTGGTGGGTCTGGAACTCGCTGTCTGAGAGGGTGTTAAAGGCAGAAACCCACCTTGCATTAAAAAGCATTTAAATGTACAATCAAATTGCTGTAAACCACTGAGCGGAAAAGTGGGATTAATCAGGCTAATTCTTTTTCAGTGGGCACAGAACGGGCCAAATGGCTTCCTTCTGTGCTATAAATTTTCTGTTTCCATGGTAACAGTGTAGTTATCTTGCCTCAAACTAGCTCAAACTCATGTTCCCTTTCCTCAAAGCTTGTATTAATACTGAATGTCAAACTGGGATACAGCGCATTGATTCCATTTTAAGATCTTCCAGCTCATATAGCCAAGGTGAAAATCCGTCACAGATGAGAGATCTCCACACAAAGCAGAGGGACACAATCCTATTGATCAGTTTGGATGTCCTTCCAAAGATTCAACAAGACAGTCAAACAGAAACAGAATTACTCTCCTAACGATGTGATTTATTAAGTTAAATTTAGTTGGACTATGAGTACCAAACAGGTCATACGGGAATGAAAATACAAACATACATATTAGGAGCAGAATAAGGCTCTCGGCCTTTCTATAGGCTCGTTGTTGATTTGTTTCTTACAAATTCCACATTCTCTTCTCCTTGTCTAACAAGAATCTATTTACTTCTGCCTTAAAAATTTTAACGGCCTGTCTCCCCACCCTTCTCGATTGGAAAAACAAAGATGTTCATTTATATAGTACCTCTCATTCCTTAGGGTATCCCAAAGCAATAAAGCACTTTTGAAGTGTAATCACTGTTGTAGTGCAGATAACATGGTAACCTTTTTTTACACACAGCAAGCTCCCATGAGCAGCAATGATTCATTTCAGTTTGAAAGCAGTTAAGAGATTAGCGAGTTTTGAGATGAGCAGTTAAGAGATAAATATTAGCCAAGGCAACAAAGACAAACTGTCTGCTGTACTTCACGTTCTTCAGCATGTGCATGGGATATTTTGCCTAAGTGGACAGATACAGCCTTAAGTTTTATAGCTTGAATCATAGAAACATACAGAACAAAAAGGACCTTCAGTCCAATGAGTCTACACCAACAAAAACCGCAGCACTCTAAATTTACATGAATCTCACTTCCAGCACTTGGCATATAGCCTTTAATGTTATGACAGAAAGATGGCGTTGCCAATAGCACAAGTGGTATGGTGGCTCAGTGGTTAGTACTGCTGCCTCACAGTGCCAGGGACTTGGGTTCAATTCTAGCCTCGGGTGACTGCCTGTGTGGGTTTCCTCTGGGTGCTCTGGTTTCCTCCCACAATCCAAAGATGTGCAGGTCAGGTGAATTGGCCATGCTCAGTTGTCCATAGTGTTAGATGCATTAGGCGGGGTAAATATAGGGCAGGGGTCTGGGTAGGTTATCCTTTGGAGGGTCAGTATGGACTTGTTGGGCCGTTTCCATACGGTAGGCAATCTAATCAGTACTGCAGTCATTCAGTAAAGCACTGAACTGTCAGCTTAAATTTTGTGTTCAAGCCTCTAGAGTGGGACTTTAATTGAAAGGTAATTTCTTTGAAAATCATGTTGACTCACCACTTTGTGATAGAAAAGAAGTGAATGGAAAATGGTCTGTTGGAATTCCATGCTTCATTCACAATTAAACATTTCTTGGCTATACCTTTTGTTTGAAACCTCCAGCACACTGTTGTTGATGGAGATTCCAAAAAAGAGCTACTTTTATTTTTATTCACTCACTGATCATTGGCTGAACCAGCATTTATTGCCCACCCCTAATTACCCGGGTTCATTTCCCGCCTCAGGCGACTGACTGTGTGGAGTGTGCACATTCTCCCCGTGTCTGCGTGGGTTTCCTGCGGGTGCTCTGGTTTCCTCCCACAGTCCAAAGATGTGCGAGTCAGGTGAATTGGCCACGCTAAATTGCCCGTAGTGTTAGGTAAGGGGTATATGTAGGGGTATGGGTGGGTTGCGCTTTGTCGGTGTGGACTTGTTGGGCCGAAGGGCCTGTTTCCACACTGTAAGTAATCTAATCTAATCTAATTAAGACTCAATGATATCACTGTGGATCTGGAGTCACATGTAGGCCAGACCAGGTAAGGATGGCAGATTTTCTTCCTTAAAGTGAACCAGATAGTTTTTTTCCCCTGACAAATGGCAAGAGTTTTGTGATCATTATTAGAATCTTATTTCCAGATTATTCTTGAATTCAAATTCCACTATTTACCAAGGCCAGATTCAAACCCAAATCCCCAGAATATTAACTGAGTCACTAGATTCCTGATGAAGGGCTTGTGCCCGAAATGTCGATTCTCCAGCTCCTCGGATGTTGCCTGAACTGCTGTGCTTTTCCAGCACCCCACTCTCGTCACTGGGTAATAGTCTAGCGATAATACCATTGGGCAATCACCTACCTTAAGTAGACATTATGGGGATAGTTCTGATGCAGCTGTATGAGGCTACATCAATGACAAACATATCTGTCCTTTGTCAAGATTAGAGTGGGGTGCTGGAAAAGCACAGCAGGTCAGGCAGCATCCGAGGAGCAGGAAAATTTACATTTCAGGCAAAAGCCCTTCATCCTCATTCCTGATGAAGGGCTTTTGCCCAAACCGTCGATCTTCCTGCTCCTCGGATGCTGCCTGACCTGCTGTGCTTTTCCAGCACCCCACTCTAATCTTGACTCTGATAGCCAGCATCTGCAGTCCTCACTCTTGCCTATATCTGCCCGTTGTGCAGGAATATTTTATTCCATAGAGTTTCGGCACAGTGTTCCAGAGAAAGACAGAAGTTACGTGCTTTCAATTGGGCTCCTGCTGGAGTTATGACAGCACCTAGTGGAATCATTGTTTTAAGGGTTCCCCACTGCAACTCCAAAATGAGGTAGGGAAGAGAGAAATAATGTATTCCTCTGTGTCTGATAGCAGTGAGAACTACAGGGGATAAACATTGATAAACATGTTATCATTTAGTTTAGTTGCTTTTCATTTGAATGGACCACATGAACGTTTGATGTATTAGTGGTTCCCTTCAGAGTGACATCTGTGCTAACTCTCCATCGCTTTCGCCTCCTTCAATTCATTCCTTCATCCACTGACCAAGTTCTTGCTTATTCTCTCTTCACGACTCGCTATCTTTTATTTTAAAAAAATCTCCTGTGTGAGAGAGGAAAAAGGGAGGAGATAGAGACAAAGGGAGAAGAATAAAGTGGGAGAGAAGGAAGAGGCAGAGAGAGGAGAGCAAGGGAGAGAGAAAAGGAAGATAGACACACAACTGAGAGAAAGGGGCATGGAGAGCTAAAAAGAGTGAAAGAATTAATATGAAAAATAAGAATTGGGGACAGCAAAAGATTGGTTCCTGGCTCAAAACTATCAGGATGTTGGTTATGAATGGAAGAGGTTGCAGACTTGTAGGTCAGCACTCAGAGTGGTCAAGTCAGGAGTTTCAGGAGAGAGAGAGAGAGACAGGGACAGCTCCACTGAACAGGCGGCGGCACAATGGAGCTGGAGGAGGCACGACTCCCCCGGGTTTTCCTCCGGACCCCGCCGGGATCCCAGCTCCTGACCCGGTGTGACAGGTCCAAGACAGGAGGGCAGTGAGAAAAGGGTGGCCGGCCCTGGGGCAGGGGCTGGGGAGGGGAGCCGGAGCTGTCAGTGGAGATGGGAGGAGATGCTGAGTGACACACAGCAGCGCAGCAATGCAGCAAAACAAAACCACCCAGAGACAGACCGAGAGCTCCGGCTCCCAATTCACATCCACACCGGGTCTAACTCCGGACTACATTTATACTCCAGTCTGGAACAAATCCCAAATTCTGCCTGATGAACTTCCCATCCAGGTTATTTTCTTTTTATTCTCAGCTCCAGTTTCATTTTGGAAAGGAGAAATCAGCAAAACGAACAATCCTACAATTCAAGCCCTTTCTGCTTTCACTTTATGCAAAGGACCTGTCTAAAACAGCAGCTCCAACTCCCGGGTCTCCCAAACGCACAGACACATACTCACAGGTCTTTAGCCGGTAGGTTCTTTCCTTCAACGATCCTCAGGAATAAGGAACTGCGTTTTGCCATGGCCAGTTCCGAAAGAAACTCCAACAGAGAGAGAGAAGTAAAGGGAGAGTCGTCCTCAAAGTTTCCTGGCGAGAGACTGAGCCAGCGCCTGGAGACAGGGTAAAGGGACAGCTCTGCGGGGTATCTCTCTCTTTCATATACACACAGACACACAAGCCCAGCCAACCTGATCAGACCAACCTCTCACTGACAAGTTACCATGTGCACTTTAATTCGGCTGCTTTCACTCAGAATGGGGCGGCACCACAGGATAGCTGAGGAACTGATTGGCCAGAAAACATCAGAAAATAGGACCACAGAACACGTTCCTTTTCTTTTGAAAAAACCGATAACCTTTAAGTCAGCAAAAGAGAGCACTCTAAGGATCAGAGGCCAGTTAGTTTCTAGTTTTTTTTCAGCTTCCTGTTTCTAATTCTATTTTTTTCCCCCTGAAAGGCACTGCAAGAAAATCAATTTCGTCTAAGCTAAAGAGCTGCCGTGTTAAATTACTGTGAAAATAGAATTGGCTCCTTAATGAGAATTTTGTCATTGAAATTCTATCTTATTAAACCTTTGGAGTTCTCTATCCAGAGGGTGTGATTGTTCAGTGCAATGGTATTTTCAAGAACAAAAACAGGGGAATTGCTGGAAAAACTCAGACACTCTGGTAGCATCTGTGGAGAGAAATCAGAGTTCAAGCTAACTCTGTTCTGAGGAAAGGTCACTCTACCTACTGAACCTTTCCAGCAATTTCTGGGGTTTTTTTTGTTTCTGCTTAACAGCATCAACAGTTCTTTCAGTTTTTGTTTACTATTTTCAAGATGTATTTTTGGGCACCAGACTGTGCTGTATGGGGTCAGAGGAAGACAGTGGAGATGAAATGTCAACACCTTAGGGAAAATCCTACGGCTTTGTTTTACTCTTTCACAGGATTAGACTTACAGTGTGGAAACAGGTCCTTCGGCCCAACAAGTCCACACCGACCCGCCGAAGCGCAACCCACCCATACCCCTACATTTACCCCTTACCTAACACTACGGGCAATTTAGCTTGGCCAATTCACCTGACCCGCACATCTTTGGACTGTGGGAGGAAACCGGAGCACCCGGAGGAAACCCACGCAGACACGGGGAGAACGTGCAAACTCCACACAGTCAGTCGCCTGAGTCGGGAATTGAACCCGGGTCTCAGACGCTGTGAGGCAGCAGAAATGTGGGCATTGCCAGCAAGACCAATATGTGTCGCCCATCTCTGAGTGCCCTCAAACTGACTGACTCTGTGGCCATTTCAGGGGGCAGTTAAGGGTAAACCACATGGCTATGGGTCTGGAGTCACAAGAAGGGGCTGCACCAGGTAGAGAAGGCAGATTTCCCTCCCTACTGGACATTAGTGAATCAGATGGCTTTTTACCATGAGTGATACATAGAAACATAGAAAATAGGAACAGAAGTAGGCCTTTGATGTAGTGGTTCTGTTCGCCGAGCTGGAAGTTTTTGTTGCAAACGTTTCGTCCCCTGGCTAGGCGACATCATCAGTGCTCTGGAGCCTCCTGCGAAGCGCTTCTTTGATGTTTCTTCCAGCATTTATAGTGGTCTGTCCTTGCCACTTCCGGGTGTCAGTTTCAGCTGTCCGCTGTAGTGATTGGTATATTGGGTCCAGGTCGATGTGTCTGTTGATGGAGTTTGTGGATGAATGCCATGCCTCTAGGAATTCCCTGGCTGTTCTCTGTCTGGCTTGCCCTATGATAGTAGTGTTTTCCCAGTCAAATTCATGTTGCTTGTTGTCTGAGTGTGTGGCTTTACAAATCTTTGCACAAACTTTGAAGTAGGCCTTTGAGCCCTTCGATCCTGCTCTACCATTCAATAAGATCATGGCTTATCATCTAACTCAGCACCCAGTTCCTGCTCTCTCTTTCATCCCTTTGATCCCTTCAGTCCTAAAAATTACACATAATTTCTTCTTGAAAACATTAATGTTTTGCCCTCTGTGGAAAGAATTCCACAAACTTACCACTTCCTTACTTATTATTAGCATTATTTATATTCTAGATGTGTGAAGTGAATATTAATTCCATGGGCTTCACGATTTGAACCTATCTCCCCAGAGCACTAAGTGGGGCCACTGGTTTACTTAAAGTGCCAATACATACTGACCCTTGGGTTATCAGAGAGTGGAGCAGATTCCAGGATTGTATGAGCTATGTTTCCTCATTCTTATGTTTTTATTGAACAGATTTGGGGGCGGCACGGTGGCACAGTGGTTAGCACTGCTGCCTCACAGCGCCTGTAGACCCGGGTTCAATTCCCGACTCAGGCGACTGACTGTGTGGAGTTTGCACATTCTCCCCGTGTCTGCGTGGGTTTCCTCCGGGTGCTCCGGTTTCCTCCCACAGTCCAAAGATGTGCGGGTCAGGTGAATTGGACAAGCTAAATTGCCCGTAGTGTTAGGTAAGGGGTAAATGTATGGGTGGGTTGCGCTTCGGCGGGTCGGTGTGGACTTGTTGGGCCGAAGGGCCTGTTTCCACACTGTAAGTCTAATCTAATCTAAAGATATCTTGGGCTGGAGTTTGGAAACCTGATACCTGAATTGCTTCTTCATCCTGATCCCACATTATGTCAACTTTAGTGTCACAACATGCAGACAACACAGCCTGGGTGGGAGGGGGATGTGGAGCTGTGAGGAGAATGTAGAAATACTCTAATGTGATTTGGACAGGCTGAGTGAGTGGGCAGTTACATTACAGATGCAGTATAATGTGGATAAATGTGAGGTTAGTAAAAACAGATTATGATCTGAATGGCGACAGATTGGGAAAGGGAGAGGTGCTGAAAGTAAGTGTTGCAGGTAAGCAGGTGCTTTAGGAGGTGAATGGTGTTTTGGCCTATGTAGTGTGAGGATTCAGGTACAAGAGCAGGGATGTGTTGGTATAATTGGTACCACACCTGGAGTACTGTGTGCAATTTTGGTCTCCTTATCTGAGAAAGGATGGAGGGAATGTAACAAAGGTTTACCAGATTGTTTCCTGGGATGGCGAGACTGATGTGAGGGGATAATGGATTAATTAGGATTCTGCTCATTGGCATTTAAAAGAATGAGGGCAGACATGTGGGATGGGTCTGATGGAATGGCCTTTTTATCCAGTCAGCCAGGAAGATGATGGATCAACTCTCCATGACCTGAAGCATTGTTTTGTAAACATGGGAGCAGGTTTAGTCTATGGTCCCATATTTGGTTTCATGGGGGCAACCAGCACAGCCTGAAGGACCATTCCTGGCTTGCAGCATCTGAGGTGAACCTTAGGCTAAACTTGCTCCCATGTTTACAAAACTGTGCTTCAGGTGCTGCTGGACTGGGTCATGGAGAGTAGATCCATCACCTTCCTGGCTGGCTGGATTAAAAGGTCATCCCATCAGACCCATCCCACACATCTGTCCTGGCTTGCAGCATCTGAGATGAATCGAAATGGCCTTTAAGTATGGTGCCAGAGCCTTCAAACCTGGTAGGTCCATCAGCGGTGAGAAGGATCAGTAGCCCTTGCAACTCACCAAATAATTTACGCAGCATCTCACTTGAAGAGATAATGAGCTAAAACCCGTGTGATTGTATGAGATAACAATCTAACCTTACATCTTTAGACATAGTTAAATATGACACCATCCAACATCCTCACCCCCATGCTTCATCTTCAGAATTAGTAATCACATTAAAATGTACAAGGTTCAGGATGGCACAGTGGTTAGCACAGCTGCCTCACCGCGCCAGGGACCTGGATTTGATTCCAGCCTCGGGTGACTGTCTGTGTGAAGCTTGCACATTCTCCCTGGGTCTGCATGGATTTGCTCTGGTTTTCTTCTACTGTCCAAAGATGTGCTGGTTAGGTGGATTGGCCATGGGATATTGTCCATAGTATGCAGGCTAGATGGATTAGCCATGGGAAATGTAGGGAGTGGGATGCTCTTTTCAGGGTCGGTATGGACTCGATGGGCCAAGTAGCCTGCTCCCACACTGTAGGGATTCTTATATCCAGCAGGGACTGGATATGGTGGATACCAGGGAAATGTTTTTTTTCTCCTGGGGACAGAGTAGAACTGGAAGAGATAGTTTGGGATTGAGAGGCCTCCCTTTAAGATGGAGAGAAAGAGGAATAGTTTTCTCTCAGAGGGTCATTACAATGTGGAATCCTTTTATGTAGGAGTGCAGACAGGAATCTTGAGCTGAGACCTCAATGAGAGCAGCCATGATCTTGTTGAATAGTGGAGCAAATTTGAGGCCAATTGGCCTACTTCTGTGTCCAACTCCAATGTTCCCACCTCTAGCACCCACAGTATTTTGTGTTTGTTATTTTACATTCTGTTGATTATTTTTGTTTAAGACTGATCACAGTCAATTAGAGAATAATCATTTTTTTTCTTTGATAATCCTGCAGGTGACAGCTATGGTAGCTGTAAGGTGTGTTTGGGCACATTACTGTCTGGAAAGTACCACACAGGCTTCTCACAGGCCATAACATACAAGGCACTGTGACAGCACTTATGCACAAAACGTATGCAAAAGGCACCATTCATTGGAGTAAATAGACTGCACCCAGCTCATTGCAGAGGGAAGATTGGCTGGCAGTATATGGGTCATCAATGTGAAAGCCCCATTTGGCAATGTTGGCTGCCATACTGGGAGTGAGAATGAGATGGAAAGATCTGCCCTCTGTTTCAGCACATTCCCTCTGGAGAGAGGCTGTGAAAATCATCTCTACACACACGTCCCCTCCCCCTGCCCCTTCCCCTCCTCCTCCCTACTCCCATTGGGTTCTGGTGCTAAATTAATTTCCTGACTCTGAGCATCAGTTCTTCCTTTACCACTTTATCACAATGTCTCTCTAAATATTTTCACTGCAAAACTGCAGAATCAACTTAATTTCTAGTAATGATGCAACCTATCAGAATAGTCAATTTTGAAAGTGGAGAAAATTAATGTTAAAATACAAGTGTTCTATCATTGCAATACATATTCATAACCTTTTTATAAAATCCAACTTGTTCTTAAAAAAACTGGATAAAGCTGGCAGTTTGGAGGTTGGCTGTGTAATCAGCTCAAATAATCAGTTAATCTCTGTCAGAGTTTCCTCTGGAGGTGATAAGGATATTTTGAAATTTAGTGAGGAATGAATCAGTCAGTGATTGGAAAGGAGCAGACTTAGAATTGTTGTCAGCAGGGACATCAAGGAGGGAAAATGAATCCCAGGTTTGGAATCCATCACTTACATGAACCAAGTCTCAAGAGATTACACAGCCATTATAACTGTGATCTATGTAATGCATTTTTAAATATATATTTAATTGATTAGGGTGTGGGGAGAGGTTGAGAAGGAGAGTCTTTCAAGGAATTGAACCCATACTGTTAGCATCACTCAGCAGTTGTCTAGCCAATTGAGCTAACAGCATCACTAACAGCTGAAAGGATATAATTGAAAAGAAAGATGCAATGGGAAAGGATTGGCAATAAAAAAAACTGTATTTGCGCCACTGGGCACACTGGTGTCTTTCAGAGTGGTTGGAATTCCATCTGTTACTCTGATGTGGTGCACCATGTGTAGAACTCACCCCATAGCTCCTTACAATACAACTGTTCACATTTCAACTATCTGACCCTGAGGCCCTCCACTCACAAAATGGAAAGCAGCATCTCAGCTTGACCTGCCTCTATTCACTGCACATACCTGCTGCCCTTAGACTATAGGCACGTGCAAGCCCATTTTCAAGAAAGAGGTAAACATAGCCTTAGATTGAAAGGGATCAAGGGGTAGAGAACAAAGCAGGAATATTGTGCTGGATGATCAGCCATGATCATGTTGAATGGTGGAGTAGGTTTAAACTGCTGAATTGTTTCCTCCTGTTCCTAATTTCTGTGTTTCTATGATTCCTTAAACCCTCCCACCATTCAGGATGACCCTATAGACTGATACAGAGATGATTTTGGTCATAGAAGGAGAACTGCCATCACAGCCTTTTCCGACCTGCAAATCCTGGTACTACTTCTCACTGTTTCCCAACGGAAGAAACTGTAAACAGGATGGTTTAAAAAAGTGCAGGAAAATGACTCAGTACTCCATTTTCCAGATCTGCACGAATACTAAATATGACACAACTGCAATTATCAGAGTTAACCCTTCAAGACAGATATATAGAATCTCAAAACCCTGCAAGTTGCCAAATGGGAATAATGCTGTAAAACCGATGGAAAATGCCAACCATCTCAGACAGTCAATGTAAGCGCATCCTGATTTCATTGTGACTTGGATCAGTTGAGTGAGTGACAAATGCATAGCAGATGAAGTATAATATGGAGAAATAAAAGATTACCCACTGTGGCAGCAAAAAAAGGAAGGTAGATTATTATCTGAGTGATGATAGATTGGGAAAGGGGGAGAAGTGACGATACCTGAATGTCCTTGTACACCAGTCACTGATGGTACCTCAGGTAGTAAAGAAGCTACATGGTGTGTCAGCCTACATAGTGAGAGGATTCGAGTACAGGAGCAGGGATGTCTTGTAGCAATTGGCAAACGGAGCGGCAGATGGAGTTTAATTTAGATAAATGTGAGGTGCTACATTTTGGAAAGGCAAATCAGGGCAGGACTTATACACTTAATGGTAAGGTCGTGGGAGTGTTGCTGAACAAGGAGACCTTGGAGTGCAGGTTCGTAATTCCTTGAAAGTGGAGGTGCAGGTAGGCAGTGAAGAAGGCATTTGATATGCTTTCCTTTATTGGTCGGTGAATTGAGTATAGGAATTGGGAGGTCATGTTGCAGCTGTACAGGACATTGATTAGGCTACTTTTGGAATACTGCATTTAATTCTGGTCTCCCTGATATAGGAAGGATATTGTGAAATTTGAAAGGGTTCAGAAAAGATTCACGGGGATGTTGTCAGGGTTTGAGCTATAGGGAGAGGTTGAATAGGCTGGGGCTATTTTCCCTGGAGCACCGAAGGCTGAGAGGTGACCTTATAGAAGTTCATAAAATCATGAAGGGCATGGATTGGGTGAATAGCCAATTTGTTTTCCCTGGGGTAGGGGAGTCCAAAACTAGAGGGCATAGGTTTAAGTTGGGCAGGGAAAAATTTGAAAGGAACTGAAGGGACAACTTTTTCCTGCAGATTGTGGTGTGCGTATGGAATGAGCTGCCAGTGTAAGGGGTGGAGGCTGGTACAATTACCACAGGCATTTGGATGGGTATATGAATAGGAAGAGTTTTGAGGGGCATGTGCAAAATGCTAGCAAATTGGACTAGATTATTTTTGGATAGCTGGTCAGCTGAACAGGTTGGACCAAAGGGTCTGTTTCCATACTGTACTGTACATCTGTATGAATCTAAATGTACAGGGTGACACCTGCAGCATTGAGTACAGTTTTGGTCTCCGTATCTGAGGAAGGATTTTCTGGCAATGAAGACTGATTTCTGGGATGGCAGAACTGACGTATGAAAAGACACTGGATTGGTTAGAATTATATTCACTGGAGTTTCAAAGAGTGAGGGGGCAATCTCATTGCAACCTGTAAAACAGATCTGAACAAAGAACTGGATCAGAAATGGTTGCCAACTGTGATTGAATCTATTTCTGGAGGTTTCATCACGTCTGTCCCCTATGTTATAGGCAAGACTGTTGGGCTGGTGGTCAAACATCATCAAATTGGTTCATGAGTTTTTTTTGCCCCATTGGCCTAAGAGGGATGCACTGGCCACCTAATGGCTACAACATGGGGGAGAATAGATTCAATCGCGGTTGGCAACCATATCCTGATTGCGAGGCCTTTATACAGATCTGACATCAATACTGTTCACCACAACTGACCAAGGTTTGAGATGCAGGGAATGAGTTATAAGATGGCTGCATATGATTTTGTTTTCATGCAAACATGGGGATTGCTGGCTAGGCCAGCATTTCCCATCCTTAATTGCCCAGAGAACAATTAGGAGGTAATCATATTGCTGTGAGTTTGGATTCATCTGTAGGCCAGACCAAATAAAGACAGCAGGTTTCTTTCTCTAAAGAACAGTAGTGAACCAGGTGGATTTTCATGAAAATTGACAGTGTTGCCGTGAGGTTGGATATCTTTATTCCAGATTTTTTTATTGGATTAAAATGATAGCTTCTATATATATATATATATATATATAATATATATGTGTGTGTGTCTGTGTGTGTGTGCCTTCATAACATTATTAATACAAACAGAAAGTGTTAGAGAAACTCAGCAAGTCTGAAAACATTCGTGGAGTGAGAATCACAGTTAATATTTCAAGTCCAATAAACAGTTCTGAAGAAGGGTCACTGAACTCGAAACATTAACTCTGTTTCTCTCTCATTCAGACCTTCTGAGTTCCTCCAGCACTTTCTGTTTTTATTTCCAATCTCCATCACCATGCTATATCCTACTTCTATCCTGAGATCATCAGCCTTGCATTCCTGGTTACGAATCCTTTAACATTATTGCTGGATCACCATCTTCTCAATAATTTCCATGACCAAGGAGACTGAACAGCAGATTAGGAATCAGACTATGATGTAAGGAGAGAGGGACCTTGTGAAGTAGTGATAGTGCACCTACCTCTGAGCCAAGAAGCACAGATTCAAGTCCCATTTGCCCCTGATCCTGAACAGTTTCATAATTTAAGGACAACGGACAGCTTTCAGATAGTGTTTTCCTAATTCACCCATGGGACTGGGCATTACTGGCTAGGCTAGCATTTATTGCCTGTCCCTAATTGCCCAGAGGGCAGTTAAGAGTCATCCATGTTGCTGTGGGTCTACAATAACATCTTGACCAGACCAGGTAAGGATGGCACTTTCCTTCCCTAAAAGGCATTAGTGAACCAGATGGGTCTTTCCAACAATCAACAATGGATACATGGTCATCATTAAGTCCTTGGTTCCAGATTTGTTTTTAATTGAATTCAAATTCCTGCCATGGCAGGGATTCAAACTCCAGGTCCCCAGAACATCACCTGGGTCTCTAGATTAATGGTCCAGCGATAATACCACTTGGCCATCACCTCCATGAAGGAAGTGTTTCTTCAGCTTAAAATAACCGAAAAAAAAAACCCGATGTGACAGCCTCTACCATTGACTCCAGCTACACCACCTTAATTCATAAGAGAGGAAAGGAACATTAGATTTCTCATGTTCTCAGGTCATTTCAATATGTTTCATAATTAATTAAATACTTTTGAAGTGCAGCCAACTTGTGCGCAGCAAGATACTAAACACAGCTATAAAGTTTACAATCAGATATTATATTTGAACAATGTTGTTTGAGAGATAAATATTGCCTAGGATGATGGGTAAGGACCCCTGTTCTTTTTTAAACTTGTACCATGGGGTCCTTCACAGTCACCTTGGAGGGTAGGTGGGCCCTCATTTTAAAATCTCACCCAAACTGCACGTGGTCGGCAGCCTGGCTGATGTGTTCAAGGCTGTGTACTACAGCAACCACAAAGTCTGAATTCAGAGCTGAGAATACTGAGCCATGACTAGTACAGAGAAGGTGAGTAAGTAGATAAATTTCACAGAAGGAGGGCAAAAGGAAGCAAAGAAATACAAGTGTTACAACAAAAACAAATGCTTTGTTTAAAAGGATTGTAAAAGGGAGCACAGCAATGGATGAGGTGACATTTGAGTTAGCATAGGCTTTAATACCATATTCACTATTATAACTGTAATCACACTGGAAGATCAAACAATGGCTCTATATTGAAGAACAGGAAAGTTCTCCCCAAAGTGTTGGCTAACATTTACCTCTCCACCATAAAAGCTACAAATAGCTGTTCCACTTTTCATCTCATCATTTTTAGCAAGACCTTTCTCTCCATCTGTCAACATCTGCTGTTTCCTGACATTACAGCACTGAATACCGTTTGAAAAATATTTTATTGGCTGTGTGAGAATTTTCTTTACAGTGTTTTAAAGCACCTCTGCATTCACAAAATGTCTCAATTCCAGCTTCCAGCTCTTTCAGCAGCTTTGTTTACATTTCCCAGAGTCCACACCCAGGTTTAAGCAATTGAGCATAGTGAGAATCTATAGTAAACAGGCTGACATAATCAAACACCGAACAATTGGGCACCACACCCAGGATCCTTTTTGAATCAGGCTTCAAGGATAATTAGAGGGTCCCCATCCAGAGGCACTGAGTGCTGTGCAGCCAAACCCCAGCAGCCCACATGGGGACCACTATAAGCCATTCTGTAAAAAGATAGCTTTATGGGATCCTACGTCACCCACTGCAGGCCCCTCTTTCTCACCTCACCCCACCTTATGGGAGACCTGCTATATTTCCTCTGTCCTGCCCCTCAGAATGGATGATTCTCCCGTCAGGCCTCATCGAGCATTGTAAATCAGATCCTCCTGTGAAAATGGTCTGGCCCTCTCTTTGGTGACATTGATAAACATTGAATTCACGACAAACTCCTCACCCCTGCCAATGACCCCTCTCCTCTCCCACATCAGTAATTACAGAGATTCATACAATAATTGTGCATCACATTAGTCAGGCTGTGTATGGCTGTCCACATATCAGTCATTGCCCTTTTATAAAGCAAAGAAATGGAGATGGGCTGCTTTATCTTCTCATAATAAAGTGGGAACCAGTCAACACAACAGTCATATTTTGATTGAGCCTGGCATTGGAATTTGATTAAACTCTGTAGTTTGTATACAGCTGTTACATTTGCCTGCCCCAATATTCCAATTTGGCCAAGCTAGTCTCCAAGCTTGCGAACATAAGCTCATCTGAAACTCTGCCTCCGTTGTTTGTAACTCTCACAGGTTTGGTTCAGTCACTACCCCTATGCTCACTGATCTGCTAGGGCAACCCATTTGACTAGGCTGCAATTTTAAAATGGTTGACGTTAGCTTCAGGTTCATTCAACTCCTGCCCTATCTGTGTAATCCTGTCATCTCCTCAAACCCCATAACCCTCTGAGATCTCTGAGTTCCTCCAGCTCCGGCATCTTGAGCAACCTCCATTTTTATCCCTATCATTAGCAACCTTGGATCACTGGGAAGTTCTGAAATCCCCTCACTAACCCTTTCTGCCACTCTGGCTGTATCTCACCTTCCAGATGTCCCTTAGAAACTACCTCTTTAACCAAGCTCAACATGTCTTAACTTTGCCTCAAATAAAAGCAAAGTACTGCAGATGCTGGACATTTGAAACAAAAATGGGGTTAACGGTTCAAGTCCAATCTTCTTCAGATCTGAACTTACAATGTTGACTCTGTTTCTCTCACCAAAGGTTCTGCTAGACCTGCTGAGTATCTCCAGTACTTCTGTCTTTGTTTCTAATATAGGGTTAGGTGGCTCATTGTCAATTTAGTCAAAGAGGCCTACAGCACAGGTAAAGGCCCTTCAACCCATCGGGTCTACACTAGCTAAAAAAACCAGCTAAATATTCTAATTCCTAAATCCGCTAAGTCTTCTAAAAACTACTGTTGAGCACCTTCACATGTCTTATCACATTGAAAGCACTATATAAATGCACATTGTTGTTGTCCTCCGGTTTTATTTTTACACTGAGGGCAGGTCAGCTCCCTCTACAGTTTTCAGGAGGCATCTTCTTAGTTGATAGCACATGGTCAAAAATGGGTGCAACTGTCAAGGAAACGGGAGCTTTCATCCTGTAAATCCTGGTGACCTTTTACTACTACCTCTTTGTTCCATTTTATGTTGCTTTAAATTTAATGCCATGTTGCGGAAATATCAATCAATTAAACGTAATACAGCAAACATTAAACAGGATGTAAAACAAATGGGAACACAAGATAAAAAAAAGAAAATTGTTTTTGTTCGTTTTGTTAAGGGACGTCTACTACACAGTCCATGTTGGAACTGATAAAAGGTTATTGGCTCTGACAGTGCATTGGAGGCCCATCTGGAAATGAGTTGGGGAGTAAGGCAAAATATTCTGCATTTGTCTGAGGTATTTAATGGTACATCTGGATTTGAAAAAGAAGAACTTCCATTCACACACGACTTCTCACAACCTCCAACAACTCAAAGCCACTCTGCAGTGAATGAAGTACTCTTTTGTCACTGTTATAAAGTAGGAAATGCAGCAACCAATTTGCTCATAGCAGGCTCCCACAAACAGCAATGAGACATTGGCCAGATAATCTGTTATCTCCAGATGGTAATTGAGGGGCAAATATTGGCTAGGGCATCCTGGAAATCTCCCCAGCTCTTAGAATCTCCACAGTGGTGGTGGTGGGGGGTGGGGGAGGTGAAGGGGAACAGGAACAGGCCATTTGACCAATATTGAGTCCACACTGACCCTCTGACGAGCATCTCATCCCCCTACCCTTCCCATGGCAAACCTAACGAACCTGCACACTATGTGCAATTTAGCATGGCCAATTCACCTAACCAGCACATTTTGGACTGTGGGAGGAAATTGGAACACATGGAGGAAACCCGCACAGACACAGGAGAATGTGCAAATTCCACACAGACAGTTGCCTGAGGTTGGAATTGAACCCAGATCCCTGGCACCGTGAGGCAGCAGTGCTAGCTGCTTGTGCCACCATCAATGAGGATGAGCTTAAAGCCTACACTGCTCTTCATTGATTCCTCCCTCGATGTCCAATGGCTGAAGTGAGGAGCCAGGAGGGATACTGTTCTGCAGCAATGGAAAGCAAAAACAAATGAGGCATGTCTGCTGGTGGGACTTGAACCTTTCGGCTTGGAGCTGAGAGGGTCACCAACTGAGTCGCCACAGACAGGTAAGGGAAGGTGTGGGATAATTGGTACAAAGGAGATTGGGGTTGCAGTTAATAGTGTCACAGCCAAATTAGGTTCTTCAGAAAGCATCCAACAGGAATTGGCTCTCTCTGTGACTCTCTTCCCTATTCTTCCTCCTCCTCCTCCTAATTGTCATGCAGCGGATGGCAAGAGCTATAGCCTCTTGATGGTTACGTAGTGTGGCTCAGAGCACTGTCAATCTCAGTGTGCTGTCAGAACGATTTTGTCAGCAGATGTTGCTTGAGCATGCCAATAGTATGCTTTATCTTATCTCATGAGGTGGCAGGACTCTCAGGTGTGTGTGTGTATGTGTATGTGTGTTTTCCCTACCAACAGCCATTTGGTGTTCAGGGGGTTGCCCTTCTGCCCACAGCCACACTGTGGATATGGGTTGGGGGGTGTTGACTCTCTTTTGGATTGGGTAAATGATAGAGTTGATATGTTGACCCACTGTGCCCAAATGGCACCACTGACTTCAAGTCAGTGTTGACAATGAATGACATTAAGTTTTGCCTGCTTTGCAGGTCTCCAGCAGATGTTAGCTGCACACACACCAACTCATTCATTACATGGCATCTGGTGCGACTCCTGACTGAATTGTATGCCACCTGCATCAAAAGCCTTCATGGTCCTTGAACTTTGATAAAAGCTGCTCCCAAGCCTGGTTTCCTAACCTGTCAGATGTAGTTAACTCTTGCTGCAGCCTGTGACCCTCTTTGCTGCACCTTTCCCCACCACTGTGCTGTCTACAGTATGCCTACAGTATGCTGTTGCTGTTACTGCTACTGATGGTCATCTAAACCAGGTCTGTGGTCCAGTGTAAGACAACCTGAAGTGCCAATGTGACATGACTTCTTGGGTAAAATATCATGGCCAGTATAATATGGACTGGGTGTGTCCCATATAGCTCATATTATGTGTGTACTACAAAGATCTGGGTTCTTGTTGAGACAGATGTCTTGAGGTTTATTAACGACACAAATTATTTACATTGCTACAATATCACAAACATATGCATATAATCTTGGTTCTGCGCTGATTGGTTAATTTTACTGACTGAATACAACAGTGATCCCAGAGCATAGAGAGGGAGTGACTGAAAGTGAGGAGAATCACATTCTGAGCTGTCTTAAAGGTACAGTGTCTGGAGGCGATGTTATTAAACAACAGGCAGCACCCATCCAAATTCTGACCCATAAAAGCTGTAAAATACAGAAATCAGTGTCTGACTATACATACAGGCGGTCCCCAGGTTGTGAACTGATTTTTGAGTCTGTTTGCAAATCAATTTATATGCAAGGGCAGAAAACAATGAAGGACAATATAAAATAGTCATTTGTGAGAACAGGAAACATTTGTATGTCAAATGTTTAAAATTACACTGCTGAATGGGATCCCCTTTGTAAATCATGGAGCTCCTGTATTCCAAACAAACCCTCTCCCTGCGGGAGATAAGAAAGCAGCTGGGAGTGCTGGCTATTGCTGTCTTCCTCTGACTTTTAACGAGTGCCATGAATTGTTCTCGTATTATCACTGGCTTTGAACAGCAAAGTTCCAGAAAGCCTGAGGAACCCAGGGAGGGGGCTGTGTACACGTTAAATGGCAGCTCAAATATCACTGCATTTCAGTGGTTTCCAAACTCACATCAATATCCTGCTTCTCCAGGAGGGGAGCTGTGTACACGGCTTTCCGGAGACAGTTCTGCACACGCTAAGCAGTTAAACCTGAAAGTTGGCACTTTGGCCAGACAGGCATTTTTAAAACTGAAAGAACTGAGGATGCTGGAAATCAGAAACATAACCAGAAATTGCTGAAAAAGCACGTGTGGAGAGAAGTCAGAGTTAACATTTTGGGTCCAGTGACCTTTCCTCAGAACTGGTCATTTTTAATCTGGTTCTCACCTTCTGCACATAAACCCACATTTCTCAATGATAGTATCCCAGCACAAACTATCGCTTTTGCTCCAGGGACCTAAGTACACAAATAAAACTATTAATATCTAAACTACCTATTTGTAGAATTAATAATCAACATTATGCAAATTGTATTTAAATCTTGTGACACTTCAACAGTTTGGTTTAGTTGAGGTTTTATAAAAGCAAGCTCCTTTCCCATCTCCCCAAATGTTCACTGAGATAGATCAGTCATTTGGAAGCTGATAATGACAGTACAGATTTAGAATTTTAGACAAAAAATACAATGGGAAAATGAATAAGAATGCTCTTGTGCAACATACAGTAATGATCGGGGGCTTGCTTTCTCGTCAAATCACAATAATCCCAGTAATCTCCAGACCCACAACAATATGGTTGACTCTCTACTGCCCTATGAAATGCTGAGCAAGCCATTCATTTCAAGGTCACCTAAGGATGGCCAATAAGTGCTGGCCAGCCAGCGACAGCTATGTCTCATGAGTGAATAAAACAAAATCTCCCCTTGGAGGGAAAGAAGGGACTGGTGATGAACTGAACCTAAAGGTTACCAAATCTCAGGTGAGGTTAAGAAGGCAAGGCCTTCATGGTGATCGCTGTTGGTATAGGAATTGAACCAAAACTGTTGGTGTCACTCTGCATTGCTAACCAGCTGAGCTAACTGAGCACTTGTTACTTAGTAGACTGGTGGAAGCACTGATAATTAATTACTGAAAAAGGAAATTGGATGGACATTTGTGAGAAATAACCTAGCCAGACCACGGGGATAGAGCAGGCGAATGGACTTGACTAAATCTCTCCACAAAGAGTTGGCATAGATTCAACTGAACAGCTCAGTGGGCCAAATGGCTTCCATCTGTGCCATAATGTTACTATGTTTCAATATGCCTAAGATGTATCCTGATCTGTTGGCATTATTTCCAGTTCTTTTCCTCCCTCCTCTTCACTCTGACAGTTACAGCAACTAACAGGAAGAATTGCTGCACAAGAAACAGGAATAGATCAGATAAAGGAAGAGAGTGCAAGAGATGAAAAGTGGAGAAGAGAGAAGTCAATGAAAGAGAATCAGACACGAAGGTAAACAGAGAAAAGAGGAAGAGGAAACTGATGCAAAGCAAGTGAGAGAAGGAGAATCAGAATAAGAGATATGAGC
This sequence comes from Hemiscyllium ocellatum, assembly GCF_020745735.1. NCBI lineage: Eukaryota > Metazoa > Chordata > Chondrichthyes > Orectolobiformes > Hemiscylliidae > Hemiscyllium > Hemiscyllium ocellatum. The sequence goes on from NC_083431.1 coordinate 44,409,628, forward strand.
AAGGCTGACAATTCAGTCAGATTTGCAGATACAGAGTCATAGAGTCAGAGAGATGCGCAACATGGAAACAGGCCCTTCAGTCCAACTCATCCATGCTGACCAGATATCCTAACCTAACGTAATCCCATTTGCCAGCACTTGGTCCATATCCCTCTAAACCGTTTCTATTCATATACCCATCGAGATGCCTTTTAAATGCTGCACTTGTACCAGCCTCCACTACTTCCTCTGGCAGCTCATTCCATACACGTACCACTCTCTGCATGAAAACATTGCCTCTTAGATCTCCTTTATATCTTTGCCCTCTCACCCTAAACCTATGCCCTCTAATCTGGATTCCCCCCACCCTAGGGAAAAGACTTTCTCTATTTATTGTATCCATGCCCCTCATGATTTTATAAACCTCTATAAGGTCATCCCTCAGCCTCCAATGCTCAAGTGAAAACAGCCCCAGCCTATTCAGACTCACCCTATAGTTCAAATCCCCCAACCTTGGCAACATCCTTGTAAACCTTTTCTGAACCCTTTCACAACTTCCTTCCAATAGGAAGGAGGCCAAAATTGCATGCAATATTCCAAAAGTGGCCTAACCAATATCCTGTACAGCCTAAACATGACCTCCTGACTCCTGTACTTAATGCTCTGACCAATTAAAGAAAGCATACCAAACACCTTCTTCAGTACTTGTCTACCTGTGACTCTACTTTCAAGGAATTATGAACCTGCACTCTAAGGTCTCTTTGTTCAGCAACAGTTCCCAGGACAACAACTCACTAGAACGAAGGACCCGATACCCAACATGAACAAAACTAATGTAGTGTACAAAATACCATGCAAGGACTGCACAAAACACTATATAGGACAAACAGGAAGACAGCTAACAATCCGCATACATAAACATCAACTAGCCACGAAACGACATGACCAGCTATCCCTGGTAGCCACACACACAGACAACAAGCAACATGAATTCGACTGGGACAACACCACTATCATAGGGCAAGCCAGACAGAGAACAGCCAGGGAATTCCTAGAGGCATGGCATTCATCCACAAACTCCATCAACAAACACATCGGCCTGGATCCAATATACCAACCACTACAGCGGACAGCTGAAACTGACACCCGGAAGCGGCAAGGACAGACCACTATAAATACCGGAAGAAACATCAAAGAAGCGCTTCGCAGGAGGCTCCAGAGCACTGATGATGTCGCCTAGCCAGGGGACGAAACGTTTGCAACAAAAACTTCCAGCTCGGCGAACAGAACCACAATAGTTCCCAGGACTTTCGCATTTAGTGTATAAGTCCTGCTAAGATTTGCTTTCCCAAAATGCAGCACCTCGCGTTTATCCACATTAAACTCCATATTCCAGTCCTCAGCCTATTGGCCCATTTAATCAAGATCCTGTCTAAGGTAACCTTTTTCACTGTCTACTACACCTCCAATTTTGCTGTCATCTGCAAACTTACTAAGTATACTTCCTCTGCTCACATTGAAATCATTTATATAAAGGATGAAAGGTAATGGACCCAGCACCAATCCTTGTGGCACTCCACTGGTCACAGGCCTCCGGTCTGAACAGCAACCCTCCACCACCACCCTCTGTCTTCTACCTTCGAGCCAATTCTGTGTCCAAATGGTTAGTTCTCCCTGTGTTCCATGAGATGCTAACCAGTCTCCCATGGGGAACCTTGTTAAAAGCCTTACTGAAGGCCATATAGATCATGTCTACTGCTCTGCCCTCATCAATCCTCTTTGTTACTTCTTCAAAAAACTCAATCAAGTTTGTGAGACATGATTTCCTACACACAAAGCCATATTGACTATCCCTAATCAGTCCTTGCCTTTCCAAATACATGTAAATCCTGTCCCTCATACTAGTATTCTGAGTGAGTTAGAGTGAGATAGGAGAATTTAGCTTTGGTGGGAGACTAATGAGAATATATTTGAGAGCCTGTGTGGTTATACATCAAGACCTGGTCCATACCCCAGTCTGTGCTGAGATCCCAACTGGAATAAAGTTGGAGCAGTTGAAATTCAAGTTGCCAGGGTTGGAAGGTTTGTGCTGAATAAGCTGGGCTATTTTCCCTGGAGTATCGGAGGCTGAGGGATGATCTTATAAAGGTTTATAAAATCATGAGGGGTATAGATTAGGGTAAATAGTCAAGGTTGTTTCCACACCCCCCCTATCCCCCAAGATAGGGGAGTCCAAAACTAGAGGGCATAGGTTTAAGATGGGTGGGAAAGATTTAAAAGGGACGAAGGAACAACGTTTTCATGGAGAGAGTGGTGCGTGCGTGGCATGAGCTGTGTGAGTAGGTGGTGGAGGTGGGTACAATAACAACATTTAAAAGGCATCTGGATTGATACTGCAAAGGAAGGGTTTAGAGGGATATGGGACAAATGCTGGCAAATGGGACTAGATTAATTTAAGATGTCTGATCAGCATGGATGAGTGGGACCAAAGGGTCTGTTTCTGTTCTGTACATTTTGAGGTGGCCTTGGTAACATTTGTTTAAAACTGGGCAGAATTTCGATCAGATGTTTGCTGTGTAGTAGTTGCTGCTGACATGTGTGTTGGTGCAGATACTGCACAAGACGAGGATCAGATGAGATGGTGATGCCCTCTGTTGTCCAATAGCATGATGACACACTCTTGTCCTTGAATGCAGATTGGTCACTTGGATTATTCAGTGAATTATCAGTCCATTAGACTAGGATCTGACAAGAATCATTGGCTCCAGAAAAGAATTGGCAAAATATTGGCAGAGTGAATAATATTTGTTAAATTAATACTTACCAAGATAATACACTGATAGAAAAAAAACCCATCATTTTGTACCCCACTTCAAGTTATTTCTTGACTCCAGAACAGAATGTTAAAAGGTAAGTTTGTGGCTGACACCACTGTCAGGGAGGGAGTTCTTCACGACAAAGGATGTGTAATGTCCAAAATCAGACCCTGGGTGTACAGGCAGAAACTCTGGAATTGTTCATGTGACACTTAGATTGTGTGCTGTGGAGGAGTCCTCGGTTTCTTTGGAAGGAGGATGAGGTGGTGTGAAAGCCCTCTCTCATGCGCTGCCTAGTTTTTGGACAAGTAAGTCTTTCCAAAAGCTGACACAAGGGATCATAGTAGGTCAATCGAACAACCTGCCACTCCCCAGAATCAGTGACCAGGGTCCTTCATAAAAAAAAGCCATTGTATAATGGTGAGAATGTTGGACTCAGAGAATGAAAATGTGTGAGAGGATGAGTGTGTGTATGTGTGTGTGTGTGAGAGAGTGTGTGGGAGTATATGAAGGTGTACATGTTTGTGTGTACGTGGGTGTCTGCGTGTGTGAGAGGGTGAGTGGGATTGTGCATCTGGGTGTGTCAGAGAGAGAGGGAGTGTGTGAAGGTGTGTGTGTGAGAGGGTGAGTGGGAGTGTATGAAGGTATATATGTTTGTGTGTGTGTGTCTGGGTGTGTGAGAGGGTGAGTGGGAGTTGTGAGGGGTGTACATAAGTGTGGGTGGGTGTTTGTGAGGTTGTGGTGAGGGCATGCAGTGTGGATGTGTATGTGAGGGTGAGTGAGAGTGTGTGTGTGTTGTTGTGTGGGAGTGTGTATGTTATGTGAGTTTGTGAGGTTACATGTGTGAAGCTGAGGGTGTTAACTTTGGTTTCTGCCCACAAATGCTGCCACACCTGCTGAGCTTCTCCAGCAATCTCTGTTTACTTCTACTCCCCACTAATCAGATTATAAATCTGATGTGGAAGACACAGCTCATTAATGAGCTCCTTCGTGATCAGCTCCGACTACCCAGAGTTGTTCATTAATTGTGGGATTCCCTGTGTCAGTGAAATGAGAAAAACAGGGAAAAGCATGCAAATTAATCAGTTCAAAATAGTGACAACACTCAGCAATCTTAAACCACAGAGGCAATTAATAGTCTTCAGTAATACTGCTGACAGCAGTCCATGTAAATTGTTGACAGGGACAGTAATTGAGGCTTCACATGACCAACAGCATGTGTAAAACAGTCATTACCTTGCATTACTGTCAGTGGAGAAGTGCTTCACATTATGGGCATTGAAACCTTTTGCAAGCTGTTCCAATATTTAAAATAAAACAGTCCAAATATTATGCAAGAAAAGGGAATTGCTATCAGATTTAAGTTTCACAACCTCTTCTGTGTGGAGGCAATCCAAGTGCAGAGGCTGTAAAAGCTGTTCCTGTCTGCCTGCTCCAGACCGACATAGTTAAAGGTGGTACAAAAGAGGGAGTTTAATTGAAGACATCCTGTGGGGGGTTAGGGCTAGGAGAGTGCTGTGGGCTCAATCTGTTTTGGGCATCTTGATTTTCAGGCCTCCATCTTAGACAAGCTTTATAGTCTGAAAATAAAATACCATGTTATAAAGGTGGATAAGCTTGCAATTATGACAAGACCCAAAAAACTGTGCTATTAGAATCACTGTTTATCAATTAAATACTGAAAGAAAATATACTGAAAGGAAAGTATAGGAAACAAATATCATTACAGGCTTGTTAAATGTTCAGTAATGCCCACAAATGGATTTGTTAGTGAAATGATAAGGGATACATTGCATTGTACAGGGAGAATACAGAGGCAGCTTTGGACTTGGCAAGGGACAGGAACAGGCCACACCCGTCCTGAGAAGCAAAGTGCTTAGCTCAGGGGATCATAGCAAGTTGTATCATTTCTTCCCTGGGTCCCTGTGCAGCTAGGAGTCTAAGTCTTATCTGAATCTATCAGCTGTACACGCTGTCCAATGGTATCCTTCTGAACTTCCTGCTTTGACCTGCACAGGCGGCATCTGAAGTATCTGTGGTGTATGGGTTGAGGGGTGCCACACAGGAATGGCTACAAATAATGCCTCTACTGACTAGGCAAGAATACCATGTAAAATTATATGATTCTTTTAAAACAAATTGTCCTCTAGGCCTAATACTGCGATGGCAGCCATGATACTGTAGAATGCAAGTGTAGCCTTTAGGCCATCTAAGGGCCCATCATTTACAGTCACTCAGGCGGAACCACCCACTCTGTCCTTGGACGTTGACTGTCATTGGCATCTGCAGGAGGAGCTGGAATGGTCCTTTTCCACTTGTGTCTGAGCTTGGGGCGGTCCAGTCTTTGATCAGCACAAGTTCTCCTGGTTGTAGTCTGGGGGCTCACTCTGGTCACCTGAATTTTGATCCGTAGGTGGTCCAAAGGCGTGCTTTACCTGTGAGTGGAGAAACGTTAGGGACGATGCTAGATGCTGGAAGTATTTCTGCATTTCCTCTCCCATAATGTTTTAAAGTCTACATGGGTGAGTGGGTGTGTGTTTGCATCCCAAGGGATCCTACTAGATTATTAGATTAGATTCCCTACAGTGTGGAAACAGGCCCTTCGACCCAACAAATCCACACCGACCCTTCAAAGAGCAACCCAGCCAGACCCATTCCCCTACACCTAACACTATGGGCAATTTAGCATGGCCAATTCACCTAACCTGCACATATTTGGATTGTGGGAGGAAACCGGAGCACCTGGAGGAAACCCACACAGACACGGGGATAATGTGCAAACTCTATACAGATGGTTGCCTGAGGTGGGAATTGAACCTGGGTTCTTGGTGCTGTGAGACAGCAATGCTAACCACTATGCCGCCCACTAGGTCAGCCATAAATTATTTTGGCTGCCTATAGTCCAGTGGTTGAGTCTGGGGTAATCCTTATGTGATGCACAGCTAAAAAGCAAGACCTTCAACTAGTTCAGGCCTGTTTCAAACACTAACTTAGTTAGTTTGGTTTTAAGAGTCCCGTTGGCTGTTTTCACTATTCCTGCTGCCTGAGGGTGGTAATCACAATGGAATTGCTGCAGGATATGCAGCACCTCACATAGCTCCAGGAGGTATTGTCTAACCTAAACTGCCGAGGCACCCCAAACCTCAGAATGATCTCGGTCAGGAGTAATTTTACCACGGTTGAGGCTTTATTATTAGTGTTCAGAAAGGCTTTGATCCATCTACTAAATACGTCAGTAATAACAAGACAGTATTTGCAACAATGCATTCATGGCAGTTCAATGAAATCAAGCTGGATATGTTTGAATGGACTGCCTGGCAAGGGTGTACTCCCTGCTGCACACCGCACCCCTTGACCAGCATCATTTTGCTGACATGGTAAGCATGAACTGACACGTTTTTGGACTGCCTCAGTTAATTGGGGGTGCCACCAGGTATGCAGTATGACATTACTCATTCCCTCCTTGCCAGGGTGGGTATCAGTATGAAGACAGTCCATCAGCATTGGTAATAAAACATCAGGTATGCATATTTGGCTGGCTGGGGTGATCCAACGTGCAAACACCCATGTGTCTTCCATGTTTGTTTTTTTGGGTCAGGGGGTGCCCCTCAGCAAACGCTGCGCAGTGACAATGTCTGGTATGCCTGCTGTGTTCAAGGCTGGTGATCGATTTAGTGCCTGCCAGTTCACAGAGGACACAATGGAATTGCGAGCTGGTGCCGCGTCTTTGGCAGCTGGATCAGCTCTGGCATTGCTGTTGCTGATGTCCGTATTGTCCATTACACGGGCAGCTCATCTGATTATGACCAATTTCTTGGGGAGGACGATGGTTTTGAGGAGATTTCAGACATATAGTGAGTTCTGAATAGGTGTCCCCGAGGAGGTCAGAAATCTGCATTGTGACCATAGCTGGCTGAAGTCATGGACCACACCAATACCGCGAGTCCATGTAAAGCTGTACCTATTTTCCTGTGGTCAGGATACAAACCTGTGTTAGAGCAAAGAATTCTGCTTTCTGAGCAGATACTGAGGGATCGAAGGAGGCTGATTCTAAGGTATCTGTGTGATTCATGATTCATACCCTGAAAGGGAAACTCCTAAGGGTAAGATTCGGTGTGGATAATGGGGCATCTACAAGGTCTGGTTGAGGGTGGGTAAAGAAGTGATTGCACAAAAGGCAATCATGGTGTGGGGGGGGGGAGGGGGATTCTGAGAGCTCCTCTGGAGGGGTACCTGGGGAGGTCACCGGGTTCACAATTGAGCAGGAGGAGAAAATTCAGAAAGGGGTTATAGTGAAGAGCTGCTTTATAACGGCTAAGTGGAGCTTGTGTAAGGTGTTGGATCTGACGGGACATCAGGAAGGCTACAATAACATGTGATGAATAGATAGTCAGGAGTCTTTGGAGAGTAATATTGGAAGCGGCCATTACAAGGGAGTAGATAGCCAGGAAAATTTGTGGGCAGGATGGGAGGCCCATGGCGACAGGGTGAAAGCGAGTTGAGTAATAGGCCACTGGTCCCTTGCAATCCCCATGGGTTTGGGTTAAAACAGCTGTTGCACAGTGCTCTAGGAAAATGGTTTACAACTGGAAGGCCTATCATACAATGGTCTCCCAAGGGCTGGTGTGCTGGCAGAGGCCATTTTTAATTCAGTGAAAGCTGACTTTTCCTCTTCTTTTAGGGTGAAGGTCTTTGAAGCTTGCTTGAGGCCAAAGGGGTTAACTGTTTGGAAAGTGTTATGTTAGGGCAGTAGTTAACTAGGCCTAAGAAGGCACACATTTGCTTGGCGTTTGTAGACAGAGGGGTAGCTAGAATGGGTGTGATACATTCCGGGGTCAACTGTCAGTCAGGAGAACTGAGCAAGGTTCCCAGGAATGTGACTCAGCACTGGGTGCGCTGAACCTTGCTGGCTGGTAAGATGTATCCCCATGGATGGAGGGCATTCAGGAGATGGTTGGTATCTGTGATGGTAGCAGATTCCGACAGGCTAGCTAGGAGAAAGTCACCAACATATTGGACAATGGTGGAGTTGCCCAGGATCTGAAGCTCTGAAAGCTGCTGGTGCAATACCTGTGAGGATAAAGTGGGTGAATGGACAAATCCCTGAGGAGGCGCATCCAAGTGTACTGCTGATCTTTGAAGGGAATCTGCTGCTAGAGGGAGAGCAAAGAAAGCATGCTGTAGGTCAGCCAGGGTGAAAATACAAGTGCTAGTGGGGATGCTGCAGAGAATCATCTCAGGATTTGGCACAACCAGGTGTAAAGACAGACAATTCTATTAATCTGCCTGAGATCCTGTACGAATCTCCACTCTGGGTGTCCTGGCTTTGGGACAAGTAGAATGGGGATATTGCAGGGAGATTAGCAGGGAACTAGAACGCCTTGTTGGAGGAACAAACCTATCAAGGTTGATATCCCTTCTATTGCTTTTGATCTTAGTGGGTGCTGGGGTATTGAAGGCAGTTCAGCCCCTCATATTGGCTCCAAGGGGGTGTATCATACTTCATCCTTAGAGACTAACCAGAGATTGGGAAAGGGTTCTTCCGAGGGATCGCGTCGGCGTTGAAGGTGGCAAAGTACGCTCGCTACGGTGAAAGGGCTGGAATAATCAGTTAAATACCCCTCAGTTAGCTGTTGGGCCACGTCAGTGACATTGGGATCTGACTGTTGCTGTAAACAGTGTGCTAAGAATCCCAGGGGCTTTGTTTTATATCCCTTGGTCACAGGCAAGGTAATGGGGGAGAAGCCAACCATGGTTGATGCCACAGCTGGACAGGAGTGTCCACTAAGAGGGTAGATCCCTCCTTACCTTCAATGTGCTCCATCATGGTAATAGTGACAATCGATCTTAGGAAGGGAGTAAAGGTGGCTGCCCGCTCAGTGGAATCATAGCAAAGGGTTACATGGGGATTGGGGGCCTGCAGGGGAGGAGTAAAATCCTCTAGCCTCCGAAAGCCTTTTCCCTGAGGTTGGGGAGTCCAGAACTAGAGGGCATAGGTTTAGGGTGAGAAGGGAAAGATATATAAGAGACCTAAGGGGCAATATTTTCAAGCAGAGGGTGGTATGTGTATGGAATAAGCTGAGGAAATGGTTGAGGCTGATACAATAACAGCATTCAAAAGGCATCTGGATGGGTATATGAATAGGAAGGGTTTAGATGGAGATGGGCCAAGTGTTGGCAAATGGGATTAGATTGGGTTGGGATATCTGGTCAGCATGGATGAGTTGGACTGAAGGGTCTATTTCCGTGCTGTACATCTCTATGACTCTGAGCCCTCTTTTTGCTATTCAATTAGATCATGCTTGATTAAATCCATTCACTCACACTGGATCCATAATCTTCTGATAAGTCAGGAATCCTTTTGCAAAGGCAAAGTTAACTTTTCTTAAAATTAATTATGTAACAGTGAACATGCATCATCATTCCCACATTGTCATGACGCCAAAACCCGGAACCCGGGTGGCATGGTGGCTCAGTGGTTAGCACTGCTGCTTCACAGCACCAGGGACCCAGGTTTGATTCCAGCCTTGGGTGACTGTCTGTGTGGAGTTTGCACATTATCCCTGTGTCTGTGTGGGTTTCCTCCCACAATCCAAAGATGTGCAGGTCAGGGGAATTGGTCATGCTAAATTGCCCATAGTGCTAGGTGCATTAGTCAGAGGGAAATGGTTCTGGATGGGTTACTCTCCAGAGGGTCGGTGTGGACTGGTTGGGCCAAAGAGCCTTTCCCTACACTGTAGGGAATCTAATCTAATACCATCCCCATGTGGACCATCTTGGGTTTAGAGTATCCAAGTATAATTCTTAGTTACAGAAATGAGAAATGAAGAAGAGAGAGTTACATTACAACAATACATAACTATTACAGCTGGACATAAAATCACCATGGAGCAGAAAAATAAGAAGCAAAGTTAAAAAGACAAATATCACAGTCTGTCCACTGGTCACTGGGGTCCCCTCTCCGGGCCATTGGTCACTGGGATCCCTGCTCTTGGTCACTGGGGTCCCCGCTCCGGGCCATTGGTCAATAGACAATAGACAAAAGGTGCAGGAGTAGGCCATTCTGCCCTTCGAGCCTGCACCACCATTCATTATGATCATGGCTGATCATCCTCAATCAGTATCCTGTTCCTACCTTATCTCCATAACCCTTGTTCCACTATCCTTGAGAGCTCTATCCAACTCTTTCTTAAACGAATCCAGAGACTGGGCCTCCACTGCCCTCTGGGGCAGAGCATTCCACACAGCCACCACTCTCTGGGTGAAGAAGTTTCTCCTCATCTCTGTCCTAAATGGCCTACCCCTTATTTTTAAGCTGTGTCCTCTGGTTCGAGACTCACCCATCAGTGGAAACATGTTTCCTGCCTCCAGAGTATCCAATCCTTTAATAATCTTATATGTCTCAATCAGATCCCCTCTCAGTCTTCTAAACTCAAGGATATACAAGCCCAGTCGCTCCAGTCTTTCAACATAAGGTAGTCCCACCATTCTAGGAATTGACCTTGTGAACCTACGCTGCACTTCCTCAATAGCCAGAATGTCTTTCCTCAAATTTGGAGACCAGAACTACACACAATATTCCAGGTGCGGTCTCACCAGGGCCCTGTACAGCTGCAGAAGAATATCTTTGCTTGTATACTCAATACCTCTTGTTATGAAGGCCAGCATGCTATTAAATTTCTTCACTACCTGCTGTACCTACATGCTTACCTTCATTGACTGGTGTACAAGAACACTCAGATCTCTTTATACTGCCCGTTTACCTAACTTGACTCCATTTAAGTAGTAATCTGCCTTCCTGTTCTTGCCACCGAAGTGGATAACCATACATTTATCCACATTAAACTGCATCTGCCATGCATCTGTCCACTCACCTAACCTGTCCAGGTCACCCTATAATCTCCTAACATCCTCCTCACATTTCACCCTGCCACCCAGCTTTGTATCTTCAGCAAATTTGCTTATATTACTATTAATACCATCTTCTATATCATTAATATATATTGTAAAAAGCTGGGGTCCAAGCACTGATTCCTGCGGTACCCCACTGGTCATCGCCTGCCATTCCAAAAGGAAGCTGTTTATCACTACTCTTTGTTTCCTGTCAGCCAACCAATTTTCAATCCAAGTCAGTACTTTGCCTCCAATACCATGCACCCTAATTTTGCTCACTAACCTCCTATGTGGGACTTTATCAAAAGCTTTCTGAAAGTCCAGGTACACTACATCCACTGGATCTCCCTTGTCCCTCTTCAGAGTTACATCCTCAAAAAAATCTAGAAGATTATCAAGCATGATTTCCCCTTCATAAAGGAGGAGAACGTGAGGACTGCAAATGCTGGAAATCAGAGCTGAAAAATATATTGCTGGAAAAGTGCAGCAGGTCAGGCAGCATCCAAGGAGCAGGAAAATCGACGTTTCGGGCATAAGCCCTTCTTCAGGAATCCTGAAGAAGGGCTTATGCTTGAAACGTTGATTCTCCTGCTCCTTGGATGCTGCCTGACCTGCTGCACTTCCCCTTCATAAATCCATGCTGACTCTGACCTATCCTGTTACTGCTATCCAGATGTGTCGTAATTTCATCCTTTATAATAGACTCCAGCATCTTTCCCACCGCTGAGGTCAGACTAACTGGTCTATAATTTCCTGCTTTCTCTCTCACTCCTTTCTTAAAAAGTGGTACAACATTAGCCACCCTCCAATCAACTGATCCTGAATCTATTGAACTCTGGAAAATAATCACCAACGCATCCATGATTTCTCGAGCCACCTCCTTCAGGCCCTGGGGACTTATCAACCTTCAGACCTAACAGTCTCTCCAACACCAATTCCTGGCAAACATAAATTCCCTTCAGTTCAGGTCCTTCAGCCACTGTTCCCTCTGGGAGATTGCTTGTGTCTTCCCCAGTGAACACAGATCTGAAATACCAATTCAACTCTTCTGCCATTTCTTTGTTCCCCGTAATATATTGCCCTGTTTCTTCAAGGGTCCAATTTTAGTCTTAACCATATTTTTCCCTTTCACATACCTAAAAAAGCTTTTATTATTCTCCTTTATATTTTTGGCCAGTTTAGCTTCGTACCTAATTTTTCCTCTGCATATTTCCTTCTTAGTAATCCTCTGTTGTTCTTTAAAAGCTTCACAGTCCTCCGTTTTCCCACTTACCTTTGCTATGTTATACTTTTTCTCTTTTAACTTTATATGCTTCTTAACTTCACTCGTCAGCCACGGTCACCATTGAACTTTGGCCAACTCCTCCCTCATAGCTCCATAGTTCCCTTTATTCAACTGGTCACTGGGGTGCCCGCTCCAGGCCATTGGTCACTGGGGTCCCCGCGCTGGGGTCCCCACTCCAGGCCATTGGTCACTGGGGTCCCCGCTCTGGGGTCCCCACTCCGGGCCACTGGTCACTGGGGTCCCTGTTCCAGGCCAATGGTCACTGGTATCCCTGCTCCAGGCTATTGGTCACTGGGGTCCCCGCTCCAGGCCATTGGTCACTGGGGTCCCTGCTCCAGGCTATTGGTCACTGGGGTCCCCACTCCAGGCCATTGGTCACTGGGGTCCCTGCTCTGGGCCATTGGTCACTGGGGTCCCTGCTCCAGGCCATTGGTCACTGGGGTCCCTCTCCAGGCCATTGGTCACTGGGGTCCCTGCTCCAGGCTATTGGTCACTGGGGTCCCCACTCCAGGCCATTGGTCACTGGGGTCCCTGCTCTGGGCCATTTGTCACTGGGGTCCCCACTCCAGGCCATTGGTCACTGGGGTCCCTGCTCTGGGCCATTGGTCACTGGGGTCCCCACTCCAGGCTATTGGTCACTGGGGTCCCCGCTCCAGGCTATTGGTCACTGGGGTCCCAGCTCCAGGCCACTGTTTGCTGGGGTCCCTGCTCCAGGCCATTGGTCACTGGGGTCCCCATTCCAGGCCATTGGTCACTGGGGTCTCTGCTCTAGGCACTGGTCATTGGGGTCCCCGCTCTAGGCCACTGTTTGCTCGGGTCCCTGCTCCAGGCCATTGGTCAGTGGGGTCCCTGCTCTGGGCCACTGTTTGCTGGGGTCCCCGCTCCAGGCCACTGGTCACCGGGCTACATGCTCCAGGCCACTGTTCATTGGGGTCCCTGCTCTAGGCCACTGTTCATTGGGGTCCCTGCTCTAGGCCACTGGTCACTGGAGTCCCTGCTCCAGGCCACTGTTCATTGGGGTCCCTGCTCTAGGTCACTGGTCACTGGGGTCCCTGCTCCAGGCCACTGGTCACTGGGGTTCCCGCTCCAGGCCACTGGTCACTGGGGTCCCCACTCCAGGCCATTGGTCACTGGGGTCCCTGCTCTGGACCATTGGTCAGTGGGGTCTCTGCTCCAGGCCACTAGTCACTGGGGTCCCCGTCCCAGGTCATTGGTCACTGGGGTCCCCACTCCAGGCCACTGGTCATTGGGGTCCCCGCTCCAGGCCATTGGTCATTGTGGTCCTTGCTCCAGGCCACACTTTACAAAGTGACCAGTAGCAGTGGAAACCAATAATTTCCAATTGACTTCTCCATGACAATGCCTCATCAGTTTTGAGTTGAATTGCCAACCAACTAACACTGGTTCCTCCTGCAGTTTGACATTCCTGCATTCAGCAGGATGAATCCTGCACGATAAGACGTTTGCAGCATGTCTCGCTTTTCATCCTCTCAATTATGCCTGGGCTGGCAATGGTGGCTCAGTGGTTATCACAGCTATCTCACAGGGCCTGGGTTCGATTCCACCGTTGGCCAACTGGCTGTGTGGAGTTTGCACATTCTCCCCGTGTCTGCAAGGGGTGCTCTGATTTCCTCCCACAGTGCAAAGGTATGCTGGTTAGCTGGACTGGCCGTGCTAAGGTGCCCACAGTGTCCGCGGGTATGTGGATTACGTGAGTTAGCCATGGGCAATGCAAGGTTAAGTTGGGTCTGAATGAGATGTTCTTTGGAGGGTCATGGGCTGAATGGCCAGCTTCCACGCTGTAGGGATTCTATTCTGATTTCCCTTTTCTGTATTCTCTCTATTACCATAGTACCCTTTATATACTTCAGCAACTGAAACTAGACAGCATTTCAAATGTGATCATACAAACAGCAGAGTCACATCATATTGCTCTTTTAAAATATTCTATCAGTTGATTTGCTCTGTTCCCTGCCAGCTGCACTCTCATCTTATGAAAGAATTTTTTTTTAAATGCTGAGTTTAAGGTGAGAGGGGAATGATTTAAAAAAGACCTAAAGGATAATGTTTTCATGCAGAGCCTGGTGCATGTATGGAATGAGCTGCCAGAGGAAGTGGTGGAGGCTGGTACAATTACAACATTTAAAAGGCATCTGGATGGGGATATGAATAGGAAGGGTTTGGAAGGATATGGGCCGGGTGCTGGCAAATGGGACTGGGTTAGATTGGGATGACAGGTTGGCACAGATAAGTTGGACCGAGGGATCTGTATCCATGCTGTATGATTATGATTCTAAAGAAGCTGATGTCTTCACCCTTGTGGGGCAGTATGGTGGCTCAGTGGTTTACACTGCTGCTTCACAGTCCCAGGTTCAATTCCAGCCTCAAGCAAATGTCTGTGTGGAGTTTGCACATTCTCCCTGCGTCTATGTGAGTTTCCTCCGGATGCTCCGGTTTCTTCCCACAGTCTAAAGGTGTGCAGGTCAGGTGAATTGGCTAAACTAAATTGCCTATAGTGTTAGGTTCAGAGGGAAATGGGTCAGGGTGGGTTACTCTTCGGAGGGTCGGTGTGGACCTGTTGGGCTGAAGGGTCTGTTTCCTTGCTGTAGGGAATCTAATCCTGACAGGGGACAGAGAGAGGGAAAGGGAGGGGGATATAGGACAGTGAAGTGAAACAGTCACTAATCAATATTGTCATTTCCATATCTTTTGTCTTTAGTAGCTTGACTCAGTGGTATCTTCCCACCATTATACCAAAACGTGTATTTTACTCCTCTGACTTCTGCCCTTACTCTCTTCAGTCTAGGAAGGTGATATTTCCAAGCAGCACAGAGGAACTGATGCTTTGCTAAAGTTGCAGTTGTCACAATGAGATGTTACACTGAGTTCCAAGCCTCCTTCACAGCCGCACATTTTCGATTGCAGGACAGTTCTGAAAAGCAGGGAGTTCTCCCAGAATCCTGGCCAGCATTCCTTCCTCAATGAAATTCACCAAAAATTGCTTATTAATCATTAATTCATTGACTCGTTGTTTGTGGGCCTTGCTGTATACAATTTCAGAGCAGTAAATTGTTTTGTGATGTCTTGAGGACATGCTAAAACATTCCGAATATTATTACGGGTGTTTTGTGGAGAGAGCAGGTGACAGTGTAATGCTGGAGCACTATGTAAAATATGTTAACATAAGTATCTGGACATTTCAGAAACAGCATGCTGTTACTCAGTTATAAATATCTCAACACATGTTACTCCATTGACTGGTTCACCACAGGCAACAACTGAATTATGCAACATTGCACACAAACTATCTGATGTGTTCAGCAATTATATTCCTAATGAATGGTTCATCCGTTTAGCAGGTCAATGGTCAGTAGCATCCATCATTAATGTGCTTAATGTTTGTGAACTCAGTTCACACTTTATACATCCCAACAAAAAATTATTCTGTTCCGTTAAAGGGACCTTGTCATCTCAGTATAATCCCTCACTATTTGTGAGACCCATCCTCTAGTGACCTGATGCCATTGAAAGGATTTGGTTGTCCTGGTAGGATTTGGAACCCTTAAGGGCACCTCAACATCCTGGTAAAATGTTAGTCATTGAGTCACAAAATTCTACAGTGCAGAAAAAGGCCCTTTGGCCCATCCAATCTGTGCCAATCAAGAACAACCACCTCATTACTCCCATTCTTATTTTCCAGTACTTGGTCCATAGCCTTGGCATCATAAGTACACATTAAATATGAGTGAGTTCTGCACTCCCACCACCCTCTGGGAGTAAAAGATATTAGTGAGTTTTGAGAAGATTTGTCGCTCAGGTTGAGGTTTTGGATGTAGGTTTACTCGGTGAGCTGGAAGGTTCATTTCCAGATGTTTTGCTACCCCACTAGGTAACATCTTCAGTGGGCCTCAGACGAAGCAATGCTGACAAATCGTGCTTTTTATTTATATGTTTGGGTTTCTTTGGGTTGGTAATGTCTTTTCCTGTGGTGATGTTATTTCCTGTGGTGAAGTCACTTCCTGTTCCTTTTCTCAGGGGACTAACTCAATGTGTTTGTTGATAGAGTTCGGGTTGGAATGCCATGCTTCCAGCAATTCTCGTGTGAGTCTTTGTTAGACACGCATGGCATTCCAACCGGAACTCTTTCAACAAACACATCGAGTTACCACCCCCATCTCAAGGGCAACTAGGGACATGCAATAAATGCTGGCCGGCCACAACACCCACAATGCACAAATGAATAAAAGAAAAAGACTCTTAAGCCGGCCAGACCACTAAGAATTCCTCTCCGTCTTTGCTAACTTCTTTAACTATATTACAGTCTGGCTCCCTCGATTCTATACTCACATCATCCCACTCAATAGTGAACACTGACACATAGTATTCAGATAGAAACACACTGTGATGCTCCGAATAATTATTCTCCACAACCACCTGATGAAGGAGCAGCGCTCCGAAAGCTAGTGCTTCCAAATAAACCTGTTGGACTATAACCTGGTGTTGTATTACCCACATGCTTATCTTTCTGTCCACCACTATTATTCAGCAACATGATGGTTTAATTGTTTTTAAAAGCCTGATTGTCTTGCAAAGTGAAGTCTTTGAGTTGGAATCTATCTCAGGACAATAATATCTACCTTAAATATAAAATGAGCAGTTTTCTATCAGCAGTTAGTTGACAACTGTTAAAGAATTGGAGGAGCAGTGTGATTGACAACATTTCTACCCCATTCCTGTTCTCAGATTCCTGTGCTTCAGATTCAGACTCAGAAAGAGTCTATCAATTTGACCTTTGTCCATCACAACCAATAAAAGAAAGACAGTTCATGATTTATTGACAAAAAGTGGAAAATATTCCTCAATCATCACAGCTTCTTCACAATAACAAAATAGCTTTTTAGCATCAACATTTTGAACTACAACTATACATGAAACAGAGGTTGTTACAAACAGTGATGTCTGATTACAATAACCCCACTGAATTAAACCCAATACAAATCAGCACAGACAAGACAGGATTTTTAGAAGCTGTTGATGAAAAGGAATTTGTTTGATAAAATGCGATAGCTCCGTTCCTGTGCGATCCCAGGTTATAAGAAACTCACGTAATAGCAGCACCATTTAAACCAATGGGACTGGAATTGTGTAATAGCCAATACAGGTAAAAAAAAGTTCACGTTCTTCAAATAATGGTCTAAATTCTTCAATAACCTTATAGCCAACTCATGTTGAAGAAATGTGTGTTATAGCAGAATCAATTGGAGACCATACCACGGCTCACACTATCCAATATGACTTTGAAAGCTGCATCAATGCTTCCCAAGGGGTTTCTCACTGTGAACTATCAGAATAGTTTGGGGGTGGGAAGCTGTATGGGGAAGCAGGGGTTTGGAGTGGAAGGCCTCTGAGAGTGAGGGTGGGGGTTGGGGGCAGTGCTACATGTTTGTAATTGCTGTCAACTAATCAATTAAAAAAATACATTGGCCACAACTGCCACAAAAATTGTGAAAATGCATTACATTTACTTCTGGATCTGGTCATTGTCGTGGCTTTCCAGCCTTTATTGACAGTGTTTAGGAACAAGATTATTACTGACACCTCACCATGAGTCAGCCTCAACTCAAGAAAAAATATTTTCAAATTAGTCCCATGGGCCTCTTTTCTAACTGTCTGAAGGTCACTGTAGCAAACTTGCATCTTAAAGTAACTGCAAGTGTTAGTCTGAAGTCTCAACAGCTCTTTTGCCTAAGCTTATTGAGCACATTGGTATAATGTGTAAATAAAATCAGTGTAAAGTTCTGTGTTCTCCATTGCAGGCTGGGAAGAACATCTGAAGAAAAGTGGATTAAGGAGCATGTGAAATACAGGAATGTCAGCTCGCAATCATCAAATTTTACCTCCCAGCCACTAGGGGTCACAGTTCGGAAGCCCATACCAACCCTAAAGCCCATCCTATGTGAATAATTGGAAGAAGTGTTTGTAAATAGAAAGCTATACGCTTAGAAATATATACAGTATCTTCCTATTGTCTGGTGCAACTGTGATTGAGGAAGTCCTTTTTGCTTTATACTTGGCTGTCCATGTGGTGAAGGTGCTCCCACAATTATTCTAAGATTACATCATTACATTTGGCTAGAGAGGCAGAGAGACTAACACTATTTAAAATTGAGTTGGTTGAGTATTCCAAAAATGTGGACACAGAGAAAGAGCGGGGAAATTGGAACTGAGGAGACAGTTCCCGTTGGAAAGCTAATGCTCCCATACATAGAGTGATCACCATCTGCATCCCAAATTTTATGGTTCTTCCAACAGGGGACAACAATCAGGCCCTGACAGCAGTCATTCCAGGTAGACACTGAGTATCTCCCATTATAGAGTCATAGCGTGATACAGCATGGAAACAGACCCTTCGGTCCAACCTGTCCATGCCGACCAGATATCCCAATCCAATCTAGTCCCACCTGCCAGCACCCGGCCCATATCCCTCCAAACCCTTCCTGTTCATATACCCATCCAAATGCCTTCTAAATGTTGCAACTGTACCAGCCTCCACCACTTCCTCTGGCAGCTCATTCCATACACGTACCACTCTCTATGTGAAAAAGTTGCCCCTTAGGTCTATTTTATATCTTTCCCCTCTCACACTAAACCTATGCCCTCTAGTTCTGGACTTCACAACCCCAGGAAAAAGACTTTGCCTATTTACCCTATCCATGCCCCTCATAATTTTGTAAACCTCTATAAGGTCACCCCTCAGCCTCCGATGCTCCAGAGAAAACAGCCCCAGCCTGTTCAGCCTCTCCCTGTAGCTCAAAGCCTCCAACCCTGACAACATCCTTGTAAATCTTTTCTGAACCCTTTCAAGTTTCACAACATCTTTCCGATAGGAAGGAGACCAGAATTGCACACAATATTCCAACAGTGGCCTAACCAATGTCCTGTACAGTCACAACATGACCTCCCAACTCCTGTACTCAATACTCTGACCAATAAAGGAAAGCATACCAAAAACCTTTCCCACAATCCTATCTATCTGCGACTCCACTTTCAAGGAACTATGAACCTGCACTCCAAGGTCTCTTTGTTCAGCAACACTTCCTAGGACCTTACCATTAATATTTGAGTCCTGTTACAATGGTGATGGTGTGGCAGAGTTGGTGGAGATACACAGCTACTGTTACTTTGAGTGCTGCAAATTGGCTGCATGCAACATTAATATTCTTTTCTGTAAGTGAACATAGTGAACTGTTTCCCTTGAGGACATTCCTGTATTTCACATGCTCTTTAATCCACCTTTCTTCAGATGTTCTTCCCAGCCTGCAATGGAGAACACAGAGCTTTAAACTGATTTTATTTACACATTATACCAATGTGCTCAGTAAGCTTAGGCAAAAGAGCTGTTGAGACTTCAGACTAACACTTGCAGTTACTTTAAGATGCAAGTTTGCTACAGTGACCTTCAGACAGTTAGAAAAGAGGCCCATGGGACTAATTTGAAAATACTTTTTCTTGAGTTGATGCTGACTCATGGTGAGGTGTCAATAATATTCTTGTTCCTAAACACTGTCAATAAAGGTTGGAAAGCCACAACAATGACCAGATCCAGAAGTAAATGTAATGCATTTTCACAATTTTTGTGGCAGTACAGATGTGTTTGTGGCCAATGTATTTTTTAAATTGATTAATTGACATTGATGGCTGGACCAACATTTATTGACGACCTGAAATGTCCTTGACAATGTGGTGGTGAGCTGCCTCTTGAACTGCTGCAGTCTTTGGACTGTAGGTAGACCTCGAACACTGTGCTGAATATATGGTGTATCACACCACAGCAAGCGCAGTTCCCTTTGGACAAGGTCATATGTTTCGCCGCTATCCCGTAAATTCTTGGTCCGTTAAAGGTAATTTCTGCATAAACTGGGTAAGAGCTGATATTACACAAAAGAGAGGCATAACTTTAAAGTGCTATGTTTCAATAACAGTGTAGACAAACTGGTACAGCATATTTGCAACAACCTGGTTGTATATAAAATAACATTTTGTTGTTCTGCAAACACAAATCATTAACAGTTTGGTTCAAATGGGAAAACATTATTGATCAAGCCTCAAACGTAGATACAATTGTTCTCAGAGACAATGTGAACAACAATGTACAACATAAGGGGAGGAGGAAGTGAGGTCAGGAGGATGGAACTTTGACAGGCACGGTCAGTTCATGGT
This sequence comes from Hemiscyllium ocellatum, assembly GCF_020745735.1. NCBI lineage: Eukaryota > Metazoa > Chordata > Chondrichthyes > Orectolobiformes > Hemiscylliidae > Hemiscyllium > Hemiscyllium ocellatum. The sequence goes on from NC_083431.1 coordinate 44,429,821, forward strand.
CAGATACTGCATGATCCACCCAGCAGACAGCAACCCAAACAGGAGCAAGGTGTAGGCCACCAAGAGGAAACCAAGGAGCTCCTGGATCACTCTGAGAAATGTAGCCATTGTTGCTTCAAAGTTTGTCTTGACCATGTTGGGATGAATCCAATCTGTGGCACAACTTATGGCTGGAAGAAAAAGGGAGATGTCTCTTAAGGAGAACAAAATTGATTTAACCTCAGAGCATCACAACTTTACATCAAGAACATGGTGCCAGACCTCACCATCTAATTCCTGCCTCCAATGGCAACCCCACTAACCCTGCCCCAGAAATGTACTATATAGAACATACAGCACTGGAACAAACCCTTCAGCTCACAAAGTAATTCAAGACATTTAGGTAAAAACAATGACTGCAGATGCTGGAAACCAGATTCTGGATTAGTGGTGCTGGAAGAGCACAGCAGTTCAGGCAGCATCCAAGTAGCAGTAAAATCGACGTTTTGGGCAAAAGCCCTTCATCAGGAATAAAGGCAGAGAGCCTGAAAGGTGGAGAGATAAGCTTGGGGAGGTAGGGGGTGGGGAGAAAGTAGCATAGAGTACAATGGGTGGATGGGGGAGGAGATGAAGGTGATAGGTCAGGGAGGAGGGTGGAGTGGATAGGTGGAAAAGGAAATAGGCAGGTCGGACAAGTCATGGGGACAGTGCTGAGCTGGAAGTTTGGAATTAGGGTGAGGTGGGGGAAGGGGAAATGAGGAAACTGGTGAAGTCCACATTGATGTCCTAAGGTTGAAGTGTTCCGAGGCAGAGTCTTCCTCCAGGCGTCTGGTGGTGAGGGAGTGGCGGTGAAGGAGGCCCAGGACCTCCATGTCCTCGGCAGAGTGGGAGGGGAAGTTGAAATGTTGGGCCACAGGGCGGTGTGGTTGATGGGTGTGGGTGTCCCGGAGATGTTCCCTAAAACACTCTGCTAGGAGGCATCCAGTCTCCCCAATGTACAGGAGACCACATCGGGAGCAACGGATACAAAAAATGATATTAGTGGTTGTGCAGGTAAAACTTTGATGGATGTGGAAGGCTCCTTTAGGGCCTTGGATGGAGGTGAGGGAGAAGGTGTGGGCGCAGGTTTTGCAGTTCCTGTGGTGGCAGAGGAAGACATTTAGCCAATTTATGAAATGATTAAATATGAATTGCTTTGCGGATGCATTTTGGTAGCATGTAGTATAAGTATTCTTCTCCATTGTTGAATACATAGGAACAGGAGTAGACCATTCAACCCATTGAACCTGCCCTGCCCATCAATGTGATCATGGTTCATCAAACACTTCAATGCCTTTTAATCACCCAATCCCAGAACCTTGTACCAACCCAGGAATTTACCAACATCTACTTTGAACTGTGATGGCACAGTGACTAGCACTGCTCCAGGGACCTGGGGTCGATTTCTCGGGTGACTGTCTGTGTGAAGTTTGCACATTCTCCCCATGTCTGCATAGGTTTCCTCCCTCAATCCAAAGATGTGTCGGTTAGGTGGTTAGTCATGGGAAATACAGGGATTGGGAAGGGGTTGGGTCTGGGTGGGATGCTGTTCAGAAGGGTGACATGGACTTGATGGACCGAGTGGCTTGTTTCCACACTGTATGGATTCTATGAAACCATACTCAAAGACTGAGCCATATGGCTGGTACAGCTGCCATCCCCACACTGATTGATGACGTCACTTCCGCCCCATCATGGCCGCTTCCACAGCCACTTCTGCCCCTCACAATTCCTCATGCACCACACGTGACATCACTTCCTCCCCCCACAACATCGCTGATGTCACACGCTCAGTGTTTGCCACCACTTCTGCCCCCATCAACGCCACTCACCTGCATTCTGCTGACATGCCCCCACAGATCCCACTGTCACCATCCTGGCCCCCAGAACCCTGAGGGGAACACCACCCCTGCTCATGACTCTACCCCCCATTCCCCCCACCATCATATCCACTCCAGTTACAGTCTCCGCCCCTACTCCCAGCTCCACACCCACACCAGATCCCAGCTCCCAGCCCTGCCGAGTTTTCACCATCCCCCCAGACCTCCCCCTCACTGAGGATGAACGATCAGTCCTCAGCAAAGGACTCATCTTCATCCCCCTCCGCCCACGCATCAATGAATTTAATACACGCCGTGACGTCGAATATTTCTGCTGCCTTCGCCTCCGAGTTTACTTTCACAATAAGGACTCCGGCCCAAGGAACTCATCTCCACCTACCTCGACACTGTCCTATCTCCCCTAGTCCAGGAACTCCCCACGTACGTTCGAGACACCACCCATGCTTTCCACCTCCTCCAAGACTTCCGTTTCCCCGGCCCCCAATGCCTCATCTTCACCATGGATATCCAATCCCTCTACACCTCCATCCGCCATGACCAGGGCCTCCAAGCCCCCCATTTCTTCCTATCCATACGTCCCCAACAATACCCTTCCATCGACATCTCAATCATTTGGCCGAACTGGTCCTCACCCTTAATAATTTCTCCTTCGAATCCTCCCACTTCCTCCAGACCAAAGGGGTAGCCATGGGCACCTGTATGGGCCCCAGCTATGCCTGTCTCTTTGTTAGCTACGTGGAACAATCCATCTTCCATAGTTACACCGGCACCACTTCCACCTCTTCCTCCGCTACATTGATGACTGCATTGGTGCCACTTTGTGCTCCCGCGAGGAGGTTGAGCAATTCATCAACTTCACCAACACATTCCACCCTGACCTTAAATTTACCTGGACCATCTCTGACACCACCCTCCCTTCCTGGACCTCTCTATCTCCATTAATGACAACCGACTTGACACCAACATTTTTGACAAACCCACCGACTCCCACAGCTACCTGGATTACACCTCTTCCCACCCTATCACCTGCAAAAATGCCATCCTGTATTCACAATTCCTCCTCCACCATATCTGCTCCCAGGAGGACCAGTTCCACCACATAACACACCAAATGGCCTCCTTCTTTAGAAACCGCAATTTCCCTTCCCACGTGGTTAAAGATGCCCTCCAACGCATCTCATCCAAATCTCCCACCTCCGCCCTCAGACCCCACCCCTCCAACTGTAACGAGGACAGAACGCCCCTGGTGCTCACTTTCCACCCTACCAACCTTCGCATAAACCAAATCATCCGCCGACATTTCCGCCACCTCCAAACGGATCCCACCACCAGGGATATATTTCCCTCCCCACTCCTTTCTGCCTTCCGCAAAGATCGTTCCCTCCATGACTACTTGGTCAGGTCCATGCCCCCCTGCTACCCACCCTCCCATTGTGGCACCTTCCCTTGCCACCACAGGAATTGCAAAACCTGCACCCACACCTCCTCCCTCACCTCCATCCAAGGCCCTAAAGGAGCCTTCCACATGTATCAAAGATTTACCTGCACATCCACTAATATCATTTATTGTATCCGTTGCTCCCGATGCGGTCTCCTCTACATTGGGGACACTGGATGCCTCCTAGCAGAGCACTTTATGGAACATCTCCGGGACACCCGCACCAATCAACTACACTGCCCCGTGGCCCAACAGTTCAACTCCCCCTCCCACTCTGCTGAGGACATGGAGGTCCTGGGCCTCCTTCACCACCGCTCCCTCACCACCAGACGCTTGGAGGAAGAACGCCTCATCTTCTGCCTCGGAACACTTCAACCCCAGGGCATCAATGTGGACTTCAACAGTTTCCTCATTTCCCCTTCCCCCACCTCACCCCAGTTCCAAACTTCGAGCTCAGCACTGTCCCCATGACCTGTCCTACCTGCCTATCTTCTTTTCCACCTATCCACTCCACCCTCCTTTCTGACCTATCACCTTCATCCCACTCCCATCCACCCATTGTACTCTTTCCTACCTTCCCCCAACCCCCTCCCTCACCTATCACCTTCATTCTCTCCCCCGGTCACCTATTGTACTCTATGCTACTTTCTCCCCACCCCCACCCTCCTCTCACTTATTTCTCCACCTTTCAGGCTCTCTGCCTGTATTCCTGATGAAGGGCTTTTGCCCAAAATGTTGGTTTTACTGCTCATTGGATGCTGCCTGAACTGCTGTGCTTTTCCAGCACCACTAATCCAGAATCTGGTTTCCAACATCTGCAGTCATTGCTTTTACCTCAAAAACAGAGCTCCCACACCCTCCTATGTTTGAGAATTCCAAATGTTCGTGAACCTCTGAGTACAAACAAAATAGCCTCTCGGTGCATGTTCCTGCATTCTTTTCATCTGCATGCTCTTTATCCTGCTCAGATAAGGCTGGACACAAGGATGTGCCATCCACCTTGTCATTAGATGCCCTCAATTACACTGCATTCATTTAAAGGCAAAATGAAGGACAAATTTAGATCTGAGCATGGAATGGGGCTGAATTTAGAATATATCCAAAAGGGAGTGCAGGAGCAGAGAGAGATAGATGCATAAACCTTTGGAAGTGACATTACAGGGTGAGAGCAGCTGATGAAATGGAGAGCTTTCAAGGTTTTATCAATGGGCCCTTCGAGTACCAGGATAAGGAAGTTAAGCTTTCATAAACCTGTTCAGTCTCAGCAGGGCTTTTGCATCCAATTCGAGGCACCGCACTTTTGAAGGAATGAAAGGGCACAGAAGAGATTCCTGCGAAGGGTTCCAGGAATGAGGAACTTCCATAGAAAGATTACAGTAGTTGGGTCTGTTCTACTTAGAGAAGAGAAGATTGAGAGATTTGACAAAGGTATTGAAATTCATAAAGGGGCTGGGACCAAGTAGAAAGGGAGAAACATCGACTTTGGTGGAAGAATCGAGAATTGTAAGGTACGGATTTAAGATGACTGGTGAAAGAAGTAACGGCGATGTGAGGAAATCTTTTCTACATGCAGTGAGTGTAAGGATCTGGAATGCAGTGAGAGTAAGGTAAAGGCTGAGGACTCCAAAAGGGAATTAGGTTATTATCCAAAAAAGGAAATAAAGTACAAAGCTATTGAGAAAAGACAGGGAAGACTAGTTGAATTGCTCCTTCCTAGCTTCAGCACAGACACAATGGGCTGGATTCTGTGTGCAGGGTCAGACAGCCGACCGTCAGAGAGAGATCAGAAGGAAAGGCTGAGATCAGAAGGAGGGATGGAGTCAGAGGAAAGTGAGGGGGAGAAGACTCTGGAGCTTCATTGATTATTGAAAAGTTATTGAAACTTGTAGCCCTTGCCAGCCAAGACGAAGAGGAAGTGATTTTGTCAAAGTGTTAGATGAGGGGGAGGGGAAATTGAACCAAAACACCAACCTCTTTTGGAGACCATGTAAGCGCAGTTGAAGAGGGACTTGTCTCAAGCAGGAGGTGGTAGTGTACAGTACTTAAAATAGATTTTGAGGAAATCGAGTGGTTTAATGAGTTTGGAGTCTTCCGTCAGGAATCCATAACACATTGTATTTTGAAAGCCAGGTGGAACTTGCAAAAACTGGAAACGCGCTGAGGGAAGAGATGCAGCCGAGAAAGTGAGTTCGAAGATCATTGATGATTGCATCAGCCACTAACTGTGGCTATTGTGACACTGTGGCAACGTAGGAGAAAATGAGGACTGCAGATGCTGGAGATCAGAATCGAAGGGTGTGGTGCTGGAAAAGCACAGCTGGTCAGGGAGCATCCAAGGAGCAGGACAATCAACGTTTCAAGCATAAGTTCTTCCTATATTCAATTCTCCTGCTCCTCGGATGCTGCCTGACCGGCTGTGCTTTTCCAGCACCTCGCTTTGGTAATGTCCCTACCTCTGAGCCAGGAGGCCTGGGTTCAAATCTCACCTGTTCCAGGAGGGGGAGATAGCGAGATTTGCTGGTTGCTGGAGATCAGAGTTGAGAGTGTGTTGCTGGAAAAGCATGGCAGGTCAGGCAGAATCCGAGGGGCAGGAAAATCGACCTTTCAGATCGGAGCCCTTCATCAGTAATGTTGGGACAGATCTTCTGTCCCCGTGTTCGTTTGGAGGAGAGAGACACCGGGTCTGATTAAAAGTATAAACAGGTTTAATGAGAGAGAATCGTACACAGTACAGTGAGGTGTCTAGCTCACTGGAGAAGGCGCGTTCTGACTATATTTTTAATTTGTCTATCCTTTTGTTCTCTCACATTCCAGAGTTACATCCTTATTTGGTAAAATGCAGAATTTTGGTATGTCATTGGTTCTCACCTGATAACATTCTATTACCTCAGTTTGAGCTACGTGCATTTTGACACGGCTCCAATGTCCTGTTATCTCTCACCCTCCCTGGGGCCTCTTCAGGCTATGCCATCAGCTTTTCAGTCTGTTCTTAGTGTAACATAATGTCTTACTGTTGTCTAGTGAAGCTAACAAGTTCCAGACTTGCTAATACTACCTTACGTGAGCACTACCTAACAATAAAGTTTCTTACACTACCTAACCTTAATAATGGATCCCAACAGTAACCTTTCCTGATGAAGGGCTCCAGCCCCGAAACGTCGATTTTCCCTGCTCCTCGGATGCTGCCTGACCTGCTGTGCTTTTCCAGCAACACACTCTCAACTCTGTTCCAGGAATGGGGTGATTACATTTGTGGACAGGTCAATTAGAAATAACATATGCATCGCAATAACAGTTGTGTCAGGGCCGCACTCTTTATAACTCATGCATCTGCTTAGGATATACCACCCAGCCCTCTTCATCGCTTCAACCTGTGATGGGAACTTGGCCTTGAGCACTTGGTTGTACAGTACTCCCACACGAAGCCTGAGGGTGTCAGCACAGATCCCGAAAGGTGGTCTGATCCTGTTTTGAGTGCCACAGTTAAAGGTACTGTTACCCCCCCCCTCCACCCCCCTTTGCTATTTGTGTGGATGTCGAATATCTTTAGACAGCCTTTGTGTGAGTAGCAAACAGGGAAATTCATTACTGAAGGCCCTCAGTGGTGTTGCTGCTCTCCAAGCATCTTCTCCCTGCTGCTTTATAATTGTACAGTTGAAAATGGTGTTCTACATGTATAATTACGGGAAACGTGCTTTCCTAATTCAATGACTTCCAGACACAGATGCATCATTAAGCAATTATCTGTATGTTTATTAACTGTAATGGGATTAATTCATTGGCAAAAAGCCTTTGTGAGACTGTAAACAAATGGACTGCCATTTCAATGAGCAAAAATAACTTTCTTCTCAGCTTATGGGTTTTTATTGCTAATTTGCTGAAACAATTGCCCAGTAACTAGCAAGTAGGTTTTGATTTCACTGAGTTAATTGTCTTCACCTCCTCTCCACATAAGATCTTGTGGTGCAGTGATGGTGTCCCCACCTTTCGGACCAAATGTCTGGGTCACCCATACACAGGAAGGGTATGGGGCAGCATGGTGGCTCAGTGATTAGCACTGCTGCCTGACGGGACCTGGGTTCAATTCCAGCCTCAGGCGACATCTGTGTGGAATTTGCACATTCTCCCTGTGTCTGCTTGGGTTTCGTACAGTGCTCCAGCTTCCTCCCACAATCCAAAGATGCGCAGGTTAGGTGAATTGGCCATGCTAAATTACCCATAGTGTTCAGGGATATGTAGGTTAGGCGCATTAGTCAGGGAAATGTTGAGTAATAAGGGTAGGGGAATAAGTCTGGGTTACTCTTCAGTGGGTTGGTGTGGACTTAATGGGCCAAGTGGCCTGTTCCCACACTGTAGGGATTCTATGATTATTAAACTAGAGAGGTTTTAGAAGAGATTTAGCAGGACATTGCCAGGTATGGAAAGTTTGTGTTATAAAGAATGGTTGGACTGGCTGGGACTATTTTCACTGGAGTGTAGGAGGTTGAGAGGTGACTTTATGGATGTTTGATATAATCATGAGGGGTATAGATAGAGATAATGGTGGGTGTCTTTTCCCTAGAATGCGGGATTTCAAGATGAGGAGCATATTTTTAAGGTGAGAGGAGAGAGATTTAAAAAGAAATGAGGGAGGAATTGTTTTACACAAAGGGTAGTACACGTGTAGATTCAACTGCCAGAGGAAGTGATGCATGTAGGTACAGTTACAACGTTTAAAAGACACTTGGATAAGCACATGATTGGACAGGTTTGGAGGGACATAGGCCAGGAACAGCAAGAGGGACTAGTTTCATTTAGGATTATGTTCAGTGTGGACGGGTTAGACTGAGGGGTCTGTTTCTGTGTTATATGACTCTATGGGCTGAGGAGTGGCAGATGGAGTTTAATTCAGATAAATGCAAGATGCTGCATTTTGGAAAAGCAAATCATAGCAGAACTTACACACATAATGGTAAGCTCCTAGGGAGTGTTGCTGAACAAAGAGACCTTGGAGTGCGGGTTCGTGGACCCTTGAAAGTGGAGTCGCAGGTAGATAGGATAGTGAAGAAGGTGTTTGGTATGCTTTCCTTTATTGGTCAGAGTATTGAGTACAGGAGTTGGGAGGTCATGTTGTGACTGTACAGGACATTGGTTAGGCCACTGCTGGAATATTGCGTGCAATTCTAGTCTGCTTCCTATCGGAAAGATGTTGGAAAACCTGAAAGGGTTCAGAAAAAAATTACAAGGATGTTGCCAGGATTGGAGGATTTGAGCTACAGGGAGAGGCTGAATAGTCTGGGGCTGTTTTCCCTGGAGCATCGGAGGCTGAGGGGTGACTTTATAGAGGTTTACAAAATCATGAGAGGCAAGGATAGGATAAATAGACAAGGTCTTTCCCCTGGAGTGTGTGGGAGTCCAGAACTAGAGGGCATAGGTTTAGGTTGAAAGGGGAAAGATATAAAAGAGGACTAAAGAGCAACCTTTTCACACAGAGAGTGGTACGTGTATGGAATGAGCTGCCAGAGGACATGGTGGAGACTGGTACAATTACAACATTTAAGAGGCATCTGGATGGGTATGTGAATAGGAAGGGTTTGGAGGGATATGGGCCAAGTGCTGGCAAATGGGACCGGATTAGGTTAGGATTTTTGGTCGGCATGGACAATTTGGACCGAAGGGTCTGTTTCCATGCTATTCAGTGCTATGACTCTATGACTATCAATCAGGACGCGATGGTTGTGGAGGTATATTCAAACAAATACAAAAAGTTACAAAAGAATTTCTCCATCCCTCTATATCATATCTTCCTGCCTCGTTTTCAACTGAGAGATCACAAAGTGTGGGTGCCCCACAATTTCTCAATCTTTTCGGGAGAAGGTACATGATATTAGTTGATTGCAGGACATCTCCTCTGGTTAGCGCACCATCCTAATAATCTGATTTAGATTAAGGGAAACGGAACCAGTGCCGCGTCCTATTTAAGTTCAGGTGCACTCAAATTGGTTAGGACACAACACATTCCATGTGATACCTGTAAATGCTGGACACAGCAGCTCAGACCGTATCTGTAGAGAAATCAAGGATGGGGAAGTGCTACAGATTGAACTCATTAACCCTGCCTTCTGCTCTGTGCAAGAGCTCAGTTTTTTCCAGAATTTGGTTTGGAATTCCATCCTGAAGTTTCAGGGCTTACAGTATTATGTTATGTTAGTGTTTCCCCATAATGTCGGTTTGTTGTTCTAAACTGCATTTCAAGTATCACATTTATTCTACTGATTCACGCACTTAGGAGAAACAGGCAGCCACCAACCTAACCTCTCACACTGGGGTTACTCCATCACATCAAGGGACCTGGGTATACCATCGCACCAGCACCATCTAATCAACAGACACAATGGCTTTATAAAATACACACGAGTGTGTTCATTTTAATTGTATTTTTTAAATGTCAACGTATCTGTTATAGAACTGCAGTGTCAGCCAAAGCTCAGGACCAGCTCTCCTGTCTATGACAGAATGTTGCCAGTTCAAATCCCACTGCAGCAACAAATCCAGGCACCATCAGAGGTGAAATACCAACTCCAGGCCCTCTCGAGTAACATTAAAAAATCTCATGGCCTTAAGAGTGAGGGGGTTTACGCAGTGTCCAGCTCAATATTTATACCTTTAACTTTGTACACCTCAGTCCAACACCAGCCTCTCCAAATCATAAACATCACAAAAGGTTATCTGATGGGATCGACATTGCTACTTGTGGGAGCTCGCTGTTTCCTCCACATCAACAAAGGACAATAAGCATCCTTGGATTGTGAGGCACTGCGGGCTTTCTGAAGGTGTGACATTTCCAATAGAAATGCAAATTCATTCCATCATTTTATATAAAAGTGTCAGTTACTGAAACACTACTTTGGTTTTGCAAAAAGGATTAGACCTTGGTCTGTAACTTATACCGGGTCCTTTATATGGGTCATCAAATTAAACTACAGGCACACGGAAATAACTATTTTGTTTCATTTTAATCAGATTACTGTGTGCGGTCAAGGCCAAACGCAGTTCTCAACTGCAGGACACCTTGGTACCTCACTATCACCCTCTGCTGTACAAGGACCTCATTACACAAATGGAAGAAGCTGGGATTGTTGCTCTCTGAGAAGGTAGAGCAGATATGGAGAAACTTCAGCCGTTAATACGAATGTTGAGAATTAAGGAATACCGATTCCTGGTGATTGACAAAAGAAGCAAAGTCAACATGAGGATAAACTCTCCTAATTTTCAGCAGTAAGTGATTCGGATCTAGAATGCGCTGTGGTGGGGGCAAATTCAACCTTGGCTTTCAAAGCAAATTATTAGGTTACTGTTTGAAGAGAAAAGATTTTCAGAGCATTAGAACAGGTGGGGAAGTGGGATGAGATGCTCCTATAGGAACCAAGCACAGAGCCAAATGGGATAAAAGGTCTTTCCTTTGTGTGGAAGCAAGCCATTCAGCCCATCGAGTCCACACACTCACCCCGCCCTGAAAAGTATCCCTCCCAGACCCACACCCCTACCCAATCCCTGTAACCCTGCATTTCCCATGGCTAACCCACCAAGCCTGCACATCCCTGGATACCATGAGCAATTCAGCTTGGCCAATCCCTGCACTTCTTTGGATGTAACCATTGTCTGTTCACAATTCCCAGTAACTCCCTCACATGCTGGGGAAAGGAGTTTGACTGCTAGTCCTCATTGAAAAGCTATGATATGTCTTCAATACAAACAGGGATCTATTTTCGTAGGACCATTGTTTCAAATCGTGATACTCACTGTTTTATTTTGACTTATGTACGAGGTCATGTTGGGTGAGTCGATAAAGTAGTGGTTTCAATGCTATTAATCCAGACACCCAGGTAATGTTCTGGTGACTTGGGTTCAGAAACCCACCATGGCTCCTGATGGAATTTGAAGTCAAAAGAAATCTGGAATTAAGAGTCTAATGATGGCCATGAAACTGTTGCAAGATTTTGGGGGAAAACCTATCTGTTTCACTAATGTTCTTTAGGGAAGGAAATCTTCCATCCTTACCCGGTCTAGCCTACATGTGACTCCGGACCCTCAGCAATGTGGTTGATCTGAAGTGCCCTCTGGGCAATTAGAGATGGGCAATAAATGCTGGCCCAGCCAATGACACCCACATCCCATGGATGAATAAAAAAGTGCAAAATGCCACTATTGACATAAAGTAAGATTGTACAGAATTTCCAAGTCCAACAACTACATATTCTTGAGAATGAAAATGTCAGCAGTAATATGTGAGCATTTATTTATGAACGAAAAATACTGATAGGTTCAGCAGGTCCAGTAGCATTTACATAATCAACAACTTCTGTTAACATTTCAGATTTATCTTCCTCTGCAGTGTTTTACCTTTTGACTCAGTTTTTGCTTAGTTTGTTCGCTTTTAGGTTTTCATTTCTCTGTTGCTCTGACTAATTTAGTTTTCCACTCTTCAGTGGAATTAAGAATATGTTATGGAATGTAAAATGTTGGAAGATAATGGATTGTCACTTGGTGCTCCATGAAGCAAATGGAGGGGTCCCCCGTTATCCAACAGCTGACTGAGACACAACCTACAGGCTCTGAAATGGTCAGTTCAGAGGCAGCCAACACAGGTATTGGGTTTGAGAGTTGGTGGAGTAAGGAAATGAATAAAAATTGTTGGAAATGGGAGAACCTGTGATCATTTACGATAACATCACAAGATGACTATAAGAAATTTCCTGGGAAGCTTCTGTACAACTGTATCCATGTAACTCAGGGCTTCTACACAAAATTGGTACAAGCCTGGCATCGGTGGTGGGCAAGTTGTTGCAGGGAACTCTGGGGGACAGGATATACATGTATTTGAAAAGGCAAGGACTGATTAGGGATAGTCAACATGGCTTTGTGCGTGGGAAATCATGTCTCACAAACTTGATTGAGTTTTTTGAAGAAGTAATGAAGATGATTGATGAGGGCAGAGTGGTAGATGTGATCTATATGGACTTCAAAAAGGCATTCAACAAGGTTCCTCATGGTAGAGTGGTTATCAAGGTTAGCTCACATGGAATAGAGGGAGAACCATCAAATTTGATAAAGAACTTGGTCAAAGCTAGAAGACAGCAGGTGCTGGGGGAGGGTTGCTTTTCAGACTGGAGACCTGTGACCAATGGTGTGCCACAAGGATCAGTGCTGAGTACATTGCTTTTTGTCATTTATATAAATGATTTGGATGTGAGCATTGGAGAAGATATAGTTAGTAAGTTTGCAGATGACACCAAAATTGGAGGCATAGTGGACAGTGAAAAAGGTTACTTTATATTACAACGGGATCTTGATCAGATGAGCCAATGGGCTGAGGAATTGCAGATGAAGTTTAATTTAGATAATGTGAGGTGCTGCATTTTGGAAAGGCAAATCAGGTTAGGAGTTATTCACTTAATTGTAAGATCCTGGAGAGTGTTGTTGTCCAAAGACACCTTGGAGTGCAGGTTCATAGTTCCTTGAATGTAGAGTTACAGGTAGATAGGATAATGAAAAGGGAGTTTGGTATGCTTTCCTTTATTGGTCAGAGCATTGAGTCTTGGAGTTAGGAGGTCATTTTGCGACTGTACAGGACATTGGTGAGATCACTTTTGGAATATTGTGTGCAATTCTGGTCTCTTTCCTATTGGAAGGATGTTGTGAAACTTGCAAGGGTTCAGAAAAGATTTCTAAGGATGTTGCCAGGGTTGGAGGGGTTGAGCTCCAGGGAGAGGCTGAACAGGCTGGGGCTGTTTTCGTTCGAGCGTCGGAGGCTGAGGGGTGACCTTATAGAGGTTTATAAAATCATTAGGGGCACAGTTGGGGTAAATAGACAAGGTCCTTTCCCTGGGGTTGGGGAGTCCGGAACTAGAGGGCATAGGTTTCAGGTGAGAGGGGAAAGATATAAAAGGGACCTAAGGGGCAACATTTTCACACAGAGAGTGGTACGTGTCTGGAATGAGCTGCCAGAAGAAGTGATGGAGGCTGGTACAATTGCAACATTTAAAAGGCATTTGGATGGGTATTTGAGTAGGAAGGGTTTAAAAGGATATAGGCCAAGTGCTGGCAAATAGGACTAGATTAATTTAGGATATCTGGTCGGCATGGACCAAAGGGTCTGTTTCTGTGCTGTACATCTCTGACTCAATGATTCTAAAATCCAGATCCAAAAGGCTGAATGTCTGGTTGCTAAGATTTGATTTTAAAAAATTGATTTATGATTGTCACAGTGAAAGGTTTTGTTTAGCATGTAGTTCAAGCAGATAATACTACACAAAGTGTTTTCGGACAGAGTGAAGAATACAATGTTACGGTTGCAGAGAAGGTGCACAAAGAGCAAGATCAGCATTAAATTTAAAATTTGACATGTCCATTCAAGCTTTGAGGCTCAAGTGGCTTCCACCTCACAATTCTGGACCAGTCATGCAAGAATTATTTAGTTGATTCACTCAGCGACATCACTGGCTGGGCCAGTATTTATTGTCTGTTCCTAAATTGCCCTGGAGAAGGTAGTGATGAGTGGTCTTCTTGAATTGCTGCAGTCTATATCTGCTGAAAATACACGAAGTGACCAGATCATGTCATTGATTTAGCCGCTTTGGAGTACAATACCATCTCTTATTACAAAAACACTTTCAACAGCAGGACCGATCTCACATAGCTTTATTTAAAGATATGAAACATAAACAAAAATTGCTGGTGAAACTCAGCAGGTCTGACAGCATCTGTGGGGAGAAAGCAGAGTTAATGTTTCGAGTCCAGTGTCTCTTCATCAGAACAGGTATAGCTGGCTTGATTTCTATTGGCTACAATTCAGGAACTGTTTTGTGCTATGTAGAGTTATGTAAATTGATGTAAGTGTATAGGGAATAGCATGGACAGAATTAAAGGCTTTTGCATAAATCGGTCGAGGTGGAATGTACGGCCTGGTTGGGAACATGAACAGAGGCAGCACAGATCAAGACAAGCTGCAAGAAGAGGGAGGAGAAGGGGGAAGAGTATGAAAGGATCTCAGCAGGAAGCCACATCTGCCTCAGATGTTCAATTGTCCTACCTGAAACCTGAATCCCAGTGAGGAACAATGTATGGGAAATTTGAACTATATTGAGGATGTGCGCACTTAATTCACCACAGTCACAACTAGAACCATGGTACAACCACATTGCCACTGGCTGACCAAGTGACCATTCCTTCCAGGTTGCAGCCAGAGATACTTTGTAACATCTTTGTTGTCATCTGTTGTGTAAAGGAGCTTTTATTCTAAGAGGGCTGACTACATATCATTCCCTTGCCTGTGAGTAACAGGTAGGATGAGCATATGAGGTTGACAGGAGAACAGGCTTCCCCATGGTACAGTTGTGCACACTTCACCTTGTGGGAGCTCAATGGCCAATTCTAAGATGTATCACAAAATGCATTCCAGCCTCTCAACAACCACCTGGTTTGCAATCGAATGTGGCAAATCAGGCAGCTCAATGCGTGGTGCCTTGGCAGATATCATGATGCCTCTGTTTTGCCACATCACCATCCATATTTGTCACCACAGCACAAATGTGAACTAGCCACACAGCCATGGCCCCCCATCTCACAAGCCCTCTCACCTACAAAGTGGGCACACGATGAAGGTCACAGAGCAGCCCTTTAGCACACTGTCTGCACTGTTGTAGAGAAACCCTCTCTATTGAGCAGTGCAGGAGTGAGGATTGACCGTGCTGTCATGATCTCCTGCTTCAGGAGGGCACAAGTCTTTCCATGGGCTGTACAGTGACCAGCTGCGGAACAGCAGGAGCAGGATGCGAGGGGATACGGCAATCTTTCTGCCTGGACTGTCCCTGAGTGGCCCATTTGACTGCAATCTTGATGTTCACAATCCCAACTGCTCTCTCACTCATACTGCCTGCACCTCTCCTTACTAATTGTCACAATATCTACGTGACCATGATTTAAAGATAAAAGCTGATGTAAAATGAATGCATTTATAAATGAAAGCACGTGACATCCAAATGCCAACTGACCACCATTGGGCATGTCCTGTTTACCACCTGCTCCTGCCTGTCCCTCTATCTCATGCCCAGCAGCACAGCTGGTCAGAGCTTGCTGAGCTGCAATGGGAAAGGTTATGAACAGTCTTGTATCTGAACCTCCTCTGGTATTGGATGGTCTGGATCAGACAGAACCATCTCTCCATGGGCAGCGACTGGCACTAGCATAGTGGCAGAGGTGGGAGGAGGATGAAAGATCCATGGAGTACTCAGGACAGTGCCTCTGAAATCCTAGTGATCTGTGGGAGCACCATTTATTGGATGCTGAGGTTACAATGATAGATTGAGATAAGAAAGGTAGGAAGAGGCATGAGCTAGTTGGGCTGAATGGCCTGTTCAAAGCTGTAAATCCAATGTAATTTTATCTTGTTTTAACACTGATACCAACTGTACATTTTTATAGTGGGTTAAAAATGAAGGTGATTACCAGCGCTTCTTAAAATGGTTTCCTTTGTCTTTTCACCTCCAGATGCTCTCCACACAGACAGGCTTCCACCTCCCAGTGTTAATGACTACAATCAGGAGCAGGAATCTCCTGTCATCCCCATGGGAATCTAGTCTCGTTGCGGTCTTTGACCTCCCAGGAAAAGCTGGATTGTGGATTTGGGGGCCACACCTCATCCACAGTTTGCGCTGTGCCCAAAGATACCAGAATGGTAACTAAAAAATGGTAACGCCTTTAACATATTGTCTAGCTATCACCATTGTTAACAGCTAACCCGAGAATACAACATTTTAAAAAAAAGGTTTTGTGATTTACACATGAAAGAAGTGAAACTATCACTGTATTCTAACAGATGTAAAGCTTTTCAATCAATTTTTCAATGTATAATTTCAGTTGCATCACATTGTAAATTTTTGCTATAAACAGACAATCAATTTTTCAATGTATAATTTCAGTTGCATCACATTGTAAATTTTTGCTATAAATTCTGTGTTAGGATTGAGCCGTCCACTATCACCTGATGAAGGAGCGTGCTCCGAAAGCTAGTGTGCTTCCAATTAAACCTGTTGGACTATAACCTGGTGTTGTGTGATTTTTAACTTTGTACACCCCAGTCCAACACCGGCATCTCCAAATCGTAAATAGATAGGGATTGCTCAATAAAGCCTGTGTGATAATTCAGCTCTTGCTGCTGCTTGGCTCATCTTTTCATTTTAATTTTGATGAATTTCCACACTTTTAGGGCGGCACGGTGGCTCAGTGGTTAGCACCACTGCCTAACAGCACCGGGGCCTGGGTTCGATTCCAGCCTCGGGCGTCTGTCTGTGTGGAGTTTGTACATTCTCCCTGTGTCTGCTTGGGTTTCATCCAGTTTCCTCCCACAGTCCAAAGAATAGCAGATTAGGTGAATTGGCCATGCTAAATTGCCCATAGTGTTCAAGGATGTGCAGGTTAGATGCATCAGTCAGGGGAAATATAGAGTAATAGGGTAGGATTAGATTAGATTAGACTTACAGTGTGGAAACAGGCCCTTCGGCCCAACAAGTCCACACCGACCCGCCGAAGCGAAACCCACCCATACCCCTACATTTACCCCTTACCTAACACTACGGGCAATTTAGCATGGCCAATTCACCTGACCCACACATCTTTGGACTGTGGGAGGAAACCGGAGCACCCGGAGGAAACCCACGCAGACACAGGGAGAACGTGCAAACTCCACACAGTCAGTCGCCTGAGTCGGGAATTGAACCCGGGTCTCAGGCGCTGTGAGGCAGCAGTGCTAACCACTGTGCCACTGTGCATCTGGAAGGGATACTCTTCGGAGGGTCAGTGTGAACTTGTTGGGCCTAATGGCCTGTTTGATTCTATGATAACTCCATCATAGAATACACAATGGACTATTTTATAATACCGTCTAGGCCTTTATCATCCTAAAATAGCTCGACTATTACAAATCCCAACATTGTCTCAATGTTCACTACATCCACAGGGTGGTGCTGTATGACAAGGTGAGGTACAAGTGGCAAAATCTATGGGAGATTAAAGTCTTCAAGCCGTTCCCCAAATCCCCAGTCTTAATCTCAGTGAAACATTAGCATTAGGAATTGCTCCCCTCATTTTTCTGACGACTCCTGAACAATCACGGACAAGAAGCTGAATAACCTCCTGTGGGATTTCCATCACAAGACAGTTAAACACACATTACTTTCTCAGTCACTCCTGCAAAATCTGCCCAGTTTTCATTTCTATCGATTTCAAGGGAGCACCTTGCCTCCCCGTTTGTAACCACCAGTGATTGACTTTAAAAAGGAACCATTTCTCTTTGATCACTTCAGTGTTTACTGGCAAACCCTTTTTCTGCTGTTGGATCAGCTGTCTGCCTAGAAATGGTCTGCTGGCACATTCTGGGCCTGGGTTCAATCCCTGCCCTGTAATAGTTAAACCCATTCCCCAATCTCAGATTGGTCACTCTCAGGAGCCAGCCATTGGCCAAAGGTGACACTCTAGCCTGTGAAACAGAGGCTGGGAGCAATCCAAGTCCCACTCCACAGATCAGCTTTCCCAGTGCAGGAAGGGAGAAGGGCTGCATTGTGCAGATGGCATCTTGTGGCTGCGCCTCATCTGCCCTCTCCAGTGGGCACTGAACCATTACCTGCATTATTTGAAGAAGTAAGAGACCGTGCAATTGTTCTGATGGAGCTGATGCTGGTTAGGCCACTGTTGGAATATTGTGTGCAATTCTGGTCTCCCTCCTATCGGAAGGATGTTGTGAAACTTGAAAAGGTTCAGAAAAGATTTACAAGGAGGTTGGAGGGTTTGAGCTACAGAGAAAGGCTGAATAGGCTGGGGCTGTTTTCCCTGGAGTATCAGAGGCTTTGGGGTGATCTTATAGAGGTTTATAAAATCATGAGGGATATAGGGTAAATAGACAAGGTCTCTTCCCTGGGTTGGGGGAGTCCAGAATTAGAGGGCATAGGTTTAGGGTGAAAGGGGAAAAATTTAAAAAGGACCTATGGGGCAACTTTTTCATGCAGAGGGTGATGCATATATGGAATGAGCTGCCAGAAGAAATGATGTGGCCAGGTACAATTATAACATTTAAAAGGAATCTGGATGGGTATGTGCAAAGGTAGGGTCGAGAGGGATATGAGCCAAGTGCTGGCAAATGGGACTAGATTAGTTTAGGATATCTGATCGGCATGAACACGTGGGACCGAAGGGTCTGTTTCTGTGCTGTACATCTCCATGACTCTGTGACTCCAAGTCAGATCCCAGACTGAAATCGGGTTGGTTGT
The DNA here is from genome assembly GCF_020745735.1 of Hemiscyllium ocellatum. Lineage (NCBI taxonomy): Eukaryota > Metazoa > Chordata > Chondrichthyes > Orectolobiformes > Hemiscylliidae > Hemiscyllium > Hemiscyllium ocellatum. The sequence continues at coordinate 44,448,420 of NC_083431.1, forward strand.
CATTCCTATTTCTTAACGGTTATAAATCATCTCTTTTCATGAAGGGCAACCTTCAAGATTGTGCACACTAAAACTAAAAGGCTTTCTGAGCTATAGTCATTTCCTCTAAGCCAAATAAAAACACACAATTCTCAGAACTTTCTAATAAATGAATTGTTTACTCTGTCTTTATAAAACTCTGTCAACGTAACCAAAGCCCCAGCAGTATCCAAGAACCAGAGCTCTTATGCTGGTTTTTGAAAATAAGTCACCATGGCTATAGAGATACTTTCAAACTAATCATTAGTCATAGAGTCATAGAGTCCTACAACATAGAAATAGGCCCTTTGCCCCATGTCAACCAAAATGTCCGTCCACGATAACCCCATTTTCCTGCACTTGGCCCATACCCTTCTAAACCTTTCCTATCCATCTGTTTGTCCAAATGCCTTTTAAGTGTTGTTAATGTACCCGCCACAACCACTTCCGCTGGCAGCTCATTCCATATGCGTACCAGCCACTGTGTAAAAAGGTTGCCCCTCGGGTTCCCTTTTATTCTTTTCCCTCTAACCTTAAACTGACGCTTTCTAGTCCTCAATTCCCCAATCCTGGGGCAAAAACTGAGTGCACTCACCCTATCCATGCCTCCCGTGATTATAACCTCTAAAACATCCCCCATCAGTCTCCTATGCTCGAAAGAAAAAGTCCTAGCTTGTCCAACCTCTCCCTCTCACTCAGACTATTGGGTCCTGGCACCATCCTCATACATTTCTTAGAGTCATAGAGATGTCCGGCACAGAAACAGACCCTTCGGTCCAACTTATCCATGCCGACCAGATATCCTAACTTAATCTAGTCCCATATGGCACTTGGCCCAAATCCCTCCAAACCCTTCCTGTTCATATACCCATCCAGATGCCTTCTAAATGTTGTAATTGCACCAGCCTCCACCACTTCCTATGGCAGCTCATTCCATACATGCAGGACCTCTCTGAAAAAGTTGCCCCTTAGGTCTCTTGTAAGTCTTTCCCCTCTCACCCTAAACCTATGCCCTCCAGTTCTGGACTCCCCCACCCCAGGGAAAAGACCTTGTCTATTTATCCTATCCATGCCCCTCATGATTTTATAAACCTCTATAAAGTCACCCCTCAGCCTCCAACACTCCAGGGAAAACAGCCCCAGCTTGTTCAGCCTCTCCCTATAGCACAAATCCCCCAATTCTGTCAATAACTTGTAAATCTTTTCTGGACCCTTTCAAGTTTCACAACATCCTTCCAGAGATTGGAATTGCCCGCAAAATTCCAGAAGTGGCCTAATCAATGTCTTGTAGAGCCGTAACATGACCTCCCATACTCAAACTAGGTCAAACCTCCTATACTCAATGCTCTGACCAACAAAGGAAAGCATACCAAACACTTTCATCACTATCCTATCTACCTGCAACTCTACTTTCAAGGAACTATTAGTCTGCACGCCAAGGTCTCTTTGTTCAGCAACATTCCCCAGGCCCTTACTGTTAAGTGTATAAATCCTGCTAAGAGTTGCTTTCCCAAAATGCAGCATCACACATTTATCTAAATTAACCACCATCTGCCATTTCTCAGCCCATTAGCCCATCTAATCAAGATCCTATTGTACTCTGAGGTAACCTTCTTCGCTGTCCACTTTTGGTGTCAACTACAAACTTCCTAACCATACCTCCCATGTTCACATTCAAATCATTTATATAAATGATGAAAAGCAGTAGACCCAGCACCGATCCTTGTGGTACACCACTGCTCACAGGCGTCCAGTCTGAAAAACAACCCTCCACCACCGCCCTCTGTCAAGCCAGTTCTGAATCCAAATGGCTAGTTCTCCCGGTGTTCCATGTGATCTAACCTTGCTAGCTAGTCTACCATCAGGATCCTTGTCAAACTCCTTACTGAAATCCATATCGATCACATCCACCACTCTGCCCTCATTGAACCTCTTCATTACTTCTTCAAAAAACTCTTTCTAGTTTAATAACATCCTTCCGATAGCAAGGTGACCAAAACAGAATACAACGTCCTGTATAACTGCAACATAACTTTCCAACGTCTATACTCAGTGTCCTGACTGACGAAGGCCAATGTGCCAAAAGCCTTCTTCACTGCCCTGTGCACCTGAATTCCAAGGTCCCTCTGTTCCACTACACTCCTTAAGGCCCTACCATTCACTATGAAACTCCCACCTTGGTTTGACTTTCCAAAATGGAAGACCTCGTACTTATCTATATTAAACTCCATTTGCTATTTCTCGGCCCAGTTCCCCAGTGGATCAAAGTCCTGCTGAAATGTCTAATAGATTTCCTCACTGTCCACAATGCTGCCTATTATAGTATCATCAGCAAACTTACTAATCATGTCTTGTACAATCTCATCCAAATCATTGATAAAGATAACAAACAGTAATGGGCCAAGCACCAACTCCTGAGGCACTCCACTAGTCACCGGCCTCCAGTCCAACAAGATCCTTCCACTATTGCCCTCTGCTTCCTTCCATCAGGCCAATTTCGTATCCAATTTATCAGATTGCCCTGGATTCCTAGTGATCTAACCTTCTAGATCTGCCTCCCCTTATCAAAGGCCTTACTGAAGTCCATAACGGCTATGTCTACTACTCTGCGCTTGTCAACCTTCCTGGTCACTTCATCAAAGAATTCTATTAAATTTGTGAGGCATGATCTCCTACTCACAAAGCCTTGCTGCCTACTCCTAATCAAACCCTGTCTTTCCAAATGCATGTATCTCTTATCTCTCAGAACTTCCTCAAGTAACTTAGCCATCGTGGATATTAAGTTTACTGGTCGATAGCTCCCAGGTTTTTCTTTGCAGACCTTCTTGAATAAGGGCACAACGTTTGCTACCCTCCAGTCTTCCAGGACCTCCCCCATGGCTACCGATGATGCAAAATATCAACCAGGGCCCCCGCAATTTCTCCTCTAGCCTCTTGCAGTGTTCTTGGATATATCCGATCAGGATCAAGAGATTTATCCACCTTCATACATTCTAATACATCCAACACCTCTTCTACTGTGATATGGACTGTCTCCAAGATATCACCATTAACTTCCCCAAATTCCCATTTCTTCATGTCTTTCTCATCTTGCCCATCTCCTGCTGTCCTACACATTCATGTCCACTTTGATCCTTGAGGGGGTTTATGCTCTCTCTCTAATTATTCTTTTCCCTTTGATATACTTAAAGTACCTTTTTGGATTAACCCTAATCTTCTCAGCCAAGGCTATCTCATGCCCCCTTTTCGGCACCCCTGATTTCCTTCTTCAGTAAACTCCTGTACTCCCTGTATACCTCCACAGATTCCCTTGATCCTAGCTGCCTGAACCTGAGCCTAGTTAAACCCTCAATATCCTTTTGTCATCCAGGGTTCCCTATTCCTGCCAACCTTGCCCTTCACCCTCAGAGGAACATACAAATCTTGAACTCTAGCTACCTCAGTTAGAACATAGAACATAGAACACTACAGCACAGAACAGGCCCTTCAGCCCATGATGTTGTGCCAACCACTGATCCTCATGTAAGGTAAACCTAATGTTCTAAAGGCCTCCCACTTGCTGGAGGTCCCTTTGCCTGCAAACAAACCACTTCAATCAACCCCTGCAGGCTCCTGTCTAATTCCATCAAAGTTTGCCTTGCCCCAAGTTTGAACTTTAACCTGTGGGCCAGTTTTGTCCCTCTCCATAACAATTTAAAAACTAATAGAAGTATAGAACATAGAACATAGAACATTTCAGTGCAGTACGGGCCCTTCGGCCCTCAATGTTGAGCCGGTCTGTGAAACCTACACTATTCTATCATCATCCATATGTTTATCCAATTATCATTTAAATGCCCTTAAAGGCATTCCAGGCCCTTACTACTCTCTGAGTAAACTATGGTCACTGGTCCCAAAGTGCTCCCCCATTGTCACCTATATCACCTCTCCTGTGCTATTCCCCCAGAGTAGGTTGAGTTTTACCCCTTCCTAAGAAGGACCATCTATATACTGTTTGAAGAAACTTCCCTGAACGCATTTAACAAATTCCACCCTATCTAAGTCACAGACAGGTGTGCTGCCTCCCAGTCCGGGACAATCAACCTTGGACCTTCAGGTGACCATCCTCCAAGGTGGACTTTGAGACAGGGAACAACGCAAAGGGGCTGAGCAGTGGGCTGAGAGCCAAGTTCGGTACCCATGGGGAAGGCCACAACTGGGACCTTGGGTTCCTGTTGCACTATAGGTGACCCCACTACATTCTCCACTCTCTCACACACGCGCGTGTGTGCACACAGACACACACACACACACACACACACACACACACACACACACACACACACACACACACACACACACACACACACACACACCCTCTCTCTCTCACAGACACTCATACTCAGCCCCCAACACACACCCACATGCACACACGCACACACATAAGTTTGTGGGGTGAATTTGTACTTGCAGAATTACATTTTATTTTGCTCAAAAACTGCATGAATCCATATAAGATTCTGTAAAACCCTTGTTTAGATTAGAATCAGTCTGAATATTGGGGCACAGACAGCCTCACACAGGGCACCTTACACCTTCAATACATTATCTGAGCCAACATGGCACCTATTGTTGAAGTTCACTTGAGAATGTAACTTGTAAAGGAGGTTTTGTGATTTACATATGAAAGAACTGAATCCAACATGGTCATTCCAAAAGGTGAGGCACTTAACAAACAATCCAGGTCTTTTTCAATATATAATTTCAGTTACATCACACTGTAAACTTTTGCTATAAATTCTGTGTCTTACAATCGTATTCTCCACAACCACCTGATGAAGGAGCAGCGCTCCGAAAGTTAGTGTTTCCAAATAAACCTGTTGGACTATAACCTGGTGTTGTGTGATTTTTAACTTTAAAATTCACGACCTACATTGACAACCCTATTGCTCCCTAAGAACTAAAGAGACCTGAGGGGCAACTTTTTCACGCAGAGGGTGATATGTGTATGGAATGAGCTGCCAGAGGATGTAGTGGAGGCTGGTACAATTGCAACATTTAGGAGGCATTTGGATGGGTATATGAATGGACAGGTTGGACCAAAGAGTCTGTTTCCATGCTGTACATCTCTACGACTATGACTCTAAGTCTCATCAATCTCCCTGCATATTTGTTCCTCTAATTCCCATTGACTATTTGGGAGCCTATAGTACAACCCCAATAATGTCACCATCCCCTTTTTATTTCTTAGCTCCACTCACAAAGTCCCACTTGATGATCCTTTAGTTATTCCATTGCTGACTGCTGCTGTGATTCTCGCCTTCATCAATAATGCAACTCCCCCCTCCCCTCCTTCCACTACCTCTGTCCCAACTAAAGTACCTGTACCCCGGTACATTAAGCTGCCAATCCTATCCCTCCCTTAGCCATGTTTCTGTAATGGCTGTTATGGCTATAATGGCCCCAGTCCCACACACCTATCCATTCTCTGAGTTCATTGGCCTTACCTTTCTTGCATTGAAATAAATGCAATTGAATCCAACAGGCATAGCTTGCTGCCTGTCGTGTTCCAGTCTGAGCTGTCTCTTCACTTTACTATTTCCGATTACTGTATCTCCTTCCAGCCTCACACTCACCTCCTTGCTGTTGGGGATCCCAACACCCCTGCCACTCTAGTTTAAACCCTCCCTTGTGGCACTAGCAAACCTGGCCGCCAAGATATTGGTCCCCCTCCAGTCCAGGTGCAACCCATCCCTCTTGAATAGGTCACTTCTACCCAAGAAAAGATCCCAATGATCTAAAAATCCGAATCACTGCCCCCTGCACCAATTCTTTAGCCGTGCATTCATCTGACATATCATCCCCCTCTCACCCTCACTAGCACGTGGCACTGGGAGTAATCTGGAAATAGCCACTGACGAGTTTTTAACTTTCTTCCTAGTTCAATAATCACTCCGCAGGACCTTATCCCTATTTCTATCTATGTCATTTTTGCCAAAGTGCACAACGACTTCTGGCTGCTCCCCCTCTCCCTCTAGAACTTTCTGCAGCTGCTCTGAGAAATTCTGGGCCCTGGCACCCAGGAGGCAACACCCCCGCCTGGATTCCCATTTGCGGTCTCAGAATCTCCCATCTGTCCCCATAACTAATAAGTCTCCTATCATTAAGGTCCTGTCTAACTTTACCCTTTCCCACTGTGACCCACAGTCAGTCATAGTGCCACTGACCTGGCTACTGCTATTTTCCTCTGAATGGTTATCCCCCCGACCCCTCATCTCCGACATTATCCAAAATGGGATACTTGTTTTCGAGGGGAATGGCCACAGAGGATGCCTGCATTCTCTCCCAACTCCTTTTGCCTTTCCTGGTGGTCACCCAGCTCTTGTCTGCTTGCACCTTAGGTGTGACCACCTCACTAAAACTCTTATCTACAAAGTGCTCAGCATCTTGGATGATCCTGAGTGGAACCAGCTCTCTGACACAGTCCCTATCATTACACCTTATCTTTTATGGTGTACCTTATCGAGTGCCTTTTGCAAACCAAATTAAAATACATTCATCGTTTCCTATTTAACTCGCCTACTGGTTGCACCTTTGACCACAACACTGGCTTCCTGTTGACATAAGAACATAAGAACTAGGAGCAGGGGTAGGCCGTCTGGCCCCTCAGCCTGCTTGGCCACTCAGTAAGATCATGGCTAATTTTTTTTGTGGACTCAGCTCCACTTACCTGCCCACTCACCATAATCTTTCATTCCTTCAGTGTTCAAAAATATATCTATCTTTGCCTTAAAAAACATTCAGTGAGGTAGCCTCTACTGCTTCAGAGGGCAGGGAATTCCACAGATTCACAGCCCTTTTGGTGAAGAAGTTCCTCCTCAACTCAGTCCTAAATCTGCTTCCTCTTATTTTGAGGCTATGAACCTTAATTCTAGTCTCACCCACCAGTGGAAACAACCTCCCTGCTTCTATCTTACCTAAACCCTTCATAATTTTATAAGATCCCCCCCTCATTCTTCTAAATTCCAATGAATATAACCCCAGTCTACTCAATCTCTCCTTATAATCCAACCCTCTCGACTCCAGAATCAACCGAGTGAACCTCCTCTACATCCCCTCTGGTGCCAGTACATCCTTTCTCAAGTAAGGAGACCAAAACTGCACACAGTACTCCAGCTGGCCTCACCAGCGCCCTGCTCAGCTGCAACATAACCTCTCTGTTTCTAAACTGCATCCATCTAGGAATGAAGGACAAAATTCCACTTTCCTTCTTAATTACCTGATGCACCTGCAAACCAACTTTTTGTGATTCATGCACGAGGACACCCAGCTCACTCTGCACAGCAGCATATTTGGCAAAGGTGAGGACTGCAGATGCTGGAACTCAGAGTCTAGATTAGAGTGGTGCTGGAAAAGCACAGCAGGTCAGGCAGCATCGGAGGAGCAGGAAGATCGATGTTTCAGGCAAAAGCCCTTCCTGATGAAGGGCTTTTGCCTGAAACGTGATTTTCTTGCTCCTCGGATGCTGCCTGACCTGCTGTGCTTTTCCAGCACCACTCTAATCTAGACAGCAGCATATTTACCTACTTGTAGAAGCTCTGACATTTCTTAAAAGCAGATGCTGGAAATCTGAGACTAAAGCAGAAATTGCTGGAGAAACTCAGCAGGTCTGGTAGCATCTGTAGAAAGAAAGCAGAACACTGTCAAAGCTGACAGCTGGTTCTGAAGTAGGGTGTTAATACTGCTTTCTTTCTATTGATGCTGCCAGACCTGCTGAGTTTCACCAACAATTTCTGTTTTTGTCTCTTGCATTTCTTGCTATCTTACACTCCTTCCATTGTCTCATTTTAGCAATTTTTTGCTCTTCTTTGCTAGATTCGAACATTCTCCCAATTCTGAGTTTGCTGCTCTTTTTGGCAACATTTTAAGCTTCTACTTTTGAGTTAATGGTGCTTTAACCTGTTTAATTGGTCATCAATAAATCATGTGACCTGTTCAATTTTATTTCTCAACAGAATCTATATTCATTGATAATTCACATATAATTCTTAAAATCTTAACCATTGTTTTTCTGCTGTCATAGTCTTTAATCTGATTTTCCAGTTAACTTAGACCACTCAGCCTTTAGAACCACATAATAGGTTTAAAACACTAGATTAGGATTTAAGTGTGTGACTCTCATGCTCAATTTGAAATTCTACCATATTATCATCACTGTTCCCCAGAGAATCTAATGTAGTGAGATTACATTTACATTCTGTTTCAAGAAAATAGCTTGTTCTCTGCCAGTTTCTGAGAACAAAAGGTTTTGGAATTAGTTTTAAGTGCTTTTCATGATCTTGTGCTCCAAACCAGTACAGTATGCCTGCATTGCTAATCTGATTTGTATGTATAATGATTAAAGTCTCCCATAATTCAAAGTTTGGGAGAAGATTTGTAGCTCGGGTGCTCATTGTTGTGGTTCTGTTCGCCGAGCTGGGAATTTGTGTTGCAGACGTTTCGTCCCCTGTCTAGGTGACATCCTCAGTGCTTGGGAACCTCCTGTGAAGTGCTTCTGTGATGTTTCCTCCGGCATTTATAGTGGCTTGTATCTGCCGCTTCTGGTTGTCAGTTCCAGCTGTCCGCTGCAGTGGCTGGTATATTGGGTCCAGGTCGATGTGCTTATTGATTGAATCTGTGGATGAGTGCCATGCCTCTAGGAATTCCCTGGCTGTTCTCTGTTTGGCTTGTCCTATAATTGTAGTGTTGTCCCATTTCTGAAATGACAGCCAGACTACTATGACAACTAGGACTCATAACAACACTCAAACCAACAACCACTCTCAGACAACAACTCACCAGAACAAAGGACCCGATACCCAGCATGAGCAAAACCAATCTAGTGTACAAAATCCCATGCAAGGACTGCACAAAACACTACATAGGACAAACAGGAAGACAGCAAACGATCCGCATCCATGAACACCAACTAGCCACGAAACATGACCAGCTATCCTTAGTAGCCATACACACAGATGACATGGTTTGACTTGGACAACACTACTATTATAGGACAAGCCAAACAGAGAACAGTCAGGGAATTCCTAGAGGCATGGCACTCATCCACAGATTCAATCAATAAGCACATCGACCTGGACCCAATATACCAGCCACTGCAGCGGACAGCTGGAACTGACAACCGGAAGCGGCAGAGACAAACCACTATAAATGCCGGAGGAAACAACACAGAAGCGCTTCACAGGAGGCTCCCAAGCACTGAGGATGTCACTAAGACAGGGGACGAAATGTCTGCAACACAAAGTCTCCCATAATTATAGTTGTGACTTCCCATCATTCTTGAATAATGCTTTGTTCAACATGTTCGGAGTTTCCATAAACTACTCCTATCAGGGTTTGCTGCTCTTGGTCATTCCTTATCCCAATCCAAACTGATGCTAATTTCTGAGTCGAGATTCTTCCTTCCAGCACTCCTTTATTATGGAGGTCTCACATTCCCTCCATTTTGCCTTCTTTCAAATTACCATGTATCCTGGAAGAAAGACTTCCCAAGTTCCATGTCAATTTGTCTGCACACAGTTCAAGGTGAGACTCTTGTCAAACTAACAGGGTATGGCTTGGTGTCCACTCTCCATAGTAAAAAAGAAAATCAGAAGAGGAATAGGCCATTCAACCCTCCAAGCCTGCCCCACCATTCTATATCTAACTCCTTCTTGAAAACATTCAATATTTTGGCCTCGACCACTTGCAGAGAACACCACAGGCTCACCACTCTCTGGGTGAAGATATTTCTCCTCATCTCAGTCCTAAGTCCTTCGACTGTGACCCCTGGTTCTGGACTCCCAGTCATCGGGAACAATCTTCCTGCTTTTCCCCTGTCTAGTCCTGTTAGAATTTTACTTCCTTATCCACAGGAACTTCAGGAAAAGAGTAGGTGTACAGCAAAGGGTCACCCTCCAAACATATCCTGTCTGAGTTTAGCCTTGCATAGACACTCTACAGTGCAGAAGCAGGCCTTTCAGCCCACACCCAACTCTCTGAAGAGCATCCCACCCAATCCCTGTAGCCCTGCATATCCCATGAATGATCCACCTAGCCTGCACATCCTTTATCACTATGGATAATTGAGCATGGCCAATCTACCTAACCTGCACATCTTTGGACTGTGGGAAGAAAGCGGAGCATCCAGAGGAAACCCACACCGACACGGGGAGAAGGTGTAAACTCCACTTGGAGAGTTACCTGAGGTTGGAATGAAACCCACGTCCCTGGTGCTGTTAGGCAGCAGTGCTAACCACTGAGCCACTGTGCTGCTTTAGCTTTCTGAAAAAAATCATCTCACTCTCTCACATGCGCACACACACACATACACACACATCTCCCTCTCTCTCCCTCTCTCTCACACACACACACACACACACAAAACAGAATTGCACCAGTACCTTCTACAAATTATTTAGTATCATAATCAGATCATCTACCTTTCAGTTAATCGTTTTTTTAAAACTCTTTCCATTGACTGGGAATCCTGAATTGGACGAGTTAAATGAAGTCTGCTATAGACTGCTGAGCTGTTATAACCACCTCAAAACAGTGAGTTTGAACTTGCAAGAGACGGATAACTACATTTCCCTGGAGTATTCCCACAGGGGAATCCAGATCAAACCACAACACTTCAAAATCTCACCTAAACCTTGAGAGGTACAGAAACCCCAAGTTGGGAAGCAATAACTATCACTTTCCTTAGTAAAAAATAATACTTTGAGAAAATTTCAGGACATTCATCACCTTTAAAGTACTACTTTGAGAATGAGTTCTTACGTGTGACTGACGAATAGGAAGAATGTAGTTAAACCTCTTGCAGCCCCAGTGGGAAGCGGCTATCAGTCTCTCAGCCTCCCTCCAGTCTGCTTCCTGGAGACACAGCTTCTCAGCTCCTGGCCTCTAATTTATCAGCGTCTCAGCTGGAAAGCCACCCATTCTGTTTAATGAATGGCTTTTGCATTGCTCATTGTGCCTGTGCTTCTGAGATTATTTACAAACAAACCCAGCTGATCAGCCCCTGTGCCATGGAGGACTGAATGTTACTCCAGGGGGAGGACACTGGTTTGAGGAGCTGGCCTGTTAGAACTGAGCAACAGTATACTGTCTCCTCATGTCTCTGTATTTAAATAAAACGTATTTCAGATCCACTGGGGCTTTAGTTTAATGCAAATGGTTGCTAATGGTTCTGACTTGTGGTTTCTTGGAGTCCCGGGCTCCTTGTCTCCAATTGGAGGTTTTATTGACAATGAGGGATGGGGGACTGAGGCAAGCTCTGAGTGTACTTGCTGTCTCTTTGAAATTCACTCCCTAAAAGAGCTGCAAAAATGATCATGACAACTGACCTGCAGAGGTTCCTGTCAGCAGAAGTCAGGGGACTGGGGATGAACAGCTCATTCACCTTGTCCAGTCTTCCCCAGACACCTCCTTCTCTGGAAGCATTGTGCATTTATTTGATGAGTCAGATCATCGTCTCTCTGGCAGCTTGACTGTGACACCCCAGCTTTGTGTTGTCAGGAAAACCTGCGAAGTCGACGCCGATTGCAGTTGGAAAGATTTGGGGCAGAGCGAAGCCCGTTGGGTCCCCTCTGGAGTGACTGATGTAATAAGCCTCACATCAGAGCCACTGATTTGATATCACCATATCGTTAAAATGATTTTGACGAAGATGGTTCTGAAAACAGTGATTGACTTATCCCTGATCAGTTCCAATTGCTTTGGTGCAGCAATTAGCAAAGCCAATATGAATCCTGGGTTATGTACTGTCACATCATTGGAGCACCGGTCTGAGACAGTCACATTGTAGCTTTCAGTCCTGTTGATTGTGACCCATAATATTCCTACCCTGGGACATGATGGTCAAGAGCTGTGAGGCTGATTCTGGAGTGAAAGGATTACGTAATGTGAAGAGCTGTTCAGTCTGAATGGAGGTTAAGGTGAATGAGAATTTGTTCTTATAAATCGATAAGATAATAATTGCATTTAAAAAAGTTATTCTTCCACACTTCTTCAAGCTCATTAACTATTTCAAGTCAAGGAGCCATAGTGAGAGAAATTCTTGCATTGATTTAGTGTATTTCCCAAACTCAGGGTTTCCCAAAGCATTTTACAGCACATTTTTTTCTCTCCCTTGTGAAAGTTGTTCTCAACTAGGAAAAGAACACAGTGAGAGCACATATGTCTACAAATCAACAGACCATTGAGAGAGAAACCAACTGCATGTTTTGGGTAAATGACCTATCATCAGACTGGAAAAGGTTAGAGATGTGAGAGATTTTAAATAAGTATGGAGACAACAAAGTGGGACAATCACCAAAGGAAGCTCTCTGATAGGCTGAAAGATATGAGCAGTGAAATAGCAGATGGTGCAAGGGATTATGGGATGAAGGGGTGATGGTACAAGGCAAGCAGTAAAGGTAATGGGACAGCAAAATAAAAGATGAAGTGTAAACAGGGAAAGCAAAATCATAACCAACAACCCCTGTCTGAGAAAATGGACAACATCTGAAATTATTGAACTCAGTATTAAGTCCAGAAGACTGGAAAATGTCCAACTGAAAGATGGTGCTGTTCCTGAGCTCCATGAGAGCAGTGTAAGGGGTCAATAACAGAGTGGAAGTGAGGAGGAGAAGGTTTTTGTTTTGCTTTACTGTGGGTCAGGGAGTGATTTGTAAGGCCAGAATTTGTTGCCCAGCCTTAATTGTACTTGAACTGAGAGGCTTGCTCAGCCTAGTCAGAAAGTATATAAAAGTCAATCTTGTTACTGTGGGTGTGGGGTCACATGTAGACCAGACTGGGTGAGGACAGCAGATTTCTCTCACATCTCACAGTCACCATTATCAGAAGTAGCATCCAACTGTGAATTTTATCCACTGAGTTTAAATTACGTCAATCGCAATTGGTGGGGTTTGTACCCACATTATTAACAGGAATGCATTACCACTGCACCACTAACTACAAAAGTGTACAATGTGATAAACACAGCAATGTGCTAATGACCAGACAAGACTTGTACAAGTGAATCGAATGTCTGTTTTAATGCTCTTGGTTGAGGGATTAATGCTCCCAAAGACACCAGAGAGTGTACAATAGGAACAATAGGTACAATAGAATGTAGGAATCCCATAGGATCTTTTACCTTGAGGGTAGGGGATTCCTCAGCAAAGGACGGCATGTTCCAAGTACTGTCCTAAAGTGTCAGTCTAGGTTCAACGCTATAATTATTATCCTGCCCAGCCCCTACTATCATCTGACGCAAACAGGGAGACTGCCATCCATTGAGCTACAACTAGCAATTCTGTTAATTAATAAAAGGCATGTTGAGGGCTGGTCTCAGGGACTAGTTTTCTTTTCAGGGTAAATGATTACACTTGCTGAAGTGATAGAGAAAGGAGTTCAATCGCAGGGGGTTCAGAGGTTGGGGGGATGGGGGTGTGTGGTTAGTTGGACAGCCAATGCAGAGTAACACCAACAGCACAGGTTCAATTCTTTGTACAAGCTGAGGTCACCATGAGGATGTCATACTCTCAGCCTCATTCCTTGTGTGAGGTTAAACTCACTGCCAGTCATGTCTCTCTAATACGAGAGTAGGACTATGGCAACTTTGCCAGTTTAATGCTGCAATGGCGGGTCGGGTGGGTGTCATAGATTTCTGTTAAAGGCTTAGCTGAGTGGGTGCTTGCCTCTCACCAGCTAATATTGCACAGACAAAGAGTTTGAAGCCATTCTATCACGTCCCTCCTATTAGAAAGTGATATACACGGAAATGCAAGAAGAGCATGGGATCCAGTTTGCTACATGATGACATAATTTCTTGAAAGAGATGGTTTGAAGTGAAGTTATGGACAGTAAGTAACTTACAATATGTCAGGTCCTATTGTACCACCTTTTGATTTTGAACCTATCCCCTTGATCCCACCTTTTGAGCTTCACCTGGTAATAACTCTGTCTGGTGTGAGATCAACCCAAATGTAGAAGGATCCTGTTTAGAGAATCCCTATAGCTGAAAATGTGTTGCTGGAAAAGCGCAGTAGATCAGGCAGCATGCAAAGAGCAGGAGAATCGACGTTTCGGGCGTGAGCCCTTCTTCCTGAAGAAAACATTGATTCTCCTGTTCCTTGGATGCTGCCTGACCTGCTGCACTTTTCCAGCAACACATTTTCAGCTCTGATCTCCAGCATCTGCAGTCCTCACTTTCTCCTAGAGAATCCCTATAGTATGGAATCAGGCCATTCGGCCTGTTGAGTCCACACCAACCTCTCGAATGAGCATTTCACCTAGACCCACCCCTCTACCCAATCCCTGTAACCCTGCATTTCTCATGGCCAATCTGCCTAACCTGCACATCTTTGGACTGTGGGAGGAAGCCAAATCACCCAGAGGAAATGCATGCAGACATGGAGAGAATGTGCAAACTCCACACAGACAGTCACCCCTGACACCATGAGATGATATTGGATCCCAGGTCTGTGGTGAGTTAGTTGATCTCCACCAAACCTTTCTCAGAACATCAGCAGTGAGAGTATGAAACACAGAAAGATTTCAACTTCTAGTTTTCCAGTCGATCTTGATCTACCTTCTATGTGGCAAGCTTTCTCCTGCACCTCCTGATGACGTAGCCTCTTAAACACCCTGTCCACATTTATTGCATATTATGAATGTTTTAGTGAGGGTGAAGTGGGTTTAAACAGAGTAGAAAAAGGTCAGTTGCCCTCCTGGCTGAGAAGACACAGACTACCAGATATTTGATAGATTGAAGAGTTTGCACAAAATATCTAGGGGTGATGTTAGGAAGAAGTTTTTATGCAGAGGCTAACAATTTGAACTTTGCAATTTATGAAAGTGGTGGAACTGGAAATGATCAGATCGGAAAAGGAAATTGTATAATGACTGGGTGAAAATAAATTTGCAGGGCTATGGGATTGGACTGTTGTAATAGCATTAGACTGGAGAAATGGGATTAGATTGAGGAAATGGGATTAGACCAGGAATATGGGATTAGACAGGGGGAATGGGATTAGACAGGGGGAATGGGGTTAGACTGGGGGTTGGGATTAGAGTGAGGAATGGGATTAGATGACCCGAAATGGGATTTGATGGGGTGGATTGGATTACACTGGGAGAATTGGATTAGATGGGGGAGTATGGAATTAGATTGGGTGGATGGTACAGGAATAGACTAGGGAAATGGGATTAGATGACTCTATGACTGGGGGAAATGGGATTAGACAGGAGAGTTAATGGATTGAACTGAATTGCAATGGAGAGACAATATGAATAGGATGGACTCAATGGGCCAAATGACTTCCTTTTGTGCCCCAATGGCTCCACCATTCTAAAGCTAATCATTCAACAGAGTTGCTAGTGCCTATAGATCAGCCACTCAAAGACTTCAGGAGGTCATCCATGTTCAGTAGAAACATTTTATAAAGAAGTGCATACAATCTGTTGTTTCATCTCTCACTGAAGGAACATGACCAATATTTAATCTCCTTTAGAAAATGTATAACGCTGCTATCCAAAAGGTAAAAATTTACATCTTGAGTTTGCTCATATTTTGGAGAATGTATTGTGAAGGATATCTTTTAACTTTCAACGAGTTGGCCTATGGTTAATTGCCACATGAGTAGCTTCACATTTCAAGCTGGCTGACATGAATTGAAGCTGAGTTTGACTCACTCACCTCCTATCACTGTTACCACGAGCCTTCGACATCTCCGTTAGACAACAACAATCACACCGTCCTGCATCCTAGTCATCAGCCCATTCAGTAAGAAAGCTAAATACGATTTAATGCAACACTAAATCATATTGTAATGCATACTTTTTCAGTAAATATAATCAGTGCTGTGTCCCAATGCAATGATCCATCAAATGAACAATGGTATCATCATCCTCATCAATAGGAAATGGGCCCTGGTACTGGGACTGTGTTTAATGATAAGTTGGCATCATAAATTTAGCTGCCGTAGCGACAGACACAGTCAACCCATTAAATCAACAGGTTTGAATAGGGACAACCTGCTGCATCCGACAGGGAGATAAGACTGCTGCTTTCAATAGGGCTGGAACCCGACAGTTATTATTGCTTCACTTTGGAGAGTAAGTGCCCTGTGATCCAACCACTACTTAGAATTTATGAACAGGCATCATGTTATATCGCACAAACTCTGTCAAACTTTTTTATTTAAAATCTAACAAAGGAACCATTACACTTACATTTATATATCGGGGGTTGGTTTACGAAGCAATGTGATGCCAACAGCGTGGGTTCAATTCCCATCACTGGCTGAGGTTACCACAAAGGAATCTCCTTCTCAACCTCTTCCCTTGCCTGAGATGTGGTGGCTCTCAGGTTAAATTATCACCAATCGCTTCTCTTTCTAATGAGAGATCGAATGGTCTAATAAAACTGTGGTGATGTGAGTCCGAGTTCATTTATATAGCACCTGTAATAAAGGATAAAAGCCCAAAGAACTTTGTAGCAATGCACAAGGAGAAAAAATCGAAACCAAAGCAAAGGAAGCAATATTACAACATGACTAAAAGCTTGATCAAAGAAATAACAATTTAAAGGAGTAACCTAAATCAGAAGGGACAGAAATTGTGATGGTTATCTTTTACGCCATGCTGATATGATATACAACTTTCTGTGTGTTACAGGAACAGATTCAAAATTTTAAAACATCTGCTTCCTCATGCATTCAGTGGCTTGCCTTTGAGTGTCGGGAAATTAGTCACAGCTACTAAAGAGTTTGCAAAAAGAGTGGAGGATACATGAGGGACCAGAGCTGTAGGGCTCCACCATGTAGATAGTGCTGGAACAGCTCACCTCACCTCCATCTCTCTGTCGGTTGTAGTATTAGTAACAACACTGGCCATCTCCTCCATTCTGTTGCTATCTAACCTTCTCTTTTTCTCCTGAAAGTTCCTAAATGGTTAGAACCATTTTTTAAAATGTGTCTGCAGTAATTTTACTGTTTCATTTAGGTTTTTATCTTTGAGATTCCGCTTTCATTTATACTCATTGGTCTAATTTTCACTAGAAAGAGAAATGGGTACTCCAGAGTCATCCAATTCAGTGCATGGATCTCCCTATCTCCTGCCTCCTCCCTCCCCAGAAGCTAGAACCTGCTATTTAAGTGCAGTAGCAGGCCAGGGTGCCATTGATCTGCCCCCTCACTCAGCACAGGTCCAATGGGACAAGATGGCTACCCTTGTGGAGGTGGACCTTAGATAGGAGCAGGAGCCATGACAACAGAAGAATCCCAAAGTGCTCCTGGACATTTTAATTACAATATGGCATTTTTTAAAATAAAGAGCATGTAGCCAAAAGATGTCCACAATCGATTCCAGCACCTTCCTGCCAGAATTCAGACGTGTATCTTCTGAGGATTTAAAACCTTCCAGGTTGACTTAGAGAGTCTCACAGCATGGAAACAGACCCTTCAGTCCAACACATCCATGCTGACCAAGTTTCCCAAAACTAAACTACTCCCACATCCCTCTAAAAACCTTTTCTACTCATGTACCTGTCCAAATGTCTTTGAAATGTTGGGCTTGTACCCACATCTACCACTCCCTCTGGTAACTCTGCTTCAAAAGGATTGGAAAACAGGAGGACACCCTCGAACAGTTAAAAATCTCAGCAAGGTGCCTTGCAATTAGCAAAGGGTGGGGGAAGAGGGAATATTTCAGGAACAAAGGCAGGAAAAGGAATTTGAACTGAGACAGGTCAAGGTGAGGAGCAGGAACTGTCTGTTAAAGACATCACTGATTCAAGCTTGGTAGATTGATAGACTCTTGATGTCATGAGGAATTAAGGGCTACGGGGAGAATGCGGGTAAGTGGAGTTGAAATGCCCATCGGCCATGATTGAATGGCGGAGTGGACTTGATGGGCCGAATGGCCTTACTTCCACTCCTATGTCTTCTGGTCTTATGGTCTAAGCTTAAGGAGAGAGATGACTTGGTTTGTTTACTGATTTCCTAAACTGATGAAGCAGACATGAGAGCTTTCACTTCATCCCAGCATTTCATACAGCAGGGTAAGCAACTATTCCAATACTGTCCCTTACAGCTGCAGAGAAAGCTTTCGGGGAAAGAACACAGGGTTTGCTCTCTCTTACCTGAGGGAAGTGCCATTGATTATTTGGCAGTTATAAAGAAAAGTTACCTGAAGTGAGTACCTATTAGTGCTGGAGACATCCAGTCAAAAATTCCACCCTCTCAGGATACTGCCTGAAAAACTGGAGCAGTTTAGTTTGGACTAGTGAGTTCAGGGACTTGAAACAGAAGCCACGTGTAAAAACTTTCACACACTAATTCTCTGTGAGGAGTTCATAAACTCCATAAGAATGCAATAGAGGAACAGAGGGTGACTGGGTTCAGACAAGCCTTGACCCTGATTATAAGCTGATCCACAAACTCTGTCTGGATCAGCTACTGGAGGCCCCAAGAAAAAGAGCAATGCAATTTATCAGGGGACACACTGTGCAGAGAATGGGAGTCACTCAGATAACATCGCAGACCAGGCTATGGCTGTGACTGCAATTCTAAACCCTTTCAAAGGCACCCCTGACAGTATAGCTGAGGTTAAACTAATCCCTGAAAAAGGAGAGTTACCACATTTCCCCATGGTGAGGTGAGTAAGGCCTGCAGTGATAGTGAGGGATACCAGGGCCAGCCTCACTCTGCTCCTGGGAAAAGGCACAACCTTCCCCCAGAGAGTGCAGTAAACGCCAAGGAGCTGGTAAAGTGGAGGGAGGAGTGTGGACACCGTCAACCTGCTTCTTGGCAATGACCTGGCAGAACAAAATATAACAGCAATCCAACTTGTAGATAGTACACACAGCTACTACTGAGCGCCGGTGCTAGAGGGAGTGGATGTTTGTAGATGTGTTGCCAATCAAGCAGGCTGCTTTGTCCTGGATGGTGTCAAGCTTCTTGAGTGTAGTTGGAGCTGCACTCATCCAGGCAAGTGGGGAGTATTCCATAACACTCCTGACTTCTGTCTTGTAGATGGAGAGCAGGTTCTGGGAGGTCAGGAGGTGAGTTACTCATAGCAATATCCCTAGTCTCTGGGCTGCTCTTCAATGGTAAATCACAGAATGTTGAGTGCGGGAAATCAGTGATGGTGATGCCCATTGAATGCTCCTGATGGTTAGATTCTCTCTGTACTTTTGATGTGCAAGGGTGAGCTATTGTGTGCTTTCAGTGTTATCTGTCAGTATTTCAACTTCCCTGCTCCTGCAGGTTTATATTTTCCATTCCCTTCCCTGTTGTTCCCCCACCATATCCACCCCCACTGCCCTTTTGCCATCTTGCCTGAGGGCATGATCTTGGGTTATTGCCTTTCCAGCATCTAACAGTAGATAGCAGCCTAACAGCTGCCTCTTTGACTGGGCACTGTGCTGTCCCTCTCTTTCTGCTCATTTTTAAACACATGAAGGAGCTTGTTGAGTTCGATGCTTGTACAAGTTTATGAGGTAAGGGCAATAACTTTAGTCTCCAATGAAAGATGCAGATAACTACTATATTAGGAAAATTATATGTTTGTCTCAAATATTAAGAATTAGGCATTTTCATTAATTTATCTATTTTGATAGGCAGACCAGAATGTCCTCCTTGATGGTGTTATCAAGGGGGCTATAAGAACTGAGCTATGTACCTGTTGACCAGGCAATGTTCAGGAGTTTCCTGGGTCGAGCATTCTCAGGTCGGGCCAGGTAGGATTAACACATGACCAAGTCACAAGTCAAATTGCAGGCCTGCTGTAAGAATCCTGAAAGCTGGAAAGGGCGTGGAGGCAGCTGGAACTTTCTGAACGCACACATTCTGCTCTGTTTGCAGAGAATTGCAAAGTCATGGAGGAAACACGGGAGTTGCGAAGGTGTGGTGAATAGTTTGAAAAGATTTTGGAGTCACTCCCTGACAGTATTTTCTGCCCAATGTGAATGGAATTTGTGACAACTACTTGAAAAACAGGAGTGGTGCATGGTTCTTCCTTGAATAATCATCCTCAGATTTTTATGTAGTATTAGTTTTTTTAAAACCTTGCTCACAGGAGATGGTGAATTCTGCATGGTTCTTTTATTGTCCATCCCTCATTACAGTCGGGGGGGAGGAGGGGGGGTAGTGTTGGACTCTTTCTAGAATGAAGAGTGTGGTGCTGGAAAAGCACAGAGGGTCAGGCAGCATCCGAGGAGCAGGAACATCAACATTTTGGGCAAAAGCCCTTCATCAGGAATGAAGCTGGGACCCTTGGGGGAGGAGAGATAAATGGGAGGGCAGTGAGGTTGGGGGGGGGGGAAGGTAGCTGAGAGTGCAGTGGATGGATGGAGGTGGGGTTAAGGTGATAGGTCAGAGAGGAGGGTGGAAAGGAAGATTGGCAGATGGGACAGGTCATGAGGATGGTGCTGAGCTGGGAGGTTGGAACTGGGGTAAGGTGGGAGGACAAGAAATGAGGAAACTGGTGAAGTCCACATTGATGCCCAGGGGTTGAAGGGACCCGAGGCAGAAGATGAGGCGTTCTTCCTCCAGGCGTCGGGTGGTGAGGGAGTGGCAGTGGAGGAGGCCCAGGACCTGCCTATCTTTGGCAGAGTGAGAGAGGGAGTCGAAATGTTCAGCCACAGGGCGGTGGGGTTGGTTGGTGCGGGTGTCCCGGAGATGTTCTCTGAAGCGGTCTGCGAGTAGGCGCTGTCTCCCCAATGTAGAGGAGACCGCATCGGGAGCAACGGATACAGTAAGTGATGTGTGGAAGTGCAGGTGAAACTTCGATGGATGTGGAAGGCTCTTTTAGGGCCTTGGATGCTTTCCCTGTACCACACTCTTGACTCCGATTTCCAGCATCTGCAGTACTCTCTTTCACCTAGTTCTTTCTAGAATCAATCCAGACCTTTGGGTGATGGAACACCCACCGTTGGCAGATCTGATACAGTAATTCCTGACTAAAACCATTGCACAAACTGGTGGGATTATTGTTTTTGGTGCTATTTGTGAAGGAGAATTGCTGGTCAGAACATACAGACAGGGTGGGTGAGAAAGCATTTAACACGCTTGCCTTCATTGCTCAGAATATTTAGGTTAGGAGTTGAGATGTCATATTGAGGTTGTACTAAACAGTGGTAAGGCCTCTTCTGGTGTACTGTGTCCAGTTTTGGTCACCCTATTAGAGGAAGGTTATTATTAAGTTGGAGACGGTTCAGAAAAGATTTACCAGGATATTGCTGGGAATGGAAGGTTTGCATTATAAGGAGAAGCCGGATAGGCTGGGACATTTTTCACTGGAGTATAGGATGTTGAGGGGTGACCTCATAGAGGTTTATAAAATCATGAGGGGTATAGACAGGGTTAATGGTGGGTGTCTTTACCCTAGAGGGGACATTTTAAGGTGAGAGGAGAAAGATTTAAAGATGACGTCTGAGGCAACCTTTTTAAAATACACAGAATGGTTTGAGTATGGAATGAATTTCCAGAGAAGAGGTGGATGCAGGTACAGTTACAACATTTAAGTACATGAGTAAGAAATGTTTGGAGGGATATGGGGTAGGAGCAGGCAGGTGGGACTAATTTAGTTTGGGATTTTGGTCGGCCCGAAAGGTCTGTTCCTATGCTGTATGATTCTGTAAGAACAGAAAGATTTCCTGCACAAGTTTAAATAGGAAGAGGCCATCTCTCAGCTGGTAGCACAATGTGCTGTGGGTCCTAGCCCTTTTCAAAAGACTGAAGAACACAATGATAGCTAACACTCCAGTGCACAAAGGGAGGGTCCACTGCTGATTGCTGTCTCTCAGAGAAAATGTGAAACTTAGAAATAATTACCATCACAGTTGGAAATTTAAAACTCTGTGTCACTATTAAAAGGAAGGCTTCCCTGTGTCCTACCAAACACTTAATTTAAAATAGGTCTGAAGAAGTTTATTCAACTTAAAACACAATAGTTCTCTCTCCACCATAGTATTTTCAGCTGTTTTATTATTTTATTCATTTTTACTTTTGGGCTGGTTTAAAATTGAAAACATTTTACCAAGTAATAAACATTTTACTCGTCACCAAGGTCATAGAATCGCTACAGTGTGGAAAGAGGCCATTCGGCCCATTGAGTCCACTCCGAAAATCCCACCCTATCTCTGTAACCTCACATGGTAAAAACCCATCCTAACCTACACACCCCTGGACACTCTGGGGATGGGTGGTGTTTAGCACAGCCAATCCACCTAGCCTGAACATCTTTGCGCTGTGGGAGGAAACTGGAGCACCTGATAGAAACCCACACAGACATGGGGAGAATGTGCAAATAACAGACAGACAGACCCCCAAGGCTGGCATCAAACCTGGGTCCCGAGGAGTGAGGCAGCAGTGTTAACCCCTGTATCACTCACGTCTGTGAAAGGAGTGTGTTTAAATTGGCTTCACTGGTCAGCACAACATAGAGGGCCGAAGGGCCTGTACTGTGCTGTATTATTCTATAACCAGCCTAATTCTGCAATGGGACCATCACAGCAGAACAGACTCAAACCTGGCAGCTGCTGGCCTGCTCGTCTACATGAGCTGGGACCTTTACAAACTGACTTCCCTTAAAGATGTGCTGATGGCAGGTGCTGTGAAATGGAAGACCAAAATTTAGCATTGAAGAGAGAAACCATACAACCTGAGAGATTGGATGGGGTAAAACTCTTCCCACAAGTGGGAGGATTGAAACCCAGAGGACCAAATGACCATTTGTCAAAGATCCAGCATAAAGACAAGGAGAATTTTTTGAAATCCAATACTTTGATATAATCTGGAGCATACTGCATAAAAGTACAGTAGAAACAGATTCAGTTTGTAACAACTTCTAGGAGGAGATTGAATAAATATTTATCAAGGAGGCAATGGAGAACATGTCCTTCTGAACGCTAGCACAGATATAAATGGGCTGATGGTCTCTGCTGGGAGATCCTCTGTTCATAACCCTATTAGCATTCACAGAAAGGGATTAACTCCGTGACTAGAGGGCTAGCTTGGGACTGAGATAATATCAGCAAGTTAAGAGTTGCAACAAGTAACTCCTCCCAACATTCCTGCAACACTGGCGAAGCACAAGAGAAAAGGTGACTTTGGGTGTGACAACTTGCCATTTAGAAATACGTAAATATAATCCATTTAATTACTATATTTATAACTTATTGTGCAGTAAATCATCCCTCCATTATCTGTGAGCTCCAATGAATGTCATCAGGATGTCATTTAAAAGGTATTATCTTGATTCCAATTGCTTTGGTCTCAATTCACTTTATTATTCACTTTGGAGTGTGTGATTACATTAATCACAGCCAACGGATCAGCCAACTAGCAGGAAACAGTAGGAGAAAACCTACATTATTTAGATTTATCAAATTCAAGAGTCATAGATGGAGAGTCCTCACTTTGTGTGATGGACAGATTTACTGTTTGTATTGTCATGGGGCCTCCAGCAAGAGGCAGTGATAGGGCAGAGACAGCATTGAGCAGCCGGGAGCTCTATGGGAGCTCCTCTTCCTGTAGAAACCAGTTTGTTTGGCAACAGGAGGTTGACCGAGTCAGAGGCTGAGAAAAGGAACAGCACAGGAGTTGAAGTGTGGAACTCATGAATAGGGCAAATCAAGCCCGGTTACAGCAACTTCCTCCATCATCAATGCCCAGGAGCAGCACTGTGTACTATCTGCAGCAACTCACCTATGGTTCCTCTGACAGCACCTTCTAAACTATTACAAATGGAGAAAGACATGGGCAATAGACACACGGGAACACCACCATCTGCAAGCTCCCCTCCAAGCCACTCACCAACCTGACTTGGGAATATATCATCATTCCTTCACTGTTGCTGGGTCAAAATTCTGAAATTCCCTCCAAGGGCATTGTGGGTCTACCTCCAGCACATGTACCTGCAGCGATTCAAGAATGCAGTTAACCACCAACTTCATTAAAAATAGGGCAGCTGGTGACTAGACAACCAGGAAGGGAAGTGACGTACCTAGTAACATCAGAGTCACAAAATCCTAATATGGTCAAGAGCTGGAGCAGAGTTGCAGACTGGTAAGAATTCACATCGAAGTGCCAGGGCTACGAATGTCACAGGTTGGAGCAACTGGTGGTGTCTCAGGAGTTAGGAAGTGGTAATGGAGTCAATGACCAGCTGCAGAGCTGATCCCTCTCCCAGAGGCTAAAAGGCCATGTGAAGTGAGAAAGATCCCCTTTTTTGTCTGGGAAAACAAGGTCATTAGTGTTTGGTGGTCACTGGTAGATGACAATAAGAGCTCCTCACCTTGACTCAGTTACCTGACTACAAGGAATTAAACTCTACAGTGATAGAGTCAGAGCACTGTACAGCATTGAATAAGACTTTTCAGCCCAACTCGTCCATGCTGACCAGATATCCCGAATTAATTTAATCCCATTTGCCAGCACTTAGCCCATATCTCCGTTAATCCATCCTATTCATATACCTGTCCAGATGCCTTTTCTATGTTGCAATTGTACCAGCCTCCACCACTTCCTCTGGCAGCTCACTGCATACACACACCAACCTCTACGTGAAAAATGTTTTGGTGGATCTGCACCACCAGGCAAATATCCATTATATAAATAGTTAATAGCAGGATGTAACTTTAAAGGTACTAAGTTTTATGAAGAATCGTTGCCAGAAAAATAAATGATCCCAGTGATTGTTTAATTACCTGTTATATTTTACTCTCAGGACATCTCTGCAACAATTCCTCAGGGAAGTGTCCCAGGGAAAAAAAAACATCGTCAACAGCTACATCAGTTAATTCCTCTCCAAAGGTTTAGCAGTGGAAATGTTCACTGATGAATACAGTGTGTTTTCTATTCAACCTGTTTAGAGTTGTTAGCACATATCTCTGGAGGAGGTGAGTCTTGATCTCAGGCTTCCTGGGTCAGAGGTAGGGACATTACAACTGCATGTTTGATTACAGAGTGTTCACCTCCATATGTAATACGTTACAGCTGTAGCAGATCTGTTCTTAAACCCTAAGTGAGCCATTCTATTCAGTAATGGGTGTCATCTGTTATCAGTGCAATTAATTTGTTAATGTATTTAACTGAAAATGAGAGGCTGATAACCCCTAAATACAGAAGATTAGCTGAGATATCTGGTCAACACTGAGCACCACATCAGCAGGACTGTTTTCTAAATGTAACATGAGGACGTTTGAAGGCATGTTCTCAGTATCCACCATAATTCCGGGTTCTGGCTGTTAACTGCAGTCATTTCTGGTCACGGCCTATTTGACCCCAAGGTCAAATATCCCATATACTGTTCCAGCACTAAAAATGACTGCTTCCACCTCAGTCATGTTACCCATCTCCTGTCAAAACCATCTCTCGACATTTTTTAAAAAATAAAAATGTAAACAATGTTATCGCTGCCTTGACCTACTTTCCACATTTTACTGACTCACAACTCATACAAAACAAACATTGTAAGCGGATCCGAAACTCTTGCTAATTCTTAACATCAAATCTCATTCCTTGGTCACCCTTGTGCTCACTAATGCAATTTAGCTTCAATTCGAAATTACCCATTCTTGTTTTCAAGTCTCTCCATGACTTCTTCCTCCCTAACTCACATTGCTTCCCCAACCTTGAACCCTCATTTAATCTCAGTGCTCCCATTCTGCCCTCCCGTGCCTCTAGGAGTTTGATTGTTCCTTCAGCTGCCTGGCGCCGAAGCACTGGAAACCCCTCCCAAATTCTTTCCATTTCAAATCACCTTTAAAGAAGCTCCTGAAAGTCGAACTCTTTGATCATTATCTCCTTAAGGTTAGATTAGATTCCCTACAGTGCAGAAACAGGCCCTTCGGCCCAACAAGTCTACACCGACCCGCCGAAGAGTAACCCACCCAGACCCATTTCCCTCTGACTAATGCACCTAGCACAATGGGCAATTTAGCATGGCCAATTCACCTGACCTGCACATCTTTGGACTGTGGGAGGAAACCGGAGCACCCGGAGGGCACCCATGCAGACATGGGGAGAATGTCTGTTTGGAGTTTGCACAGTCACGCAATGCTGAGAGTCGAACCTGGGACCCTGGTGCTGTGAGGCAGCAGTGCTATCCACTGAGCCACCCCGGTACAAAATTAAATTGATTTTGAAACTCTCCTTGGGGATTTTAGTAGCTTAAAGATGCTATAAAAGCGAAACTGGTCAGTTATGAATAATAAAAGGATTTGGTAAGGTACATAAAATTGAATTAATTCCTCAGAGGGACAGTCCAGAAAAAAAAAGTACAAACTTAAATTGGAGAGAAGCCATTCAGGGTGGTGTGAATTTGGTGTCCTCTCCCCTTAAATTTCCAAAAGGACATAGCTTCTTGTTAGAGAAGTACACGAAGGCTTAGAAACCAAGGCTGGTAGCTGGAATGAAGATTCAAATCACCTACAAATCTAAATAGTGGAACGGAGATCAGGGCTTAAAAGCAGCATATTCCTGGTCCCATGTTACTCATTAGATCATGAATCTCTTTTATGTTTACTCACTAGTTCCATATCCTGCAATCTTTTAAATATTGTGTGAAAAAATATTTTCTGATTCCTTCCTTAATGACTCAGCACTAATGTTATTACTTCCTTTGCTTCTGCATTCCCGCACCAAAGAATTTTTATTTACCCAGTTGAAAACTCCCACACAATGGAATTATTATTTTACTCGCGATATGTATTGTCACGTTCCTTTAAGGCATTATTTTCCCTTCATGCTGATCTTGAGAGAATGGAATAACTTTGCTCTATTTTGGGACCATTCAAACCGATGAATACAATCAGAAATTTAAAACAAAACTATGACAGACAAGCAATTCCCAATCCCAATAGCAAAACCCGACCAACCTGCCAGTTTTTAGGAATTACTTACCTTGGATACTGCAGTGAACAATTGTGGAGAGAAAATCAGAGGGGCTATATAAAATAATGTTCTTTGAAGACTTTCATGGTAAACCCCAAAATTGCTGAGTGTCAAAGATTAGTCAGATAATAAACAGCCTGGTCATTGTCTGATTCACATGGCACTATGAGCCATAAGAATAGGCACATTAAATAACTCATGACACGAGTCGGGCAACAGGGGTGCTTGGAGACAGGAAATACCTCCCAATACCTCCAGGAATATTTCCATTTGGAATTGACAGCTTTATCCCCTTCAGATCCAGACAAGAACTGGAGCCTGGAACGTCCAAGATAAGAGATAAAAATTCTTATTCCTCTCTTGAGAGAGCACAGTTTGTTAAACAAAAACAAAAATTGTTAGAGTTTACCCCCCACCTACTGAGCTATGGTTACAACATAAATTCACAAGTGAACAGTTTTCGTGTTTAATCATTTTGTATTCAGAACAAACTTACATATTCCCCACAATATTCAGATTGGTCAAAAGGTTTTCAATAATATAACAATATATAAAAGTAATAGATACAATATTATTATAAAGAAATAAGATATTTTAAAACAAGGCAGTTCTATGGACAGCTCAGTCTATCCAACATCAGTCTTTTCTGCTGGGGGTGTATTGTGTGGGCTTCTTTGACACATTAATTTTAAGTGTATCCAAAAGTCACTGAACCCTATGATACAGTTTCTCAGTTTCTGCTTTCAAATGAGATTCAAAGTAAAGTGGGGTCAAAGGGCTTTCTAGAACTGATGTGATAACTCCAAACACCAAAAATGTTGGTACCCCAACTCTTGTGTACCCCACCCAACTCACCCCACCTGTTGTTTTAATTGCTGTTCATCTGTAGTAATTCTTCATCATGACAAGGCAGTAAACAGTTGCAAACTTGGTCCGTTTTCTAATGTTGGTAGGGTTTTATTTGTAATTTATTTTAAAGGATAATGTTAGTTTATCAATGCTATTCATGACCATTCCTAAAGGGAGTCCTTTTCCAAAGAATTTTGGATAAACCCTCAAAGGTCATTCACTATAAAGGCATTATTTTGCTTCATATATTGAATGAATTTTCTCTCACACTGTATTCCAGTCTGTTGACTCTGGAGTTAGGGTAGGGGACTGTTTTCTCCTTGACCTCCATGTCAAATCAGTAACAGTGACACAACAGCCTTCACTTGTCCCCTTGCTGTTGGGGTGGAGATTATCTGAGCTGGCTACCTGCTTTGGGAGGCATCACTGACTGAACGTACCTTGTGGGAAAGTCTGAGTGTGGCAGTTTGTGGGACAACACCAAGGTCCCTTCTCAAGTATCAGGGAAATTCTTAAACACAGTAGGAGTGTAAAGCTGGGTGTGTTATATACAGAGCTCTTTGGCTATTCAATTGAATTTATACATAAAATTATAATAATGAGAACTCCTGATGTCATCAAAATTCAGTGCCTATGCTATCCTGCTAATATTGTGCCAATGCCCTAAACATGTGAAGATCAAATGTATTCACAGTTAAGAGCATTAAAGCAAAGGGTCAGAGATCACGTTTAAAATGGAAGGATTAAGTGAGGAATAAAATTTTGCTTTCGACAGAACATATACAATTGGCTGCCAAACTCCTTGAATCTTAAAGTAAATCTCTACTAAACTAATTGGATCCTAGATTTTGGTTTCAGATGCAAAGATGTTTATGTTCCAAGCCTTTCAGGTTGAGACTTAGACTCACACAGCATGGAAACAGAGCCTTCAGTCCAACTCGTCCATGCTGACGAAATTTCCCAAACTAAGCTACTCCCACACCCCTCTAGAAAACTTTTCCTACTCACCTGTACCACATCTACCACTTCCTCTGGGAACTCTGTTTCAAAGTATTGGAAAACAGGAGGACACCCTCAACATCTAACTTTTTCAACCAAATTTAAAACTATTAAATAGTTTTCTACAGCAGAGTTACACACGACTGGAATGGGGTGTGGAGATCAAGCATAACCAACTGGATTTCCCATCTCAAACTCATATATGCACTCCTGTTCTGTGAAGTTCTGCATCGGGAACATTTAATTGATCTAGCAGCATATGTTTTTTTTTTTAAAAAAAGCTAAAAGACATTACCATGCAAGAAATATTTCAAATGGAAAAAGAATCATAATACGCAAAAGATGGAATGATGACAGAGAAACCAGGGCAGCAACAGAGGAGGAAATGCTTGACCCATGGGGTAGAATGTGTTCTTAATCCACAAGACATCAAGGTAAAACCATCTGCATCAAATTCTCACCATAGCACAATGACCCAGACACAAAGGGGCCTTTACCTGGGCTTCAGGCTCTCAAAGTAGTGAAAGTATTTCTCATAAGTCAGTAACTGCCATTTGGACTCAGCTACAAGCCTTATTCCTAGGAAAACCAACATCTCAGATATGCTGGAAGGATAAAATTTGGACAGCATCTTTAATGCCCCTTCCTCCCTTTCTTGGTGGAAAAGTGCAAAATGCTATGGGAAGAACAGAAAGAAAAGTTTCCAACTCTAATCTTTTGAATTTGTGAATGTTTTAGCTTCTAATTGAAACAATGGCGGGAATCAGAATCTGCTATCACAACCTTGTATTCCTTTGGGGTAATAATTCAAACAGTGCCCTGGAAGCCAAAACAGCAGCTAGGCGTGGAGTGGGATTGGAAGAAGGGCTCAAACAATTACTCCTCCACTGCAAAGATAAAGATTTTCTAATACTTCATATTGCAAATAGTTGTTTTTGTTCAGTAAAATATTACCAAAAGATATTTCATTGAAGTTTTTTGTCTTGCAATCCTAAAACATAATTTGATTCATTCCCAAGGCAATCAGAATCAATGCATGATTTAAATTTAAAACTTGGCAGTTAACTGTCAGTCATCATCTAACCGGTAACTCTCCATGCTAAAGCTTCTACCAGAGTCTTCTCAGACAGTATAAAATTGTTGTCCCTCTTGGCTTTGTTGTTATTCTTGCATATGTTCTGTTGAGTGCAAGACAAAAATCTTCAACAAAATTTATTTGATTTTATCAATATTTTATATTGCACTGATATTCAGAATGAACACTGGCACTATGAAAAAAAAAGAGAAAACATTAACTTTAAGGATTTCACACTCAACATTTGAATCATCAGCGTAAAGACACTTCATCATTCCAAACACCATCATAGTTACATGAGTGTTCCACTGTAATTGTGAAATTGGGTAGTTGGAGAGATTGACAAGGAGGAATGAGGCTGCTAGATTTCTGTTCGTACAGACAGTCTGTGGTTGGACCATAGAGACTGCTTCACATGCCCTTTGGAGAAACGACACCTGGGTTTTTCTGCAAGCTGTGAGTGTTGTACCGTCGGAGGGAGTCAAACCTGGTGAGATGTTCAGGGAAGTCAGACGACATGGATTTTTTGCAACTGCAAGGAAAAAGGAAGAAAAGGAAGAGTATTAATTTACTTTGATACATTGAATTCCCCACAAATCTATTGCAAGAAATCAATAAATAACTGACACAACCAGTCAAGCATTTCAGAAAACACTTGTGGTTAAAGTTTCTTACTAATATTCCCAAGCATGCTGAAGCTACTAACTCAGTGTTGGAAATCTCATTACCCTACGAATGGGGGTCAAGAGTAATCACGAGTTCTATTGGGAGTCATTGCAGCCATGGTACCTATGTCCTCTTTAACAGTTATACATTGACCACCAAAATAGCAACCATGAGCAGAATACTTCATTTTGTTTTCCCTCTCCCTTGCATAGCAGCAAGAAGGAAAGCATTTCACAGCAGAATCCACCAGTATATTAACTCAGAGCAGTGGGATGGAGCTGAGATCTTCTGGTCTCTGTAGGTTAAAAGTTCTGTTGTTGCTACTGCACATGTTAACAGACCCCATAGGCTAAAGATTGTGAAAACTGTTCAATACAGTGTGCAGCTTGGCTTTGTATGGGACCGAAAGAAAACGGTTGAAGTTATTGTTTCCGGTGTCTACGTTTTTTCAATTGACTCACCCAGAAGAATTGGGGTGGGGGGTGTGGAGAGTACAAAACCTCAGACACCTATAAACTCTAACAGGACTGGACAGGTTAGATGTAGGAAGGATGTACTACTTTATGATAAAAGGTGTACATCTATTAGGACTGAGATGAGGAGAAATATTGTCTTCCATTGATGGTGAGCCTGTGGAATTCACCACCACAGAAAGTGGTTGAGGCCATAATATCTGTTTCCAAGAGAAAGGTTGAGAGAGCGCTCATGGCTAAAGGGATCAAGGGATATGGGGAGAGGGTGGGATCAGGATACAGAGCTTGATGATCAGCCGTGATCGTGATGAATGAAGGAACAGTCTCAAAAGGGCTGAATGGCCCATTCCTGGTAAAATAAACAACCGGGCTTCCACACATGATTCTATTATCCAGCAATCCTTAGCTGACAACCCAGCCCATCACCAGGTAAGGCCAGAACCCCAGAGGCAAGTTACTTACCAGACCATGGCGAGCATGGCCACAAACATTGCCAACAGCAGGAAGAGCAGAATGGAGAGTATTGTTGTTATGACAACCATTCCACCAGTGCGACGTGAGAACGGGACGATAGTATTGGGATCTGTAGCTGGAAGGAAAAAAGGGACAAGAAAACCGTTCAAAACGCACACCACTGGGATTCCAACTGCAGTCAAACAAACACCAAGGAATTCAGGAAACACCCAGCAAACAGATTCAAGACCAAAAACGGTCTTCCTCCAGCAGTTTTCCCAAATGCTAACGGATCTTTTCTTTCTCTATTACGGATTTTCAAATGTTCCCAAATTGTTCCTTTTGTATCCTTCACAGAAAATTAAGCTTCTTTTTAGCCATTTTTTAAATGGCCTACCAAACAAATGATTATGGAGTTGGAGATTAAAAACAACAGGGTGAATCTTTTGAAAGGAGGACCACAGGTAGAAATATTTCTGGAGAAGGAAGAGGGTTAGAGGAGACGTCACCAGCACAATGGATCAAATGGCCTCCTCCTTCAACGTTACAGGTTATCTTTTATTTGTTTTGAAAACACTTCATTAAGGCCAAGCTCTGATAAATCTTTGTTGTACTCCCTCCGTAGCCAGAACATCTTTCTCCAGTAAAGGAGCCCAAAACTGCACACAATATTGCAGGTGTGGTCTCACCAAGCCCCTGTGTGGTCTCACCAAGCCACTGTACAACTGTAGCAGGACATTCCTGCTCCTGGTCTCAAATCCTGTCATCATGAAGGCCAACATACTGTTTACCACCTGCTAAGCCTATACGTTTATTTTCAGGGACTGGTGTACAAGGACAGCAAGATCTCATTGGGAAAGGGGAAGGTGCAATCTATCACCATTCAGATAATAAGCTATCTTCCTGTTTGTTTTTATTACCTTTCCTTTACCCACATTATACTGCATCTGCCATGTATCTGCACACTCAAATCTCCAAATCACACTGCATTCTCCCACAGCTCACCCTCCTATGCAAATTTGTGTCATCTGCAAATGTGGAGATATTATATTTAAATTCTCTCATCTAAATCATAACTGGGATCCTGGTACCAACCCCTGCTACACCCCACTAGCCACACTGTCACTCAGGCTCACTTATTCCTAATGTTGCCTGCCTTTCTCTATCTATTTCAGTACACCACCCCTCAATCCTATGTGCTTTAATTTATCATACTAATCTTTTATGTAGGACCTTATCGAAAGCTGTCCAAAAGTACAGCATTTCTTGTCCATCCTTAGTTGCCCTTCAGAAAATGGTGCCTTCTTGTACTGCTGCAGTCCACCTGCTGTGGGATGACCCACAATGCCCTCAGGGAGGGAGTTCCAGGATTTTGACTTAGCAATAGTGGAGGAACAACTAAGTCAGGATAGTAAGTGGCTTGGAGGGGATCTTGATGATGGTGGTGCTCCTATGTATCTACTGCCCCTGTCCTTCTAGAATGAAGTGGTTGTGGGTTTGGAAAGTGCTTGGTGAATTTCCCATTGCATCTTGAAGCAACTGAGTGTTGGTAGTGGATGTTACATCCTCAAATTCTATTAGGCATGATCCCCCTTTTGCAAATCCAGGCTGACTCTGTTCGATCCTGTCACTGTTTTGCAAGTGCTCTGTTATAAAAGATTCTATAAATGGACTGTAGAAAAGTTCTTACTCCTGCTGATGAAGGAGGTACTCACTGGTCTATAATTCCCTGTTTTTTTCTCTATTTCCTTTTTTAAAATACTGGGGTATTTAGCAAACCTCCAATTGATAGGAACTGCTTCAGAATCTTGATAGGTGACCAGGATTCCTAGGGCCTACTTTTGATACCCACCCTAGACTACCTCACTATGATGCAGACTGTGGCTCACTAGTTCTGTTGGCCAGTGTAGCTGTATGGAGTCAGAACAGAGATCAACTCAGAGATAGGGAGCGAGGCCTGGATTGTTAGAAGTGGACAGCCAGGCAGGCTAGAAACACCTCAAGTGCTGGAAACAAATTCTGTTTGGCTTTGCAAAGCGAGTACAAATTGGATGTATGATTTTGGAAGGTTATGCTATGCCTATGAATTCACATAGACTAAGTTATTGTATTATTGTTGATTGCGAGGGATAGCATTGTTACTTTTAGTTATCAGTTCAATATTGTTATTATTAGTTACTGGTGGAATTAAATTTCATCCGACCTCTTCAATCCTGTTCACTCCCATATGAATAACACCCCCCCCACCTCTAATTCTCACTTTCCTCTCTTGACTCACTTAACATCCTGCAATATCCCAGGAAATCTAATCTTAAAGAAACATATGTGTAAAGCCAGGCTTCATGTGGTACAAGCTCAGGAAAGGTCTCTACCCAGAGGAGGCAACCTTGGTGTCTGTAGATGCATGATCCCACTGACTTTATCCTCCACTGCCCCACAAGTTCTTGTTTACAAAGAGAATGATTCTTGGCCTTTTACAGCAAGCCCCTGAAGAAGGGCTCATGCCCGAAACGTCGACTCTCCTGTTCCTTGGTTGCTGCCTGACCTGCTGCGCTTTTCCAGCAACACATTTTCAGCTCTGATCTCCAGCATCTGCAGTCCCCACTTTCTCCTTTTACAACAACAGCAATACTCACCACTTTTCAGCATGATCTCGGCTGTAAATTCAGTTTCTGCAACAATATTGGGTGCGTTGGTGGTATCAGGATTAATCAAAACGTACTTCATTCTAAACCAACAACAAAAAAAGGTCAGCCTTTAGAAGATAACTTTTATTCTCATGAGAAAAGCTGTTGAAAGAAATTGGAATCCTTGAACTGAATATATCAGCGACTTAATCCATATCCCTCACCTTGTGCAATCTCTCAAAAATACTGATGTGGAGGTGCCAGTGTTCAACTGGGGCGTACAAAGTTAAAAATCACAACACAAGGTTATAGTCCAACGGGTTTCTATGGAAGCACTGCTCCTTCATCAGGTAGCTGTGACACAACCACCGGATGAAAGAATGGTCTCTCCGAAAGCTAATGCTTCCAATTAAACCTGTTGGACTATAACCTGGCGTTGTGTGATTTTTAACTCAAAAAAATACTGGTTTCAAAAAGTCGACTACCTGGGGGAGGTGTGCCGTCATGGTAATGTTACTGAAATAGTCATCCAGAGGCTAATCTTTTGGTGCACAGAAACAAATTCCACTGCAGTCGGGTGGATCACATTTCTCTTTCTGTAAAAACACTTCATTCACAGAATTTATTAAACTACATTACATGACATAACTGTTCAAAGTTGTAATTGCCTAAAAATCCGGTCTCTGCTAATACTGGATGCTATTCATTAGTTTTAATTAGTCAATATTTAGCAGGCTCATTACATGTCAAACATTGCACAAGATGGCAAGGCAGCAGGAATACTCAAGCAGCTTCCCACTGTCTTTTCTTGCCATTTTGCCAGCTTTCCCTCCTGGTAGTCTATCGCCAACAGATCAGAAACTTCTGACCCATATTTCAGAAGGACTGCATTGTTTGCAAAGCATTTCAGGACATCCTCAGTGATGAGAATCCATAATTAAAAGGTTTCTTTCTGTATCTATTTTAGGGATGGTCAATAAATGCTGGCTCAGCCAACAACACCACATCCCAAGTAAGAGTAAAGAAAATGCTGTCTGAATGTGCTTCTGTGCCAACTTGATTGACAAAGTTAAAAATCACACAACACCAGGTTATAGTCCAACAGGTTTAATTCGAAGCATTAGCTTTCGGAGCGCTGCACCTTCATCAGGTGATTGTGGAGGACAAAATTGTAAGGCACAGAATTTATAACAAAAATTTACAGTGTGATGTAACTAAAATTATACATCGAAAAATACCTTGTCTGTTGAGTCTTTCATCTGTTCGAATACCTTGCTAGTTTCACTTCTTTCATGAGTAAATCACAAAACCTTTTTTTTTTAAAAAGTTGCATTCTCAGGTTAGCTGTAACAATTGGTTACAACAGACAATCCAGGTATTTTTCAATGTATAACTTCAGTTACATCACACTGTAAATTTTGTATTTAAATTCTGTGCCTTACAATTTTGTCCTCCACAATCACCTGATGAAGGAGCAGCGCTCTGAAAGCTAGTGCTTCCAATTAAACCTGTTGGACCATAACCTGGTGTTGTGTGATTTTTTAACTTTGTACACCCCTGTCCAACACCGGCATCTCCAAATTATGATTAACATATAACATATTGATTGACTGTAGTGAATGCCAATAAAAATAAAACAAAAAAAGTGACTTCTGATTTGACTTACCGGAATGTTCCACCAGTAGGTAAAGGTGCATTGCAATTCGGAGTGGTACAGGGTACTTCTGCCCCAACTCGCAAAGTTAAGATCTGGCCAGGCACAACAGTTGATGGACAAGAATAAACATTTCTTTTTGTTTTAACAGTGAGGTAAAAACCATTTGATCCAGAGAAAGCATCTTGGAAGGTCAAAGTTGAAGGATCCACATTCTCATTTTTGATACTGTTAAATCTTTCAACTCCTGGATTGGAAAGGAACAAAATTGTAAATCAATCCATGATGCAGACCAATCACAGATTTACTTCTAGAGCAGTAGAATTAAAAAGCAGGCCACTTAAACTATACCCAATTATACCAAACTGAACAGCTTCAATCTACAGAGTCACAAAACAGATGTTGCAACACTGGGACAAATGCTAAAGAGATTTGCAAGGATGCTCACAGAGAAGTTAAGGAAAAAGCATTAATTTTGACAAAGTGTTTAAAGATTTACAAAACTGATACAAGAACTGAGAGGTCAGACCATCATAGAATCCCCTCCAGTGCAGAATCAGGCCGTTCAGTCCATTGAGTCTACACTGACCCTCCAAACAGCATCCCACGCAGACCCACCTCCCTACAACCTTACACTTCTCATAACTAATCCACCTAGCCTACCATCCCTGGGCATTATGTGCAGTTTAGCATGGCCAATCCACCCTAACCTGCACGTCATTGGACACCGGAGCACCAGGGCGGAAACCCATGCAGACACGGGGAGAATGTCTGTGTGGAGTTTGCACAGTCGCCCAATGCTGGAATACAACCTGGGTCCCTGGAGCCATGAGGCAGCAGTGCCAACCACTGAGCCACCATGATGCCCTCTGTAATGGCTAAACAAGCACAGGTTATTTTCTTTTAAAGAGAAGGTTGAAGGGTGTCCTTAAAGAGGTTTGATAGGTTAGACAAGATATCTTTCCATTTCTGTTTCCAATTCTCTCTCCAGGTTTGGTCTCTGTTGGCTGGGCCAGTATGTATTGCCTACTCTCCAGCACCGGTGGATGTTCTAAAGTTTGTGACAGCCACAAACAATGGAGCAATAAGGCAACATCACTGTCAAAAACCTTTCAACCAACAATACATCTAGATCCAAACCCTTGGTTTGTACTTTACACATGTAAACATTGACTGTAATTATAATGACACACAATATTAGAAGAAACAGATTTTGTGCAATGTCAATTTTGAACAGACATGCAATTTTATAAATTCTGCAAATAAAGTGTCTTCAGGTGAAAAAAAAAGTTGCTCATCCTGGTTGTCCTTGAGGTGATGGTGAGCTGCCTTCTTGAAGCACTGCAGTTGGTGTGGTTTAGGTACACCAATCGTGCTATAAGGGAGGGATTTCCAGGAATTTGACCCAGCAACGCTGAAGGAATAGCCAAACTATTTCCAAGTCAGGGTGGTGAATGGCTCGGAGGGGTACCTACAAGTGATGTATCTGCTGCATTTGTCCTTCTGATGGTAAAAGGCCACAGGATGAAAAGGTATGGTTGAAGGAGCCTTGGGAAGTTAGTGCAATGTAGATACTTCACACTGCTTCTACATGAGAGTTCAAAACTTGGGAATGTCTTTACAAAAAGTCATTAATAAGACAGAAAAAACTTACAGAAATATATCTTACCACGGGGAATAGTTGAGATGAACAATATTTAGAGAAGTTGCTCAAGTGTATGTAGGGGGAGGAAGGGAGGGAGGGAGGGTTGACTGTAATGTTTTAAACTTTGTTATCAATAGGCCCAAGGTATTGATTTGATTTATGTCCAATTTTCCAACATTGCCCATCACTGATATCACCAGTCCTTACTCTCTCCAGAACACAATTCATCCTTCTTCCCTCCCCCCAGTAGCTGGCCAGCAATGCATAAAACCTGTCAAAGTTTTAAACAAAAATCACCACTTAAGTGTAAACCTTGCCCATCCACTTTAATGACTGAGGGAGGAAACCAGAGCACACGCAGGAAACACACACAGACATTGGAAGAACATGCAAACACCATATAGACTGTCACCAGAGGGTGGAATTGAACCCAGGTCCCTTGGTACTGTGAGGCAGCAGTGCTAACCACTGCGCCACCTTTCTGCCCAGAATTAATTTTCATCAGCCATAAAGTACTGTATATAAATTCCAGAACCAATGCATTAGTCTCACCAGGCACCTTAACCGGACAGGAAGTTGTACGGTCACTTTAGAGGAAGTAGCACTTCACACATAACAAAGATACTCACCAGATGCATTAGCCACGAGCAGCCAAACATCACATATCACACAACCTGTGTCTGAACTGTTAAACACACAGAGTGGCTGTTCAAGTGCAACAGTTGTTTGTGTGATTCGCCCTAGTACAGTATTTGACACAATTTCAGGGACATAAGAGATTGCTGTTGGAACTGCAAAGAGAAAAAAAGAATGAATACACAGCAATTTCTGTCAAATAAACACATTCTGTAAGTCAGAGATATACAGCATGGAAATAAATCCTTCAGTCCAACCTGTCCATGCTGACCAGATATCCCAACCCAATCCAGTCCCATTTGCCAGCACTCGGCCTGTATCCCTCTAAACCCTTCCTATTCATATACCCATCCAAACGCCTTTTAAATGTTGCAATTGCTCCAGCCGCCACCACTTCCTCTGGCAGCTCATTCTATACACGCACCACCCTCAGGTCCCTTTTATCATCTTTCCCCTCTCACCCTAAACCTGTGCTCTCTAGTTCTGGACTCCCCCACCCCAGGGAAAAGACCTTGTCTATTTATCCTATCCTTGCCCCTCGTGATTTTATACATCTCAAAGATCACCCCTCAGCCTTCCGCATTGCAGGGAAAACAGCCCCAACCTATAGAGCCTCTCCCTTTAGTTCAAATCCTCCAACCCTGGCAGCATCCTTGTAAAATCTTTTTTTGAACCTTGTCAAATGCCTTACTGAAGTCCATATAGATCACATCCACTGCTCCACCCTCATCAATCCTCTTTGTTACTTCAAAAAACTCAGGCAAGTTTGTGAGACATGATTTCTCACGCACAAAGCCATGCTGACTATCCCTAATCAGTCCTTGCCTTTCCAAATGCGTGTAAATCCTGTCCCTTAGGATTCCCTCCAACAACTTACCACCAGTGACATCACACTCACTGGTCTATAGTTCCCTGGCTTGTCCTTACTATCTTATATAATGCTACCAAGTTAGCCAACCTCCAGTCTTCCGGCACCTCACCTGTGACTATCAATGATACAATTATCTCAGCATGGGGCCCAGCAATCACTTCCCTAGCTTCCCACAGAGTTCTCGGGTACACCTGATCAGGTTCTGGGGGATTTATCCACTTTTATGCATTTCAAGACATCCAGCACTTCCTCCCCTGTAAAATGGACATTTTTCAAGATGTCAGCATGTATTTCCCTACATTCTATATCTTCCATATTCTTTTCCACAGTAAATACTGATGCAAAATACTCATTTAGTAGTTCCCCCATCTCCTGCAGCTCCACACAAAGGCCGTCTTGCTGATCTTTGAGGGGCCCTATTCTCTCCCTAGTTACCCTGCTGTCCTTAATGTATTTGTAAAAACCTCTTGGATTCTCCTTAACCCTATTTGTCAAAGCTATCTCATGTCCCCTTTTTGCACTCCTAATTTCTCTCCTAAGTATATCCCTACTGCCTTTATACTCTAAGGATTCACTTGATCTATCCTGCATATACCTGACATATGCTTCCTTCTTCTCAACCAAACCCTCAATACCTCTAGTCATCCAGCATTCTCTACACCTATCAGCCTTCCCTTTCACCCTAACAGGAATATACTGTCTCTACACTCTCGTTACCTCATTTCTGAAGGCTTCCCATTTTCCAGCCGTCCCTTTACCTGCAAAAATTTGCCTCCAATCAGCTTTCTACAGTTCTTGCCTAATACCGTCAAAATTCACCTTTCTCCAATTTAGAACTTCAACTATTAGATATGGTTTATTCTTTTCCATCACTACTTTAAAACTAATAGAATTATGGTTGCTGGCCCCAAAGTGCTCCCCCACTGACACCTCAGTCACCTGCTCTGTCTTATTCCCCAAGAGTAGGTCAAGTTTTACACCTTCTCTAGTAGGTACATCCACAGACTGAATCAGAAAACTATCTTGTACACACTTAATGTCCTCTCCATCTAAACCCTTAACACTATGGCGGTCCCAGTATATGTTTGGAAAGTTTAAATCCCCTACCATAACTACAATATTATTCTCACAGAAAACTGAAATCTCCTTAAATTTGTTTTTCAAAATTTCCCACTGGCTATTAGGGGGTCTAGAATACAATCCAAATAAGATGATCATCCCTTTCTTATTTCTCAGTTCCACCCAAATAACTTGCCTGAATGAGAGAGTCAGGGCAGTGTTCCTGTACTGTACATCATTACACAACAAAGCACAAACAACCCAATTATATGATTTAGCAGTCATATGTTCCCCACAAACCAAATGGGATTGATATGATTTTAAAAAATCAAATAAATCCTTCTTGATCCAGTACGTAATTACTGAGATATAAAATGGAAGATGCTGACTGGCTATTTGGCAGGACACAAACAATTTGATTAGATTCCCTACAGTATGGAAACAGGCCCTTCAGCCCAACAAGTCCATACTGACCCTCTGAAGAGTAATCCATCCAGACCCCTACCCTATATTTACCCCTGACTAATGCACCTAACACTTTGGGCAATTTAGCATGGCCAATTCACCTGACCTGCACATCTTTGGATTGTGGGAGGAAACTGGAGGAAACCCACACAGACACAGGGAGAATATGCAAACTCTACACAGACAGTTGTGGGAAGCGAACCCAGGTCCCTGGCACTGTGAGGCAACAGTGCTAACCACTAAGCCACCGTGCTGCCAAGCAGAGAAGTTACATCGGCACTTCATGTCAAAGAATGAAAACACATTGACCAGGCTATGATGTTTCAGTAAAGGAACCAATTTCATCTTTTTCTCCCCATGAATCACAGCACATTCCCATTTGTGCAGAATGCACATTCCTCCA
Source organism: Hemiscyllium ocellatum (assembly GCF_020745735.1). Lineage (NCBI taxonomy): Eukaryota > Metazoa > Chordata > Chondrichthyes > Orectolobiformes > Hemiscylliidae > Hemiscyllium > Hemiscyllium ocellatum. Next base: position 44,489,216 of record NC_083431.1, read on the forward strand.
AAAATCCAGCTGGTCAAAACAATTGATTCCAAATGAGGCTAATAATCACTGATATACACTGGCCAAATAAGATTAACTTTTCTTAATGGTTTCAAAAAGGATTCCAGGACTTTTACTGTTTGCAGAATGTGATTCTGCAGGGCAGTCTGCTGAAAACTGAAAGCCAAATGGATTGCCAATGATATGTGAAAATGAATACTTATGCCAGCAGTACAATGGGACAGGACTTTGTTATAACAGCTATACCCAGTAAGAGTCATTCTGCATTGGCCAACACAGGTAATAAAATTGTGATATTGTAGCCTAATTTCTGTTTGGTAATTAACACATGAACTTAAAACTTCAGGAGCTGTAGGCTTCTGGTTTGCCGACTGATGCTTTCACAATGCTTGGTAGGTAAAGAGTCATAAAATTGCAGGACGCCGGCAGAACTTCAATCATTCACATCTTCAAGGCAGCTCTGGTGAAAGGCGCTGACCTGAAACACCTTGAATTGTTGTTAGAAACGTCGGGACTTCTGAGAAAGCCGGTGAGGCTACTAATATTGACTCCGACCAACTCCTTACTCCCTCCTCAAAGAGAGAAAGCAGCCACTTCAGCGGGTCCAGTAATCTGTACCCCTCCCCATCCTGCAGTTACATTAAGGATGTCATGTTCCTGCCATGGATACCCTTAATAAGCCAGGAACCTTCTGAGATCCAGCCTTCCAGTCATCCTGGAGCCTACAGCCACAGCAAAGCCTAACCTCAGTTGACAGTCTTTTACAGCCTAGTCTACAACACTCTTGCAGTTTCAGAGGAGGCTTACAAGAATAATCCTAGGGGTGAAGTGCTTGTCATATGAGGAGCAGTGTGGGGTGGGTGGGAGGTGGTGGAATGGATGTCATAGAGTCATAGAGATGTACAGCATGGAAACAGACCCTTCAGTCCAACCCGTCCATGCTGACCAGATATCACAACCCAATCTAGTCCCACCTGCCAGCACCCAGCCCATATCCCTCCAAACCCTTCCTATTCATATACCCATCCAAATGCCTCTTAAATGTTGTAATTGTACCAACCTCCACCACTTCCTCTGGCAGCTCATTCCATACACATACCAGCCTCTGTGTAAAAAAGTTACCCCGTAGGTGTCTTTTATGTCTTTCCCCTCTCACCCAAAACCTATGCCCTCTAGTTCTGGACTCCAGGGAAAAGACCTTGTCTATTTACCTTATCCATGCCCCTCAATTTTGTAAACCTCTATAAGGTCATCCCTCAGCCTCCAACGCTCCAGTCTGTTCAGCCTCTCCCTGTAGCTCAGATCCTCCAACCCTGGCAACATCCTTGTAAATCTTTTCTGAACCCTTTCAAGTTTCACAACATCTTTCCGATAGGAAGGAGACCAGAATTGCACGCAATATTCCAACAGTGGACTATCCAATGTCCTGTACAGGCACCACATGACCTCCCAACTCCTGTACTCAATACTTTGACCAATAAAAGAAAGCATACCAAGCGCCTTCTTCACTATGTGAAGAAGATATTTCGGTTAGGAGACGGGGTTAGGACCTGAGGACACAGCCTGAGAAAGGTGATGAAGAGACAACCCTTTAGAACACAGAGATAAGGAAGACTTTCTTCCACCACAAGGTGATACATCTGTGGAACTCATTGTTGTGGAGGCCAAGTGATTGAGTGTATTTAAGACAGTGATAGATGGGCTCTTGATTGGTAAAGGGATCAAGGTTACAGGGAGAAGCCAGAAAGGGACTGAGAAACACAGACATGATGGCATGGAGGAGTGGCCTTGATAGGAGTGGAATCAGGCCATTCAGCCTGTCTCTTATGGTCTTCTGAAAAGCTAGTATCCTGCTTCCAACTTCACTTTCATTTAGTCCCCTCCCCTTGATGATTTGCATTGCCCTAAAGGAGCTTTACACGTAAGTTAATCAAGTGGACAGCATGGGTGATCAACTGCTGATGGTTAATAGGTGAAAACAATTTGGAATGGAGGGGGAAGGCGCAGTCGTACATAAGAGTGTTTCTGGAGAAATTCAAGATGGTGGCGACTCAGCAAGTCTGAGTCTACAGTGCTCCTTCCAAGACTTGGGCAAAGTGGATCTCCCACCCCCACCACACTCACCAAATCATCTAAAATAGCTTTTATTTAATATAATTAGTTGTTTGGCAGTGTTAGTATTAAATTTAAATAATCTAATCTCTTAGAAAAATGACTAAAGGGAGGAGAGCCCACAGCTCTCAGCAAGCAGGAACCCCTCCCCCACCCTCTCCAGCTGCAGCTGAGGCGTCCATAGCCGCCCCGGGGAACTTACCGACAATAATGAACCTTGTGGAGATGATTACCAAGCTGGATGCGAAGATCGATGCGTTCATCGAAGAGTCCCGACATCGCTGGGAATCACTCTCGGCCGAGCTGCAGAAGCACGGCCGAGACATCCAGGAACTCGAGTGCCGAGTCGGAGGGGCAGAGTTAAAGGCCGCGACCTCGGAGACTGCAGCTCAATCAGCCGCGGATCAGGTCCGGACTCTCGAGCAGCGAGTCCGGACCTTAGAGAATTACATCGACGACCTCAATAATCGAGGTCGCCGAAAAAATATTCGTTTGCTGGGCCTTCCCAAACGGGAAGAGAAAGGCCAGCTCACAGCATTCCTGGAACAGTGGTTGCCACAATTTTTGGATCTGGAGGCTGGATCAGGCCAGGTGTGGGTAGAATGGGCCTACCGGGTCGCAATACGCGGGCCTGGCTTGAACCAGCGCCCACACCCGGTCCTGTTCCGGCTGCAGAGCTATAGGGAGAGGCAGATACTCCTAGATGCCTCTAGAAATCTTGGAAAAGATCCTAAAGCCATGATCTATAAAGGATCCAAGATCATGTTATTTCAGGACTTCTCCCCGGCTCTGGCTCGAAGGAGGAAGGCGTTCGATGAGGTGAAGAAGTGTTTAAGGGACTTAAATATTCAATACACCTTACGCTACCCAGCGACGCTATGTTTTAACCACGAAGGATCCGGGTATATTTTCAGATCTCCAGAAAAGGCTAAGGAATTTTTGGACTCTCTTAAATAAATCGTAAGAGATAATGTATGTTGGCTTGCCTTTCCCCCACTCCGATTTATATCCCCCCTTTTTTTTTCTTTTTCCTATCTTGCTGTTTATTATTATCTGGGGGGGGGGAGGGAGAGAGGGAAATCTTTATTTGCTCTCCATTTAACGATTTTCTCCCCCCTCCTTAGGGTTTTTAAAATTTTATTATTATATGTGTGTATGTGTATATGTACATATATGTGTGTATGCATGTATGTGTATATATGTATATAATATAGTTAATGTTGGTGGGGAGAGGTGGTTACCTTATTCTATTTTATTTTTGCCTCTGGGAGCGGGGTTATTTTCCTTTGCTATTTGATATTATTATATTTAATTATAATTTTTTGAAGTTGTAACTTTATAGTTATATATGTTTATATATGGTATTGATACTACCAAATATACTCAGGTGTGGGTGGGGGGGGTGCTCACTGTTAACTCTAGCTCTGTATTATATTTGAATCCTCCTCATCTTAGAAATAGTTTCCTTTTTATCATACTGTTATGAGTGTATTAGAGAACCTTTATTTTTGTAAATTCTATATGCTCTTTGCTCGGGATGTTTTAGATAGGGTTTCCCCTCCCGGGGGGTCTCAGATTTACCCGGATGATTATGGTTGATCAGTCGGTTAAGTGGTGCACCTGGAATGTCAAATAGGAAGAGATTATTTTCTGTTCTCTCTTTCCATATAAGGAAAAATATTTTGGTAAACTGGGTGGCTGAAGGCTCCCCTGGAGTTTCAAATTGGCACAGATTAATTATGGAATGTATTCCCCTTGACTTCCTTATAAATATGGTGCACCGAAAGACCGAATTATTTTTTATAAAATATGGCAACCCTTTTACATAGACATTTTGGCTATCCTAACAAGGGCTTTTATTTAATTGAGATTACAAACATGGCTGGTCCGGGGCCCCTTGGGAGAGGAATCCCATACGAATACGGGTTTTGTTATATATGATGTTAACACATTCCGAGCAAGTATTTTAATATCCAACTTCTATGTTAATCGTCGGGGGGTTTTTTTCCCCCCCACCTCTTTTTTTTCTCTCATTTTCTCTTATTTGAAAGATGTAAGTGACTCAATTATACACTCTAGCTAATTGTAGGTTAGATTAGTAGTTAATTGAGTTTTGTTTTTTCTCTTTTGGTATTTTTCTTTTGTTAAATTTTGATTATTGTATATTTAAGATTTATTTTTATATTAATGTTTGTACTTGAGAGTTTTGTTTATTTTTGTAAATTTGTTAAAATGTTAAATTTCTAATAAAAATATCTGTAAAAAAAAAGTATTTCTGAATATAGAAAAGGAAAGAAAGGTCAGCGAGTCACTGGGTTGTAGCTCCTTTCAATGCTTTAAATGTGAATGCTGGATGAGAGAGAGGTGACACCACTGAGGGTACAGTGATTGTAGGTAGGACATAGCCTGATACCCAACTTCCTGTCCACATTCACAATGTTAACTCATACTCAGGAGTGAAGCACTGTCACATTGCCTGATGCCCATTGCCTGGCACAGCACAGTATTCACCCTCTGGCTACATTGCAGACAGTTTCTCCTGAGCCATCCATGGATGCCAACTGCTGCAGGTGGCTGTGTCCAGGCTTCCTTCATCAAATCGAGCTGGCTGCTCATTGTCACCCACAGGGAAAAGAATTTCCTTTCTTCCCTGACCGGGAAACCTTCTGACAGACACAGAGAGAAAGCTTGCTGCCTGGCCTCTTTCATCTCCATTGGGGAGTGGGGCCTGAGGAATAGAGACTGACTGATCTCCTGGCCTGAAGAGTATGAAGAGCCTTTTAACTGGCTCAAAGGTAGAAGACAGAAGTTGATGGTAGAGAGTTGCTTTTCAGACTGGAGGCCTGTGACCAGTGGAGTGCCACAACGATCAGTGCTGGGTCCACTACTTTTCATCATTTATATAAATGAATTGGATGTGAGCATAAGAGGTATAGTTAGTAAGTTTGCAGATGACACCAAAATTGGAGGTGTAGTGGACAGCGAAGAAGGTTACCTCAGAGTACGACAGGCTCTTGCTCAGATGGGCCAATGGGCTGAGGAGTGGCAATTAGAGTTTAAATAAATATGAGGTGCTGCATTTTGGGAAAGCAAATCTTAGCAGGACTTATACACTTAATGGTAAGGCCCTAGGGAGTGTTGCTGAACAAAGAAACCTTGGAATGCAGGTTCATAGCTCCTTGAAAGTAGAGTCTCAGGTAGATAGGATAGTGAAAAAGGCTTTTGGTATGCTTTACTTTATTGGTCAGAGCATTGACTACAGGAGTTGGGAGGTCATGTTGCAGCTGTACAGGATGTTAGTTAGGCCACTTTTGGAATATTGCATGCAATTCTGGTCTCCTTCCTATCAGAAAGATGTTGTGAAAGGATTCAGAAAAGATTTACAAGGGTGTTGCCAGGGTTGGAGGATTTGAGCTATAGGGAGAGGTTGAATAGGCTGGGGCTGTTTTCCCTGGAGCGTCAGAGGCTGAGGAGTGACCTTATAGAGGTTTATAAAATCATGAGGGGCGTGGATAGGGTAAATAGACAAAGTCTTTTCCCTAGGGTGGGAAAGTCCACGTTTAGGGTGAGAGGGGAAGATATAAAAGAGGCCTAAGGGGTAACTTTTTCATGTAGTGGGTGGTGCGTGTATGGAATGAGCTGCCAGAGGAAGTGGTGGAGGCTGATACAATTGCAACATTTAAGAGGTATCTGTTTGGGTATAAATCACACCAATTGTTTTCCTTTCTCTCATTAGAGGGAGGCAACTGGTGTGGTTTAACCAGAGGGTCACCAAGCCTCTAGCAAGGGACGAGGTTGAGAAAGTTACCTTCATGGTAATCTCAGCTGGTGTGGGAATTGTACCCATATATTGGCATCGCTCTGCATCACAAACTAGCCATCCAGCCAACCGAACTTAACAGACACCCTCAACACACATACTGACCTACTAATAGAGGGAATTGGACTTCCACATGGTATTCTGATGGGAGTTTCCTTTTAAATACAGAAAATGGGGTTGATACTCTTTTCATTAACCTTTCACATCGTATTTCCAAAATCTCAACACCAAGTAGCTTTGAGGAAGTGGTTTTGGACCAGACTGATATCAAAGGCAAACAAGTTCAGTTATGTGGAAGATAAGAATGTGTGCGATTGTTTCCCCTTACAGCAGAGATGGTGTCTGGGAAGAGTTAACAGGAGGTTCAAGGTTATGAGTAAATAATGAAAAATGTTTCCAGTGTGAGAAGAGTTAGAAACCAGGGGACCCTGATGCTAATTGATAAGGGGTGAGATGGGATTTTACCCAAATTATGAACTGAAATGCAGAGGAAGAACAGTGGAAGCAGATTCCAGAACTTTCATAAAAGGATTTGGATTCATACTAAAATAAAATCAGAATTAAGGGGAAAAAACTGCAGATATTGGCGAGGTTGGGAAGGGACAGAAGATTTCAAGCTAGTGCTGACTCAGTCGGCTGAATGATCTTTTATGCAGCGACATTCTATGATTGTAGTCTCCGTATAAAAGAAAATCTACCGGAGTTCAGCTCGAGAAACCAACTAATGGGCCCTAAAAAGAAAAAATAATAGCATTTTAAGCCAAGTTTATACCTTTCCCTTCTTTCAGGAAAGCATCCACAAGCAGATACCCACACAGCAGGTGTATTCCTACTATAGTTAACAAATTTATAACATAAAACCATTCTTTAATACTTCGATTTACCAAATCCCTGTTTTTTGGGGATATCCATTCTCCTTTTGACTTGTTCTTGGCATGCTTGTTTTAACTCATTCCTGTCACAACTTTTACTCATTTTTGTCAGATACCTAACATCTTAAAAACTGTTGCTCAGCAGCATTAGCAAGGTTTATGTTGAATTAAATTATAAATAAATCCACATTTAATTGTCCAACTCTTATGCAAAATCATACACGTTTTAACTAACAGGGTTGGGGGGGAAATTGGTGGAAGTTATATTGAATAAAAGATGGAGGACTCCAGGTCTCAACTAAGGGACCGGGCTCATCAAAAGGTATATTTATGAATCAAGTAAATTGTTGAAATAAAAAAGGCGGCAATTCTCAGTCCCAGGCTAACTATTGCAGCTCGGCATTGAATAGTGTAGATCCCTCCAGCTCTCTCTCTCCAGTCAGTCCAGGTCTTATTCTCATTTGTGTGGCTATTGTGGCAAGGATAGGGAATAATGGCCATCCCAGATTGCTGTTGAAAAGCTGAAGGTGAGCCACTTTCTTTGATGCACTTGAGGGGTTTTCGAGGCCACAGTTCGAGGCCAGCACTTGGCTGTGCGTTTGGAAATGTAGACCAGACCAGAAAAATGACCAGTTTCCCCCAGAAGGACAATTCATCTCCTGTTGATGTAATTAAGTGAATTTCAAATATCCTTGAGAAGGGAATTCCAGTCCCCTGTTTCACTCTCTCGGGATCATCCTATTATCCCTCTCCCCGAGGGAAACTGGACTCGGTAAAGGAATCAGTGGAGTTGCTCACTGCCCAAATACAGTGCCAGACGCCACTTGTAAACTAGAATCTAGCCATCTCAATGCTTTCCCCCTTCAGGACCCACTCGATGTTCGGGATTGCTGTCCAGACAAACTACATTCACACCGAATTATTATTGGTCACTCTGGTTATTATTGTAACCATTACAGAAGCAAAGATTTAGCTGAAAGCTGTGCTGACTCTGGAACACAGTATACTCACAGTTTCTATATTCACTCACACACAGGCAAATTCCAAAGACACTGTACCCCCTCAGCAGCAACATGACTAAAACCTGACACAAACCAGGAGCCAAGAGAATTCAAATATAGCACGGTACTGACATAAAAAAAAACAAGGAAGGTCGACAGACACTTCATTCTCCGCCAGCTTAACCTGAATTTTCGACAGGTTCTCATCCCAGCTTTCAAGTCAACGCGAACTTTTAGGAGAGAACTCGGCGAGGGGTTACAAGGACCCAACATCACCGCTCCTGAGAAACAGAAAACCAGAGACTCTTTCCACTAAACCGGAGATTTCACACGAGGCAGTGCAGAAGCGCCCGGGATCTTCCAGAGTCTTCTCCAACGCCTGTGCCCCACTCCGGAGAAGTGTTGCTCGTGAACCCAGACTTTGTGTGAGAGAAAAAGTGAGGTTGCTTTTACCTGAACTGCCGAGGCCACACACAGCGCACAGCAACACAACACGAAATATACGGTTCATCTCCACTGAACTCCTGCTCTGAAACCCTTCCACTGTTCCAGCCTCTCTCCCTCTACTCGATCTAATCCCCTCTGACGCAGTGTGGTTTAATCAGCTTCTTTTGACGTGCCAGTTCCCCTCTTGGTTGTGGTCAAACGAGTTGAACCTGCTCAGAAAGACTGTCTCTTCTCTAAAAGGTGTGGTTTAGTCGCAATTAACCATAACAAATACGACACACTACCTCAAACCCAAGGCATCTGATCGTTGTTAAATTACAACTCCACTATCCCTGGCCCATTGCACTTAGCAGTTTCAGGAATTCTTTCCCTGAAACTTTACCAGCCCACAGATTTGCAGCGGGTGACCTCAGGTTCACTCCGGTCACTGGCTGTGAAAGAGAAATAAACATTACTGTGGCAGAAGTCAGGTGTGATGTTATTAATAACCCAGGCCTTTCCGACAGGAAGCGAGTCTGCTTTAGATTGTGATTCTAAATAATCCGTGTCAATGAAAAGGGATTTGTGATATTGACAGACTTGGCATTTGGAAAGTCACCGTCTCTGTCCTTTCCTCCTGAATAATTCTCCATGCTTTTGGGATAACCAGTCCATTGGGAATGCTGGAAAACAGCCAAACCACTCACCCATTCTCCCTCCACCTGGCTTGTTTACCTGAACTGAGAACTGTCCATGTGACATTGCCCTCCCCATCCCCAACCCCCCAACACTCCCCACCCACTCAAACAGGAAAGGGAGACTATGGTTAAACTGTTAATCCCGGTAATGTCCTAAGGACCTGGGTTTGAGTCCTGCTATGGTGGAATTCGAATTCAATAAAATAATCTGGAATTAAGATTGTTATGACACCATGAATCCATTGTCGATTGTCAGGAAATGCCACCTGGTTCAGTAATGCCCTTTTGGGGGAGGAAACTGCCATCATTACCCAGTCTGGCCTAGATGTGACTCCAGACCCACAGTGATGGGGGCTATTCCTAACTTCCTCTGGGATGGGTAATAAATGCTGGCCGAGCCAGTGATGCTCTCAATCGTGAATTAATCTTAAAAACCCTGTTCTCCCTCTGAACTCACTGTACCCTGTGTTGTCAGCTCCAACCCTGACTCTGTAATCAAGCCTTCCGACATGGGTCATGCTGTTGCTGTCAGGTTTACCAACCGCATGGAGGCTGAGCGCCAGCTCTCAGATACCTCCTTCTATCACTCCTCCCGGACCATCACCCCACCATCGAACATCAGGTTATTCTGTCCATGATGCTAATCACATCTTATCTGGGATTCTCCAGCTCTCAGTCACCCAACCCTGCACATCCCATCTCTACTTCCTTCCCAAAATCTACAATCATTACTCCCTGAGCAGACCCACTGTTTCTGCCTGCTTCTGCCCCAAGGAACTTATTTCTTCTTACCTCTGACTTGATGTACATCTGCAATTCTTCTGATACTTTACATCAGTTTCAGAATTTCCAGTTCACAGGCATCAGCTGCCGGCTTTTCACCATGGGCATGCAATCTCTTTACATGACTATCCTCATCAGGATGGTCTCAGGGCTTTTGTGCTTCTTCCTGGAAATTAGGCCTGAACAGTCCCCATCCTCCACCACCATCCTCCTCCACCTGGGTTAGTCCACCCACACTTTGAATGTCTCCTTTAACGTCTCTCACTTTCTTCAGTGAAAGGCTGGTGCTATGGGGATCTACACTATTCAATGCCGAGCTGCAATAGTTAGCCTGGGACTGAGAATTGCCGCCTTTTTTATTTCAACAATTTACTTGATTCATAAATATACCTTTTGATGAGCCCGGTCCCTTAGTTGAGACCTGGAGTCCTCCATCTTTTATTCAATATAACTTCCACCAATTTCCCCCCACCCTGTTAGACAAAACGTGTATGATTTTGCATAAGAGTTGGACAATTAAATGTGGATTTATTTATAATTCAATTCAACATAAACCTTGCTAATGCTGCTGAGCAACAGTTGTTAAGATGTTAGGTATCTGACAAAAATGAGTAAAAGTTGTGACAGGAATGAGTTAAAACAAGCATGCCAAGAACAAGTCAAAAGGAGAATGGATATCCCAAAAAAAGCAGGGATTTGGTAAATTGAGGTCTTCTATCTATGTTAATAGGTTACCCTGTACATCATGAATTGACCTACATTACACCTACACATTTCCCTTAATTCATTTTTCTTGTTACTTTCTGAAATAACTTGTTCCCTCTCTTTCAACTCCTCATTTGCAATTATTTTTGAGATCTTATTTGTATCATCTACAGTGATGGTATTCCACTGTTGTAAGTCTGCCAGCCAGTCTGCCTAAAATTCCAGACTGTCTAGAAGTATGGGATTCATCCTTCTATTTGGAGACAGCCTGTAATCCTAGTATGGACCACTGCTGCTCGATTCTGGTACAGCTGGAAGTGCAGACCAGGCTGCTCTCCAGTGAGCAAATTCCTCCAAGATAATCCACAACATCTTCTTTTGTAGCTAAACAGCACAATATTCAAATGCCCTCCATAAATATGGGGTGGTTCTACCTGACTGCATCTGAAAAGGGCATAGGTACATTGGAAACAGGAGTGGCAATTGGCCATTCAGCCCATCTGCCATTCAACTAGATCATGGCTGGTTATTTACCTCAGGCCAGGTTGCTGTTAGGTCCCCATAACCCTTAATATTTTCAATATCTAGAATCTATTGAAATCTGTACTCAACAATCTATATTGGTTTGGTTACCACGTTATTAAAAATTCATTCCTGGAACTTGTGCAAGGTGATGTAAATTCCTCCCCAAACAGCAGGATCCAACAACACAGCGTTGGGCTGTAGTCACATATGAGCCAGAGTAGGAGTGGGAGGCAGGTTCCAGGTGTGAAAGAATAGGGGTAAATTAGTTGGATTTCCTTATAATATTCCACCTGGCTCTTGGTTCATTCAGGCCCTAATCCACAAATGGCCAGATTCAGAGAATTTAATTTCCTAAGTTGCTCACAGAGGAATTTAAACTCTGACCCCCTGGGTTGGCTATGCAATGGCGTATCCCTTAAGCTATTGTATCAGACATAAATACCCTCCAGTGATGTAAGACATGAATAAAGGCTAAACTATGCCTTCATTGAAATCTATTCATTTGGAACATAGCAACAGGAGTAGGCCATTCAGCCCATTGAGTCCACTTTGTCACTGGTGGAACACTTCAAAGCCTTTTAAACTATCACTATACCATAGCATGGTCAGAAGTCACATGACAGGTGAAGTCTTGACCTCACCAGACGAAGAGGCTACACTCCAAAAACTTGTGATTTCAAATAGTGTTGGACTATAACCTGGTATCATGTGACTTTTGACCTTGTCCGCCTCAGTCCACTACATGCATCTCCATATCATGTATCATAGCATGCTTCCTGATGGTATAAAGGTCTATCCAATCGGGAATCATTTGAAGCATGCAACAACACTGGAATCCCGCATCTCTGTTATAACCAAATAACTTGTATTAGGCAAGACACATATGTGTCTGAGGAAATGATGCTTGTACATAATAGATAAAATAACTGGCTGTTGGATTTTGTTAGTGACAAATACACACTGTGCATTAGTTATTTATTTTTAAATGCTAACTTATACTGTTTTTGTGAAAAATTAAGTACAGTGGTGTCTAGGAAGTCAGTTCCTGTGTGTTGTGGGGTTTTTTTTATGTTTAGCGTTGAGTATTCAATGTTTTGTTGAATTCTTCTAACCCTGATTCTACATGAGTCCAAATACCTCATGCACTACCACAAGTGCAGAAGGTTATGCAAATATGCACCTGCATCATCCAATCAAAGACCCTGTGAGAATGAGAAAGGAGCCCCTGAAAACCAAACATAGTCCCTGAAAACCAGAAAGTGGCCCTCGAGAAATCTGCAAGGAGCCCTTAGCAAGTTTTGGGGTTCTTGTGTATAAATGATTTGAGTTAACAGCATCCAAAGTTAAAAATAGTCTCTCCATGTTTAAGAGAAGCTTTGGTATTAGCTGTACCTCTCTAATCCGACACACTCTAGTCTCACAATCTCCACAGTCTGGCACCTCAGTCCTTGCAGTTTTCTGAAGAATCCGCTGTGTTTTGGTTTCTGAGGAAGTGCAGCATTTTACAGAGCAGTACTGAGGCTGTCCAGGTAAAGGCAGCTCGCAGCATTTAAGGGCTTTGGGCCTGTAGCCCGTTCCTGGCATTTTATCCATTGAACAGCTTGAAATAGCATCAAAGAGATCAGTGAACTGTTGAAATATAGGAAACAATTAAACATGGGCATGGTTGTTTGATAGCCCAGGGTGGTATGATTTAGAGACTATAAGACAGAGAAGCTGAAGTAGGCCATTTAATCAGAGAATAGAATCCCTACAGTGTGGATCCAGGCCACTGAGCCCACACCAACCCTCTGAAGAGCATCCTACCCAGACCCAAACTCCTGCCCATACCACAGCCAATCCACCTAACACCCACGTCATCAGCCCCTGGGAGGAAACCCATCCAGAAACAGGGAGAATGTGCAAACCCCACACAGACTGTCACCTGAGGTTGGAATTGAACCCTGGTACCTGGCACTGTGAGACAGTAGTGTTAACCACTGAGCCACCGTGCCACCCCACTGAGTCCACAGCACCATTCAGACACCATGGCTGATCTGATAATTCTCAACTCCACGTTCCTGCTTTATCCCCATAAGTCTGATCCATTACTGATTTTAAAATATACCTCTCTCAGGAGCAGAAGAATCTTTTCTTGAATTTTATTTTTAACTGAAGGTGAGAGTAAGAAAGACATGGTAGACTGTAAGTCAATAAAGGAAGGAAGGAGCAGTGATTTTAGATAATGCCCTCATTCAGTGATTCAGGTTTACTGAAATACTGCAGTGAACATTCCTGATATTAATTGCCTGAGCAAAAATATTCCAGAAGGAACTGAGCCTGTGAATATTTGCTGCATCAGTGTAAGAACAGGTCTGGCAGTTATCGATGTTTTGTACATGATGAAGGTAGAAATGCAAATACTAAAGCTGCTGCCAAGAATGTTGAAGAGTTTACACAATTAGTTAGTACTGAGAAGTTATTCCCAGAGCAGGTATACAGTGCTGTCTATTCGCATTGTGTGCAGAGTTGTAGCAGCAGAGGCTTCACAGGTGCCAGCTGGAATGAAGGAGCGTAAGGACAAGGGTCACTGTTTGTTGCAGTGATATGGGGGTATACAACCCATGGACACTGGCAAAAGTGTGAACCCAAGGCCATTCAAACAGATGAGAATATTCCCAGTTATATACTATGGCAACAAGAAAAGTTGTGAATAACCACTAAGTTAGGCCTTGAGTATTACAAGAAAAAAAACTGTATCAAAGGCAGAACCTGCTGCAGCAATGTCAGCAGCATCTGACTTAGAAATCGGTGCTAATTCTTGACGATTGTTCTGCTCAGCCCAAAACTGACCTGCTTGTTGGAGACAATGTGATCAAAGTGTAAATAGCCTTAAACTGCATCTCTTTGATTCGGCCTTGTGATCAAAGTATCTTCCTCCCTAAGTTTTGTTCTGTGTTTGTGCACAGATTGCCTTCAGCTGTTAAAGCTGGGATGTGTGTGATTGCATTTCCAAAAGAATTAACTACAACTATATGATTTGGGCGTTACCTTACAACTGGGGAATAAAGGTGACTGTCTCCATTCTGAATGGTGCACAGCACTGTCTGTGGCCAACCTTGATGTTTGAGGACAGACCTGACCTGGATCCAGGGGACTGACCTCATTGGATTCAGACTTTCTCAAGGCGAACAAATCATTCTCAAGTGATTGGAGTTTGCCAACTCTGTGTCCAGCCCTACATTGCTCGAGAGGAAGATTTACAGCATCAAACGGATGTTGACAAAGATGCAAAACATCCGGCTGAGGAAGAGATTGTGCAAATGGCATCGTGGGGGGCAGGTACAAGAGAAGATACCAATGATGTTGAAGATGATGCGATGAAGAAGTTGCAGCAAGAATCAATGCAGTCAGTCGGCCACAGAGCTGACAGTTGGATTGGAACCAAGAGGGAGCCTTTCAGAGCAAGAGCAACAGTACAAGAGAAATGCACCTCAGAAAGACCAAAGACATAGAGGACACAACACGTTGCAAAACTGTCTGAAGAAGATAAATGAGGAGAGTGATCACGGTGGCTCAGTGGTTAGCACTGCTGCCTCACAGCGCCAGAGACCCGGGTTCGATTCCCACCTCGGGCGCCTGTCTGTGTGGAGTTTGCACATTCTCCCCATGTCTGCGTGGGCTTCCTCCCACAGTCCAAAAATGTGCAGGTTAGGTGAATTGCCCATAGTGTTAGGTACGTTAGTCAGGGGTAAATGGGTCTGGGTGCGTTGTTCTTTGGAGGGTCGGTATGGACTTGTTGGGCCGAAGGGCTGTATGGAATCTAATCTCAAGAACGTTTCACAGGTCCAAGTATGATAATTCCACAGTTGAATAGTCCATCAAGGGTAGTATGCAAAAGGGGAGGTGACTTTGAATATGCCAGCACCTTCACAATAGTTGAGAGAAAAGGGATGATTTAAAAGCTGAGTACAGGGACAGGCATTAAATAAATAGTTTAAAATGCACTTGCAAACCCTGACACATGACTTCCCATTGTCCATAAATGCCCTCATTTGCCTGAGGCTGCTGATTCAGGGGCTATAACCCATGTCGTAATGAGAGTATTTAATTATAACATTTAAATGAAAGAGAATGGATATGTCGCTTCAGTACATGTTCACAGATGCCTTTTCTGTTTAATGATGAGGCTAGCTCTGCATGTTGCTTCTTCATCCATTAGGTCCGGGAGCTATTAGGAGTCAGATGATATGAAACCAACACATGATTAGATTAGATTACTTACAGTATGGAAACAGGCCCTTCAGCCCAACAAGTCCACACCAACCCGCATACCACTCAGACCCATACTCCTACATTTACCCCTTCACCTAACACTACGGGCAATTTAGCATGGCCAATTCACCTAATCTGCACATTTTTTTTGGACTGTGGGAGGAAACAGGAGCACCCGGAGGAAACCCACACAGACACGGGGAGAATGTACAAACTCCACACAGAGAGTCGCCTGAGGCGGGAATTGAACTGTGAGGCAGCAGTGCTAATCACTGTGCCACCGTGCCGCCCATCTCCCGCTGACTGAGAAAAATGTCCAATAATTCTAATAATGATTACCATTCAACAGAGCAGCACTGCTAATTTTCTGCAGATGCTGGAAATCTGAAACAGACACTGAGAATGCTGGAGAAACTCAGCATTCATGGAGAGAAAATGAGAGTTAACATTTTGAGACTGGTACCACGTTTCTTCAGAGTTGCTTCTCGTCCTAATCATAGCATGTGATGGTCGGCCCTACCATGGCCAAATGAGTCATATCACGTCACATTACAAGCAATACCCTCCTCCCAGTCCTACATTGTGATATTTCAGATCTGCACCGATTGTCTGTGATTCATTTCCCAGTGTTTGTACCTTTTACTGGTTTGCTCTGGTGTAAGGCTACAGGAGAGCTCAAGCCTGTAGCTGGGGCTGTTGGTGCCAATGCTCACCATGACAGAATACATTTACAGAGGATTGTACCTTTGCTAAACACCAAGGTCAGCCACAAGAACATTGCAGGTTTGAGTATGTAAGAATGTGCTGCTGTATCAGATGAAAATCCTTCTGCTACAAATCTTTACTTTGTGCATTGTCACATATGCAGCTTGCATCCATTTTTATGGCCAATTGTGAATTGAGTTTTAGATTAGAATAGATTCCATACAGTGTGGAAACAGGCCTTTTGGCCCAACCAGTCCACACCGACCTTCTGAACAGTAACCCAACCAGACCCACTTCCCTCTGACTAATGCACCTGACACCATGGACAATTTAGCGTGGCCAATTCACCTAACCTGCACATCTTTGGACTGTGGGAAGAAACTGGAGCATCCAGATGAAACCCACACTGACACGGGGAAAATGTGCAACCTCCACACAGACAGTTGCCCGAGGCTGGAATCGAACCTGGGACCCTGGTGCTATGAGGCAGCAGTGCTAACCACTGAACCACTGTTTATTGAAGTCAAAGTGCTATTAGGCAGCCCATGATGTGTGAATTACTTGGCATCAATTGCAGAGAAACTTACGTTTGTATTATTTGCTTTCAGCAGCTCGTGGGAGTGGCCTGACAGCCTCTGCAGATATTTGGGCTCCTTGTGCTGCTAAGTGAGATATTTCCCTGTCCCGCCCTAACTATGTTTTCCTTTTCCCTTTGCGTTCTTGCTCGAAGTGTAGGTGTCATCTAAAGCCACTACCATGTCACTATACCTTCAGCCATTTCCAAAAATCAAATCTTTTTGTTCTCAAGATTAATGAACAAAGAATTCATTGCCACAACCATTATGACTTTGATGTAAAACCCAGTGATGTCAATTGACAGCTTCCGTCAGACAAACAAACTGAGTCATTGGCTACCTCCATCAGTTTCAATCCACAAACCCATCCATTACATTCAAGCCACAACCAGTGTCCCCCCAGTGAGCCGTCAGCCAGTTATTGTCTCCCCACACAGTCAGCTCTGTTTGCCATGACTAGCAATACCATTTTGATATTCACTCACTTCCAATTAGCCTACTTTACCAGCTCCATCCTTCAATCCAGCTCTGTTTTGTTGACCAGAAGCTGAACTGGACTCATCACATAAACACTGGCTACAAAAGCAGGTCAGAGGCTAAGAATACTGTGGCAAACAACTCCCCAAAATCTGTCCATCATCTACAAGGCACAAGTCAAGAGTGCATTGCAATACTCCCCATGTTCCTGGATGGGTGCAGCTCCAACAACACTCAACGAACTTTGACACTATCTAGGACAAACTAATCTAGTTGACTGCCATCCTAATCACCGCTGTTAACTCTCACTCCCTTCACCACCAATGCACAGTGACAGCAATGTGCACCATCTATAAGATGCGCTGCTGAAACTTGCCACATATCCTCTGACAGTAACTTCCAAACCCATTTACACAACAACCCAGTCCCCTGTAAGGTCCCCTCCAAGTCACACACCATTCTGCATTGGGAAGTATCTTATATCATGTACTTGCACTGCATCAACATCCTGGAACTCCCTCTCTGATAACCTTGTGGGTCACCTGACATCATATGGATTTTAGTGGGTCAAAATGGCTGCTCACTAACACCCACTCAAAGGATAATGCAGCTTGGGAACAGACCTTTTGGCCTACCAAGACTATACTGACACATGGTGCCTTCCTGAACCAAAAACATTTTGTCTCTACGTGATTCATATCCCTCCATTCCCTGACTATTCATGTACCCTGATGATCCCTGAAAAAGAGCTTATGCCCGAAATATCGACTCTCCTGCTCCTGAACGCTGCCTGACTGGCTATGCTTTTCCAGCACCACACTCTTCAACTGTGATCTAAAGCATCTGCTGTCCCTAATTTCTCCTATTCATGTATCTGTCAAGATGTTTCAAATGTTGCTATTGTATCTGCTCCTCCCACCTTCTCTGGGAGCGCATTCCAGGCACTCACCACTGTCTGTGTAAAAAACTTGCCTTTCACATAAACGTTTCTCCTTTTACCTTAAACCTATGTCCTCATTAATTGACATGTCTACCCTTGAAAAGCGACTTTGACTATCTATTCCAACCATGCCTCTCAATTTTGTAAACTTCTATCAGCCTCCAATGTTCAAGTGGAAATAAACCAACTTTGTCCAATCTCGCCAAACATTGCTAAAACCCTCCAAACCAGGCAACCTTGTAAACTATGTTTGTACCCTTTCCAAAGCCTCCACATCCTCCTGATAGTGCAGTGACCAGAACTGTGCACAATATTCCAAATGTGGCCTCACTACAGCTGCATCATGATGTGCCAATTTTTACATTCCATGCCCCTCTCAAGGGCAAATAGGGATGGACAGTAAATGCCAATGAAGGTCATGTCCCATGAATGAATTAAACATGTAGATGTGCTGTAGATGTCATGGTGGCTCAGTGGTTAGCATTGCTGCCTCACAGCACCAGGGTCCCAGGTTCGATTCCAACCTGGGGTGACTGTTTGTGTAGAGTTTGCACATTCTCCCTGTGTCTGTGTGGGTGTGCTCCAGTTTCCTCCCACAGTCCAAAGATGTGCAGGACAGATGAATTGACCATGCTAAATTGCCAATAGTGTCCTGGGCCTCCCTCACCACCAGACGCCTGGAGGAAGAACACCTCATCTTCCGCCTCAGAACATTTCAACCCCAGGGCATCAATGTGGACTTCAACAGCTTCATAATTGCCCCTTCCCCCACCTCATCCTAGTTTCAAACTTCCAGCTCAGCACTCTCCCCATGACTTGTCCTACCAGCTTATCTTCTTTTCCACCTATCCACTCCATCCTCTCCTCCCTGACCTATCACCTTCATCTCCTCCCCTACTCAACCATTGTACTCTATGCTACTCTCTCCCCACCCCATCCTGCTGTAGCTTATCTCTCCATGCTTCCAGCTCACTGCCTTTATTCCTGATGAATGGCTTTTGCCCTAAACATCGATTTCGCTGCTCGTTGGATGCTGCCTGAACTGCTGTGCTCTTCCAGCACCACTGATCCAGAATCTGGTTTCCAGCATCTGCAGTCATTGTTTTTACCCAATAGTGTTAGGTGCATTAGTCAGAGGGGAAATGGATCTGGGTGGGTTCCTCCTCTTCGGAGGGTTGGTGTGGACTGGTCGGGCTGAAGGGCCTGTTTCCACACTGTAGGAAATCTAATCTAATCTAATCAAAAGAATGCCTACAAAACCAAGAGGTCACAAGTTCAAATCCACACATCGCCTGCCCTCATTGGGTGAGGTCTTGACAATTTTGGATGGCTGTGTACACATTGGCAAAGAGGAAACACCCAAAACTACTCACACTCTACAGCAGCTCATCTCTTGTTCAACAAATACCAGGAGATACTTGACAGAAAAGGTGGCTGACCAGAGAGCTCAATCGTCCCCCTGTGCCAGGGGCAAATGATGGGGCGAAAGCAACAGGTTAACCCAAAAACTAAAGCAAGAGAGAGGAGTTAATAAAGCATTAGTCTATCATAAGAATGCTTTAACCAATACTTATATTATATCAGGTAATAATTTTCTTATTTCAAAATATAGAGCTATTGCCAGAAACACTGTCAACAGAATTTTTACAGTTGGTTAAGAGTGTATAGAATGTGCCAAATGTTGTGATCCCAAAATGTGATAATTGCTGTCAACAGGTACTGGGATCAATGTGGCAGCATATCTTAAAGAGAAACCCTTCTATGGCTGCAACAGAGATAGAATGATTTCGTTAATTGGTCCAACCTGGAAATTTGGCAGAGGGTGGTATTTTAGATTAGATTACCGACAGCGGGGAAACAGGCCCTTCGGTCCATCTAGTCCACACCGACCCTCCAAAGAGCAACCCACCCAGACCCATTTGCCCCTGACTAATGCACCTAACACTACGGGCAATTTAGCATGGCCAATTCACCTGACCTGCACATCTTTGGACAGTGGGAGGAAACCGGAGCACCCGGAGGAAACCCACGCAGACACGGGGAGAATATGCAAACTCCACACAGATAGTCACCTGAGGCCGGAATCGAATCTGGGTCCCTAGTGCTGTGAGGCAGCAGTGCTAACCACAGAGCCACTGTGCCGCCCCTTAAGTAAGCCATCTGACACTGCACTAAACAATTTGATCCAGAAGAGCAGAGGAGGAGAGACATCAATAACGCTCAAAGGATCAGGAGACAGGACAAGCATTGTGAAGATAGTGGGTGCAGACAGCCC
This sequence comes from Hemiscyllium ocellatum, assembly GCF_020745735.1. NCBI lineage: Eukaryota > Metazoa > Chordata > Chondrichthyes > Orectolobiformes > Hemiscylliidae > Hemiscyllium > Hemiscyllium ocellatum. Next base: position 44,509,384 of record NC_083431.1, read on the forward strand.
TGAGAGTCAGCCCACGCGTTAAGAGCAAAGGATCTGGGTGCAATACTGCATCTAGGTCAGTGATCTCAGCGGCGGTGGAAGTTAGTGAGTTTAATTGACAAATGCCATTTCCCACGAATCTCACCACTAACTCAACGCACTGCGACATGCAGCAGCACTCCACCTCTCACACACCAAGAGTCACAGCAGAACTGGACCTAATGCTACATTAGAACAACACCCCACCCTCTCACAAGACTCATCATGTCCTTTTCCAGCTGGGACTCGCTGGCAGCTATTGATCTACGACAGTAACATTATCAGAAGAAAACACCATGTCAAACTCATTAACACATTTACACAAACAATACATCACACACACTGACACACTTACACAAACACCACTTCTTACTCACTGGTGCACTTACACAATCACCGCACCACATTCAGTGACACTCTTATAAAAACACCACATCACACTCACTGACACACTTACACAAATGCTACATCACACTGATTGACACACTTACACAAACACCGCATCACACTCACTGATACACTTACACAAACACCACATTGCACTTACTGACACTTCCACAAACACCGCATTGCATCACACACACTGGCACACTTACACAAACGCACCATCATACTCCCTGACACACTTACAGAAACACCACATCATACTAACCGACGCACTTACACAAACACTGCACCAAATTCAGTGACACTCTTACACAAACACCACATCACGCTCACTGACACACTTACACAAACACCGCATCACACTCACTGACACGCTTACACAAACACTACATCACACTGACTGACACACTTCCATAAACACTGCATCACACTTACTGGCACACTTACACAAACATCACGTTGCACTCACTGACACACTTCCACAAACACCACATCATGCTCACTGACACACTTACACAAACATCGCATCACACTCACTGACACGCTTACACAAACACTAGATCACACTGACTGACACACTTCCATAAACACTGCATCACACACTGACACATTTACACAAACACCATATCACACTCACTGACACACTTACACAAACACCACATCACACTCACTGACACATTTCCACAAACACTGCATCATACTCACTGACACACTTACATGAACACTACATCACACTGACTGACACACCTCCACAAACGCCACATCACACTCACGGACACACTTACATAAATACTACATCACACTCACTGATACACTTACAGAAATACTACATCACACTGACTGACACACTTCCACAAACACCGCATCACACTCACTGACACACTTACAGAAACACTACATTACACTCACTGACACACTTCCACAAACACCGCATCACACTCACTGACACACTTACACAAATACTACATCACACTGACTGACACACTTCCACAAACACCGCATCACACTCACTGACACACTTACAGAAACACCACATCATACTCACTGACACACTTACACAAACACCGCACCACATTCAGTGACACTCTTATACAAACACCACATCACACTTACTGACACACTTACAGAAACACTACATTACACTCACTGACACACTTCCATAAACACTGCATCACACACACTGGCACACTTACACAAACGCACCATCATACTCCCTGACACACTTACAGAAACACCACATCATACTAACCGACGCACTTACACAAACACTGCACCAAATTCAGTGACACTCTTACACAAACACCACATCACGCTCACTGACACACTTACACAAACACCGCATCACACTCACTGACACGCTTACACAAACACTACATCACACTGACTGACACACTTCCACAAACACCGCATCACACTCACTGACACACTTACACAAAACACCACATCAAACTCATTGTCACATTTCCACAAACACTGCATCATACTCACTGACACACTTACACAAACACTACATCGCACTCACTGACACACTTACACGAACACAACATCACACTGACTGACTCACCGACACAAACACTGCATCACACTTACTGGCACACGTCCACAAACACCGCATCATACGCACTGACACACTTACACGAACACTACATCACAATCATTGACACACTTACACAAACACCGCATCACACTGACTAGCACACTTACACAAAAAACGCATCACACTCACTGACACACTTACACAAATACCACATCATACTCACTGATGCACGTACACGAACACCGCATCACTTTCAGTAACACATTAAACAAACACCACATCATATACACTGGCACACTTACACAAACACCATATCACACTCACGGACACACTTACACAAACACCACATTGCACTCACTGACACACTTCCACAAACACCACATCACACTCACTGACACATTTCCACAAACACTGCAGCATACTCACTGACACACGTACACAAATACTACATCACACTCACTGACACATTTACACAAACACCACATCACACTCACTGACACACGTACACAACCACCACATTACACACATTGACAAATTTCCACAAACACTGCATCATACTCACTGACACACTTACCCGAACACTACATCACACTAACTGGCACACTTACACAACACTCCATCATACTCACTGACACACTTACACAAACACCACATCACATTTAGTGACACACTTACACAAACATGGCATCATATACACTGATTACATTTCCACAAACACCACATCTTATGCACAGACACACTTACACATACACTACATCACACTCACTGACACACTTACACAAACACTGCTTCACACTGACTAGAACACTTATACAAATACCGCATCACACTCACTGACACACTTACACAAATACCACATCATACTCACTGACGCACCTAGACAAACACCACATCACTTTCAGTGACACACTTACACAAACACCACATCACACTCACTGACACACTTACACAAACACTGCATCACACTCACTGATTACACTTCCACAAACACCACATCATAAGCACTGACATATTTACACAATCACCACAACACACTCACTGACACACTTACACAAACCCCACAACACACTCGTTGACACACTTCCACAAACACTGCATCATACTCACTGACACACTTATACAAACACCACAATTGCATCACACTCACTGATATACTTCCGTAAACACCGCATCACACTCGCTGACACACTTACACAAACACTGCATCACACTCACTGATATACATCCGCAAACACCGCATCATACTCACTGACACACTTACATGAACACTAAATCACACTGACTGACACACCTACACAAACACTGTATCACACGTACAGGCACACTTACACAAGCACTCCATCATACTCACTGACACACGTACACAACCACTACATTACACTCACGGACACACTTCCATAAACATCACATCACACTCACTGACACATTTACACAAACACTACATCACATTGACCGACACACATACACAAGCACTGCATCACACTGACTGGCACACTTCCACAAACACTGCATCATACACATTGACACACATACACAAACGCTGCATCACACTCACTGATATACTTCCGTAAACACCGCATCACACTCGCTGACACACTTACACAAACACTGCATCACACTCACTGATATACATCCGCAAACACCGCATCATACTCACTGACACGCTTACACAAACACCACATCACACTCACTGACACATTTACACAAACACTGCATCACATTCACTGATATTCATACGCAAACATCACATCATACTCACTGACACATTTCCACAAACACTGCATCACACTCACTGACACACTTACACAACCACCACATCATCCTCACTGACACACTCACACAAACACCATATCACACTTACTGCCACACTTACACAAACACCGCATCATACTCATTGACACACTTACACAAACACCGCATCATACTCATTGACACACTTACACAAACACCATATCACACTCACTGATATACTTCCACAAACACTGCATCGCACTCCCTGACCAACTTACACAAACGCTACATCATATGTACTGACACACTTAAGCAAACGCTGCATCACACTCACTGACACACGTATACAAACACCACATCATACTCACTGACACACTTACAAGAACACTACACCACACTGACTGAAACACCTACACAAACACTGCACCACACTTACTTGCACACTTACACAAACACCACATCATACTCACCGCGCACTTACACAAACACCGCATCACATTTAGTGACACACTTACATAAACAATGCATCACACTCACTGACACACACATTACACTCACTGACACACTTACACAATCACCACATTACACTCACTGACACACTTATACAAACCTCCTATCACACTCACTGACACACCTGCACAAACAATGCATCACACTCTCTAACACACTTGCAAAACCACCACGTCACACTCGTTGAAACACTTACACAAACACCACATCAAACTTAATGACACACTTCCACAAACACCATATCACACTCACTGACACACTTACACAAATACCGCATGTCAGTCATAGACCCACCACCACAAACACCACATCACACTCACTGACACATTTCCACAAACACCGCATCTCACTCACAGACCCACCTCCACATCACAACATCACACTCACTGACACACTTACACAACCACCACATCACACTCACTGACGCTTTTACACAAACCCCACATCACACTCACTGACAAGCATCCCAAAACTCCTATCACACGGACTAACACACTTCCACAAACATCAAATCGCTCTCACTGACACACTTGCTCAAACACCACATCACACTCACTGACACTTCCACAAATACCACATCATACTCACTGATGCACTTACACAAACACCACATCACATTCAGTGACACACTTACATAAACAATGCATCACACTTACTGACACACACAACCACTACATTACACTCACTGACACACTTACACAATCACCACATTACACTCTCTGACACATTTACACAAACACTACATCACACTCACTGACACACTTGCACAAACAATGCATCACACTCACTAACGTGTACACAACCACCACGTCACACTCGCTGACACACTTACACAACCACCACATCACACTCACTGACACTCTTACTGAAACACCGCATCACACTCACTGACACACTTACACAAACACTGCATCACACTCACTGATATACATCCACAAACACCACATCACACTCACTGACACACTTAAGCAAACACCACATCACACACACTGATGCACTTATACAAATACCACATTGCACTCACTGACACACTTGCACAAACACTGCATCGCACACACTGACACACTTCCACAAACACCATATCACACTCAATGACACACTTATACAAACACCACATCGCACTCACTGACACACTTCCACAAACACCGCATCACACTTACTGACACACTGACACAAACACCACATGATACGCAAAGATACACTTCCACAAACACATCACTTTTACAGACGCACTTACACAAATACTGCATCACACTCACTGATAGTCGTACACAAACACTACATCATACTCACTGACACAATTGCACAAACATTGCATCACACTCACTGAAACAATTCCACAAACACTACATAACACTCACTGACACACTTACATAACCACCACATCACACTCACTGACACATGTATACAAACACCACATCACACTCAGTGACACACTTACACAACCACTACATCACACTCACTGAAACAATTCCACAAACACTACATAACACTCACTGACACACTTACAAGAACACGACACCACACTGACTGACACACCTACACAAACACTTCATCACACTCACTGACACAATTATACAAACACCACATCATACTCACTGACGTACTTACACAAACACCGCATCATATTCCGTGACACACTTACATAAACAATGCATCACACTCACTGACACACACAACCACGACATTACACTCACTGACGCACTTACACATACACCACATCACACTTACTGCCATACTTAACAAACACCACATCATACTCACTGACACACTTACAAGAACACGACACCACACTGACTGTCACACCTACACAAACACTGCATCACACTCACTGACACACACAACCGCTACATAACACTCACTGACACACTTACACAATCACCACATTACACTCACTGACACACTTATACAAACACTACATCACACTTACTGACACACTTGCACAAACAATGCATCACACTCACTAACACCCATATAAAACCACGACGTCACACTCGCTGACACACTAACACAAGCACCACATCAAACTTTATGACACATTTACAAAAACACCAGATCTCACTCACTGACAAACTTCCTCAATTACCACATGACACATGCATATACACTTCCACAAACACATCACTTTCACAGACACACTTACACAAACACCACATCACACTCACTGACACACTTCCACAAACACTGCTTCATAAGCACTGACACACACAAACCTCCAATCACATTCACTGACACACGTATACAAACACCTCATCACACTCACTGACACACTTCCACAAACACCGCATCACCATAAGCACTGACACACTTACACAAACACCACATGATACATACATATACACTTCCACAAACAAATCACTTTCACAGACACACTTACACAGACACTACATCATACTCACTGACACATTTCCACAAACATCGCGTCACACTTACTGACACGCTTCCACTAACACTGCATCACACTTACTGACACATTTCCACAAACACTGTGTCACACTTACTGACACGCTTCCACTAACACTGCATCACACTTACTGACACACTTCCACAAACCCCACATTACCCTCACTGACACCGTATCATATTCACTGACACACTTATACAAACACTGCATCTATCTCACCGACCCACCTCCATAAACACTGCATCACACTCACTGACACACTTCCACAAACACCGCTTCATAAGCACTGACACACACAAACCTCCTATCACACTCACTGACACATGTATACAAACACCACATCACACTCACTGACACACATCCACAAACACTACATTGTACTCATTGACACACTTACACAAACACTGCATCACACTCACTGATATACTTCCGCAAACACTGCATCACACTCACTGACACACTTACACAAACACTGCATCACACTCGTTGACAAACTTACACAAACACCACATGATGCGTACAGATATACTTCCACAAACACATCACTTTCACAGACACACTTACACAAACACTACATCATATGTACTGACACACTTCCATAAACACTGCATCACACTCACTGACACACGTATACAAACACCACATCACACTCACTGACACACTTGCACAACCACTACATTACATTCACTGACACACTTTCACAAACACCACATCGTACTCACTGACACACTTACAAGAACACTACACCACACTGACTGACACACCTACACAAACGCTGCATCACACTTACTTGCACACTTACACAAACACCACATGATACTCATTGACACACCTACACAAACACTGCATCACATGCAGTGACACACTTACATAAATAATGCATCACACTCACTGACACACACAACCACGACATTACACTCACTGCCACACTTATACAATCACCACGTCACACTCACTGACACACTTAAGCAAACACTGCATCACACTCACTGACACACGTATACAAACACCACATCACACTCACTGACACACTTACACAACCACTACATTACATTCACTGACACACTTTCACAAACACAACATCATACTCACTGACACACTTACAAGAACACTACACCACACTGACTGACACACCTACACAAACACTGCATCACACTTACTTGCACACTTACACAAACACCACATGATACTCACTGACACACTTACACAAACACCGCATCACATTCAGTGACACACTTACATAAATAATGCAACCCACTCACTGACACACTTACAAAACCACCACGTCTCACTCGTTGACACACTTACACAAACACCACATCAAACTTAATGACACACTTACAAAAACACCAGATCACACTCACTGACAAACTTCCACAAACACCGTATCATATTCACTGACACACTTATACAAACACTGCATCTCACTCACTGACCCACCTCCATAAACACTGCATCACACTCACTGACACACTTACACAAACACCACATCACCCTCACTGACACACTTACACAAACACCACATCATACTCTCTGACACACTTCCACAAACACCGCATCATAAGCACTGACACATTTCCACAAACATTGCGTCACACTCACTGAAACAATTCCACAAACACTACATAACACTCACTGACACACTTCCACAAACACTGCATCACACTCACTGATACACTTACAAAACCACCACCTCACCCACACTGACACACTTACACAAACACCACAACACACTCACTGACGCACTTACACAAACACCACATCATATGTACTGACACACTTCCATAAACACGGCATCACACTCACTGACACACGTATACAAACACCACATCACACTCACTGACACACTTACACAACCACTACATTACATTCACTGACACAATTTCACAAACACAACATCATACTCACTGACACACTTACAAGAACACTACACCACACTGACTGACACACCTACACAAACACTGCATCACACTTACTTGCACACTTACACAAACACCACATCATATGTACTGACACACTTCCATAAACACTGCATCACACTCACTGACACTATACACAAACACCACATCACACTCACCGACACACAGGCACAAACACTGCATCATACTCATTGACACACTTACACAAACACTGCATCACACTCACTGATATACTTCCACAAACATCGCATCGCACTCACTGACACGTTTACACAAAAACTACCTCATATGTACTGACACACGTAAGCAAACACTGCATCACACTCACTGACACACGTATACAAACACCACATCACACTCACTGACACACTTACACAACAACTACATTACATTCACTGACACAATTTCACAAACACAACATCATACTCACTGACGCACTTACAAGAACACGACACCACACTGACTGACACACCTACACAAACACTGCATCACACTTACTTGCACACTTACACAAACACCACATGATACTCACTGACACACTTACACAAACACCGCATCACATTCAGTGACACACTTACATAAATAATGCATCCCACTCACTGACACACACAACCACGACATCACACTCACTGACACACTTACACGATCACCACATCACATTCACTGACACACCTGTACAAACATTACATCACACTCACTGACACACTTGCACAAACAATGCATCACACTCACTACCACACTTACAAAACCACCACGTCTCACTCGCTGACACACTTACACAAACACCACATCATACTCATTGACACACTTCCACAAACACCGCATCATAAGCACTGAAACACTTACACAAACACCACATGATACACACATATACACTTCCACAAACACATCACTTTTACAGACACACTTACACAAACACTACATCATACTCACTGACACATTTCCACAAACAATGCAACACACTCACTAATGCACTAACACAAACACCACATCACACTCACTGACACACATCCACAAACACTACATGGTACTCATTGACACACTTACACAAACACTGCATCACACTCACTGATATAATTCCGCAAACACTGCATCACACTCACTGACACGTACACAAACACCGCATCACTCTCACTGACACACTTAAACAAACACCACATGATGCGTACAGATATACTTCCACAAACACATCACTTTCACAGACACACTTACACAAACACTACATCATACTCACTGATATACTTCCACAAACACCACATCACACTCACTGACACACTTATACAAATACCACATCGCACTCACTGACACACTTGCACAAACACCATATCGCACACACTGACACACTTGCACAAACAATGCATCACACTCACTACCACACTTACAAAACCACCACATCACACTCGCTGACGCACTTACACAAACACCGCATCATAAGCACTGACACACACAAACCTCCTATCACACTCACTGACACACCTACACAAACACTGCATCACACTTACTTGCACACTTACACAAACCCCACATGATACTCACTGACACACTTACACAAACACCGCATCACAGTCAGTGACACACTTACATAAATAATGCATCCCACTCACTGACACACACAACCACGACATTACACTCACTGACACACTTACACAATCACCACATCACATTCACTGACACACCTGTACAAACATTACATCACACTCACTGAGACACTTGCACAAACAATGCATCACACTCACTAACACACTTACAAAACCACCACGTCTCACTCGCTGACACACTTACACAAACACCACATCAAACTTAATGACACACTTACAAACACACCAGATCACACTCACTGACAAACTTCCGCAAACACCGCATCACACTCACTGACACAATTACACAAACACTGCATCACACTCACTGATATACTTCCACAAACATCGCATCATTCTCACTGACACACTTACATAAACACCACATCACACTCACGAACACACTTATACAAACATCACATCACACTCACTGACGCACTTAAGCAAACACCACATCACACTCACTGACACACTTATACAAATACCACATCACACTCACTGACACACTTGCACAAACAATGCATCACACTCACTACCACACTTACAAAACCACCACATCACACTCGCTGACGCACTTACACAAACACCGCATCACACTCACTGACACACTTACACAAACAGCACATGATACGTACAGATAAACTTCCACAAACACATCACTTTCACAGACACATTTACACAAACATCACATCGTACTCACTGACACACTTACACAAACACTGCATCACACTCACTGATATACTTCCGCAAACACCACATCATTCTCATGACACACTTACACAAACACCACCTCACACTCACTGACACGCTTATACAAATACCACATCGCACTCACTGACACACTTAAGCAAACGCCACATCACACTCACTGACACACTTATATAAATACCACATTGCACTCACTGACACACTTGCACAAACACCATATCGCACACACTGACACACTTGCACAAACAATGCATCACACTCACTACCACACTTACAAAACCACCACATCACACTCGCTGACGCACTTACACAAACACCGCATCATAAGCACTGACACACACAAACCTCCTATCACACTCACTGACACACGTACACAAACACCTCATCACACTCACTGACACACTTACACAAACACCACATCACACTCACTGCCACGCTTATACAAACATCACATCACACTCACTGACACACTTAAGCAAACGCCACATCACACTCACTGACACACTTACACAAACACCATATCGCACACACTGACACACTTGCACGAACAATGCATCACACTCACTACCACACTTACAAAACCACCACATCACACTTGCTGACGCACTTACACAAACACCGCATCACACTCACTGACACACTTACACAAACAGCACATGATACGTACAGATAAACCTCCACGAACACATCACTTTCACAGACACACTTACACAAACACCACATCACACTCACTGACGTACTTACACAAACACCACATCACACTCACTGACACACTTATACAAATACCACATCGCACTCACTGACACACTTGCACAAACCCCATATCGCACACACTGACACACTTGCACAAACAATGCATCACACTCACTACCACACTTACAAAACCACCACATCACACTCGCTGACGCACTTACACAAACAACGCATCATAAGCACGGACACACACAAACCTCCTATCACACTCACTGACACACGTCCACAAACACCACATCACACTCACTGACACACTTCCACAAACACCACACCATACTCACTGTCGTACTTACACAAACACCATATCACACTCACTGACACATTTCCACAAACAGCACACCATACTCACTGACACACTTATACAAACACCACATTGTACTCACTGACACACTTCCACAAACATCGCATCACACTCACTGACACACTTACACAAACACTGCATCACACTCACTGATATAATTCCGCAAACAGCTCATCATTCTCACTGACACACTTACACAAACACCACATCACACTCACTGACACGCTTATACAAACATCACATCACACTTACTGACACACTTAAGCAAACACCACATCACACTCACTGACACACTTATACAAATACTACATCGCACTCACTGACACACTTGCACAAACACCATATCGCACACACTGACACACTTGCACAAACAATGCATCACACTCACGACCACACTTACAAAACCACCACATCACACTCGCTGACGCACTTACACAAACACCGCATCATAAGCACGGACACACACAAACCTCCTATCACACTCACTGACACACGTACACAAACACCTCATCACACTCACTGACACACTTTCACAAACACCGCATCACACTCACTGACACACTTCCACAAACATCACATCATACTCACTGACACACGTATACAAACACCACATCACACTCACTGACACACTTGCACAACCACTACATTACATTCACTGACACACTTACACAAAACCCACATAATACTCACTGACACACTTACACAAACACCGCATCACATTCAGTGACACACTTACATAAATAATGCATCACACTCACTGACACACACAACCACGACATTACACTCACTGACACACTTACACAATCACCACATCACATTCACTGACACACCTGTACAAACATTACATCACACTCACTGAGACACTTGCACAAACAATGCATCACACTCACTAACACACTTACAAAACCACCACGTCTCACTCGCTGACACACTTACACAAACACCACATCAAACTTAATGACACACTTACAAAAACACCAGATCACACTCACTGACAAACTTCCGCAAACACCGCATCACACTCACTGACACAATTACACAAACACTGCATCACACTCACTGATATACTTCCACAAACATCGCATCATTCTCACTGACACACTTACATAAACACCACATCACACTCACGAACACACTTATACAAACATCACATCACACTCACTGACGCACTTAAGCAAACACCACATCACACTCACTGACACACTTATACAAATACCACATCACACTCACTGACACACTTGCACAAACAATGCATCACACTCACTACCACACTTACAAAACCACCACATCACACTCGCTGACGCACTTACACTAACACCACATCAAACTTAATGACACACTTCCACAAACATCACATCATACTCACTGACACACGTATACAAACACCACATCACACTCACTGACACACTTGCACAACCACTACATTACATTCACTGACACACTTTCACAAACACCACATCGTACTCACTGACACACTTACAAGAACACTACACCACACTGATTGACACACCTACACAAACACTGCATCACACTTACTTGCACACTTACACAAAACCCACATAATACTCACTGACACACTTACACAAACACCGCATCACATTCAGTGACACACTTACATAAATAATGCATCCCACTCACTGACACACACAACCACGACATTACACTCACTGACACACTTACACAATCACCACATCACATTCACTGACACACCTGTACAAACATTACATCACACTCACTGAGACACTTGCACAAACAATGCATCACACTCACTAACACACTTACAAAACCACCACGTCTCACTCGCTGACACACTTACACAAACACCACATCAAACTTAATGACACACTTACAAAAACACCAGATCACACTCACTGACAAACTTCCGCAAACACCGCATCACACTCACTGACACAATTACACAAACACTGCATCACACTCACTGATATACTTCCACAAACATCGCATCATTCTCACTGACACACTTACATAAACACCACATCACACTCACGAACACACTTATACAAACATCACATCACACTCACTGACGCACTTAAGCAAACACCACATCACACTCACTGACACACTTATACAAATACCACATCACACTCACTGACACACTTGCACAAACAATGCATCACACTCACTACCACACTTACAAAACCACCACATCACACTCGCTGACGCACTTACACTAACACCACATCAAACTTAATGACACACTTACACAAACATCACATCATACTCACTGACACACGTACACAAACACGTCATCTCACTCACTGACACAGTTGCACAAACACCGCATCACACTCACTGAGACACTTCCACAAACATCACATCATACTCACTGACACACTTAAGCAAACACCACATCACACTCACTGACACACTTGCACAAACACCATATCGCACACACTGACACACGTGCACAAACAATGCATCACACTCACTACCACACTTACAATGCCACCACATCACACTCGCTGACGCACTTACACAAACACCACATCATAAGCACTGACACACACAAACCTCCTATCACACTCACTGACACACGTACACAAACACCTCATCACACTCACTGACACACTTGCACAAACACCGCATCACACTCACTGACACACTTGCACAACCACTACATTACATTCACTGACACACTTTCACAAACACCACATCATACTCACTGACACACTTACAAGAACACTACACCACACTGACTGACACACCTACACAAACACTGCATCACACTTACTTGCACACTTACACAAACCCCACATGATACTCACTGACACACTTACACAAACACCGCATCACAGTCAGTGACACACTTACATAAATAATGCATCCCACTCACTGACACACACAACCACGACATTACACTCACTGACACACTTACACAATCACCACATCACATTCACTGACACACCTGTACAAACATTACATCACACTCACTGAGACACTTGCACAAACAATGCATCACACTCACTAACACACTTACAAAACCACCACGTCTCACTCACTGACACACTTACACAAACACCACATCAAACTTAATGACACACTTACAAACACACCAGATCACACTCACTGACAAACTTCCGCAAACACCGCATCACACTCACTGACACAATTACACAAACACTGCATCACACTCACTGATATACTTCCACAAACATCGCATCATTCTCACTGACACACTTACATAAACACCACATCACACTCACGAACACACTTATACAAACATCACATCACACTCACTGACGCACTTAAGCAAACACCACATCACACTCACTGACACACTTATACAAATACCACATCACACTCACTGACACACTTGCACAAACAATGCATCACACTCACTACCACACTTACAAAACCACCACATCACACTCGCTGACGCACTTACACAAACACCGCATCACACTCACTGACACACTTACACAAACAGCACATGATACGTACAGATAAACTTCCACAAACACATCACTTTCACAGACACATTTACACAAACATCACATCGTACTCACTGACACACTTACACAAACACTGCATCACACTCACTGATATACTTCCGCAAACACCACATCATTCTCATGACACACTTACACAAACACCACCTCACACTCACTGACACGCTTATACAAATACCACATCGCACTCACTGACACACTTAAGCAAACGCCACATCACACTCACTGACACACTTATATAAGTACCACATTGCACTCACTGACACACTTGCACAAACACCATATCGCACACACTGACACACTTGCACAAACAATGCATCACACTCACTACCACACTTACAAAACCACCACATCACACTCGCTGACGCACTTACACAAACACCGCATCATAAGCACGGACACACACAAACCTCCTATCACACTCACTGACACACGTCCACAAACACCACATCACACTCACTGACACACGTACACAAACACCTCATCACACTCACTGACACACTTACACAAACATCGCATCATAAGCACGGACACACACAAACCTCCTATCACACTCACTGACACACGTCCACAAACACCACATCACACTCACTGACACACGTACACAAACACCTCATCACACTCGCTGACGCACTTACACAAACATCGCATCATAAGCACTGACACACACAAACCTCCTATCACACTCACTGACACACGTACACAAACACGTCATCTCACTCACTGACACACTTGCACAAGCACCGCATCACACTCACTGACACACTTCCACAAACATCACATCATACTCACTGACACACTTAAGCAAACACCACATCACACTCACTGACACACTTATACAAATACCACATCGCACTCACTGACACACTTGCACAAACACCATATCGCACACACTGACACACTTGCACAAACGATGCATCACACTCACTACCACACTTACAAAATCACCACATCACACTCGCTGACGCACTTACACAAACACCGCATCATAAGCACTGACACACACAAACCTCCTATCACACTCACTGACACACTTGCACAAACACCTCATCACACTCACTGACACACTTGCACAAACACCGCATCACACTCACTGACACACTTCCACAAACATCACATCATACTCACTGACACACGTATACAAACACCACATCACACTCACTGACACACTTGCACAACCACTACATTACATTCACTGACACACTTTCACAAACACCACATCATACTCACTGACACACTTACAAGAACACTACACCACACTGACTGACACACCTTCACAAACACTGCATCACACTTACTTGCACACTTACACAAACTCCACATAATACTCACTGACACACTTACACAAACACCGCATCACATTCAGTGACACACTTACATAAATAATGCATCACACTCACTGACACACACAACCATGACATTACATTCACTGACACACTTACACAATCAACACGTCACACTCGCTGACACACTTACACAAACACCACATCAAACTTAATGACACACTTACAAAAACACCAGATCACACTCACTGACAAACTTCCGCAAACACCGCATCACACTCACTGACACAATTACACAAACACTGCATCACACTCACTGATATACTTCCGCAAACACCGCATCATTCTCATGACACACTTACATAAACACCACATCACACAAACACTGCCACGCTTATACAGACATCACATCACACTCACTGACACACTTAAGCAAACACCACATCACACTCACTGACACACTTATACAAATACCACATTGCACTCACTGACACACTTGCACAAACACCATATCGCACACACTGACACACGTGCACAAACAATGCATCACACTCACTACCACACTTACAATGCCACCACATCACACTCGCTGACGCACTTACACAAACACCACATCATAAGCACTGACACACACAAACCTCCTATCACACTCACTGACACACGTACACAAACACCTCATCACACTCACTGACACACTTGCACAAACACCGCATCACACTCACTGACACACTTCCACAAACATCACATCATACTCACTGACACACGTATACAAACACCACATCACACTCACTGACACACTTGCACAACCACTACATTACATTCACTGACACACTTTCACAAACACCACATCATACTCACTGACACACTTACAAGAACACTCCACCACACTGACTGACACACCTACACAAACACTGCATCACACTTACTTGCACACTTACTCAAACACCACATGATACTCACTGACACACTTACACAAACACCGCATCACATTCAGTGACACACTTACATAAATAATGCATCACACTCACTGACACACACAACCACGACATTACACTCACTGACACACTTACACAATCACCACATCACATTCACTGACACACCTGTACAAACATTACATCACACTCACTGAGACACTTGCACAAACAATGCATCACACTCACTAACACACTTACAAAACCACCACGTCTCACTCGCTGACGCACTTACACAAACACCGCATCATAAGCACTGACACACACAAACCTCCTATCACACTCACTGACACACGTACACAAACACGTCATCTCACTCACTGACATACTTGCACAAACACCGCATCACACTCACTGACACACTTCCACAAACATCACATCATACTCACTGACACACTTGCACAACCACGACATTACATTCATTGACACACTTTCACAAACACAACATCATACTCACTGACACACTTACAAGAACACTACACCACACTGACTGACACAGCTACACAAACGCTGCATCACACTTACTTGCACACTTACACAAACACCACATGATACTCACTGACACACTTACACAAACACCGCATCACATGCAGTGACACACTTACATAAATAATGCATCACACTCACTGACACACACAACCACGACATTACACTCACCGACACACTTACACAATCACCACATTCACACTCACTGACACACTTACACAAACACCACATCACACTCACTGACACACTTACACAAACACCACATCAAACTTAATGACACACTTGCAAAAACATCAGATCACACTCACTGACACACTTCCACAAACACCACATTACACTCACTGACACCGTATCATATTCACTGACACACTTATACAAACACTGCATCTATCTCACTGACCAACCTCCATAAACACTGCATCACACTCACTGACACACGTATACAAACACCTCATCACACTCACTGACACACTTGCACAAAAACCCCATCACACTCACTGACACTTATACAAACACCTCATCGCACTCACTGACACACTTACACAAACATCACATCACACTCACTGACACACTTACACAAACAATATATGATACGTAAAGATACACTTCCACAAAAACATCACCTTTACAGTCACACTTACACAAACACTATATCACACTCACTGACGTACTTACACAAACACCACATCACACTCACTGACACACGTATACAAAAGCCACATCACACTCACTGATGCACTTACACAAACACCACATCACACTCACTAACACACTTACACAAATAGGACATGATACGTACAGATATACTTCCGCAAACACATCACTTTCACAGACCCACTTACACAAACATCACATCGTACTCACTGATAAACGTCCGCAAACATCGCATCACACTCACTGACACACTTACACAAACACTGCATCACACTCACTGATATACTTCCACAAACATCACATCATACTCACTGACACACTTAAGCAAACACCACATCACACTCACTGACACACTTATACAAATACCACATCGCACTCACTGACACACTTGCACAAACACCATATCGCACACACTGACACACTTGCACAAACAATGCATCACACTCACTACCACACTTACAATGCCACCACATCACACTCGCTGACGCACTTACACAAACACCGCATCATAAGCACTGACACACACAAACCTCCTATCACACTCACTGACACAAGTACACAAACACCTCATCACACTCACTGACACACTTGCACAAACACCGCATCACACTCACTGACACACTTCCACAAACATCACATCATACTCACTGACACACGTATACAAACACCACATCACACTCACTGACACACTTGCACAACCACTACATTACATTCACTGACACACTTTCACAAACACCACATCATACTCACTGACACACTTACAAGAACACTACACCACACTGACTGACACACCTACACAAACACTGCATCACACTTACTTGCACACTTACACAAACCCCACATAATACTCACTGACACACTTACACAAACACCGCATCACATTCAGTGACACTTACATAAATAATGCATCACACTCACTGACACACACAACCATGACATTACATTCACTGACACACTTACACAATCACCACGTCACACTCACTGACACACTTACACAAACACCACATCAAACTTAATGACACACTTACAAAAACACCAGATCACACTCACTGACAAACTTCCGCAAACACCGCATCACACTCACTGACACAATTACACACTGCATCAAACTCACTGATATACTTCCGCAAACATCACATCATTCTCACTGACACACTTACACAAACACCACATCACACTCACGAACACACTTATACAAACATCACATCACACTCACTGACCCACTTAAGCAAACACCACATCACACTCACTGACACACTTATACAAATACCACATCGAACTCACTGACACACTTGCACAAACACCATATCGCACACACTGACACACTTGCACAAACACCACATCACACTTACTGACACACTTACACAAACACCAAATGATACGTAAAGATACACTTCCACAAAAACATCACTTTTACAGTCACACTTACACAAACACTACATCACACTCACTGATAGTCGTACACAAACACTACGTCATACTCACTGACACATTTCCACAAACATTGCATTACACTCACTGAAACAATTCCACAAAAACCGCATCACACTCACTGACACACTTACACAAACCTCACGTCACCCTCACTGACACACTTACACAAACACCACATCATACTCACTGACAAACTTCCACAAACCTCCTATCACACTCACAGACACACGTATACAAACACCACATCACACTCACTGATGCACTTACGCAAACACCACATCATACTCACTGACGTACTTACACAAACACCATATCACACTCACTGACACATTTCCACAAACAGCACACCATACTCACTGACACACTTATACAAACCACCACATTGCACTCACTGACACACTTCCACAAACACTGCATCACACTCACTGACACACTTACACAAACACCACATGATGCGTACAGATATACTTCCACAAACACATCACTTTCACTGACACGCTAACACAAACGCTACATCATATGTACTGACACACTTCCATAAACACTGCATCACACTCACTGACACACATCTACAAACATCACATCACACTCACTGACACACTTGCACAACCACTACATTACATTCATTGACACACTTTCACAAACACCACATCATACCCATGACACACTTACAAGAACACTACACCACACTGACTGACACACCTACACAAACGCTGCATCACACTTACTTGCATACTTACACAAATTCCACATGATACTCACTGACACACTTACACAAACACCGCATCACACTCACTGACACACTTCCACAAACACCACATCATACACACTGACACACGTATACAAACACCACATCACACTCACTGACACACTTGCACAACCACTACATTACATTCACTGACACACTTTCACAAACACCTCATCACACTCACTGACACACTTACACAAACACCGCATCACACTCACTGACACACTTCCACAAACACCACATCATACTCACTGACACACGTATACAAACACCACATCACACTCACTGACACACTTGCACAACCACTACATTACATTCACTGACGCACTTACACAAACACCGCATCACACTCACTGACACACTTACAAGAACACTACACCACACTGATTGACACACCTACACAAATACTGCATCACTCTTACTTGCACACTTACACAAACCCCACATAATACTCACTGACACACTTACACAAACACCGCATCACATTCAGTGACACACTTACATAAATAATGCATCACACTCACTGACACACACAACCATGACATTACATTCACTGACACACTTACACAATCACCACGTCACACTCGCTGACACACTTACACAAACACCACATCAAACTTAATGACACACTTACAAAAACACCAGATCACACTCACTGATATACTTCCGCAAACATCGCATCATTCTCACTGACACACTTACATAAACACCACATCACACTCACTAACACACTTATACAAACATCACATCACACTCACTGACGCACTTAAGCAAACACCACATCACACTCACTGACACACTTATACAAATACCACATCGCACTCACTGACACACTATCACAAACACCATATCGCACATACTGACACACTTGCACAAACAATGCATCACACTCACTACCACACTTACAAAACCACCACATCACACTCGCTGACGCACTCACACAAACACCGCATCACACTCACTGACACTTATACAAACACGTCATCGCACTCACTGACACACTTACACAAACATCACATCACACTCACTGACACACTTACACAAACAATATATGATACGTAATGATACACTTCCACAAAAACATCACTTTTACAGTCACACTTACACAAACACTATATCATACTCACTGACACATTTCCACAAACATTGCATTACACTCACTGAAACAATTCCACAAAAACCGCATCACACTCACTGACACACTTACACAAACCTCTCATCACCCTCACTGACACACTTACACAAACACCACACCATACTCACTGACAAACTTCCACAAACCTCCTATCACACTCACTGACACACGTATACAAAAGCCACATCACACTCACTGATGCACTTACACAAACACCATATCACACTCACTGACACATTTCCACAAACAGCACACCATACTCACTGACACACTTATTCAAACACCGTATCACACTCACTGACACATTTCCACAAACAGCACACCATACTCACTGACACACTTATACAAACACCACATCACACTCACTAACACACTTATACAAACACCACATTGCACTCACTGACACACTTACACAAAAACCGCATCACACTCACTGACACACTTACACAAACAGCACATGATACGTACAGATATACTTCCACAAACATATCACTTTCACAGACACATTTACACAAACATCACATCGTACTCACTGACACACTTACACAAACACTGCATCACACTCACTGATATACTTCCACAAACAGCACATCATTCTCATGACACACTTACACAAACACCACATCACACTCACTGCCACGCTTATACAAACATCACATCACACTCACTGACACACTTACACAAACACCATATCACACTCACTGACACACTTAAGCAAACACCACATCACACTCACTGACACACTTGCACAAGCACCATATCGCACACACTGACACACTTGCACAAACAATGCA
The DNA here is from genome assembly GCF_020745735.1 of Hemiscyllium ocellatum. Classification (NCBI taxonomy): domain Eukaryota; kingdom Metazoa; phylum Chordata; class Chondrichthyes; order Orectolobiformes; family Hemiscylliidae; genus Hemiscyllium; species Hemiscyllium ocellatum. The sequence continues at coordinate 44,532,204 of NC_083431.1, forward strand.
TCACACTCACTGACACACTTACAAAACCACCACATCACACTCGCTGACGCACTTACACAAACACCACATCATAAGCACTGACACACACAAACCTCCTATCACACTCACTGACATACTTCCACAAACATCACATCATACTCACTGACACACGTATACAAACACCACATCACACTCACTGACACACTTGCACAACCACTACATTACATTCACTGACACACTTTCACAAACACCACATCATACTCACTGACACACTTACAAGAACACTACACCACACTGATTGACACACCTACACAAACACTGCATCACACTTACTTGCACACTTACACAAACCCCACATAATACTCACTGACACACTTACACAAACACCGCATCACATTCAGTGACACACTTACATAAATAATGTATCACACTCACTGACACACACAACCACGACATTACATTCACTGACACACTTACACAATCACCACGTCACACTCGCTGACACACTTACACAAACACCACATCAAACTTAATGACACACTTGCAAAAACATCTGATCACACTCATTGACAAACTTCCACAAACACCGTATCATATTCACTGACACACTTACACAAACACTGCATCTCACTCACTGACCAACCTCCATAAACACTGCATCACACTCACTGACACACTTACACAAACACCACATCACCCTCACTGATGCACTTACACAAACACTACACCACACTGACTGACACACCTACATAAACACTGCATCACACTTACTTGCACACTTACACAAACACCACATCATACTCACCGACACTCTTACGCAAACACCGCATCACATTCTGTGACACACTTATATAAACAACACATCACACTCACTGACACACTTATACAAACAATACATCACACTCACTGATATACTTCCGCAAACACCGCATCACACTCATTGACACAATTACACAAACACTGCATCACACTCACTGACGTACGTCTGCAAACACCGCATCATACTCACTGACACACTTACATAAACACCACATCACACTCACTAACAGACTTATACAAACACCACATCATACTCACTGACAAACTTCCACAAACCTCACATCACACTCACTGACACACGTTTACAAACACCACATCACACTCACTGATGCACTTACACAAACACCACATCATACTCACTGACGTACTTACACAAACACCATATCACACTCACTGACACATTTCCACAAACAGCACACCATACTCACTGACACACTTATACAAACACCGTATCACACTCACTGTCACACTTCCACAAACACCTCATCACACTCACTGACACACTTACACAAACACTGCATCATACTCACTGACACAAATATACAAACACCACATCGCACTCACTGACACACTTACACAAACACTGCATCACACTCACTGACTCACTTCTGCAAACACCACATCACACTCACTGACAGTCTTACATAAACACTGCATCATACTCACTGACACACTTACACAAAAACCACACCATACTCATTGACACACTTATACAAACATTGCATCTTCTAAAATCTGGAAATCTTTGGGAGGTCTGCTGCATTCGTTTTCAGAAATACCAAAGAAATGTTCTGTATTTCATTTCTAAAATCAGTAAGCAGTTGGTCTCCCTGGCTCTCCTTATAAGACATTTGTTAATAGTGAAGTAAAGAATGATTACTTCTTTAAACAACTGAAGTTCTAACAGAATGTCAATGGAGTGCCAGTTTACTTTCAGATGTTTGCTTTCCACCTCAAAGTCCTCTTCAAAATTTCCTGCTCTCTGGATGTAGGTAAGACCACCTTAATATAGAAACATCTCTTTCAGTGCTTTTGAAAATGCATTTTGTTCTAGGTGTTGAATATCCGAAAACACATGAAAGTAGATAATTCCCAGGGTCCTGATCAGGTGTTTCTCAGAACCTTCTGGGAAGATAAGGAAGAGATTGCTGGCCCCCCTACTGAGAAAGCTTGCACCATCGATAGCCACAGGAGAGGTGCCAGAAGACTGGGGCTGATCAATGTGGTGCCATTATTTAAGAAAGTTGGTAAGGAAAGGTCAGAGAGCTATAGACTGGTACGCCTGTCGTCAGTGGTGGGCAAGTTGTTGGAGGGGATTCTGAGGGACCAGACTCATGCATTTGGGAAAGTTAAAAATCACACAACACCTAGTTATAGCTGAAAATGTGTTGCTGGAAAAGCGCATCAGGTCAGGCAGCATCCAAGGAGCAGCAGAGTCGACGTTTCGGGCATGAGCCCTTCTTCAGCCCTTCTTCAGCAACACATTTTCAGCACTGATCTCCAGCATCTGCAGTCCTCACTAACACCAGGTTATAGTCCAGCAGGTTTATTTGGAAGTACTAATTTCGGAGCGCTGCTCCTTCATCAGGTAGCTGTGTAGCAGGATCATAAGGCACAGAATTTATAGCAAAAAATCACAGTGTCATGCAACTTAAACAATATATTGAAGTAGCAGTCTCGGTTTGTTCAATATATCATTTAATTTGCATGACACTGTCATCCTTTGCTATAAATTCTGTGTATTATGGTCCTGCTCTACAACTACCTGATGAAGGAGCAGCGCTCTGAAAGCTAGTGCTTCCAAATAAACCTGTTGAACTATAACCTGGTGTTAAATCAACTAGGCAAAAGTGAGGAGTGCAGATGCTGGAGATCAGAGTCTAGGTTAGAGTGGTGCTGGAAAAGCACAGCAGGTCAGGCAGCATCCGAGGAGCAGGAGAATTGACGTTTCAGGCACAAGCCCTTCATCAGGAATGATTCCAGTCCAGTCCAACACCGGCATCTCCACATCATGCATTTGACAGGTCAAGCACTGTTTAGGGATAGTCAACAAGGCTTTGTGTGTGGGAAATTGTATCTCACTGACTTGATTGAGGTTCTTGAGGAGGTGATAAAGAAGATTGATGTGGCAGCAGTAGACATTCTTTATGTGGATTTTACCAAGGCATTCGACAAGATTCTGCACAGTCAACTGGTTGGCAAGGTTAAATCTCATGAAATCCAGGGGGAGCTAACCAACTGGATACAAAATTGGTTTGAAGGTAAAACTCAGAGGATGGTGGTGGAGGATTGCTTTTCCGACTGGAGGCCTGTGACCAATGGTGTGCCACATGGTTTGATTAGATTACTTACAGTGTGGAAACAGGCCCTTTGGCCCAACAAGTCCACACTGACCCGCCGAAGCGCAACCCACCCATACCCCTACATTTACCCCTTACCTAAAACTACAGGCAATTTAGCATGGCCAATTCACCTGACCCGCACATCTTTGGACTGTGGGAGGAAACCGGAGCACCTGGAGGAAACCCACTCAGACACGGGGAGAACGTGCAAACTCCACACAGTCAGTCGCCTGAGGCGGGAATTGAACCCGGGTCTCTGGCGCTGTGAGGCAGCAGTGCTAACCACTGTGCCATCGTGCCGCCCACAAATTTGGTGCTGGGTCTGCTGCTTTTCATGATATATGTAAATGACTTCGATGTGAATATAGGAAGGATGTTTTGTAAGTTTGCAGATGACATTAAAATTGGTGGTGTAGTGAACAGCGAAGAAGGTTACCTGAGAGTACAAGTGGCCCCTGATCAGATCAGCCAAGGAGAGACAGATGGAGCTGCAGATGCACATGCGCTGTTGAATTTTGGGAAGGCAAATCAGGGCAGGACTGATACAATTAATGGCATGGCCGTGGGGAGTGTGACCAAACAAAGAAACCTCGGGGAGCAGGTGCATTGTTCCTTGAAAATGGAGTTGCAGGAAGACAGGGTGATGAAGAAAACATTTATATATTGAGTATAGGAGTTGGGACTTCAAATTGTGGCTGTACAAGAAATTGGTGAGGCCACTTCAGAATACTGCATTTGATTCTGGTCTCCTATGCCGTCTGGTTTCAGACTCCCCCACACCAGGGCAAAGACCTTGGCTATTCACCCTATCCATGCCCCTCATGATTTTATAAACCTCTATAAGGTCAGCCGTCAATCTCTGAAACTCCAGGAAAAAATTGCCCCAGCCTACTCAGCATATCCCTATCCCTCAAACCTTCCAGTCCTGGCAACATCCGTGCAAATCGTTTTTGCACTCTCTCAAGTTTCGCATCAGCCTTTTTATAGAAGGGTGATCAGAACCGTGTGCAGTATCCCACAAATGGCCTAGCCAATGTCCTGTACAGCCACAACATGACATCCCAACTCCTGTACTCAATGCACTGACCAATGAAGATAGATGTGCCAAACACCTTCTTCACTATCCTGCACACCTGCAACTCCATCTTCAAGGAATTATGCGCCGGAACCCCTCCTCTTTACTGTCAAAGGCTCCAGACCCTCCGCCCAGGTGGAGCAGTATGTCTATTGTTTGCACTGTTCATAATGTGTTGACCTCTAACTGGGCAAACCAAATGTGGTTTGCATGATCTCTTTGCAGAACTCCTCCGATCAACCCCCCCAGAAGGACCCCAACCTTCTAATCACTTGCTATTCCAATATATCATCTTTAATTGGAGAATCATACAGTTTATACAGCACAGAAAGAGGCCTCTGGGCCCATCATGTCCATGCCAGCCACCTATCCACTCTACTCCCATTTCCCAACACTTTGTCCATATTCTGCAGCAGTTCAAATGTTCATCTAATTACAGGCTTAAATGATGTGATGGCTTCTGCCTCTATGCCCCTTTCAGATAGCGCGTGCTAACATCTCTGCCCTCAGCCTGTTGCAGGGATCTAGTCAACACAATGTAGGCTGGAGGAACATTTCCTTGTGAGGCACTTTACAACCTTCTGGGTTCAACACTATGTTCAACAAGGTTTGTGCGAAGATTTGTAGCTCGGGTGCTCGTTGTTGTGGTTCTGTTTGCCGAGCTGGAAGTTTTTGTTGCAAACGTTTCGTCCCCTGGCTAGGCAACATCATCAGTGCTCTGGAGCCTCCTGCGAAGCGCTTCTTTGATGTTTCTTCCGGTATTTATAGTGGTCTGTCCTTGCCGCTTCCGGGTGTCAGTTTCAGCTGTCCGCTGTAGTGGTTGGTATATTGGGTCCAGGTCGATGTGTTTGTTGATGGAGTTTGTGGATGAATGCCATGCCTCTAGGAATTCCTCAGGGTAGTGTCCTCGGCCCAACCATCTTCAGCTGCTTCGTCAATGTCTTTCTTATGAATAAAGATGAAAAGTGTGGTTGTTTGCTGATAATGGTTGCAAGTTTAACTTGGGGGAAAGGAATGTTGAGGTTGCAAACAGATGAGGGGGGAATGTGAAAGGTAAGGGAGGTACAGTGTTTGATGGTTGATCACAAATATTGCATTTGGACTTCTCAATATTTAGCTGGAAGAAATTAAGCATCATCTAAAACCTTGAATGTCTTTCAAACAGCACATCAACACAGGCAATGTAAAGGTAGAATGAGATAGTGGACATTTAAAGATGGATACGCAATATGTTAAATTATCCATACACCCATATTTTGATCACCTTTCATGCCAAACCCTATCCTGAACTGATAGCTGTGACAATACAGCAAGATCCCACAAGACCAGGAGGCGATTCAATCATGAGGCGATCAGATTCCGCTTTTCATTGGCAGACACTAGCCGTGTACCCCACAGAGTTCAAGATTCATTTCTCTTTGTTTTCCCCTTCCAATTTTCTTCCAAAAGTGTTGACTCATGCTGAGTTGAGTGCTGGAAATTGCCTTGAGGTTTCTCCAAATCCAGCACGGTAACTGACGGGATCAGCAGAAGCCCCATTTGTCTGGGTCTGTCCACATTCTGCCAAAGTTACAGCAAAGAACCTGGCAAAAACTCAGTCAAGAATTACTCCAGACTCTCCTTTCCTGTGGAATCACAAGAGTAATTTGCCAGTCACCAATAATAATAATGAATGAGTGTATGAAGCTTGAGCAGGAGTCTCTCTCTGTCTCTCTCTCTCACATGCACACTCCTCTTTGCCCCATCTTGATTCAGGCTCTCAATCCCCAACAATTACTTTCCTCTTTCTCAAACATTCAGCTCTATCCATCTCGAGTTATTTCTGCTTCTGCTGCTGTCAAATATTTCTCAGGGCCATTGGCCTAAAAATGTATGAGGGGCTCAGATAAGGAAAATGCCATAAAACTACTCCCCTTTATTATACTCTCTGCACATCATGCGATCCTGACCGACGACATTCCTTGGGTGACATTTGTGTTTCCCAGAAATGCAGCAGAAATGGCTGAAGTGAGGAAATGCAAAAGAACTACTTCAACCAAACCATCTATATGGGAACATAAATTAAACAGAAACCAGAATTATGTTTCTTCCGAAAACTCTAAAGTGAGACTGAAGGAGTTCAGGGACGAGGCAGAGAGGGAAATTAAATCCTTTACTTTTCTTCCATCTGTCACAGAGGTGTTTTTCATTGTTTTACGTCATTTCTGTTTCGTAATCGACTGCGGTGTGTTGCTCCCATACCCTTTGTTCATGAAATCCAATTGTTAAATGACACAGAACAAACTATCTTTAGGGTTTAAAACACAAGTAGGTCGTATCAATGTATCCAAACCTAGGTGTGATGGAGCCAGTGTTGGACTCGGGTGGACAAAGTTAAAAATCACACAACACCAGGTTATATTCCAGCAGGTTTATTTGGAAGCACTAGCTTTCAGAGCACTGCTCCTTCATCAGGTGGTTATGGAGCAGGACCATAAAACACAGAACTTATAGCAAAGGATCACAGTGTCATGCAACTGAAATGATATATTGAACAAACCTAGTTTGCTGCTAAGTCTGTTAAGATGAAAGATTTAACAGCAATCTAGGTTTGTTCAATATATTGTTTTAATTGCATGACACTGTCGTCTTTTGCTACAAATTCTGTGTCTTATGATGTTGAATGTCGTTAGTGCTCTGAAAGCGAATGCTTCCAAATAAACCTGTTGGAGACACACACACACACACACACACACACCATACATGGAAAATAAATGAATTTGGAGGAATAGACAGAGCTTACAATTAAGAATTCCTTATTCGTCTTTTTGTAAGTTATAAACAGGGCTCCAGTATTCACCTTGGGAGTTAAATAAGAACATTAGTATGTCCCTATTTGTAACTAGCTTTTTATCGTGTCTGGTCAGGACCCATTAATTCAGGTCATTGTTGTCTGAATACGGAAAGTCAGTGTCCAGTGGTGGTTTTTTTTATAGTGTAGCAACAAACAGTTAACTGGCAGCAGCATTTTGTGGCAGAATTCCATTTTGTAGTTTTTATGTTGTAGTAAATTAGGTTGGTCGACTTTTCACATCAATATCAGATTCCTCTCAGAAACCAGAGTTTAAGACTTGAAGCCTGGTGCCTGGCTATGATATTAGCAGCTGAAAATGTGTTGCTGGTTAAAGCACAGCAGGTTAGGCAGCATCCAAGGAACAGGAAATTCGACATTTCGGGCCAGAGCCCTTCATCAGGAAAGGCCCGAAACGTCGAATTTCCTGTTTCTTGGATGCTGCCTAACCTGCTGTGCTTTAACCAGCAACACATTTTCAGCTCTGATCTCCAGCATCTGCAGACCTCACTTTTTACTCTATGATATTAGCAGGCCTTTGTTTCCAGCAGACTAATTAGAACAGTAATTATGTTCTTATCAGAATGAAAAAAATCAAAGGTCAGGAGAAGTGAGTGGCTGTTAATGTCAGTGCTCCTGGATGAGTTACTTGTAAGACAATTGGTTTCCATCCCTTTAGCCATGGCTCCGTGAGCTAAGCAAGAATGTTACTATGTCCCCATTTACAACAAAGGTTAAGCTTCTACATATCTAGTCAAATCCCATTGTTCACTGCACGAGACAAATTGTGAGCCATTAGTAACACTTCAAGCATAATTAGTTTTGATTACTTGCCCTTTGTTCAGACCCTGCTAGGGAGACACAGTGTCTGCAATTTATTTATGAACGAAACAACAAAGTATAGCTCTGAAAACAACTTATGGCTTCCCTTCATTCCTTCTGCAAATGACACAATGAAAATTATTCGACAGTCTAAAGAAGAAATATCTGTTAATAGGAGCTTTACTTGCAATAGGTTTAAAGTTAGAGTTAGCCTAATCCTAACCCTGTCCCTTCCTAATGAAAGGCTTTTGCCCGAAACGTTGATTTTTCCTGCTGCTCGGATGCTCCCTGACCTGCTGTGCTTTTCCAGCACCACTCTAATCTTGACCACAACCCTATCCCAGGTTAGCCAACTTCAATGGATATAAAATATTCATGGATGAGGACAGAAGTAGATAACTCTCTCTGTTTAGCAAACGACAACCAATTATTTTCAACTGATTTCTTAATATTGCTACGAATGATGTCTGTTTATCAAATCCAGATTTTAGAGTTCCTGTACAATTTGTATTCCCCTCCATTGATCCAATATTGAAAGTTACTGATTTGACGTTCACATGTCTATTTGTTCTATGTGGATTCTTTTAAATCTTGTCAGTAGCCAATTTAATGTCAGTATGTGACAATAGTTTGGCAAAATGTTCTCCTGACATGGCAACCTGTGTGCAATATTTTCAAAAAGAAGCAAGGTTTTGTGGATGATGAAGATGTGAAATAAAGAGTGAGTGTGCTGGAGGAACTCAGCAGGTTAGGCTGCAAGTACAGGGAAAGAAACAGAGTTAACACTTCACTTCCATTAACTCTTCACAGACCCGAAACATTACCTGTGTTTCACTCTTCACACATGCTGCCATATCTGCTGAGTTCCTGCAGCACTTTTGATTTATACATTTTGTGGGATATAGGTAAAGTAGTGTTACTTCTGCAAACATAATTACTTATGCAAGGTAAATGAACTCACACCAGTATATAATTGTTTCAACCACGAGCTGAGTCAACAAGAATGAAAACTATGTGAAGGAAATACATAATTGTTTTTGTATTAGCTAAAATGTGCATACAAGAATGAAATGTGCCTGTAAACAATGGTAGATGTTACAGACAAATAGATAAGGTGCTGTGAGGGGAGGGGGTTAAGCTAGATATGCCTGTACAAACAATAGTTATAAGCATTTATTTCCCGCATCTGCAAAAACAAGAACAAACCACAATCAAGAGGTAATGAGGTCATAAGGTCATAACAAGTAAGGGAAACAGATGGTAGTGAAGGAGGATATACCTAACAATGGACCACAGCAGGATGTGGTCAAACGGCCTTGTGAGGCCAGAAATAAGCATTTTGTCACAGACAAGGCCGGATAAGGCAAGAGATGAACAAGAGTAATGGGCGCCGGTCTTAGAGAAGTGGGAGATGTAAACAGAGGAGGAGCAATGGAAGAGGACCAAATTATATAAATATTGCATACTCGTTAAACACGGTGTGTGTGTGTGTGTGTGTGTGTGTGTGTGTGTGTGTGTGTGTGTGTGTGTGTGTGTGACTGCCTTTGTAGACAGTACACACCACACCCCTCTTGCAAGAGTGAAATAAATGGCACTACTGATTCAGATCTTGTCTCAGACTGAAATTATTGAAGTGAGTGAGCTTCGTTTCTCACAATTTTCAGCAGTTACTGCTGTAATCGGAGCGGAGGCAGGCTGAGAGCAGGCCATGCAAACAGGATTCTGATTTATTCCTTGAGGATTCTCAGTGCCACAGTGTGGTTCAGGAAGTTGCCAGACTCGATCCTTGGTCTGACCTACATTATCTAACCTGGGCAGGTGTAGAGATGCTGCAGATGGCGTTGGGGAAAGGGGGGGGGTGGGGGCACTGGGGGAATGCAGATACAAAGATGTATAACTTTCCTGGTGTTTTCCCTCATGCCCTTCCACTCTAACTTTAGTGACATGTTGGTGTAAAGTCTGGAGGAAGTGCGTAAACGGTGGTGAAATTTGAACAGCTGCAATGGTCAGAGCAGATGAAGACTGGGCAAGGTTACAATCACATCCACTTTGGTTCATACAACAGTCACACCAATCTGGCACCATGGATGTGCAGGAGAACCTATCATTTCTTACCTCCCTATCCCAACATGTTCTGAGGCTAATTATAACATTCTTTCTTGGGATAATTGAGGACCTTTACTAAGCTGTATTTTCCCACTGTTCACTGATTTGGTAAAACTCAATGTACGTCAATGTCCCTCCTTTCATTGTGTAGTTCATATTTCTGCTGTTTATGACATCCTACTCCCTGTGTGCCTTCCTTGTGTCTGTTCCTATGTCCTCACTGTTATCATTTGCCAGTCTTTCTGTACAGGTAGACAAACAGGGGGCTGACAGAACACCGCAAGCCAGCCAACATCAGGAGTTGGAGAAATCAATGTTTCAGGTACAACCCTTCTTCAGAAGTGGGGGTGGGGGTGGGGTGAGCTGCATATAAAATGGGTTGGAAGGGGGAGCAGGATGGTGACGGGGGGATATGTGAAGGCAGGTAGAGGGTACGATCTGCTTGGTCAATGGGAGGGATGAATCCGGTTGGTGGCTGGAAGGAAGGGTCAATGAGGGGAATGTGAGGGAGGGGAGAGGTTCTGGGAAGGGGGATGAGAAGGGAAGTTCTTCGAAATTCGAGAACTCAATGTTGAGTCCTCCAGGATGCAGGCTGCCCAAGAGGAAGATGGGATGTTATAAAATCATAGAATCCCTACAGTGTGGAAGCAGGCCATTCAGCCCAACAAGTCCACACTGACCCTCTGAAGAGTGTCCCACCTGGACCCATTCCCCTACCCTATTATTCTACATTTACCCCTGATTAATGCTGAGCTGAGAATGTGTTGCTGGAAAAGCGCAGCAGGTCAGGCAGCATCCAAGGAACAGGAGAATCGACGTTTCGGGCATGAGCCCTTCTTCAGGAATGAGGAAAGTGTGCCAAGCGGGCTAGCCTGCTTGGCCTCCTCTCTACCTTTTATCTTGGCCCACTTGGCACACTTTCGTCATTCCTGAAGAAGGGCTCATGCCCGAAACGTCGATTCTCCTGCTCCTTGGATGCTGCCTGACCTGCTGCGCTTTTCCAGCAACACATTTTCAGCTCTGATCTCCAGCATCTGCAGTCCTCACTTTCTTCTAGAAGATTTTTCCCTGATGAATGCACCTAACCTACACATCCCTAAACACTTCAGGCAATTTAGAATTCACCTCACCCACACATTTTGGTACGGTGGGAGGGAACTGGATGAAACCCAAGCAGACACAGGGAGAATATGCAAACCCCACACAGACAACCACGGAGGCTGGAGCCAAACGTGGGTCCCTGGCACTGTGAGGCAGTAGTGCCAACCACTGAGCCACCATGCCGCCCACAATTGTTCCTCCAATTTGCAGTCTGATTCACTACGGCAATGGAGGAGGCCAAGGATGGTCTTATCAGAGAGGGAGTGGGAAGGGGAATTAAAATGGGTAGTGACTGGGAGGTCAGGTTGGCCCTCACGGACCCGGCTCTGATGCTGGGTGATAGTTTCCTTGAGTTTACATTGGTCTCTCCGATGTCGAGAAGACCACATCAGGGGTACAGGATACAGTAAACTAGGTTGGAAGAGAGATAGGTGTACCTCTGTCTCACCTGAAAGGAGTGTTTGGGGCCCTGGATGGAGGTGAGGAGGGTGGTGTACCAGTCATCTTGTCCGGTTGCAGGGGAAGGTGCCTGAGTGTTCGGGGGGGGATCGGTGGCGAAAGTGACACAAACCAAGGACTGTTGAAGGGAACGGGTCCTTGTGGAAGGCAGAGAGGGGTCGGGAGGGGAAGATTTTCTTGGTGCTGGGGTTGGCGAATGTGTTTAAGGATAATGCATTGGATGTGGAGATTGATGGGGTGATAGGTGAGGACAGGGGGAATCAAGCCTTTATTGCATTTGGAGGGGGAGTGTTTGAGTAGTGGAATGGGGAATGGAGGAGATGTGGTGGAGGGCAGTCTGGATGACAGAGAGGGGGAAAAGCACATTGTTCAAAATCTGGGAGTTTTGGGAGTGGAATGTCTCCTCATCTGTGCAGATGCAGCAGAAGCGGAGGAATTTAGAGAAGGGGTTGGAGTTCTTGCAGGATACTGGGTGGGGAGAGGTGTTATGGAAGTCTGTGAGTTTGTAGTAAACGTCTGTCTGGAGACTGTCACCAGAGATGGAAATGGAAAGTCAAGAAAGGAAGGGAGGTGTCCGACAGAGACCGAGTGAGGGCAGGGTGGAAGTTGTGGGTGAAGTCGATGAACTGCTCCAGTTCAGCCTGGGTGCAGAACGCTGTACCAATGCAGTTATCGATGTAACAGCGGAAAGGTCGGGGCACAGTGCTGGTATAGACACTGAAGAGGGAGTGTTTGACGTGACCGACAAAGAAGCAGGTGTAGCTGCGGCCCATCTAGGTGCCCATGGCCACCCCCCTGGATTTGGAAGAAATGGGAGGAGTTAAAGGAAACGTTATTATTAAGGGTGAGGACCAGTTCGGTGTGGTGGAGGAGGGTTTTGGTGGAGGGAGACTGAATGGGTCTATTGTAGAAGAAGAAGCAGAGGGCCTGGAGGTCATCCCTGTGGGGTATGGACATGTATAAGGATTGCATGTCCATAATGAAGATAAAGTGCTGGGGGCTGGGGAACTGGAAGTTGCTGAATAGATGAGGGGCATGGTTGGTGTTGCGTATGTAGGTGGGACGTCCTTGAACCAAAGGAGAGAGTTTGGAATCAAGGTAGGACGAGATGAGTTCAGTGGGGCAGGAGCATGCTGAGATGATGGGTTGGCCAAGGTAGTTGGGCTTGTAGGTCTTGGGGAGCAGGCAGTGTGGAGCTGGGGTCGATGAGTTTGGAGGCAGTGGAGGGGAGACCACTGGAGGCAATGAGGGTACAGACAGTGCAAGTGATTTTGGCCTGATGGGGGTCATGGTCAAGGGGGAGGTAGGACATGGTGTCAGAGAGTTGGCATTCAGCTTCTGCAACACAGAGGTCCGATCTCCAAACTACTGCATTTGTCAGTGGGTTTGATGGTGAACCTGCAGTTGGTGCAGTCCTCACTTTTGCCTAAATAGACAAGGTCTTTTCCCTGGGGTGGGGGAGTGTAGACCTAGAAGGCATAGGTTTAGGGTGAGAGGGGAAAACTTTAAAAGGGACCTACGGGGCAGCTTTTTCACACCGAGGGTGGTGCATGTATTGAATGAGCTGCCAGAGGATGTGGTGGAGACTGGTACAACATCACAACATTTAAAAGGCATCTGGATGGGTATATGAATAGGAAGGGTTAAGAGGGATATGGGCCAAGTGCTGGCAAATGGGACTAGACTAGGTAGGATATCTGGTTGGTGTGGATGATTGGACAATGAGTCTGTTTCCGTGCTGTACAAGTCTATGACTCTAAACCCTCCAACCCTGACAACATCCTTGTAAATCATTGCTTTACCTTTCCAAGTTTAACAACATCCTTCCTAAAGATCCATGACTATTAAATAATAAATGCTTTATCAGGACAGGGATGTAAGAAACCAAACTTAGAAAGGGAGCAACAATTTATACAGCATAAGAAGAGGCTGCTGATTGGTTTGGTCATGGTTGGAGATATGACAGGAACTGTTGACTGTGATTGAAATTATACCAGCCACCAACAAATGATTTTAAATCCATGTATTATAGTTAATAATTCATTGATCATCTTTTAAGATGCCGCTATCCATCTATATTATGGACAGTGGAAATTCTCAGCATCATCTGTGAAGCAAAGTTTAACTACACAATAAATGCTTTAGAAGCAGTGCCTCATCTCTCAATTTTAATCTTGATTTACTCTCACCTATGTATTTGGATTGCAACTGTTCATTTCTCTCTTTACTTAGATTTAGTTAGATCTCCCTTTGGTTCTGCCTATCAGGCATTTTATCATTTAATGTCTTCCTTCTCCATGTGACAGCCCAATCCTTTTGTCCTTTTGTCACTCAACCCCCAAAACCTACTGTGTTTCTAAGTTCTCCCAGTTCTAACACAACAGTAACTCTGTTTCTAGCTCCACGCTGCTTCGTGATGTGCTGAGTATTTTATTTCCCCTGTGTTTTTGTTTGGTACGATCAGTCTGACTGTACATAGAATATGGAACAGTATAGCACAGTGCAGACCCTTTGGCCCTCAACATTGTGCCGACCTTTCATCCTGCTCTGAGATCAAACTAACCTACATAACCCTTCATTTTACTATCATCCATGTGCCTATCCAAGAGTCGCTTAAATGTCCCTAATATATCTGAGCCTAAAATGTGTTGCTGGAAAAGCGCAGCAGGTCAGGCAGCATCCAAGGAGCAAGAGAATCAACGTTTCGGGCATGAGCCCTTCTTCTCCTGCTCCTTGGATGCTGCCTGACCTGCTGCACTTTTCCAGCAACACATTTTCAGCTCTGATCTCCAGCATCTGCAGTCCTCACTTTCTCCTAATATATCTCACTCCACTACCACCCCTGGAAGTGCATTCCACACAACCACCACTGTCTGTGGAAAGAACCTACCTCTGACATCTCCCCTAAACCTTCCTCCAATCACCTTAAAATTATGCTCCCTCATGATAGCCATTTCTGCCCTGGGAAAAAGTCTCTGGCTATCCACTCTATTAATGTCTCTCACAATCTTGTACACCTCAATCAAGTCAACTTTCATCCTTTTTCACTCCGATGAGAAAAGCCCTAGATCCCTCAACTTTTCTTCACAAAACATGCCCTCCAGTCAGGCAATATTCTGGTACATCTCCTCTGCACCCTCTCGAAAGCTTCCACATGCTTCCTATAATGAGGTGACCAGAACTGAACACAATATTCCAAGTGTGGTCTAACCAGGGCTCTATAGAGCTGCAGAATAACCTTGCGGCTCTTAAACTCAATCACCCTGCAAGCCAAACACCATAAGCCTTCTTAACAACCCGATCAAGTCAGGTGGCAACTTTGGGGGATCTCTGGACATGAACTCCAAGGTCCCTATGTTCCTCCACACTGCCAAGAATCATGACTTTAACCTTATATTCTGCATTCAAATTTGATCTTCCAAAATAAATCACTTCACACCTTTCCAGGTTGAACTCCTTCTGCTACTTTTCAGCCCAGCTCTGCATCCCGTCAATGTCCCATTGCAACCTATAACAGCCCTCCACACTATCCACAATTCCACAAACTTACTAACCCACCCTTCCACTTCCTCATACAGGTCATTTATAAAAACTACAAACAGCAGAGGTCCCAGAACTGATCCCTGCGGAACACCACTGGCCGCCTAGTTCCAGGCTGGATACTTTCCATCGACTCCCACCCTCTGTCGTCTATAAGCCAGCCAGTTCTGTATCCAGACAGCCAGATTTCCCTGTATCCTATGTCTCCTTACTTTCTGAACGAGCCTACCATGGGGAACCTTATCAAACACCTTGCTAAAATCGATATTCACCACATCCACTACTCTACCTTCATTGATGTCCTTGCAAAGCCATGTTGACTATCTCTACTCAAGCTATGCTTTTCCAAATAATCATAAATCCTGTCTCTCAGAATCCCTTCCAATAATTTGCCCACCACTGACGTAAGACTGACTGGTCTATAATTCCCAAGGCTATTCCTATTACTTTTCTTGAACGAGGGAATAACATTTTCCACCCTCCAATCAACTGACACTACTCCTGCAAAGATCATCGCCAAATGCACAGCAATCTCTTCCCTCGCTTCCTGTAGTAACCGTGGGTATGTTATTTAGTTATTCTTCTAGTTGACATTACCTGTTTGTTCACCTCTATCCAGCTGTTTCTCCACCTGTGTCCATCCATTTCTACTATCACTGTCTCTACCTGTGTGTCCATTTCTCCCTGTGTCCTGCGCTGGAAACACATCGCTGGTCAGGCAGCACCTGAGGAGCAGAAGAGTCGATGTTTCCAGCACGAGTTCTTCATCCTCCTCCATCTTTGTCTGTTAATCTCTAACTGTACCCATCTCAACCAGTGCACAGTCACATTTACTTGTCTCTATTTCTACCTCTGCCTGTCTCTTGCCAAAACCTATTCTTCTGCTGTTTTTAATCTGTTGAGATTTCACAAGGTTTCACGTGGTTTTACAACGCAACATTGTTCATTCTCACAGACAAGTAAATCAGTGGGCCACAATAATGTTTTGTACTGCTGTAGTATGTAGGGTGCGCTAGCTTGAGTTTTTTGCTATGTATCTGTCTTTGGAGAATATACATTAAAAGTGTATAATTCTATATATACATATATATATATATTTGGAATTGTACCAGTGATACAGTATAGATGAATAGCATAAAGTAGGAAAAAATGTATAAATAATTTTAATATTGTATAGATACTATAAATAACATATATAAATTTTATAACCAATTTATTTAAAAAATTATAAATTGCACATTCTAAGGCAGCAATCTGACAACCAGAACAGGAATCCAGAGATAGACCTGTGTTATCACTGACAGAAATTCATCCGGCATACTAGTCTGGGCTGGGACTAGGCTTTATTGGGAAATTCCCATTAGCTGTAACAGTAAAACAATGTACACGTGAACAAATGCATCAAGCATGACCACACCCCAGAATGTCATGACGAACTTGTACAATGAACGCTTGCTGATGTAAAAACAACCTTGAGATTATGGACATCATCCCGACTGACTCCCTGGAAAGGGTGTTCCTACCTTGATATAATGATGTAAATACTATGGTAAAGGTCAAGTGTGACGTTGCAGGATTACACCAGCACCTCCTAGCCCCTGAGAGCTGTGGTGCTAAAGGACATAGATCTGCAACTTGGTGATGAGGCTCTCGGATTAGAGGGTGAAAGAGATTCTGGATGACTCCTGCAGCAAGACTGGCACATCTGGAAGACTGGAGTGAAATCAAACTGTCATACAGCCATGACGCAGCCCTTGTTCAGTCATCCCCACTCCCAGACTCCCATTTAATCTCCTGAATTGATGGAGTACCAGAAAGTGAGCTTGGTACTGGGAACAGGAAGGACCTGTTGAGGTCTTTATCCCAACCACATCAACATATCTTGTTTATAACAGTGGCTGCTGTTCAAAATGTTATCCACTGTGATATCTTGATTGAAGTAATAAGGGGCTATATAAACACAAATCCTGCCTTTTTAATAAAGGACTAGTAGCTTAATGTTGCAGGATCCAAATGCTGAAGGAAGGATAGAAAGGGGGGGGGAGGGAGGGAGGGTGCAAGAGAGGAGGGCGAGTGACGTTTTGATCAGGGATAGCATTACTGCTGTACTTCGGACGGGTATCGTCGGGAATCTATCCTGGGATACAATATTTCTGGAAACTTATTTGGGTGGAACTGAGAAATAAGAAAAGGATGATCACCTTATTGGGATTGTATTATAGACCCCCTAATTGTCAGTGGGAAATTGAGAAACAAACTTGCAAGGTGATCTCAGTTATCCCTAAGAATACTAGGGTGATTATGGTCGGGGATTTTAACTTTCCAAACATAGACTGGGACTGCCATAGTGTTAAGGGTCTAGATTGAGAGGAATTCGTTAAATGTGTACAAGAAAAATTTCTGATTCAGTATGTGGATGTACCTACTAGAGAAGGTGCAAAACTTGACCTACTCTTGGGAAATAAGGCAGGGCAGGTGACTGAGGTGTCAATGGGGGAGCACTTTGGAGCCAGCGACCATAATTCTATTGGTCAGTGTAGGAAAAGCTGGATGGCTAGAGAAATTGAGGTTTTGGTTAAGAGAAAGAAGGAAACGTATGTTAGGTATAGACAGGATAGATCAAGTGAATCCTTCGAAGAGTATAAAGGCAGTAGGAGTATACTTAAGAGGGAAATCAGGAGGGCAAAAAGGGGACATGAGATAGTTTTGGCAAATAGGGTTAAGGAGAATCCAAAGGGATTTTATAAATACACCAAGGACAAAACTACGACAAAACTAGGACCCCTCAAAGATCAGCAAGGTGGCCTTTGTGTGGAGCTGCAGGAGATGGGGAAATTCTAAATGAATATTTTGCATTGGTGTTTACTGGGGAGAACAAAATGGAAGATATAGAATGTGGGGAAGTAATTGATGACATGTTTGAAAAACGTCCATATTACAGAGGAGGAGGTGCTGGATGTCTTGAAAAGTAGACTAATCCCCAGGACTTGATCAGGTGTACCCTCGACTCTGTGGGAAACTAGGGAAGTGATTGCTAAACCCCTTGCTGGTATAATTGTATTATAAATATTAACAGGTAAGGTGCCAGAAGACTGGAGGTTGGCTAACGTGGTGCCACTATTTAAGAAAGGTGGTAAAGAAAAGCCAGGGAACAATAGACTGGTGAGCCTGACATCGATGGTGGGCAAGTAAAAAATGAGGTCTGCAGATGCTGGAGATCACAGCTGCAAATGTGTTGCTGGTCAAAGCACAGCAGGTCAGGCAGCATCTCAGGAATAGAGAATTCGACGTTTCGAGCATAAGCCCTTCATCAGGAATAAGAGAGAGAGAGCCAAGCAGGCTGAGATAAAAGGTAGGGAGGAGGGACTAGGGGGAGGGGCGATGGAGGTGGGATAGGTGGAAGGAGGTCAAGGTGAGGGTGATAGGCCGGAGTGGGGTGGGGGCGGAGAGGTCAGGAAGAGGATTGCAGGTTAGGAGGGCGGTGCTGAGTTGAGGGAACCGACTGAGACAAGGTGGGGGGAGGGGAAATGAGGAAGCTGGAGAAATCTGAATTCATACCTTGTGGTTGGAGGGTTCCCAGGCGGAAGATGAGGCGCTCCTCCTCCAGCCGTCGTGTAGTTGTGTTCTGCCGGTGGAGGAGTCCAAGGACCTGCATGTCCTCGGTGGAGTGGGAGGGGGAGTTAAAATGTTGAGCCACGGGGTGATTGGGTTGGTTGGTTCGGGCGGCCCAGAGGTGTTCTCTGAAGCGTTCCGCAAGTAAGCGGCCTGTCTCACCAATATAGAGGAGGCCACATCGGGTGCAGCGGATGCAATAGATGATGTGTGTGGAGGTACAGGTGAACTTGTGGCGGATATGGAAGGATCCCTTGGGGCCTTGGAGGGAAGTGAGTGTGGAGGTGTGGGCGCAAGTTTTACATTTCCTGCGGTTGCAGGGGAAGGTGCCAGGGGTGGAGGTTGGGTTGGTGGGGGGTGTGGATCTGACAAGGGAGTCACGAAGGGAGTGGTCCTTGCGGAACGCTGATAGGGGAGGGGAGGGAAATATATCCTTGGTGGTGGGGTCCGTTTGGAGGTGGCGGAAATGGCGGCGGATAATACGTTGTATGCGCAGGTTGGTGGGGTGGTAGGTGAGAACCAGTGGGGTTCTGTCTTGGTGGCGGTTGGAGGAGCGGGGCTCAAGGGCGGAGGAGCGGGAAGTGGAGGAGATGCGGTGGAGGGCATCGTCGATCACGTCTGGGGGGAATCTGCGGTCCTTGAAGAAGGAGGCCATCTGGGCTGTGCGGTGTTGGAATTGGTCCTCCTGGGAGCAGATGCGGCGGAGACGAAGGAATTGGGAATATGGGATGGCGTTTTTACAGGGGGCAGGGTGGGAGGAGGTGTAGTCCAGGTAGCTGTGGGAGTCAGTCGGTTTATAATAGATGTCTGTGTTGAGTCGGTCGCCCGAGATAGAAATGGAAAGGTCTAGGAAGGGGAGGGAGGAGTCTGAGACAGTCCAGGTGAATTTCAGGTCGGGATGGAAGGTGTTAGTAAAGTTGATGAACTGTTCAACCTCCTCGTGGGAGCACGAGGCAGCGCCGATACAGTCATCGATGTAGCGGAGGAAAAGGTGGGGGGTGGTGCCAGTGTAGTTGCGGAAGATGGACTGTTCCACATATCCTACGAAGAGGCAGGCATAGCTGGGGCCCATGCGGGTGCCCATGGCAACTCCTTTAGTTTGGAGGAAGTGGGAGGATTGAAAAGAGAAGTTATTCAGGGTGAGGACCAGTTCAGTCAGTCGAAGGAGGGTGTCAGTGGAAGGGTACTGGTTAGTGCGGCGGGAAAGGAAGAAGCGGAGGGCTTTGAGTCCTTCGTGATGGGGGATGGAGGTGTACAGGGACTGGATGTCCATAGTGAAAATAAGGCGTTGGGGACCGGGGAAGCGAAAATCCTGGAGGAGGTGGAGGGCGTGGGTGGTGTCCCGAACGTAGGTGGGGAGTTCTTGGACTAAAGGGGACAGGACCGTGTCGAGGTATGCGGAGATGAGTTCGGTGGGGCAGGAGCAGGCTGAGACAATGGGTCGGCCGGGGCAGGCAGGTTTGTGGATTTTGGGCAGGAGGTAGAAACGGGCGGTGCGGGGTTGTGGGACTATGAGGTTGGAGGCGGTGATGGGAGATCCCCTGAGGTGATGAGGTCCTGGATGGTCTGGGAGATGATGGTTTGGTGGTGGGAGGTGGGGTCGTGGTCAAGGGGGCGATAAGAGGAGGCGTCCGCGAGCTGGCGTTTGGCTTCAGCGGTGTACAGGTCAGTGCGCCAAACTACCACCGCGCCTCCCTTGTCTGCGGGTTTGATGGTGAGGTTGGGATTGGAGCGGAGGGAGTGGAGGGCTGCACGTTCTGAGGGTGAGAGGTTGGAGTGGGTGAGAGGGGTGGACAGGTTGAGTCGGTTGATGTCACGGCGGCAGTTGGCTATAAAGAGGTCGAGGGCGGGTAGGAGGCCTGCACGGGGTGTCCAGGTGGATGGGGTGTGTTGGAGGCGGGAGAAGGGGTCGTCAGAGGGTGGGCGGGAGTCTTGGTTGTGAAAGTAGGCACGGACAACCAAGACTCCCGCCCATCCTCTGACGACCCCTTCTCCCGCCTCCAACACACCCCATCCACCTGGACACCCCGTGCAGGCCTCCTACCCGCCCTCGACCTCTTTATAGCCAACTGCCGCCGTGACATCAACCGACTCAACCTGTCCACCCCTCTCACCCACTCCAACCTCTCACCCTCAGAACGTGCAGCCCTCCACTCCCTCCGCTCCAATCCCAACCTCACCATCAAACCCGCAGACAAGGGAGGCGCGGTGGTAGTTTGGCGCACTGACCTGTACACCGCTGAAGCCAAACGCCAGCTCGCGGACGCCTCCTCTTATCGCCCCCTTGACCACGACCCCACCTCCCACCACCAAACCATCATCTCCCAGACCATCCAGGACCTCATCACCTCAGGGGATCTCCCATCCACCGCCTCCAACCTCATAGTCCCACAACCCCGCACCGCCCGTTTCTACCTCCTGCCCAAAATCCACAAACCTGCCTGCCCCGGCCGACCCATTGTCTCAGCCTGCTCCTGCCCCACCGAACTCATCTCCCAATACCTCGACACGGTCCTGTCCCCTTTAGTCCAAGAACTCCCCACCTACGTTCGGGACACCACCCACGCCCTCCACCTCCTCCAGGATTTTCGCTTCCCCGGTCCCCAACGCCTTATTTTCACTATGGACATCCAGTCCCTGTACACCTCCATCCCCCATCACGAAGGACTCAAAGCCCTCCGCTTCTTCCTTTCCCGCCGCACTAACCAGTACCCTTCCACTGACACCCTCCTTCGACTGACTGAACTGGTCCTCACCCTGAATAACTTCTCTTTTCAATCCTCCCACTTCCTCCAAACTAAAGGAGTTGCCATGGGCACCCGCATGGGCCCCAGCTATGCCTGCCTCTTCGTAGGATATGTGGAACAGTCCATCTTCCGCAACTACACTGGCACCACCCCCCACCTTTTCCTCCGCTACATCGATGACTGTATCGGCGCTGCCTCGTGCTCCCACGAGGAGGTTGAACAGTTCATCAACTTTACTAACACCTTCCATCCCGACCTGAAATTCACCTGGACTGTCTCAGACTCCTCCCTCCCCTTCCTAGACCTTTCCATTTCTATCTCGGGCGACCGACTCAACACAGACATCTATTATAAACCGACTGACTCCCACAGCTACCTGGACTACACCTCCTCCCACCCTGCCCCCTGTAAAAACGCCATCCCATATTCCCAATTCCTTCGTCTCCGCCGCATCTGCTCCCAGGAGGACCAATTCCAACACCGCACAACCCAGATGGCCTCCTTCTTCAAGGACCGCAGATTCCCCCCAGACGTGATCGACGATGCCCTCCACCGCATCTCCTCCACTTCCCGCTCCTCCGCCCTTGAGCCCCGCTCCTCCAACCGCCACCAAGACAGAACCCCACTGGTTCTCACCTACCACCCCACCAACCTGCGCATACAACGTATTATCCGCCGCCATTTCCGCCACCTCCAAACGGACCCCACCACCAAGGATATATTTCCCTCCCCTCCCCTATCAGCGTTCCGCAAGGACCACTCCCTTCATGACTCCCTTGTCAGATCCACACCCCCCACCAACCCAACCTCCACCCCCGGCACCTTCCCCTGCAACCGCAGGAAATGTAAAACTTGCGCCCACACCTCCACACTCACTTCCCTCCAAGGCCCCAAGGGATCCTTCCATATCCGCCACAAGTTCACCTGTACCTCCACACACATCATCTATTGCATCCGCTGCACCCGATGTGGCCTCCTCTATATTGGTGAGACAGGCCGCTTACTTGCGGAACGCTTCAGAGAACACCTCTGGGCCGCCCGAACCAACCAACCCAATCACCCCGTGGCTCAACATTTTAACTCCCCCTCCCACTCCACCGAGGACATGCAGGTCCTTGGACTCCTCCACCGGCAGAACACAACTACACGACGGCTGGAGGAGGAGCGCCTCATCTTCCGCCTGGGAACCCTCCAACCACAAGGTATGAATTCAGATTTCTCCAGCTTCCTCATTTCCCCTCCCCCCACCTTGTCTCAGTCGGTTCCCTCAACTCAGCACCGCCCTCCTAACCTGCAATCCTCTTCCTGACCTCTCCGCCCCCACCCCACTCCGGCCTATCACCCTCACCTTGACCTCCTTCCACCTATCCCACCTCCATCGCCCCTCCCCCTAGTCCCTCCTCCCTACCTTTTATCTCAGCCTGCTTGGCTCTCTCTCTCTTATTCCTGATGAAGGGCTTATGCTCGAAACGTCGAATTCTCTATTCCTGAGATGCTGCCTAACCTGCTGTGCTTTGACCAGCAACACATTTGCATCGATGGTGGGCAAGTTGTTGGAGGGAATCCTGAGGGATAGGATGTACATGTATTTGGAAAGGCAAAGACTGATTAGGCATAGGCAGCATGGCTTTCTGCGTGCCTAACAAACTTGATTGACTTTTTTGAAGAAGTAACAAAGAGGGTTTATGAGGGCAGAGCGGTGGAAGTGATCTGTATGGACTTCAGCAAGGTGTTCGACAAGGACACCATGGGAGACTGGTTAGCAAGGTTAGATATCATGGAATGTGGGGAGAACTAGCCGTCAGATAGATGACACCAAAATTGGAGGTGTAGTGGACAGGGAAGAAGGTTATCTCAGAGTACAACTGGATCTTGATCAGATGGGCCAATGGGCTGAGAAGGGGTAGATGGTGTTTAATTTAGATAAATGTGAGGTGCTGCATTTTGGAAAAGCAAGTCTCAGCAGGACTTATAAACTTAATGGTAAGATACTCGGGGGTGTTGCTGGTGTGCAAGTTCTTAGTTCCTTGAATGTGGAGTCACAGGTGGATAGGATAGTGAAGAAGGCATTTGGTATGCTTGCCTTTATTGGTCAGAGCATCGATTTTTGGAGTTGGGGGGTCAAGTTGCGGCTGTACAGGACATTGGTTTGGCTACTTTTGGAATATTGTGTGCAATTCTGGTCTCCTTCCTATCAGAAGGATGTTGTGAAACTTGAAAAGGTTTAGAAAAGATTTACAAGGATGTTGCCAGGGTTGGAGGAGTTGAGCTACAGGAAGAGGCTGAATAGGCTGGGGCTGTTTTCCTGGAGCTCCAGGGAAAACAGCCTGAGGCCTATGGGGTAACCTTATAGAGGTTTATAAAATCAAGAGAGGCATGGATAGGATGAATAGATATGGTCTTTTCAATGGGATGGGGGAGTCCAGAACGAGAGGGCATAGGTTTAGGGTGAGAAGGAAAAAAATTAAAAGGGACCTAAGGGGTAACTTTTTCATTCAGAGGGTAGTGCGTGTATGGAATGAGCTGCCAGAGGAAGTGGTGGAGGCTGGTACAGTTACAACATTTAAAATGCATCTGGCTGGGGAAGTGTCATGCCTACATGTACTCTGTCTCGCCCTGTTGGAATTTTACACATTTCAATTGGATCCTGTCTCATCCTTCAAAACTCTTGCCCAGTCAATGCAATCTCTCCTCATTGGACAATCCAGCGATCCCCTCGTATTAGACCAGGGAACCTCCTCTGGTTTCAACATCAGAGGAGTGCTTTGAAGAGTTGAGTGCAGTTGTGCCTTTGTTGTGCTCACATTTGGATCTATTTGATTTGTTTTTGTGCTCAGCTCCATGCCTTGCAGGGCCACTTGTGAGGGAGGCTAATCTATCAGAGTGATTCCAGAATTATATGTCAGCCAGACCCAGTCTAGATGGCAGGTTTCCTACCCAAAAGGACAGAGCCTGTGGGTATTAACAACAATCCACTGGTTTAATGTTCACCATTACTTTTTATTCTATATTTATTTTATTAAAGTCTAATCATCAAATTGATTTATTATTGTCGTGTGTCCTGAGATGCCATGAAAAGTATTGTTTTGCATGCTAACCAGTTAATCATACCTTACATCA
This sequence comes from Hemiscyllium ocellatum, assembly GCF_020745735.1. Classification (NCBI taxonomy): domain Eukaryota; kingdom Metazoa; phylum Chordata; class Chondrichthyes; order Orectolobiformes; family Hemiscylliidae; genus Hemiscyllium; species Hemiscyllium ocellatum. The sequence goes on from NC_083431.1 coordinate 44,556,756, forward strand.
GTACACCATGGTAATAGAACAGAATGCAGAGTTAATGTTACAGCTACAAAGGAAGTGCAGAGGAAGACCAACGCTAATGTATGAGAAGTCTGTTCATAAGTCTGATAATAATGGGGAAGAAGCTGTTCTTGAATCTGTTGGTGTGTGTTTTCAAAATTTTGTTTCTTCTGCCCGATGGAAGAGGGTGGAAGAGAATATAACTGGGGTGGGGGGTCTTCGATTATGTTGGCTGCTTTCCCAGGGCAGTGGGGAGTGTAGGATGGGAGGCTGGTTTCCATGATGGACTGAGCTGTGTTCCCAGCTCCCTGCGGTTTTTTGTGGTCTTGGGCAGACCAGTTGCCATATCAAGATAAGATACATCCCGATAGGATGCTTTCTATAGTGCATCCATAAAAATTAGATAAAAACAATGATTGCAGATGCTGGAAACCAGATTCCGGAATAGAATGGTGCTGGAAAAGCGCAGCAGTTCAGACAGCATCCGAGGAGCAGGAAAATCGACATTTCAGGCAAAAGCCCTTCATCAGGAATACCTTACCATCCATAAAAGTTGGTAAGAGTTATTGCAGACATGCCAAATTTCCTTAGCCTTCTGAGGAAGTAAAGGCATTGGTGTACTTTCTTGATGGTAGCATTGACATGGATGGACCAAGACAGATTGTTGGTGATATTTATTCCTCAGAACTTGACTCTATCTCTCTAAATTGAAGCTCTTGACTACTTCCACCTCAGCACCATTGATACAGCCACAGAAATGTCATCCACTCCATTTCCTGAAGTCGATGACCAGCTCCTTCATTTTGCAGTACTTGTTATCTTTACAACATGCCACTAAGCCGTCCATATCTTCCCTGTACTCCATCTGATTGTTGTTTAAGATCTGAAACACTACCTGGAAGTGATGTTATTGTCTATCCTTACTGATTGCAGTCTGAGGGTCAGAAAGTCGAAAATCTATTTGCAGAAGGTGGAGCTGAGACCTTGGTTTCAGAGTTTGGACATGAGTTTGGTTGCAATTATGGTGTTGAAGGCAGAGCTAAAGTTAATAAAGAGGAGTCTGACATGGGCGTCCCTTTATCCAGATGTTTTAGGGATGAGAGTAAGGCCAGGGAGATGACATCTGCTATTGACCCTTTGTGAGATGGGAGATGAATTGCAGAGGATCAAGGTAATCTGGGAGGCTGGAGTTGGTATTTTATGATTAAGTTTTAGGTTTAGGTTTTATTGTCATATGTACCCAGGGATATAGGAGCACAGTGAAAAGTTTACAATGTTGTCATTCATGGCACCATCTTAGATACAAGGTGCCCAAAGTCTTAGGTAAAAAAGTAGAAAAGCAAATAAATAAGTTCAAAGTTAAACATTACAGTTCTTCTTAATATAAAATAGAAAACTAAAGAAATAAAGTTAAAACTTCAACATCAGTGTCTTCCAGTCCTTCTTTAGATGTGAGCTAGCAGACACTCCACACTGGCCTTTCCCCATGAGGGTTTGATCTCTTCCCCACTCTCTTGCCAACCACCAAGCCGACCAACACTTAGACTCACCGGTGGCTTCACTGCTGACCGCTCTGGACCTTGACAATGCCACCGACCTCTGGTGTTCCGCCTGACACGATGCCAAACTCCCACTCCGGACACCAATGCCGTTGCCTCCGTGACTGGGATCCCTCCAGAAGGTAAGTTTAAAAAAACAAACAAAAAAAAACTGAGGAAAGACAAGAAAAAAAATGAGAAAAGGGGAAGAAAAGAAAGAAAAATGGACGGTTGATGAGCCCTGGGCTGAAAGCCCAGAAGTTGCCTACTCCACCACAGCCATCTGGAAGCACTTCACAGTGATGGATTTCACAGCCAGTGTCAATGAGGTATGTGCCTGATTTTCCTCTGGTCCTGGGATGATAGTGGTCATCTTGAAGCAGATGGGAATCTCAATTCAGATGAAGGAGAGGATAAAGGTGTCTGCAGAGGTGACCGTGGGTGTAGGTGCACTCGAAGCTGTCAGGGCAGGCAACATCATCTCCCTGACCTTCTGTTCAAAATGAAGGTGGAATGCCTTGTGCTCCCTGGGGAGGGCTGCATTGCTGTCAGCAGTTCTACTTCGCTTTGAAGCCCATTATATCATGTAAGTCTTGCCACAGTCAATGGGTATTCATGTGGTCAGTCTAGGACTCTAATTTACTCTAGTATTGTCTCTTGGTGTCTCTGGTGGCTTTGCAAAGATCTAGATATCCTGTATAGGCCTAGATTTCCTGTGCAGGCCGGGGTCACCTGACTTGAACACCTCAGAACTGGACCTTTGAAGGGAGTGGATCTCCCAGTTCATCCGTGGTTTCCAGTTGGGGAACGTTTGGAATAAGTTCTTTAGCCTCATAACACTTCAACCCCTGGGCAACAATGTGGGACTTCACCAGTTTCCTCATTTCCCCTCCCCCCACCTTAGCTCAGTTCCAACCTTCCAGCTCAGCACTGTCCTCATGACCTGTCCTACCTGTCCATCTTCCTTCCCACCTATCTGCTCCACCCTCCCCTCTGACCTATCACATCCATCCCCACCCCTATCCACCTACTGTACTCTTTGCTACCTTCTCCCCAGCCCTACCCACCCCCATTTATCTCTCCCACCCTGGAGGCTTCCTGCCTCTATTCCTGATGAAGGGCTTTTGCCTAAAACGTGGATTTTCCTGCTCCTCAGATGCTGCTCGACCTGCTGCGCTTTTCCAGCACCATCCTGATCTAAACTCTGGTTTCCAGCATCTACAGTCCTCACTTTTGCCGAAACTCTTTAGCACATAATCCTCAACACACTCACTGCTGAAGTCTGTGACAGCAGTGGCACACTTATTTAAATTGGCTGCTGGGTTCATGAATATGGACTGGTCCACTGACTCCAAGCAGTCACATAGGAGTTTGTCCGTTACCTTAGACCAGCAATGTATGCCTTTCTGTACTGGATCATCAGTTTCTGCTTTAACCTGGGAGAAAGTGTACAGCTTTATGGTCTAAATTACCAAACTGCAGATGGGGAATGGAGCAGTTGACATATTTGATGGCGGTGTAGGCCCTGTCCAGGGTGCTTGTGCCTCTGCTGAGATGGGAGACCTGTTGGTGGTATCTTGGAGGTATATACTTGAGGCTGGCCTGATTGATGTCACTGGTTACGATGACTCAGACCTTGGGGTATTCTGTCTCAAGGCTATTTGTAGCGTGTATATTTAATCAAGCGCGCCCTTCACTTCCATATAGAGTGGGGTGCAAACTGCTGTCAGGATAGCAGGAGTGACCGCCCACAGCAGGGAAGTAGGGATAACACTTCACCGTCAAATATTCTCGGGGAGCAGTAACTCACTTGAATCATCATGTTTGAGTACCAAGGGGTAGTGATGAGGTAGCAGACTCCTCTGCCCTTTGCTCTGTCCGAGGACACTGTGCAGTCCATCTGGTAGATTGGGAAGCCCTCAGGTTGTAAGGCACAGCCACGTGAAGCAGGGGTGGGCCACGTCTTGTAAACCAATCTCTCAATTCTCCTTGGAAGGTGAGTCCAGCTTTAAGTTCATCCAGCTTGTTTTCAATAACTTGGACATTTGCTGGGGAGGGGGAGCTTGAAACCACGCTGTTTCAGTGTCACTAGGCAGAGGGAGAGAGACCGAGAAAGACAGAGAGAAAAGAAAGAGAGAGAGAGAGAGAGAGAGAGGAGAGGGAGAGACAGTGGGAGACTGGTACAGAAATACACAGAGAGAGAGACAGACAGAGAGAGAGAGAGAGAGACAGACAGACAGACAGAAAAACAGAGAGGGAGACAGAGAGGAAAGCAGAGAAGAAGACAGAGAGAGATACAGAGACACAGACAGAGAACAGAGAGAAAGAGGAGGCGAGAGAGAGACTGACAGAGAGAAGCCATGAGTTATGGGAAAATAAAGGAAGTCAGTTATAGGTGAATTGACTTAGAGGAATACAGGACTCTCGGTGAGCTGCAGTGCTGCACGTGCTGACAAATGTTGAGAGGAGTGGGACTGAGGAGGGGATTGGAGAAGGAGATGGCAATTTGTAAATACAGGAGATATACTAGGGATGAATGTTAGTCAGAGGGGGTGGCAGTAATAGGGGTGCAGCGGTAATGTCTCTAGACGAATAACCTAAAACCCCTGACCAATGTTTTTGGGTTCAAATTTCACAATGGCAGGTGGTGAAGTTGCATCATCGATAGTCACAGGTGAGGTGCTGGAAGACTGGAGGTTGGCTAACATGGTGCCACTGTTTAAGAAAGGCAGTAAAGACAAGCCAGGGAACTATAGACCAGTGAGCCTGACATCGGTGGTGGGCAAATTGTTGGAGGGAATCCTGAGGGATAGGATGTACATATATTTGGAAAGGCAAGGACTGAATAGGAATAGTCAACATGGCTTTGTGCATGGGAAATCATGTTTCACAAATTTGATTGAGTTTTTTGAAGAAGTAACAAAGAGGATTGATGAGGGTAGAGTGGTAGTTGTGATCTATATGGACTTCAGTAAGGCGTTCAACAAGGTTCCCCATGGGAGACTGGTTAGCAAGGTTAGATCTCATGGAATACCAGGAGAACTAGCCATTTGGATACAGAACTGTCTCAAAGGTAGAAGACAGAGGGTTGTTTTTCAGACTGGAGGCCTGTGACCAGTGGAGTACCACAAGGATCGGTGCTGGGCCCTCTACTTTTTGTCATTTACATAAATGATTTGGATGTGAGCATAAGAGGTACAGTTAGTAAGTTTGCAGATGACACCAAAATTGGAGGTGTAGTGGACAGCAAAGAGAGTGACCTCAGATTACAACAGGATCTGGACCAGATGGGCCAATGGGCTGAGAAGTGGCAGATGGAGTTTAATTCAGATAAATGCGAGGTGCTGCATTTTGGGAAAGCAAATCTTAGCAGGACTGATACACTTAATGGTAAGGTCCTAGGGAGTGTTGCTGAACAAAGAGACCTTGGAGTGCAGGTTCATAGCTCCTTGAAAGTGGAGTCGCAGGTAGATAGGATAGCGAAGGAGGCGTTTGGTATGCTTTCCTTTATTGGTCAGAGTATTGAGTACAGGAGTTGGGAGGTCATGTTGCGGCTGTACAGGACATTGGTTAGGCCACTGTTGGAATATTGTGTGCAATTCTGGTCTCCTTCCTATCGGAAAGATGTTGCGAAACTTGAAAGGGTTCAGAAAAGATTTACAAGGATGTTGCCAGGGTTGGAGGATCTGAGCTACAGGGAGAGGCTGAACAGGCTGGGGCTGTTTACCCTGGAGAGTCGGAGGCTGAGGGGTGACCTTCTAGAGGTTTACAAAATTATGAGGGGCATGGATAGGATAAATAGACAAAGTCTTTTCCCTGGGATGGGGGAGTCCAGAACTAGAGGACATAGGTTTAGGGTGAGAGGGGAGAGATATAAAAGAGACCTAAGGGGCAACTTTTTCACACAGAAGGTGGTACATGCATGGAATGAGCTGCCAGTGAAAGTGGTGGAGGCTGGTACAATTGCAACATTTAAAAGACAGTTGGATGGGTATATGAATAGGAAGGGGTTGGGGGAATATGGGCCGGATGCTGGCAGGTGGGACTAGATTGGGTTGGGATATCTGGTTGGCAAATTCATTAATACCCTTCAGGGAAGGCAATTTGACAGACCCACAGCAATGTGGTCAATCTAACTGTCCTCTCGGCAATTAGGGATGGGTAGTAAATGCTGGCCTTGCCAATGATACGCACATCCCACTCGGGAATAAAAGCACTGAATAGGACTTGGTCTGATTTAGGAAGAGGACAATTGAGCTCCTGATGGATGGTGAAAGTTGCAGACTAGCCTGGAGGACACTGGAATAGTAGGGCTGTGAGGTAACATGAGGAGTTTGGCAGCAGATGTCTGAGGCGTAGGCAATATGGGTGAGACTTGGAAGGTCTAGGTACATGGTCTGTATAATGGACAGGATATAGTGTTGGAAACTCAGCTGAGGCTCAATTGTACTTTAATTTACCTGCCTCCTACCCTTCATGTGAAGATGGAACTGCCCTCCAGACTAACACTCACTGTGTCGGGAATCCAAACCATGTCTTAAAGTTTCTGGAGATTGAACAGCAGCAAAGGTTACAGAATCCCAACATTGCAGATAGAGGCCATTCAGCCCATCACATCTGTACTGACCTTCTAAAGAGCATTTCACCTACACCCATTCTATGGCTAATCCACCGAGTCTGCACATCCTTGGACACTATGGGCAATTTAGCACAGCCAATCCTGTATATCTTCACACTGTGGGAGGAAACTGAAGCACCCGGAGGAAACCCATGCAGACACAGGGAGAATGTGCAAACTCCCCACAAACAGTCACCTGAAACTGCAATTGAACCCAGGTCCCTGGCGCTTTGAGGCAGCAGTGCTAACCACTGAGCCACCGTGCCGCCCAGAAGGCAGAGTCCACTGAGACATTAACCTCAATGTGCAACAGATAAAATAACAGGCGTTTCAGTTCAGCACAAAAAGACAAAGATTCCATTACTCTCATCCTTTCAAAGTTTCAGTTTAATTGACCCACCCATGCATTGTCATGAGGCACACTGCTTGTGACAACAACCACTCAGATGTACTCGTAGTGACGAATGCAGTGAGTCACAATGTGGAGATTGCATCACAGCAGAGCCTCACTCTTACAACGGAATGGCAGGAATTCACACCGAGAATAGGAGACACACCTGGAGAAAGGTATGGGAATGTTATGCCCACATCCTGATTCTACAGCACCAGGATTTCAGCTATAATGAGCGAGGGGGTTGGGTGCAGAGGATGCCGTGTAGTTTCATTTCAGGGTTTTAGCGTAGTCTGTGTGCTGCTTTAAAAGTAGCACCTGCTCAAAGCAATACAAAGGCAGCAGATAGAGTTGCCAATGCTGGCAGAAAGGCAATCCTGGAGATCTGATACACAAAAAAAGAGGATGCTGGAGAAACTCATCAGGCATCTGCAGAAGCAGAATCCGAGTTCACATTTCAGACCTGATATGACTTTATTTCAAACCTGATATGACTTTTATATCAGAACTGAAAGGGGCTAAGGTTTCTAAATACTTAAAAACAAACCTCATAGACATGTTACAAAACACCTCTGAAGCAGGTGAGGCTCCTTGCCCAGAGGGAGGGATACTATCTCAACTGACAGAGTGGAAGGATGACTGAGTGGAATGGATAGTGGGAGTGGGCCATAACTTTTTTTTAATTTCAAAAATATACTTTATTCATAAAATACTTGGATGGTCTGTACAGTTGGACATGCCAAGATCAGCAGAGCCCAAATGACTGCATGGGCCCCATGTTCTTCTTTAGACAGGCAGATGTTACTCGGTGGTCTTTCCCCACCGCGCCTTGGCGGCAGCTGCCCCAGGCTTCAGCGCGTCCCTCAACACGTAGTCCTGGACCTTGGAATGTGCCAGTCTGCAACACTCAGTCGGGGTCAACTCCTTCAGCTGGTAGATCAACAGGTTTCGGACCACCCAGAGAGTGTCCTTCACTGAGTTGATGATCCTCCAGGCACAGTTGATGTTCGTCTCGGTGTGCGTCCCGGGGAACAGGCCATAGAGCACGGAATCCCGCATCACGGAGCTGCTCGGGACGAATCCCGACAAATACCACTGCATTCCTCTCCAGACTTCCTCTGCATAGGCACATTCCAGAAGGAGGTGTGTGACAGTCTCGTCCCCCCCGCAGCCGCTTCGAGGGCAGCGTGCGGTGCGGCTGAGAGTCCGGGCGTGCATAAAGGATCTCACAGGCAGAGCCCTTCTCACCACCAGCCAAGCCATGTCTTGGTGCTTGTTGGAAAGTTCTGGCGATGAGGCATTCTGCAAATGGCTTTGACAGTCTGCTCAGGGAACCGCTCGATAGGATCTGCCCTCTCCTTTTCCCGAAGGGTCTCAAGGACACTACGTGCTGACCACTTCCTGATGGACTTGTGGTCAAAGGTGTTTTTCTTCATAAACTTCTCCACGAAGGACAGGTGATACGGAACGGTCCAACTACTCGGAGCGTTCCGCACAGCGAGGCCAGGCCCATCCTTCGCAACACCGGGGACAGGTAGAACCTCAGTACGTAGTGACACTTGGTGCTTGCGTACCGGGGATCCACGCACAGCTTGATGCAGCCACACACAAAGGTGGCCATCAGGGTGAGGGTGGCATTGGGAGTATTTTTTCCCCTCGTTGCCCAGATCTTTGTACAGCGAGTCCCTTCGGACCTGGTCCATCTTTGACCTCCATATAAACTGGAAGATGGCCCGGGTGACTGCAGCGGCGCAGGTTCTGGGAATAGGCCAGACCTGTGCCACGTATAATAGCAATGACAGTGCCTCACACCTGATGACCAGGTTTTTACCCGTGATGGAGAGCAACCATAGCTTCCATCTGCCCAGTTTCTGTCTCACTTTGCTGATACACTCCTCCCAAGACTTGGTGCACGCCCCAGCCCCCCCGAACCAAATACCCAGCACCTTCAGGTGGTCGGTCCTGACGGTGAAGGGGATCGAGGATTGGTCGGCCCAGTTCCTGAAGAGCATGACCTCGCTCTTGCCTCGGTTTACCTTGGCCCCCGAGGCCCGTTCGAACTGGTCACATATGCACATGAGTCTGCGCACGGACAGCGGATCCGAGCAGAAAACGGCGACGTCATCCATGTACAGGGAGGCCTTAACCTGCAGGCCCCCGCTGCCAGGAATAGTCACCCCTCTCAGGCTCTCATCCTTCCTGATGGACTCGGCAAATGGCTCTATGCAGCACACAAACAAGGCAGGAGAGAGAGGGCAGCCCTGCCTGACTCCAGATCTGACTGGGAAGCTATCTGATTCCCACCCATTGATTGAGACTGCACTGGCAATGTTGGTGTAGAGCAGTCGGATCCAATTGCAGATTCCCTCCCCAAAGCCCATTTTGGAGAGAACATCTCTCATATACCTGTGTGATATCCTGTCAAAGGCTTTCTCCTGGTCCAGGCTGATCAGGCAGGCGTCCAACCCTCTGTCCTGCACGTAGGCGATCGTATCCCTGAGGAGTGCGAGACTCTCAGCAACCTTCCTGCCCGGCACAGCACAGGTTTGGTCAGGGTGAATCACCGACCCCAGAGCAGACCTGACGGTTGGCGATTACCTTTGACAGAATTTTGTAATCCGCATTCAACAGTGAGATTGGTCTCCAATTTTTGAGTTCCTCCCTCTCCCCCTTCCCCTTGTAGATGAGGGTGATGATGCCTTTCCTCATGGATTCACTCATGGTACCTGCTCGAAGCATACTGACATACACCTCCAGCAGGTCCTGGCCAATCAAGTCCCACAGAGCGGAATAGAGCTTGACCGGTAAGCCATCGCTTCCGGGAGTTTTATTCTTTTCGAAGGACTTGAGGACCTTGGTCAGCTCGTCCAGAGATAGCGGCTGGTCCAGCCTCTCGCGTGTTCTGTCGTCAAAGACCTCTGTGATAGAGGACAGGAATGACTGGGAGGCCTCACTGTCAGTTGGCTTCGCGTCATACAGACTGGCATAGAAGGATTTACTGATCCTCATGACATCAGCCTGAGGTGACGTTGTCGAGCCGTCTTCTTCCTTCAGGCTGCTGAGCACAGAGCTCTCTTTGTGCACCTTCTGGAAGAAGAAACGTGAGCACGTCTCGTCCTGCTCCACCGAGCGGACCCTGGACTGGAAGATTATCTTGGAACCCTCCGAGGCAAAGAGCGAGGCTTGCTGGCCCTTCACCTCCTGGAGATCCTCCGTGACATCGACCCCCATCGTCTGCAGCAGGAGCAGGTTCTGCATACTTTCCTGGAGCTGGGACAGTTTACCCCACCTCTCTCTCGCCTCCTGAACACCTTTGAGGATGAAGAACCTCTTGATGTTCCCTTTTACTGTTTCCCACCAGTCCGCTGGGGACTCAAAGAGGGGCTTCACGGTTCTCCAACCTGCGTAATCCCTCTTGAGCTCCTCAATGTTTCCCGGGGTCAACAGCTTAGTGTTCAGCTTCCACGTTCCCTTACTCGCCCGCTGCTCGTCCTGTAGGTGACAGTCGGCCAGCAGGAGGCAGTGGTCAGAGAAGAACACTGGCTTGACGTTGGTGGATCTGACCGAGAGCGTTCGGGACACAAACAGGTAATCTATCCTTGAGCGGATAGACCCGTCTGCCCGTGACCAGGTGTATCTACGCTGCGCTCCGTCTGCAGGGGTGCTGAAGACATCGTGCAGCTTGGCATCTTTTACCGTGTCCATCAGGGCTCTGGACGTGGCGTCCAGTTTACTGTTCCCCCCGCCAGATTGTCCATCTGCATCAATGATACAGTTGAAGTCTCCGGCCAGAATGACCGGCCTGGACGTAGCCAGCAACAGTGGAAGCTGCTGCAGGACGGCCAACCGTTCCCTCTTACCCACTGGGGCGTACACATTAATCAGTCTCAGGGGAGCATTCTTGTACATAACGTCGGCAACGAGGAGGCACCCGCCCACCACCTCCTTAACCTCGGAGATGGTGAAGTTGCTTCCTTGCAACAGGATACCCAGGCCGGAGGCGCGGCTATCGTTGCCCCCCGACCAAACTGACGGCCCATGGGCCCACAAGCTCGACAATCTCCTGTAGCTGCTGAGGTGCGGTATCCCACACTCCTGCAGAAACAGGAGGTCGGCTTTAACATTGGCCAGGAAGGCCATCGTTGAAACACATCGCGTAGCTGATTTGATGCTACGCACATTGATGCTGGCAATTTTAAACCCCATTTTAACAGTTTACAAGGTTAGCAGTGTCCATTTGCTGCTGGTCTTGCTCCTCTGGGGTAGCTGTGTGCATCCCCGTGGTGACGGCAAACTGCTGGACCATCCCAGTGCTGAGGTAGCTGTCCGGCTCCACGCTGGAGCCATTTCCCCGCTCTGGTGTCTTTGTGTCGAGCCCAGGGTGCGCACCGTCCAGTTCTGCATCTGACAGCGGGGCTGTCACAGGACCGCTGCTCCCAGTTACCTGGAGCTGTGGGCCGGTGGGTACCTCTTGGTTCTCACCGGGTAGGGGGAGGCCTTTACCCATCCCCTCAGAGGGATCGTCTTTCCCTTTGGTGCTGCCCTCCTTTCTCCCCACGGCGCTCTGTCTCTTCCTCTGGTGGCGACCCTTCTTGCGCCCGTCCTCACCATTGGAAGAGCTGCCTGTGTCCTCGACTTGCAGGTGTCGCTTCCCCCTTCCCTGGGTGGCTTTGGGGCCCCAGAGAGGTTTCTCTCCCTGTTTTTGACTGTGATCCAATCCTCTGCCTCCTTTGATCCCTCCTCTTCCATTTCCTCCGTCTGCCTTGAAGGAGCTTGGATCGGCTGCTGCACCTCCCTGCTGTCTGCCATCTGCTCCACTACCGCCTGCTCTTCCTTCTGGGTGCCTCCAGGCACCGTTCCTGTGCTATTTTGTGGTGCCTTTGTTGGTCCACGGCTCGTGTTGCCACCTCCGGCCATCTGTGCGTAGGTGGCGGCTCCTTGTCTTGGGCAGGCCTTGTACATGTGGCCCGCCTCTCCACACAGGTTACAGTTCTTGGCCTCCTTACAATCCTTGGTCGGGTGGCCTTCCTGCTTGCAGTTTCGGCATACGGCCACCTTACAGTCGGCCGCCATGTGGCCTGACCTCCCGCAGGTTCGGCACACCTTCGGCTGCCCTGCGTACGTCAGGTAGCCTCTGCTTCCTCCGATGGCGAAGCTGGAGGGTGGGTGGAGGATGTTCCCGCTGCCATCGACCCTCAGGGTTACCCTGACCTGTCTTTTACTGGTCCAGATCCCGAAAGGATCGACCACATCGGTGCTTTCTCCTTCGACCTGGACATACCTCTTCAAGAAGGTGAGAACATCTGCCGCTGGGACGTAAGGGTTGTACATTTGGATTGTAACAACCCGACTTCTCTGCGCAGGAAGCACACACAACGGGACCGCCGACAAGATGGAGAACAGAGGTTCCCCTTCCTTCTCCTTGAAGACCTTCAGGAGCTGCTCACAATGCTTCACACTCCTGAAGGTCACATCGAAATACCCTGCCCCAGGGAAATCCTGCAGGCAGTACCCGTCCGCTGCTGCAAACCCACAGCACTCCAGCAAAACCTTCTTCACAAACACCGTCCGATCGACCGGTGTGTGCTCCTCCACCTTCTTCACAGTCACCCTGACTGTGTTGCGAATGCCCTGGCCAGGGCTGCGAGCGGCTGCTGAGGCCATAGCTCTGAGGTTGGCTGGTCCCTGAATTGGCGTTAGGCCAAAGCCAGCATAAAGATCCACCAAGAGCAGGTCAGCACAACCAAACGATCCTCCAATGTCCAATCACGATTCAGCGATGGTCTCCAGCAGCTCCAACGACTCGCAACACGATCCCCGTGGTTTCTCCCCTGTCAGCGCACGTCCGCAGTGTCGAATCTGCAGCACTCGAACAGAATCTCTTCCTCCGAGCCAAAAGGCCGAGTAACAATGTTAGTGCTGGGAAAGGGGCCCCACACAGGGCAGCTCAGTGGTTCAAGGATGGCACGGTGGTTCAGTGGTTAGTACTGTTGCCTCGCGGTGCCAGAGACCCGGGTTCAATTCCAGCCTCGGGTGACTGTGTGGAGCTTGCATGTTCTCCCAATGTCTGTGTGGGTTTCTTCTGGGTCCTCTGGTTTCCTTCCACAATCCAAAGATGTGCAGGTCAGGTGAACTGGCCATGCTAAATTGCCCGTAGTGTGTCGGTGCATTAGTCAGGGGTAAATACAGGGTAGGGGAATGGGTCTGGGTGGGTTACTCTTTGGAGGGTCAGTGTGAACTTGTTGGGGCTAAGGGCCTGTTTCCATACTGTAGCTAATCTAAAACTACATTGTCAATTATTCTCTACTCGTTACACCATACCCAATCAAGATGACCTTTTGCCAGTTATTTATTCAATGCATTTATTTATAATGCTAACACATATTCTTCTAACAATTCCTATTCTATGATATTGCTGCTTATTTGTAAAATCTCTTATGTGGATTGAAGTCATCCATAATTGCAGCCATAACTTTATTACTTGCATTTCTAATGTACTTTTTAATATCTTTTGCAAGATAGCTACTAAAGTTTGGGGGTCTATGTAAAACCCCAACTATCTTTTTCTGCCCCTTGGTGTTTCTAAACTCAACCCATACGGACTACACCTCAACAAAATCAACATCCTTCCTCACTTTAATTCACTTTTTAATCAGCAGTGTTATCCCACCTCCAGTCCTTTTCGTCTATCCTTCTAAAAACTGAAAACCTATTCAGTTCAGTTTCCTGATCCCGCTACAGCCTTCTATAATCCCAAAGTAACTCTGTAATCTGATTTGGAGATGCCGGTGTTGGACTGGGGTGTACAAAGTTAAAAATCACACAACACCAGGTTATAGTCCAACAAGTTTATTTGGAACCACTAACTAGATTAGATTCCCTACAGTGTGGAAACAGACCCTTCGGCCCAACAAGTCCACACCGACCCTCTGAAGAGTAACCCACCCAGAACTATTCCCCATATTTACCGCTGACTAATACACCTAACACTATGGGGAATTTAGCATGGCCAATCCACCTGACCTGCACATCTTTGTGAGGAAACCAGAGCACTTGGAGGAAACCCATGCAGACACAGGGAGATGTGTAACCTCCATACAGACAGTTGCCCGAGGGTAGAATTGAACCCAGCTCTTTGGCACTGTGAGGCAGCAGTGCTAACCACTGAGCCAATATGCTGCAAGTAAATCTGTTGGACTATAACCTGGTCTTGTATGATTTTTAACTCTGTATTCTGAGAATTCAGAGTTTGCAGACCATTTATCGTAGATCATTTACATCTATTTGCTTGACTAATTCATTCACTTTAATGCAAATGTGTTTTTTTCTCATATCCCTTCTTTGCTTTCCTAGTTGCTTTTTTCAGATCTCCCCTCCATTTTCTATTGATTTCTGTTGATTTGCTCCCTTTGTAACTGTTAAAAGCTTCTCCTTTTCCTCGTTATACAACCCTGAATACTCCTAGCTATCCAGGGTTCTCTGGGCTGGTTGTTCCTACATGGCACCCTAAAGGGAACATGTTGGTCCCATACTCTCACATTTTGAATGTCTCCTCTCACTGTTCTGCTGTCAATGTACCCAGGGCTAACTGTTCCTGCAGTCTACTTTAGCTAGATCCTGTCTTGCTTTCATAAAATCTGCCTTTCCCCAATACAAAAACCTTTTTTTTTTGCAGACCATCCTTTTCCTTTTGCATAACCAACTTAAATCGGGTGATGTTATGGTTGCTGTCACTAAAACGCGCACCCCCTCAAACACCTATCCTGTAAAATTAAAATAAGACTGGAAAAACTATCAGCACGATAAGCTCCTCCCTTACTCTCCTCCCCCTTCCCTCACTGTTGATGGTTTGTATTGCCCTTAACGGGGTTTACGTTACCTTTGGTCTCCTTCTCTTTTACATTCAGAACTGTTATTACACACAACTGAATGGTTTTTTTCTCCCTCACCGTGATAATTTTATTTTTCATTAACTGCCATCAGTAAAATTCCCGCACAGTCAATTGGATATTTAATGAAACCCCCATTAAGGGCAATACAAACCATCAAAAGAGAGTGAGGGGGAAGGAGAGTGGGAAGGGAGTTGGAGGGTCAAAGTCTCCTTCTGTTATTCTCTAACTCCACCACCCCTCCCCCACAGGGACAGGTGCTGATCACCCCCTCCCCCTCCCCCACAGGGACAGGTGCTGATCACCCCCTCCCCCTCCCCCACAGGGACAGGTGCTGATCACCCCCTCCCCCTCCCCCACAGGGACAGGCACTGATCACCCCCTCCCCCTCCCCCACAGGGACAGGTGCTGATCACCCCCTCCCCCTCCCCCACAGGGACAGGTGCTGATCACCCCCTCCCCCACAGGGACAGGCACTGATCACCCCCTCCCCCTCCCCCACAGGGACAAGCATTGACCCCCCTCCCCTACAGGGACAGACACTGACCCCCTCCCCCTCCCCCACAGGGTCACACACTGACACCCCTTCCCTTCCCCCACAGGGACAGGCACTGAACCCCCTCCCCCTCCCTCACAGGGACTGACACTGACCCTCCACCTCCCCCCACCCCCACAGGGACAGGCACTGACACCACCACCCCCCCCCACAGAGACAGACACTAACCCCCCCCTCCCCCACAGGGACAGACACGGACCCCCGCCCTCACAGGGACGGAGACTGACCCTCCCCCACAGGGACAGACACTGACCCCCCCTCCCCCACAGGGACGGACACTGACCCCCCTTCCCCCACAGAGACAGACACTGACCCCCCCCTCCCCCACAGGGACGGACACTGACCCCCCCCTCCCCCACAGGGACGGACACTGACCCCCCCTTCCCCCACAGAGACAGACACTGACCCCCCCTCCCCCACAGGGATGGACACTGACCCCCCCTTCCCCCACAGGGACGGACACTGACCCCCCTCCCCCACAGGGACAGACACTGACCCCCCCTCCCCCACAGGGACGGACACTGACCCCCCCTTCCCCCACAGAGACAGACACTGACCCCCCCCTCCCCCACAGGGACGGACACTGACCCCCCCTCCCCCACAGGGACGGACACTGACCCCCCCTTCCCCCACAGAGACAGACACTGACCCCCCCTCCCCCACAGGGACGGACACTGACCCCCCTTCCCCCACAGAGACAGACACTGACCCCCCCTCCCCCACAGGGATGGACACTGGCCCCCCTTCCCCCACAGAGACAGACACTGACCCCCCTCCCCCACAGGGATGGACACTGACCCCCCTTCCCCCACAGAGACAGACACTGACCCCCCTCCCCCACAGGGATGGACACTGACCCCCCTTCCCCCACAAAGACAGACACTGACCACCTCTCCCCCTCCCCCACCAGGACAGACAGTTACTCCCCCTCCCCCACAGGGACTCACACTGGCACCCCCCCTCCCCCACAGGGACTCACACTGGCACTCCCTCCCCCTCCCCCACAGGGACTCACACTGACACCCCCTCCCCCACAGGGACTCACACTGGCACTCCCTCCCCCTCCCCCACAGGGACTCACACTGACACCCCCTCCCCCACAGGGACTCACACCGGCACCCCCTCCCACTCCCCCATAGCGACTCAAACTGACTCCCCCTCCCTCACAGGGACCGACACTGACTCCCCTCCCCGCCCCCACAGCGACTCACACTGACACCCCCCCACCCCTCCCATCGGGACTGACACTGGCTCCCCCTCCCCCACAGGGACTGACACTGACTTGAATTAATTGCAAATAATTTTCTAGTTGTAACATCCTGAGGGATCTTGAAAGTCTACCAACAGGCTCAATCTTGTGGGAGAATTGTGGGAGCTCTTCCTCTCAAATAAAGGGTTGCCGATTTCAAATAGAAATGAGGCAATCCTTTTTCCCTTAGAGATTGAGAGAGTTTGAATATCTCTCCCTCAAAAGCCAGAATCTTTGAATAGTTTTAAAGCAGATCCTTAATTATGGAGCAGCTGGAAGGTGATTGACAGTATGTGGGCATGTAGCGTTTACAACCTTATTGAACATGGAGGATGTTAAAGGGGCCAAGAGGCCTACTCCTGCTCCTGACATGTAGTTTCATACGTACAAAGCTTTTCATATGTATAGAGTTTACTTCAAGCTAAAAGTCATAATATTTTCTAACCCATCAAACAACTGCTGCAGAATTCAGTGTTATTGCAGAGAATGCTGAGAGAATGGAAGGCAAAGGCACTGCTGCTTCACAGTGCAAGGGACTCGGGTTCAATTCCACCCTCGGGCAACTGTCCATGTGGAGCCTGCATGTTCTCCCCATGTCGGAGTTTCCTCCAGGTTACTCCAGTTTCCTCCCACAGTCAAAGATGTGCAGGTTAGATGGATTGGCCACGGGAAATGCAGGGTTATGAAAATAGGGATGCTCTTTGGACAGTTGGCACTGATGGGCTGAATGGCCTCTTCCTGCACTCTAGGGACTCTATAAAAACCCTGAAACAGACTCCCAAGACTGAATGCACCATGAGAACAGGGAGCAGCCAGTGGGGACTGATCTTGAGGAGCAGGTACAGAAGGATCCTCAAAAATCGCCAGAATGATGAACCCTGTACAGCTAATGAGGAGTTTGACAATTTTAAAATCATTGTGGTTGTGGTTCAGATCATCTATTCATTTCCTTGAATAAAATGTGACACATTGATTTCCTTTGAATTATCAGTGATTTTGTTTCCCTGATCCTAAAACAACACTTAACCAACATTGGTGGTTCACGTTTTGTACTGAGTATATGACTGACCTGTGTTTTCAAAAGGTGCTTTCCTCAAAGCTTCAATGATTGACTCATATGTCATGATCTACAGTAGCTTTCCATTACCTGCTTTATTCATTTACCTTAATACCTTCACAGTTTCAATAAAATACACATCAACTTTCTAAATTTCAAAACCGAAATAGGCCAGATTTGTTCAATCCCTTGTAATTGTAACAGAATCCAGGTATCTTTCTGGCAAATCTCCCCCTGCAAGGAATCACAGTGACTCTAGCTGCAGTCTAACCTGCGTTTGGTATAGCTGAAAGCAAGCATTCCACTTTACTTATTGAGGATCTTGTTTACCTGTTCATGAAATCTATGTTCCCGGACCTCTCCCTAAGTTTTGTATTTCCACTGATTCCAGATATGTACCATTTAGTTATTACTCTGGAAGAAGGGAAGCCAAAAGTGGTGTATGATTGCCAGAGGGGACATGGCAAGTCTTTTGTCATGTGGTTTTATACCGACAACTATACATTTAGGTTCAGGACAGTTTGGTTGAGGAGAAGGCAACGTCAAGAACTATCATTGGATTTGATACCTTTATAACATTGTTTAGTACATTGGAAGACTAAATAAATGGTATTCATAGATATACCATATCACAATCTTATTGTTACATTACTGAACATCTGTTTGTTAGCTGTACTGCCTCATAATAGACAGTCCACTTCGCATCCTTCTCAGAACGTGTTTTTGTCTCTCGTGTCCAACCACTCAGTTAGACTTCAACCAAGAAAAGTGTCTAACTTCTCCCACACTGTGGTATTTATGCCCATTGTGGAGTAGCACCGTGGCATCATCCTAGAGTTGCTCCTAGAGTTCTGACACAACAGTAAGTACAATCATGGGGTTTAATGAACAAGTGGGTGAGACTCTGAGGTAAGCTATGGCTATGATGTAACTGCGACCTCACCAGTTATGTAACAGATGAGGTCGCAGTTATGTCATAGCCATAGCTTACTCTGCTAGAGGATGGAACTGGAGCAGTTTATAGTAGAGAGCTCTGCTGCACTATTATCTTGTGGATACTCCTAATATAGTTTTAACGAAATACCTTCAGGTCTGCTGAACAGACAAACCCACATGAAAACAGCAAAATTCTAATTCCACCAAAAATCTATCAGAAGCGCAATGAAATTTTCATGACAATGGACATTAATGCTAAAGTTCCCCAAATGACAACAGTAATGCAATATTATATGTGTAGTTGGAAATAGATGTAATGATTTTGACATTTTCAGCATTAATTCTACAACTCACTGATAGTGATCACGATTTGAGTGACTACTTCCTGCCAAGCTGTCCCTGTATAACCACAACACTGGAGTCTGCTGGGCAACTAGGAAAATTGCCCTAGTATGTCTTGCCCACAAAGTACAAGATGGATCCAACCCAGCTAATTACTGCCTCATCACACCCTATCTTGCTCCATTCTTAGTGTGATTTCTATTGGCCAGTCCCAGTTCATACCCCAGACTCCCTCAATCCCTCCCTCCACTCAAGTCCAAATCAATACATAGGTTTCATCACACTGCCACTCTACCCTTAACCCTACTGTTTTTTTCTCTTGGAAATCTCCGTTCCTTGATCCTCCTTCCTTCCCCACCACCACCCATCCAATGTCCTCTTCATCCCACGACCGAATTTCCCTTCACCTCTGAACTTGTAGGAACATCACAACAGGAGACAATTTTGTTCCTCGAACCTGTTTCTCCATTCAGTGAGATCCTGGCTGATTTGCAATTCAATTCCATCCTTATCTTTGCCTAATAGTCATTAATACATTCAGATAACAAGTACTGAATATAAATTGAAAATGAATCATTGATATCGTATCAATTGCAGTTTGTGGCCAATACATCTCAATTCTATCAACCATTGTGTTTCTGAATTTCATTTCTGAAAGATCTAGCTGGAATTTTTAAACTATCCAGACCCTATCATACCCTTTCCTAGATTTCCCAATCAGTGAAAATTTTGATCAAGTCACCCCTTAACCTTGTAAATTCTAAGAACTATGACCTGATTTGTGTAATGTTTCCTTGTAGCTTAATGTTTGGTGTTCTATCATTCTGGTGAAGATTTTATCCTTTACTCTTCCTAAGATTTGCCATGTGTTGTCAAAACAAGGCTTTGTATAACTGAAGCATGATTGCTATCCCTTTCTATTCTATTCTTAAAGTGAATTTGTCTTTTTATTATTTTCCAGACCTGACATTTTAATGATTTCTGAATCTGGACACCACATCGAAGTCTAGCATTTAGAAACTACTCTGGTTCTTCATGTTAGGACCAAAGTGGATAATGTTGAGAGTGTGGTGCTGGAAAAGCACAGCAGGTCAGGCAGCATCCGAGGAGCAGGAGAATTGACATTTCGGGCATAAGCGCTTCATCAGGAATGAGGCTTGTGGGCTGGTAGGCTGAGAGATAAATGGGAGGGGTGGGGCTGGGGGTAAGATAGCTGAGAAAGCGATAGGTAGATGAAGGTGAGGGAGAAGGCGATATGTCGGGAGGGTTTGTTGGAGCGGATAGAAGGGAAAGGTGTTGGACAGGTCATGAGGGCGGTGCCAAGTTGGAGGCTTGGGACTGGGATAATGTGGGGGGAGGGGAAATGGGGAAACTGTTGAAATCCACATTTATCCCATGTGGTTGCAGGGTCCCAAGAGGCGTTCTTCCTCCAGGCTTTTAGTGGTAATTGTTTGGCGGTGGTGGAGGCCCAGGACCTGCATGTCATTGACAGAAGGAGGGGGAGTTGAAGTTTTCAGCCATGG
The DNA here is from genome assembly GCF_020745735.1 of Hemiscyllium ocellatum. Taxonomy (NCBI): domain Eukaryota; kingdom Metazoa; phylum Chordata; class Chondrichthyes; order Orectolobiformes; family Hemiscylliidae; genus Hemiscyllium; species Hemiscyllium ocellatum. The sequence continues at coordinate 44,576,852 of NC_083431.1, forward strand.
AGGTGATGGGGTTGGTGACTGTGGGTGTCCAGGAGGTGTTATCTGAAACGATCCGCATGAAGGCATCCTGTCTCCCCGATGTAGAGGAGACCCCACTGGGTGCAATGGATGCAGTGGATGACATCGGTAGAGGTGCAGGTGAATTTCCGACGGATGTCGAAAGATCCTTTGGGGCCTTAGACGGAGGTGAGGGGAGTGATGTGGGTGCTTTGCACTTCCTGTGGAGGCAGGGAAGGTGCCAGGAGTGGGATATGGGGTGGTTGGGGGCGGGGCGGGCGTGGACCTGACGAGGAACTCGCAGAGGGAATGTCTCTCCAGAATGCTGATGGGGTAGGGAAGGAAATATATCTCTTGTGCTGGGGTCCGTTTGGAGGTGCTGGAAGTGGCGGCGGATGATGCAACGCATGTGGAGGTTGGTGGGGTGGAAGGTGAGGACCAGGGAGGTTCTGTCCTTGTTGCGTTGGGAGGGGTGGGGTTCAAGGGCAGTGGGGTGTGAAGTGGAGGAGATGCGCTGGAGGGCATCATCGACCACGTGGGAAGGAAAATTGCGATCATGGAAGAAGCAGGCCACCTGGGATTTTCTAAGGTGGAATTGGTCATCCTGGGAACAGATGCAGCAGAGGCAGAGGAATTGGGAGTAAGGGATGGCACTTTTACAGGAGGTGGGGTGGGAGTCGGTGGGCTTGATGTCCAAGGTTAGTTGGTTGCCGGAGACGGTGTTGGAGAGGTCCAGGAAGGGGAGGGAGGTGTCTGAGAAGTTCCAGGTGAACTTGAGGGCGGGATAGAAGGTGTTGGTAAAGTTGATGAACTGTTTAACCTCTTTGTGGAAGCCCAAGGTGGCGCTGATACAGTCATCGATATAGTGGAGGAACAGGTGGGGGGTGGTGCCAGTATAACTGCAGAAGGTGGACTGTTCCATGTACCCAACAAAGAGGCAGGCACAGTCATCACTTTCTCCAAAGTGGATAATGTCCACATTTGCTCATACTGGAATCAATTTGGCCTAAATTCACTTAATCTATCAATATCTTCTGTAACGTTATGCTTTCATCTACGCTGAAATGCTGTCTGGCTCTCTGTGATCAGCTAATTTGGAGATGGGGCTTTCTGTCCGATCAAATTCATCGATAAATATAATGAATGGTTGAGTCTGTCATACCGATCCCTCTGGGAGAAAGTGAGGGCTGCAGATGCTGGAGATCAGAGTCGAAAGTGTGGTGCTGGAAAAGAACAGCAGGTCAGGCAGCATCCGAAGGGCAAGAGAATTGATGCTTCGGGCATAAGCCCTTCATCAGGAATCACTACCTGCCAATGAGAATACTTGTTCTTGATACTTACTCTCTGTCACCTTCCTCTTAGCCAATAATTTGTATTCATACACAAGTTTAAAATTTGATTCATACATGGGAAGGACTTTCTCAGTGCCTTCTGGGAGTTCAATCTTCTTCCCTTCCCTTGTTCCCAAGCCTCACACTGCAATGCTGATGGGGCTAGGAGGTGAAGACATAGAGATGTACAGCATGGAAACAGACCCTTTGGTCCAACCTGCCCCAACCCAATCTAGTCCCACCTGCCAGCACGCGGCCCATAATCCCTCCAAACCCTTCCTATTCATATACCCATCCAAATGCCTCTTAAATGTTGCAATTGTACCAGTCTCCACCACATCCTCTGGCAGCTCATTCCATACACGTATCACCCTCTGTGTGAAAACGTTGCCCCTTAGGTCTCTTTTATATCTTTCCCCTCTCACCCTAAACCTATGCCCTCTAGTTCTGGACTCCCTGACCCCAGGGAAAAGACATTGTCTATTTATTCTATCCATGCCTCTCATAATTTTGTAAACCTCTATAAGGTCACCCCTCAGCCTCCGCCACTCCAGGGAAAACAGCCCCAGCCTGTTCAGCCTCTCCCTGTCGCTCAAATCCACCAACCCTGGCAACGTCTTTTTAAATCCTTTCTGAACCCTTTCAAGTTTCACAACATCTTTCCGATAGGAAGGAGACCAGAATTGCAAACAATATTCCAACAGTGGCCTAACCAATGTCCTGTACAGCCACAACATGACCTCCCAACTCCTGTACTCAATACTCTGACCAATAAAAGAAAGCATACCAAACGCCTTGTCACTATCCTATCTACCTGCGACTCCACTTTCAAGGAGCTATGAACCTGCACTCCAAGGTCTCTTTGTTCAGCAACACTCCCTAGGACCTTACCATTAAGTGTATAAGTCCTGCTAAGATTTGCTTTCCCAAAATGCAGCACCTTACATTTATCTGAATTAAACTCCATCTGCCACTTCTCAGCCCATTGGCCCATCTGGTCCAGATCCTGTTGTAATCTGAGGTCACCCTCTTTGCTGTCCACTACATGTCCAATTTTGGTGTCATCTGCAAACTTACTAACTGCACCTCTTATGCTCGCATCCAAATCATTTATGTAAATGACAAAAAGTAGAGGGCCCAGCACCAATCCTTGTGGCACTCCACTGGTCACAGGCCTCCAGTCTGAAAAACAACTCTCCACCATCACCCTCTGTCTTCTACCTTGGAGCCAGTTCTGTATCCAAATGGCTAGTTCTCCCTGTATTCCATGAGATCTAACCTTGCTAATCAGTCTCCCATGGGGATCCTTGTCGAACGCCTTACTGAAGTCCATATAGATCACATCTACTGCTCTGCTCTCATCAATCTTCTTTGTTACTTCTTCAAAAATCTCAATCAAGTTTGTGAGACATGGTTTCCCGCACACAAAGCCATGTTGACTATCCCGAATCAGTCCTTGCCTTTCCAAATACATGTACATCCTATCCCTCAGGATTCCCTCCAACAACTTACCCACCACTGAGGTCAGGCTCACTGGTCTATAGTTCCCTGGCTTGTCTTTACTGCCCTTCTTAAACAGTGGAACCACGTTTGCCAACCTCCAGTCTTCCAGCACCTCACCTGTGACTATCGATGATACAAATATCTCAGCAAGAGGCCCAGCAATCACTTCTCTAGCTTCCCACAGAGTTCTCGGGTACACCTGATCAGGTCCTGGGGATGTATCCACCTTTAACCATTTTAAGACATCCAGCACTTCCTCCTCTGTAATCTGGAACCACTGCAAGATGTCACCATCTATTTCCCTACAGTCTATATCTTCCATATCCTTTTCCACAGTAAATACTGATGCAAAATATTCATTTAGTATCTCCCCCATTTTGTGTGGCTCCACACAAAGGCTGCCTTGCTGACCTTTGAGGAGTCCTATTCTCTCCCTAATTACCCTTTTGTCCTTAATATATTTGTAAAAACCCTTTGGATTCTCCTTAATCCTATTTGCCAAAGCTATCTCATGTCCCCGTTTTGCCCTCCTGATTTCCCTCTGAAGTATACTCCTACTTCCTTTATACTCTTCGAAGGATTCACTCGATCTATCCTGTCTATATCTGACATATATTTCCTTCTTTTTCTTAACCAAACCCTCAATTCCTTTAGTCATCCAGCATTCCCTAAAAGTACCAACCTTCCCTTTCACCCTGACAGGAATATACTTTCTGTGGATTCTTGTTATCTCATTTCTGAAGGCTTCCCATTTTCCAGCCGTCCCTTTACCTGCGAACATCTGCCTCCAATCAGCTTTCTACAGTTCTTGCCTCATACCGTCAAAATTGGCCTTTCTCCAATTTACAACTTCAACTTTTAGATCTGGTCTATCCTTTTCCATCACTATTTTAAAACGAATAGAATTATGGTCGCTGACCCCAAATTGCTCCCCCACTGACACCACAGTCACTTGTCCTGCCTTATTTCCCAAGAGTAGGTCAAGTTATGCACCTTCTCTAGTAGGTACATCCACATACGGAATCAGAAAATTGTCTTGTACACACTTAAGAAATTCCTCTCCATCTAGACCTTTAACATTATGGCAGTCCCAGTCGATGTTTGGAAAGTTAAAACTCCCTACCATAACCACCCTATTATCCTTACAGATAGCTGAGATCTCCTTACAAGTTTGTTTCTCAATTTCCCTCTGACTATTCGGGGTCTATAATACAATCCCAATAAGGTGCTCATTCTTTTCTTATTTCTCAGTTCCACCCAAATAAATTCCCTGGATGTATTTCTGGGAATACCCTCCCTCAGCACAGTTGTAATGCTATCCCTTATCAAACATGCCACTCCCCCTCCTCTCTTGTCCCCCTTTCTATCATTCCTGGAGCATTTGTATCCTGGAACATTAAGCTGCCAGTCCTGCCCATCCCTGAGCCATGTTTCTGTAATTGCTATGATATCCCAGTTCCATGTTCCTAACCATGTCCTGAGTTCATCTGCCTTCCCTGTTAGGACCCTTGCATTGAAATAAATGCAGTTAATTTATTAGTCCTACCTTGTCCCTGCCTGCCCTGACTGTTTGAGTCACTTCTGTTCTCAGCTGTACCCGTCTCAGATCGATCTCTTTCCTCACTATCTCCCTCGATCCCAGCAGCTTAAAAGCATGAGTCGTGGAAGGGGAGAGCAGAACAAGGGAGTCCTTACGAGAACAGTTGAATGGGTTTTGCAGCATTTATTCACTTCTGTTGCACTGAGGCAGTGCTTCTCTCTCACTATGTAAGTGAAAAAAAATTTAATATCATGTGTGGTATGACTCAAAAGACAGTCAATAAAAAAAATAAAAATACATCGCAATGAATTCTCTGAGTGACAAAACATGAGCCTCTAATCCTAAAATGGTTCTGGTCAGAGTGAAACTCTCCAATTGTAAAAGTCTAGTCATTAGGTTTCTGTATGAAAAATTTGCAGGGTTATGGAAACACAGGGCCGTGGGTATGATTATGGAGCACTTTCAGATAGATGCAGAAGCCCACAATGGGCTGAATGGCCTTCTTTATTCTATTCATTTTTGTGATATATGGGCACTGTTGGCTGAGCCAGCATTTGTTGTCCATCCCTAGTCATGTGAGATGCCTTCGCAGCCCACTGCAGCCCATGCAGTACAGCCCACTCTCAGTGGAGGAGGTCACGAGTTTGGAAGGAACTGTTCAAGGAGTCTCATTGAGAAGATTGTTACACTGCACCTTGCAGCATCTTTGTGCTGCGGTATTCTATCACACTTTTCTAGCTTTGTACATCACCCCAGCAATTACATTTGTGTGAGAAAGAAGAGTCTTGTCATCTTGCTTGAGGCATCACGAGTAAGCAGCATACTTGATAGATCAGGCAATCCTTTCCAGCCCATCATTTTCATATCTTCCTTCTGAATCCATAGTCTATGCAAAACTCAGAAACATCCAGCTCTGCCTTACTGAGTCAAACTTACTGAACCAGTCTGGCTACAACACACCCTGAACCATTGCTCACAGCTGAACGAATTGGAGAGGAGTTTCAACACAGGCTCAGATGTTCATTCTAACCTCATGTTCTGACATTGAGTCTGTCACAAAGTCAATAGGAGAACCAGATTCTGGGTTAGTGGTGCTGGAAGAGCACAGCAGTTCAGGCAGCATCCAAGGAGCAGCGAAATCGATGTTTTGGGCAAAAGCCCTTCATCAGGAATAAAGGCAGAGAGCCTGAAGCGTGCAGAGATAAGCTAGAGGAAGGTGGGGGTGGGGAGAAAGTAGCATAGAGTTCAATAGGTGAGTGGGGAGGGGATGAAGGTGATAGGTCAGGGAGGAGAGGGTGGAGTGGATAGGTGGAAAAGGAGATAGGCAGGTAGGACAAGTCTGGACAAGTCATGGGGACAGTGCTGAGCTGGAAGTTTGGAACTAGGGTGAGGTGGGGGAAGGGGAAATGAGGAAACTGTTGAAGTCCACATTGATGCCCTGGGGTTGAAGTGTTCCGAGGTGGAAGATGAGGCGTTCTTCCTCCAGGCGTCTGGTGGTGAGGGAACGGCGGGGAAGGAGGCCCAGGACTTCCATGTCCTCGGCAGAGTGGGAGGGGGGAGTTGCGGTCAGCTGAACTATTGACCTAATATCAGAAAGCGTGAAGCAAGAATGATTTACAAACCTAAGATACAGAAGTACCTCTTAACTCAGACAGGTAGCTTCAAAATTCACTTCTGTGAGAAAGCTCGTACCTGAGTTTTGAACCCAGGAGCCATGTCCTTATGCCACCATTCATAGACAAATCACAATCCCAGTTCCACTACTATCTGGGTATTGGCCAGGGGGGAATTGGGGCCAGGGAATATTCAGAAGAAAGGGAGAGGTCATTGGGTATTAAATACAAATAGAATGCCATAACCTGGGGACTAAGTGTAGTCCCAGGTAATTCAGTACAAACTCCATTATAGCCTTGGCTGTCAGACCACTTCCCATGCCAAAGATCTTTTTCTCCACAGCTTTCACAGCTTATTAGAGCAGCGTTCGGAAGAACTGAGAACAGCTTGTGACAAGGTGTATATACACACACCCAAAATTGAGCCCATTGCTGGGACTGCAACAACAGCCTATTACCCTGGAGTGAGCTGCGCACATGTCTCCAAAGTCACTTTTCAGAGGCTTGGAATCAAGGATTGTGCTGGCCACCTACAGAGACAAGACTCACTCTTCACTCATTTCCAGGTTTTTTAGGTGCATCAAAAAAGGAGCAGTGCTTCGAAAGCTAGTGCTTCCAAATGAACCTGTTGGACTATAATCTGGTGTTGTGTGATTTTTAACTTTGTCCACCCCAGTCCAACGCCGGCTCCTCCACATCGTAATTAATAGTTCAGCTTCCTGTGACACAGTCTGGCTGCACCTACTGGGACTGGGACTGGGGCTGGTGCAGGTTGGGTTAGTGTTGGATTGCTAGGTGTGATGCATTTTCTGCTGGGTCTGACAAACACTTGCTGCTTATTAAATTTAATGCTCAGGGCATAAATGATTCATAATCACCATTGTGACACAACTGGTTTGTATGAAACAATAGCATTTATTCCTTTCTGTGTGTTGAATTAATCACTTGCCTGGGTCAGGGTGGGCGTGGAGGAGTGTAAACGGCGATATGCCCTCAGTGTTCACACAGAATCTCTCTGCTGCGATTGTACCCCATTTCCCTTCCATCCTGTTCCCCTCAAATCCCTGAAGGTGTTGACTCTTTCCCAGCAGTTATGCAAGTGTAGCCATCCTCTGGTAGCTTGCTTGTATAAGAAATGCATTTGCTCTGAACTTGCTTTCTCTGAGACGTTCATTTCAAAGCTACCTGTCTGAGTTAAGAGGGTCTTCTGTACCTTAGGTTTGTAAATCATTCTTGCATTGTGCTTGTAACCAGACCAGTTAAGACTTTCACTCATACTTGATGATGAACTTGAAAAGCAGTTTGCCTGATCCTATCCCCAGTGGGGAATAAAGCAGCAATAGTAATATTTGGACAGGTTGTACTCGGCCTCTATTTTGAAGGATACAAGATGAGTATTTGCTACTTCAACTGCTTTTCCATTTATCTATAAATGTTCTCATTACATTACAGCTGTGCTGAGGGAGGATATTCCCGGAAATACATCCAGGGAAGTTATTTGGGTGGAACTGAGAAATAAGAAGGGGATGATCACCTTATTGGGATTGTATTAAAGACCCCCAATAGTCAGAGGGAAATTGAGAAACAAACTTGTAAGGAGATCTCAGCTGTCTGTAAGGATAATAGGGTAGTTATGGTAATGGATTTTAACTTTCCAAACATCGACTGGGACTGCCATAGTGTTAAAGGTCTACATGGAGAGGAATTTCTTAAGTGTGTACAAGACAATTTTCTGATTCAGTATGTGGATGTACCTACTAGAGAAGGTGCAAAACTTGACCTACTCTTGGGAAATAAGGCAGGGCAGGTGACTGAGGTGTCAGTGGGGGAGCACTTTGGGCCCAATGACCATAATTCTATTCGTTTTAAAATAGTGATGGAAAAGGATAGACCAGATCTAAAAGCTGAAGTTGTAAATTGGAGAAAGGCTAATTTTGACGGTATTAGGCAAGAACTTTCGAAAGCTGATTGGAGGCAGATGTTCTCAGGTAAAGGGACAGCTGGAAAATGGGAAGCCTTCAGAAATGAGATAACAAGAATTCAGAGAAAGTATATTCTTGTCAGGATGAAAGGGAAGGCTGGTAGGTATAGGGAATGCTGGATGACTAAAGAAATTGAGAGTTTGGTTAAGAAAAAGAAGGAAATATATGTCAGGTATAGACAGGATAGATCGAGTGAATCCTTCGAAGAGTATAAAGGAAGTAGGAGTATACTTCAGAGGGAAATCAGGAGGGCAAAACGGGGACATGAGATAGCTTTGGCAAATAGGATTAAGGAGAATCCAAAGGGTTTTTACAAATATATTAAGGACAAAAGGGTAATTAGGGAGAGAATAGGACTCCTCAAAGGTCAGCAAGGCAGCCTTTGTGTGGAGCCACACAAAATGGGGGAGATACTAAATGAGTATTTTGCATCAGTATTTACTGTGGAAAAGGATATTGAAGATACAGACTGTAGGGAAATAGATGGTGACATCTTGCAGTGGTTCCAGATTACAGAGGAGGAAGTGCTGGATGTCTTGAAATGGTTAAAGGTGGATAAATCCCCAGGACCTGATCAGGTGTACCCGAGAACTCTGTGGGAAGCTAGAGAAGTGATTGCTGGGCCTCTTGCTGAGATATTTGTATCATTGATAGTCACAGGTGAGGTGCCGGAAGTCTGGAGGTTGGCAAATGTGGTGCCACTGTTTAAGAAGGGCAGTAAAGACAAGCCAGGGAACTATAGACCAGTGAGCCTGACCTCAGTGATGGGCAAGTTGTTGGAGGGAATCCTGAGGGACAGGATGTACATGTATTTGGAAAGACAAGGACTGATTCGGGATAGTCAACATGGCTTTGTGCGTGGGAAATCATGTCTCACAAACATGATTGAGTCTTTTGAAGAAGTAACAAAGAATATTGATGAGAGCAGAGCAGTAGATGTGATCTATATGGACTTCAGTAAGGCGTTCGACAAGGTTCCCCATGGGAGACTGATTAGCAAAGTTAGATCTCATGGAATACAGGGAGAACTAGCCATTTGGATACAGAACTGGCTCAAAGGTAGAAGACAGAGGATGGTGGTAGAGGATTGTTTTTGAGACTGGAGGCCTGTGACCAGTGGAGTACCACTAGGATCGGTGCAGGGCCCTCTACCTTTTGTCATTTACATAAATGATTTGGATGCAAGCATAAGAGGTACAGTTAGGTGTGTAGATGACACCAAAATTGGAGTTGTAGTGGACAGCAAAGAGGGTTACCTCAGATTATAACAGGATTTGGACCAGATGGGCCAATGGGCTGAGAAGTGGCAGATGGAGTTTAATTGGGATAAATACGAGGTGCTGCATTTTGGGAAAGCAAATCTTAGCATGACTGATACACTTAATGGTAAGGTCCTAGGGAGTGTTGCTGAACAAAGAGACCTTGGAGTGCAGGTTCATAGCTCCTTGAAAGTGGAGTCGCAGGTAGATAGGATAGTGAAGGCGGCATTTGGTATGCTTTCCTTTATTGGTCAGAGTATTGAGTACAGGAGTTGGGAGGTCATGTTGCGGTTGTACAGGACATTGGTTAGGCCACTGTTGGAATATTGTGTGCAATTCTGGTCTCCTTCCTATCGGAAAGATGTTGTGAAACTTGAAAGGGTTCAGAAAAGATTTAAGGATGTTGCCAGGGTTGGTGGATTTTAGCGACAGGGAGAGGCTGAACAGGACGGGGCTGTTTTCCCTGGAGTGGCGGAGGCTGAGGGGTGACCTTATAAAGGTTTACAAAATTATGAGAGGCATGGATAAGATAAATAGACAAAGTCTTTTCCCTGGGGTTGGGGAGTCCAGAATTAGAGGGCATAGGTTTAGGGTGAGAGGGGAAAGATATAAAAGAGACCTAAGGGGCAACTTTTTCACGTAGAGGGTGGTACGTGTATGGAATGAGCTGCCAGAGGATGTGGTGGAGGCTGGTACATTTAAGAGGCATTTGGATGGGTATATGAATAGGAAGGGTTTGGAGGGATATGGGCCGGGTGCTGGCAGGTGGGACTAGATTGGGTTGGGATATCTGGTCGGCATGGATGGGTTGGACCGAAGGGTCTGTTTCCATGCTGTACATCTCTATGACATATCCTCTTATCAAGGGGTGATCATTGGACAGTGATTTCCTGCCAGAACGTGAGCCCTCAGGTTACATTGGGGTGCTCAAGACAACTTACGGTGCCCTTAAAGCCATCCTAACGGAGATCACAAACCCACCATGGGCCTTCAGGGCAGTTCAGCTAATTGCCTGAGAAACCTGTTCAAGCTCACAAAGGTGGGCTTGTACTGTTTAATGACCACCAAGACTGCTGTGCCCCGTCCAACCTTATACTATATTCAACTTGCTTAAATCATTTTCCATTTTACAAATTGTCCCAACACACATCACAAAAGAGGTGTTTCATTTCAGTACTGCATTTATCAGTTGGTTGGGATACACAGCAGCCAAACACAATAAGAATGCGAGAACATTAATGAGATGAGGATGGAGGAGCAGCATTGCTAATGCTGGTTGCAGGCCAGAATGTTACCTCCCTGCTTTTTTAAGAATAGCAAATGGGATTGGTCACATGTGCAAAATAAAGGTAGGGCCTCAGTTTCACAGGTCATCCAAAATACAGTACCTCAGTATTACTTTCAAAAGGGTGGTTTATGTGTAGCCACAGAAACGATTTGGAAGCAGAAAATTGCAAGTAAATTCTACTTAAGTGCTAAGTGTGGCACTCTCAGTAGTTGTCTTACTGATTGGTATCAGGGCAGCTGGTGGAGAAGTTACCTGGCTGATTGTGAACCCAGGTTATGTGATTATGATTACTGATTATGTGAAGCTAGGTGTCTGGGATGATAAGCTGAGCAAAGGGGAATTCAAATCTCACTGGGCCAGGTTGTGAATTTGGATTCAATTTGCAAAAATAGTTTGGAAATAAAAGGGAGACCAGAAAGTGTTCAGATTGTTGTAAAGTACCAGTTGCTTTATTCATTTTACAGGAGGAAACAAGTCACCCTAATGCAGTCTGATCTGTATTGGCTGAGCAATGGGCAGTATCACTGGGCAATCTTGCTACAGCCGGGTGAGTAATGCAGGTGCCACTTCCCTGTCAGCACGACCTCCCTGTTGGTGCCACCTCTCTGTCAGCAATACCTGCCTATTAGTGCCACTTGCCCATCAGTGTTGCCAATTCACTGGCCTCTCGAACTTTTATGCCAGGAATCCCATTGGTGGTAGATGGGCCCAGCTCGTGAGCAAAATCCAGCAGGGCATCGATGGTAGTGCCCTGGTGGCAGACTGGGGCAAGAGGAAGGGCAGAGTCTCCATTATTTAAATCCTGCTCATCCTCCCTGCTGTCTTTAATGCAAAGCCTCGTCTACCACAGGATCAATGTTGCAGCCATAGGCCGCTCTGTGGAATTGAATCCACGATAATGGCCTTGCAGCTGTGGCCACCGCTAAGTTTCAGTAATTTCATATATCTTCGGAGGATACTCCACCTTGAGACATCCTTATATTCTGTTGCTTGCTGTAACACCCACCTCTATTTGTTCGTATTCTGTATTCATTGCTCATGATAGAACACATACAAGCAGACAGACAAACAAATAAATTAGCAGCAGATACAAGTCTTCAGGTTGTTCCACCACTCAATAAGATGATGGTTGAACTGTTTCTGTTTTGAATTCCAAATCCAAATCTATTCCCAAAAGCCTTGATTAACAAGAATTTATAAACTTCTGTCTTAAACATATTCAATGACCCCACCACCACAGCGTTCTGAGGCACAGTGTTTCTGCAGTCTCACAAGTGAGAGAAATTAGTTTTCCTTATCTCTGTTATAATACGGCGATCCTTAATTTTTACAGTGCCCCCCAATTCAAACACACACAAGAGCACATTGAATTTCCACATTCACCTGTTCAAGACCATACAGGATGTTATGAACTTCAATCAAGTCACCCTTTGCTCTTCTAATACTCCCAGTGGAAATAAGCGCAGTGTGCCCAATCTAGCTTCATAACCTTCCAGGTGTCAAACTAGAAAACCTCCTCTGAAACACCTCTGATGTATTTCCATTCTTTTTAAAAAGGACAAAATCTGCACACAGTATTCAAGGTGTGGGTCACACAATGCCCTGCATAACTTGAAGCTAGACATTCTTACTTTTAGGCTTAATTCTTCTTGTACTGAAGGATTCCATTAGTCCACTTTGGAGAAACCAACCACAGATCTTCTCTCTCCAGTCTGTAAGCATGCCTCTGAGCTCAGATCACTGATCATTTTAATTCTCCAGCAGGGAGGAGAAAGTGAGGTCTGCAGATGCTGGAGATCAGAGCTGAAAATGTGTTGCTGGAAAAGTGCAGCAGGTCAGACAGCATCCAAGGAACAGGAGATTCGACGTTTCGGGCATAAGACCTTCTTCAGGAATCATTCCTGAAGAAGGTCTTATGCCCGAATCGTCGAATCTCCTGTTCCTTGGATGCTGCCTGACCTGCTGCACTTTTCCAGCAATACATTTTCAGCTCTCAATTCTCCATCAGTCCCATTCTGTCCTCTGTTCTTAGTCTCCGCACCCCTATAAATAAGCTCAGTGAAAGCTTGAGGTACATCTCATCATTCCTGATAACATTCCTGATGAAGGGCTTATGCCCAAAACGTCGATTCTTCTACTCCTGAGATACTACCTGCCCTGCAACACACTCTTGAACATATGTACCTTGGTCACAGATCTTCCAGTTTTAATGCTGGTTACCTGCAGATGATCTGGATAACTGAATATTTTTCATGACAACGAAGCAGACAGGGTAGAAGCACATGGACCCTGACTATTACTGTTGCAAGTCTTTGGGAAGGTAGGAGTCAAGAGATGCTGGTATATAATAAGCTGTTCATTCACATGGTTGATCATTGGCGAGGGCTAACTTCTCTCTCTCTCTGAGTGCATGTTTTTACATGTTCCTAAAGAAACAAAAACTACAATTTTGGGAGGGGTGGATCATTCACGGTGTGTCTGAAACCAGTTCTGGTGCTGTTCGCATTATTATTTATCTGGCTTTCTGTAAAAACATTCCAATTGTTAACTAGGCCCAGTGTAGCAATGCCTAAACATCCCAAATATACTGCAGCCAGTTGTGGTCTTTACCAAGAATAGGTGCCTTCCACATTTAGCAAAAGGTAGACTCAAGATAAAGGAGCAAAGTTAATTAATGTAGGCTTGGGAAGTTGATCCCTTATCCTTCATTTGCCTATATAAACAGTGAAGTCCCACCCAGTTAATGCAGGTGGTTTCTCAATTTGACTGCTCTCCTGAGAAAAAAAGAGTTTTTATAACATGTACAGCTAGGAAAATGTCCAAAGGCACTTTTAAAGAACAAAGTACAAACATAAGTATAAATACACCACCAAAACATTGTCACATGTTGAGTATGAAATTGAGTTAGCTGATTTTCGCACAGTTACGGATGATGAGTGGGAGATGTCAGAGTTGTTTTGACATTTGACCTAAAGTATGAGAGGCTAGGGAGGGACAACTTCAGTGCGTTTTGTCTTCTGGGCAGTATGCAATAACCAATGCTGACAAAGAGCCATCCCTACGTTCTCCAGGGGAGCAGGATGGAGGTACAGATATGCAGCCAATTTGTGGCCATCAATTGCTATTCTACCAAGAGTCACTTTCAGGAAGATATGAGAAATCAAGTAGGAAAACCTGTCCAAGTACAAGATCTGTACACAAGTTGCGGGGGGGGGAAAGAGAGAGGGGGAGGGAGAGAGAGGGGGAGGGAGAGAGAGAAAGAGAGAGAGAGAGAGAGAGAGAGAGAGAGAGAGAGAGAGTGTGAGACAGAGAGAGTTAGGTAAAGTAAGGAAGATGATAAGCTAGATAGGTGATGAATGGGGACTGAGTGAGTGAGAATGGTTGGCTGTGCTGAAAGTAGCCAATTTGAATGACAAGGCCTGGGCTGTGGGGTGGGTAAAGACATGGAAGAATGTGCTAAAATTATTGTGCTCAATATGGAGTCCTGAAGGCTGCAAGATCCCCAAGTGGAAAATGAGATGCTGTTTTCCAGCTTGCACTGAACCCACTCGAATAACACAGTTGGCCTGAGACAGAAATGTTGGTGTGGGAACACAGTGGTGTGTGGAAGAACTAGGTAACTAGAAGCTTGGGATTATTTTTACTGACAGAACATAGATGTTCTGCAAAGTAGACACCCACAATGCTTTTCATCTCCACAGTATAGAGATCACAAAATGTACAGCATATACAGTGGACTGGGTGGTTTTAACATACATCATTCAGAAATGTTTCAAGAGATTAGAATTGACACATATCAACTGGGAGAAAGTGAGCACTGCAGACACTGGAGATCAGAGTCAGAGTGTAGTGCTGGAAAAGTACAGCCAGTCAGGCAGCATCTGACAAGCAGGAGAATCGACATTGACCATAAGCTCTTCCTGATGAAAAGCTGTCTGACCGGTTGCTTTTCCAGCATCACACTCTTCGATGAATGGCACATATCAACACCAGCCTCCCAGATTGCCTTGATCCAATAAAATTTGCCTACTAAGGGAATAGGTCCACAGCAGATGCCGTCTTCCTGGGCCTACGCTCAGCCCTGGAACATCTGGATAACAAGGACACCTATGTCAGATTCCTGCTCATTGACTTAGCTCTGCTGCCAAAATCCTCTGAACTCAGAAACCGAGGTATTGGCTCCTCCCTCTGCAACTGGATCCTTGATTTCCTGACCCGCAGATCGCAATCAGCAAGGATAGGTGACATCAATTCCTCCACAATAATCCTCCACACAAGTGCCCATTAAGGCTGCGCACTCAGTCCCTTGTTGTACTCCCTACACAGTCACGACTGTGTGAACAAATTCAGCTCTAACACCATTTACAAGTTTGCTGATGAGAACTATAGTGGGTTGAATCTCAAACAACGACTAGACAGCATACAGGAAAGAGACTGCAAGCTTATTGGCATGGTCTGAAGACAACAATCTCTCCCTCAATGTCAGCAAAACAAAGGAACTGTCATTGACTTCAGAAAACAAAGTGGAGGACACACCTCTATCTGTATCAATGGTGCTGAGGTGGAGATGGTCAAGAGCTTTAAGTTCCCAGGTGGAAATATCACCAATCTGTCCTGGTCCACACACATTGATGCTACAGTCAAGAAAGCACACCAGTGCCTCAATTTCCTGAGCAGACTATTGTAATTTGGCACATCCACAATGACTCTTACACATTTTTTGTAGGTGCACCATAGAAAGCATCTTATCTGGATGCATCAAAGTGTAGTTTGACAACTGCTGTTCCCAAGACTCTAAGGAATTACAGAGAGTCATGAATGCAGTCCAATTCATCACATAAACCAGCCTTTCTTCTATTGACCCAGTCTACACTTCCCACTACCTGGGAAAACAGCCAACATAATCAAAGATCTCCTCCAATCCTGGTTATATTCTCTTCTACTGGGCAACAGATACAGAAGTTTGAAATACCAAAAAATTCAAGAACAGCTTCTCCTCTGCTGTTATCATAAACAGACTGCATCCATTAGAGTTGATCTTTCGCTGCATCTTCACTGTTGCTGTAACACAATGTTCTGCATTCTGTTCAATTATCCTGATGTAGTTATGTAAGGTATGATTTCTCTGGTTAGCACACAAAGAATATGTTTCACTGTGTCTCGGAACGTGACAACTATAAACTAAAATGTGAAATGCAGGTAAAATCATTGCTTCACCTGGAGGGTGTGACTGGAGATATGCGTAGTGAGGAGAAAGGAGGTAATTGGGCATATGATTAGATCAGATTCCCCACAACATTTCAGGCAGAGGCTCTTTATCAAGATGCTCCTTGGATGAACTACCCAATGAAGCAGCAGCGCTTTGAAAGCTAGTGCCTCCAACTAAACCTGTTGGACGATAACCTGGTGTTGTATGATTCTTATCTTTTTTTTAAAAAAATCAGAACTAAATCCAATTCCATCATCCTTTCAGATCAGAATTTGCGATGTAAAAATAAAAGATTTCTCAGGTCTTTATTTTTTTGTCACGTATGAAGGGCTCTGGCCCGAAACGTCGAATTTCCTGTTCCTTGGATGCTGCCTGACCTGCTGTGCTTTAACCAGCAACACATTTTCAGCTCTGATCTCCAGCATCTGCAGACCTCACTTTTTACATTTTGAAATTAAGACCAAATGCCCAATTTTAAGTTACTAGAACATGTTAAGAACAACTGTTGTAATGCTATTTACTAAGGGAACACCAATATATACTGCCCAGTTTGTAAAAGAACTGCTTACCACGACACTGTTTTCTATCCCTTTGACAATTTAAAAAACTAGGTTGCCATTGTTTCTTTAATGCTATAGACTTTACACAACTTAATATGATATTTTGTCAAACAAGTTTTTGGATTCTCATCTAATATTTGTTATTTCAAAGACCTTGTTGGTATTCACAGTGCTTTAATTAAATAACTTATACTATTTTTCAATGCCAGTTAATTTTGCTTCACACTTTTATCTCATGACTGATTTTGGAAACCATAATCAAATTTGAACTGTGGTTTGAATGCCACAGCAGACAGGTCTTTTCAATTTCCACAATGAATTCAAGAGCAAATCTTTGGGGAGTTAAATTACTTGTGCCAGTGGTATCAATAAGTACAAAACAAAAAGCACAAACAAAAACCAATTGCAAAACGTGTCTTTGATGGCAAGACAACAATTGATGCATATTTTCACTGGTTTTCATTTTGGATAAGCACTTCAATGGCAGCATTTTAAGTTACAGCAGCAAGATTGTACAGATCCTATTGTAAGGACTGTGAATTCATCTCTAAGTTAAGTGTGCCATCTAGGGGCCATTTTAACAACTTTGACCCATCTTACAAGATGCATTGACTGGGGTTGGTTGCAAATTGCTCTGTCCATTCCTGTTAATTCAGAACACACGGGAAGAAGTGATTTGTTTTAGGATGAACAGAGTGATCTACAGTTCAAAAATCCACTACAGCTCTGGTGATGCAGTGGTAGTGCCTCTACCTCTGAACAAAGAGGCCTTGGTTCAAGTCCCACTTGCTCCAGAGGTGTGTATTTGCATCTCTGAACAGGTTGATTTGAAATATCTAAACAGAACCCATCTACAAGGACAAGCCACGAGGAATAGCTCAGCAAGCAGAATGGATTTGCACCTCAACAAGGAAGAAAGGCTCACTCAGGAAAACAAAACTAATTTTTCTAACACTGTTCCAATACTGATGGAATATAGTTAAAATACTAAGAAAAACAAGCCAGACTAAATGTAAAGAGGTTTAGATTAGATTACTTACAGTGTGGAAACAGGCCCTTCGGCCCTACAAGTCCACACCGACCCGCCGAAGCACAACCCACCCATACCCCTACATTTACCCCTTACCTAACACTACAGGCAATTTAGCATGGCCAATTCACCTGACCCGCACATCTTTGGACTGTGGGAGGAAACCGGAGCACCCAGAGGAAACCCACGCAGACACAGTCAGTCGCCTGAGTCGGGAATTGAACCCGGGTCTCAGGCGCTGTGAGACAGCAGTGCTAACCACTGTGCCACTGTGTTGCCCACAAAGGTAAGTGGAAATAGAATTCGAATTGCTATCCATTAAAAAAAAGATGAAGGGTCGAATTTCACTGGAGATTTTATATATTTAAATCCCTGCAGACATAAAAGTTTGTTCAATTGTCGATTCCACATAGAAGGAATGGCCAGTTGAGGGCTATCATCCACCCTATCTCCCTTTGGAAACCAGAGCGATCAGGTGGGGAAAGGAAGGGGAAGAGGAGAGGACAACTTGGACTCAGGGTCTCAAGTGGAAAAGTGCTTCAGTTGTCTCATTTGCACATCTCACTCGATTTCCCCAATCAACTAATGGCTCCTGGCAAACAGAGGCACTCTTAGGCTGTGCCCTCGATCTGTTCTTGCTGTTATTTTAGCAAAGATATTGGGGGCGATTTTTCTTTGGATGCGGCATACCAGTTGTGTGATTTACTGAGTGAGCAAGAACTGCAAGCCACAATGCTATCTTGGGATGACAGTTTGGTGGTGGTGAAGCTGCTTTTGCGACTTTCTGTAAAAATTATTTTAAATTGTTCAGGCGCAAGGAATTTAATGCAACCTTCATAAACGTGTCGACCAACATCCTATTTAGGTTACAATTAGCAACATTATGTATTGCACAACGGCTTGATTGTTGGTGGTTATGGGTGATCAGCAAGATCCAAAACATGACTGCAGTGATACAAAATTGAGCGATATCACAAGGGACAGCAATTCTAGTGGATAGTGGAAGGGTTCAGACAGACAGGGAATGTGATGGGGAAAGTCAGTCAACATCCTGAAGCTTAATATGTATTTGTTGATTCCTACTGGGAAGATGATGATATGTGGACATTAGCTGCATCAGGACCAGGCTTGGCTTTGATACTTCCTGATGGAACCCGCCTTGAAATGGTAACAGAAAGCATCACATAAATACACTTTACCACGGGCTTGTGCAGGTTTCCCCTCACCCAGACCACACACTGTCCGGACTTGGAAGTTTAATCACTATTCCTTCACTGTTGCCAGGACAAAATTCTGGAACTCCCTCCCTAAGCATACTGTGGGTGTAGCTGCACCACATGGACTGCAACAGTTCAAGCATGCAGTACAATCCACCTATCTCAAGGGCAATGAATGCTGGCCCTGCCAACAAAACCCACATCCCATGAATGAGCTTTCAGAAAGACAAAGTAATATCTTGAAGAGATGAAGGTAGAAGGCTGGAGGGAAAGAAATAAAATAACTGTTATTAAACATCACCCATACACTCCAAATTACAGTGCATGACATTGGAGCATGGTTAGTAGCAAACAATTGACTGTACCCTGTAGTAGTTTGCAATGGTCCTCTACCTCCCTTCCAATTACAACTGTATCACAGTCTGAGGCAAACAGCAGAGCCAAAACTGGTCAATCATGGAAAAGCTAGCCTTCATTTACCAAGTCAAGTCTGGGATGGACAAATAATCTTAAGACACAAGTAATTAAACATACAATATCATTGAGCTTTCAACTGCAGGGCTGAGGGATTTGAGAATCTTTGTGTATAACTGACAAAAATCTAGCAGACAAGTTTATTAGGTCTTGCTAAACTATACAAAATATTAGTTGGAGCACACCTAGAATACTGCAAATAGTTTTGGTCCTATTACCCAAGGTGAACTACTCTGGCACTGTAGGCAGCCCAGAAAACGTTTCATAAGGCTGATCACAGGTTAGGAGGGATTTACCAGAGGATAAACTGAGTAGGCCGGACACTAAACAAAGTAGTCAAAGAACTGTGAATGCTGGAAATCAGAAACTGTTGGAAAAAAACTTCTCCATTAGTAAGGCCATATCTGGAGTACTGCATACAATTTTGGTCACCCTGCTATAAGAAAAAGAGGATGTACAAGGATGTTATTGAGAATGGGAGGTTTATGTTATAAGGACAGGCTGAGACTTTTTCCCTGGAGCATGGGAGGCAGAGGCTTATCAACGTTTTTTTAAATCATGAAGGCCATAAATAAGGTGAATGGCCAAGGTGTTTTTTTCTAAAGGTAGGGTAGTCCAAAACCAGACAGCATAGGTTTAAGGGGAGAGGGAAAGATCCAGGGAAAGGAGCTGAGGGGCAATCATTTCACACAGAGCGTGCTGCATATACAGCATGAGGCACCACAGAAAAAACTAGAGGTCAGCACAATTATAACATTTCAAAGACATTTGGAGAGGTACAAGAATAGTAAAGGTTTAGAGGGATATGGGCCAAATGCAGGCAAATGGGACTAGTTTAGTTTAAGAAACCTGGTTGGCATGGACGAGTTCGATCAAAGGGTCTATTTCCATGCTGTATGACTCTTACTCAGCGTCTGTGTAGACATAGCAGAATTAATGTTTTGAGTCAAGTCTGAAGGAGGAGGGTCATTGGACCCAAAACATTAACTCTGTCTCCACAGATGCTGTCTGACCTAACCATATTCCCAATTCCTTCGTCTCCGCCGCATCTGCTCCCAGGAGGACCAGTTCCAACACTGCACAGCCCAGATGGCCTCCTTCTTCAAGGACCGCAGATTCCCCCCAAACGTGATCGACGATGCCCACCACCGCATCTCCTCCACTTCCCGCTTCTCCGCCTTGAGCCCCGCTCCTCCAACCGCCACCAAGACAGAACCCCACTGGTTCTCACCTACCACCCCACCAACTTCCATATACAACGTATTATCCGCCGTCATTTCTGCCACCTCCAAACGGACCCCACCACCAGGGATATATTTCCCTCCCCTCCCCTATCAGCGTTCCGCAAAGACCACTCCCTTCGTGACTCCCTCGTCAGGTCCACACCCCCCACCAACCCAACCTCCACTCCCGGCACCTTCCCCTGCAACCGCAGGAAATGTAAAACTTGTGCCCACACCTCCTCCCTCACTTCCCTCCAAGGCCCCAAGGGATCCTTCCATATCCGCCACAAGTTCACCTGTACCTCCACACACATCATCTATTGCATCCGCTGCACCCGATGTGGCCTCCTCTATATTGGGGAGACGGGCCGCTTACTTGCGGAAGGCTTCAGGGAACACCTCTGGGACGCCCGGAATAACCAACCCAACCACCCCGTGGCTCAACACTTTAACTCTCCCTCCCACTCCACCGAGGACATGCAGGTCCTTGGACTCCTCCACCGGCAGAACATAACACGAAGGCTGGAGGAGGAGCGCCTCATCTTCCGCCTGGGAACCCTCCAACCACAAGGGATGAACTCAGATTTCTCCAGTTTCCTCATTTCCCCTCCCCCCCCCTTGTCTCAGTCGGTTCCCTCAACTCAGCACCGCCCTCCTAACCTGCAATCTTCTTCCTGACCTCTCCGCCCCCACCCCACTCCGGCCTATCACCCTCACCTTGACCTCCTTCCACCTATCACATCTCCATCGCCCCTCCCCCAAGTCCCTCCTCCCTACCTTTTATCTTAGCCTGGTTGGCACCCTCTCCTCATTCCTGATGAAGGGCTTATGCCCGAAACGTGGAATTTCCTATTCCTTGGATGCTGCCTAACCTGCTGTGCTTTAACCAGCAACACATTTTCAACTAAATTTTTCAAGCAATTTTCGTTTTTGTTCAAGTATGTTGGACCTGTACTCATTGGAGTTTGGAAGAATGAAAAGTGACGTTATTGAAACATAGAAGATTCAAAGGAGACTTGACAGGATAGATACATAAAGGTTGTTTCCTCTCATGTGTGTCTAGGACCTGAGGGCATAATCTCAGAATAAGGGGCCACCCAATTAGGGCAGGGATGAGGAGGAATTTCTTTTGAGGATAGTGAATCTGTGGAAATGTTTACTACAGATAGCTGTTGAGACTGAGTTGTTAAGTATATTGAAGGGCTGAGAGATTTTTGATTAATAAGGAATCAAGGGTTATCAAGAAAAGGCAAGTAAGTGGAACTGAGGATAATCAAATCAGCTATGATTTCATTGAATGACCCGGCAGACTTGATGGGCCAAATGGCCTACTTTGAGAAAGTAGGGCTGCAGATGCGAGAGAGTCAGAAGCAAAAAGTTTGATGCTGGAAAAGCACAGCAGGTCAGGCAGCATCCGAGAAGCAGGGGAGTCGATGTTTTGGGAATGGGGCTACTTTGCCTATATCTTGTGAAAATTCTACTTTACCTTGTTGTGGACATCAATAAAATATATGTCCGGACAACAGCTGTGTAAGTCAAGTTATGAAAAATTATCGAGACTATTTCATACTTGGTTAGGAACCCTTAGCAGAAATTTAATAATGCAACTATACACAGTAAGGTTATTTAATAAAATGACAAAGGAAAATTGTTCCAGAATCAAGAAATTCTGAAGCAACAGCACAACTAAAAAAAAACCAAAATACTGAGACATCAGGTCACAAACTTTGCGAGGAATTTGAAAGATGATTACATAAAATTAAAAATGTTATTAACATGCCATCAGGATATCAGCACAAACACAAGCTTAATCCCTGGCTGGTTGGGAACAAATCTTTAATTTGCTCAACATATCATTCTCCAATATTTTGCTACATTCTACTTAAAAATTGGTTAAAAAATTAGAAACTGAGTAAACAATAAGTGAAGCAGAAACAAATGGGCATTTGGATGCAAAGTGAAATGGGTGGAGTGGTATGTTGAGAGAGGCTTCTCAGCCTTTTGGCTTGGAATATGTGTAGTTCCTGAGGTCCAGAGGAAGAGATTCTGCTCGTGAGCTGCAGGAGCGACGCTGCGGACTTGCGCTGGCGGGGGAGAAACCAAGGGGTTCGTGCTGCGAGTCGTTGGAGCTGCTGGAGACCATCGCTGGATCGTGATTGGCCGTTGGAGGATCGTTTGGTTGTGCTGACCTGCTCTTGGTGGATCTTTTATGCTGGCTTCGGCCTAACGCCAATTCAGGTATCAGCCAACCTCAGAGCTATGGCCTCAGCAGCCGCTCGCAGCCCTGGCCAGAGCATTCGCAACACAGTCAGGGTGACTGTGAAGAAGGTGGAGGAGCACACACAAGTCGATCGGATGGGGTTTATGAAGAAGGTTTTGCTGGAGTGCTGTGGGTTTGCAGCAGCGGACGGGTACTGCCTGCAGGATTTCCCTGGGGCAGGCTACTTCGATGTGACCTTCAGGAGTGTGAAGCATTGTGAGCAGCTCCTGAAGGTCTTCAAGGAGAAGGAAGGGGAACCTCTGTTCTCCATCTTGTCGGCGGTCCCGTTGTGTGTGCTTCCTGCGCAAAGAAGTCGGGTTGTTACAATCCAAATGTACAACCCTTACGTCCCAGCGGCAGATGTTCTCACCTTCTTGAAGAGGTATGTCCAGGTCGAAGGAGAAAGCACCGATGTGGTCGATCCTTTCGGGATCTGGACCAGTAAAAGACAGGTCAAGGTAACCCTGAGGGTCGATGGCAGCGGGAACATCCTCCACCCACCCTCCAGCTTCGCCATCGGAGGAAGCAGAGGCTACCTGACGTACGCAGGGCAGCCGAAGGTGTGCCGAACCTGCGGGAGGTCAGGCCGCATGGCAGCCAACTGTAAGGTGACCGTATGCTGAAACTGCAAGCAGGAAGGCCACCCGACCAAGGATTGTAAGGAGGCCAAGAACTGTAACCTGTGTGGAGAGGCGGGCCACATGTACAAGGCCTGCCCAAGACAAGGAGCCGCCACCTACACACAGATGGCCGGAGGTGGCAACACGAGCCGTGGACCAACAGAGGCACCACAAAATAGCACAGGAACGGTGCCTGGAGGCACCCAGAAGGAAGAGCAGGCGGTAGTGGAGCAGATGGCAGACAGCAGACAGCAGAAAGCAGAAAGCAGGGAGGTGCAGCAGCCGATCCAAGCTCCTTCAAGGCAGACGGAGGAAATGGAAGAGGAGGGATCAAAGGAGGCAGAGGATTGGATCACAGTCAAAAACAGGGAGAGAAACCTCTCTGGGGCCCCAAAGCCACCCAGGGAAGGGGGAAGCGACACCTGCAAGTCGAGGACACAGGCAGCTCTTCCGACGGTGAGGACGGGCGCAAGAAGGGTCGCCACCAGAGGAAGAGACAGAGCGCCATGGGGAGAAAGGAGGGCAGCACCAAAGGGAAAGACGATCCCTCTGAGGGGATGGGTAAAGGCCTCCCCCGACCCGGTGAGAACCAAGAGGTACCCACCGGCCCACAGCTCCAGGTAACTAGGAGCAGCAGTCCTGTGACAGCCACGCTGTCAGATGCAGAACTGGATGGTGCGGACCCTGGGTTCGACACAAAGACACCAGAGCGGGGAAGTGGCTCCAGCGTGGAGCCGGACAGCTACCTCTGCCTTGGGATGGTCCAGCAGTTTGCCGTCACCACAGGGATGCACACAGCTACCCCAGAGGAGCAAGACCAGCAGCAAATGGACACTGCTAACCTTGTAAATTGTTAAAATGGGGTTTAAAATTGCCAGCATCAATGTGCGTAGCATCAAATCAGCTACGCGATGTGTTTCAACGATGGCCTTTCTGGCCAGCGTTAAAGCCGACCTCCTGTTTCTGCAGGAGTGTGGGATACCGCACCTCAGCAGCTACAGGAGATTGTCGAGCTTGTGGGCCCATGGGCCGTCAGTTTGGTCGGGGGGCAACGATAGCCACACCTCTGGCCTGGGTATCCTGTTGCGAGGGAGCAACTTCACCATCTCCGAGGTTAAGGAGGTGGTGGGTGGACACCTCCTCGTCGCCGACGTTATGTACAAGAATGCTCCCCTGAGACTGATTAATGTGTATGCCCCAGTGGGTAAGAGTGAACGGTTGGCCGTCCTGCAGCAGCTTCCACTGTTGCTGGCTACGTCCAGGCCGGTCATTCTGGCCGGAGACTTCAACTGTATCATTGATGCAGATGGACAATCTGGCGGGGGGACAGTAAACTGGACGCCATGTCCAGAGCCCTGATGGACGCGGTAAAAGATGCCAAGCTGCACGATGTCTTCAGCACCCCTGCAGACGGAGCGCAGCGTAGATACACCTGGACACGGGCAGACGGGTCTATCCGCTCAAGGATAGATTACCTGTTTGTGTCCCGAACGCTCTCGGTCAGATCCACCGACATCAAGCCGGTGTTCTTCTCTGACCACTGCCTCCTGCTGGCCGACTGTCACCTACAGGACGAGCAGCAGGCTGGTAAGGAAACGTGGAAGCTGAACACAAAGCTGTTGACCCCGGGAAACATCGAGGAGCTCAAGAGGGATTACGCAGGTTGGAGAACCGTGAAGCCCCTCTTTGAGTCTCCAGCAGACTGGTGGGAAACAGTAAAAGGGAACATCAAGAGGTTCTTCATCCTCAAAAGGTGTTCAGGAGGCGAGAGAGAGGCGGGGAAAACTGTCCCAGCTCCAGGAAAGTATGCAGAACCTGCTCCTGCTGCAGACAATGGGGGTTGATGTCACGGAGGACCTCAAGGAGGTGAAGGGCCAGCAAGCCTTGCTCTTTGCCTCGGAGGCCTCCAAGATAATCTTCCTGTCCAGGGTCCGCTCGGTGGAGCAGGACGAGATGTGCTCACATTTCTTCTTCCAGAAGGTGCACAAAGAGAGCTCTGTGCTCAGCAGCCTGAAGGAAGAAGACGGCTCGATAACGTCATCTCAGGCTGACATCATGAGGATCAGTAAATCCTTCTACGCCAGTCTGTATGACGCGAAGCCGACCGACAGCGCGGCCTCCCAGTCATTCCTGTCGTCTATCACAGAGATCTTAGACGACAGAACACGCGAGAGGCTGGACCAGCCGCTATCTCTGGACGAGCTGACCAAGGCCCTCGAGTCCTTCGAAAAGAATAAAACTCCCGGAAGCGACGGCTTACCGGTCGAGCTCTATTCCGCTCTGTGGGACTTGATTGGCCAGGACCTGCTGGAGGTGTATGTCAGTATGCTTCAGGCGGGTACCATGAGCGAATCCATGAGGAAAGGCATCATCACCCTCATTTATAAGCGGAAGGGGGAGAGGGAGGAACCCAAAAATTGGAGACCGATCACACTGTTGAATGCAGATTACAAAATCCTGTCAAAGGTAATCGCCAACCGGGTCAGGTCTGCTCTGGGGTCGGTGATTCACCCTGACCAAACCTGTGCTGTGCCGGGCAGGAAGGTTGCTGAGAGTCTCGCACTCCTCAGGGATACGATCGCCTACGTGCAGGACAGAGGGTTGGACGCCTGCCTGATCAGCCTGGACCAGGAGAAAGCCTTTGACAGGATATCACACAGGTATATGAGAGATGTTCTCTCCAAAATGGGCTTTGGGGAGGGAATCTGCAATTGGATCCGACTGCTCTACACCAACATTGCCAGTGCAGTCTCAACCAATGGGTGGGAATCAGATAGCTTCCCAGTCAGATCTGGAGTCAGGCAGGACTGCCCTCTCTCTCCTGCCTTGTTTGTTTGCTGCATAGAGCCATTTGTCGAGTCCATCAGGAAGGATGCGAGCCTGAGAGGGGTGACTATTCCTGGCAGCAGGGGTCTGCAGGTTAAGGCCTCCCTGTACATGGATGACGTCGCCGTTTTCTGCTCGGATCCGCTGTCCGTGCGCAGACTCATGTGCATATGTGACCAGTTCGAACGGGCCTTAGGGGCCAAGGTAAACCGAGGTAAGAGTGAGGTCATGCTCTTCGGAAACTGGGCCGACCAATCCTCGATCCCCTTCACCGTCAGGACCGACCACCTGAAGGTGCTGGGTATTTGGTTCGGGGGGGCTGGGGCGTGTGCCAAGTCTTGGGAGGAGTGTATCAGTAATGTGAGGCAGAAACTAGGCAGATGGAGGCTACGGTCGCTCCCCATCACAGGTAAAAACCTGGTCATCAGGTGTGAGGCACTGTCATTGCTGTTGTACGTGGCACAGGTCTGGCCTATTCCCAGAACCTGCGCCGCTGCAGTCACCCGGGCCATCTTCCAGTTTATATGGAGGTCAAAGATGGACTGGGTCCGAAGGGACTCGTTATACAAAGATCTGGGCAACGGGGGAAAAAATACACCCAATGCCACCCCCACCCTGATGGCCACCTTTGTGTGTGACTGCATCAAGCTGTGCATAGATCCCCGGTACGCAAGCACCAAGTGTCACTACGTACTGAGGTTCTACCTGTCCCCGGTGTTGCGAAGGATGGGCCTGGCCTCGCTGCCGCGGAACGCTCTGAGTAGTTGGACCGTTCCATATCACCTGTCCTTCGTGGAGAAATTTTTGAAGAAAAACACCTTTGACCATAAGTCCATCAGGAAGTGGTCAGCACGTAGTGTCCTTGAGACCCTTCGGGAAAAGGAGGGGGCGGATCCTATCGAGCAGTTCCCTGAGCAGACTGTCAAAGCAATTTAGCAGAATGCATCATTGCCAGAACTTTCCAACAAGCACCAAGATATGGCTTGGCTGGTGGCGAGAAGGGCTCTACCTGTGAGATCACGCCTGGACTCTCAGCCGCACCGCACGCTGCCCTCACACACCTCCCTTCTGGAACGTGCCTATGCAGAGGAAGTCTGGAGAGGAATGCAGTGGTATTTGTCGAGGTTCGTCCCGAGCAGCGCCGTGACGCGGGACTCCGTGCTCTACGTCCTGTTCCCCAGGACGCACACCGAGACGAACATCAACGGCGCCTGGAAGATCATCAACGGGGTGAAGGACTCTCTCTGGGTGGTCCGAAACCTGTTGATCTTCCAGCTGAAGGAGTTGACCCCGACTGAGTGTTGCAGACTGGCACATTCCAAGGTCCAGGACTACGTGTTGAGGGACACGCTGAAGCTTGGGGCAGCTGCCGCCAGGGCGCAGTGGGGAAAGACCACCGTTTAACATCTGCCTGTCTAAAGATGATCAGGGGGCCCATGCAGTCATTTAGGCTCTGCTGACGCCTCAGCTCAATATATGGGCATAAGAGCGAGAAATGCACAGACCTGTACGTAATAATGATAATTCTGAGCTGTGTATGTAAATGTTGACATATGTATGGCATTACCTAATGTACAGTGTATCAAATTATTTTATGAATATTTTACGAATAAAGAATATTTTTGAAATAAAAAAAGGTATGTGATAGAGGCAGTAGTGGTCTCACTGGACTAGTTAACCAGAAACTGAGTTTAATGCTCTCAGGGCCTTTGTTTCCATTAATAAAATTCCAATACTGAAAGCTAGTTTCACTATTGGTGACCATGAGACAATCATCAATTGTTGTAATAATCTAATTCTCACGTCATTTATAGAATGAAACCAGTCATCCTTACTTGATCTAGTCACATACTCCAGGTCTCAGGCAATTCAACTGACGCTCAATTGTCCTCTGAAAGGGTCAAAGCCATTTAATTCAAAGGCAATGTAATGTGCCAATTATACATACATCCCATGAAAAAATGAAAAGGTATAAGCAAGGGCGGCACAGTGGTTAGCACTGTTGCCTCACAGCGCCAGAGACCCGGGTTCAATTCCCGACTCAGGCGACTGACTGTGTGGAGTTTGCACATTCTCCCCGTGTCTGCGTGGGTTTCCTCCGGGTGCTCCAGTTTCCTCCCACAGTCACAAAGATGTGCAGGTCAGGTGAATTGGCCATGCTAAATTGCCCATAGTGTTAGGTAAAAGGGGTAACTGTAGGGGAATGGGTGGGTTGCGCTTCGGTGGGTTGGTGTGGACTTGTTGGGCCGAAGGGCCTGTTCTCACACTAAGTAATCTAATCTAATCTAATCCTTGTTAAATGATAACCAAACTCTATAAAACAGTACCAAAGCTTGTCATTGATAAAAGACAGAACACATAGGATAATTATTTTGAATAGCAGTCTTTTTCTATCTCTAGTTTAGTGCCTAAAAAAATCAATTACTTTACCAAATAAATGTCAGAAAGAAAGTGAGACACACATCATGGTTATGTTTAGGAGGGAGAGAATGTGAATTTGCTTTCCAAAGTCTTAAAAAGCAAACAAAACAGCTATTTTAAGTTTGCAGTTAGTCACATGATGCCTCCCTGAACATAATATCTAGCAAAAAATGATTTGCAGGATACATTTCCTTGACCTCTGTAGAATTGTAGAACAGGACGTAGACTTGGATACAAAACTGCACACAACTGTGCCCAAAGATGAATCATACAGTAACACACATAGTACCTTATACTATAACAATCAGGTAACAGTGCATATGCTTTAAAATTTCACATTATCTTAGAAACAGCACACTGGTGGGATGATTTGCGCTTCAAGATTTGGTTAAATTAGACCATTTACAGACCTGCAAGTGTACTGCAGCAGTACCTGGAGGGCAGTTTGCTAATCTGGAGATGCTGGTGCTGGTTGTTGAGAATGTTTGCGTTGATATTCCTTTCCATTCTTCCCATTATCAAGAGATTTCATCCCATGACTTTAAGCATTCAACCACAGTAAGGCTTTTCATATTGCATTGTATTTGGGTTGAAAAGTAAACACTATGGAGGAAGATTTAGACTGATGGTGCTTTCAGAGAGTCTAATTAAGGCAGTTGACTCAGTTTTGACAGTTTGTTCCAATCACTGTAGAATTAATTTTAATGCTTAATTTAGATTTGACAGAATGAGTCATTGAAAGTCAGCAGACATTGTAGATTAATTGAGGAACTAACAAACTGTTTGTTGCCTTGGTCAAGCTAGGCTCAGAAACTATGGCAAAGTTCAACATTGTATAAAACTGGGGGACAGGCCAAAGGATGCGTTTCAGGAACATGCAAATTTGTGCCCAGGCACTGATTGCCCCAGTGTCTCATATTTCCCTTTTAGGTCTATGAAGTTCAGGCCGATTGGAGGGGTTGGCCAAAGACCTGGTCTCCACGTCAAACAGGATTTGTGGTATGTTGAGTAACACAAACAATCAGCTGTACCCACTGCATTCCCCCAGCTCTTCAATACCTGAATGCCAACATGATTTTAACACATTACAAGAAAACGTTAAATTCACTCATTTGTAAAAAGCTGTCATAACAATGCCCATGGGTGGGCAGCACAATGGTTAGCACTGCTACCTCACAGCACCAGGCACCTGGGTTCGATTCCAATCTCGGGCCACTGTCTATGTGGAGTTTGCACATTCTCCTCGTGTCTGCTTGGGTTTCCTCCGGGTGCTCCGGTTTCGTCCCACAATCCAAAGATTGTGCAGATCAGGTGGATTGGCCATGCTAAATTGCCCGTAGTGTTAGGTGCATTAGTCAGAGGTAAAAGTAGTGTAGGGGAATGGGTCTGGGTGGCTTGCTCTTTGGAGGGTTGATGTAGACTTGTTGGGCCAAATGGCCTCTTTCCATACTCTAGGGAATCTAATCATATCAAATGAGTGGGAACAATAAACTCCATGAAAGCAGTGTGAGGAGATCAATGGCACTCCTGTGGAAACTGCACATTTTCTTCCCTTTCAACATGCTGTCTTTAAGAAAATTTTACAGAGGATTCTCTACATAATTCAAAGTATTATGAGCATCATCTCTAAATTAAGAAATATGTACACATATCCTATTTGGCATTACAGTGTACCCCAATTGAATGAATTTCATAGCTACAGCAGGAAGAAAAAAAAAAGTGAGAAAATTGCACATATTTAGAATCATGGAGTTCTATAGCATGGAAACAGGCCCTTCGGCCCAACTTGCCCATGCTGTCCAGTTTTCACAATTAAACTAATCCCATTAACTTGCATTTGGCCCCTATCCCTCATACCATTTATGAGAAGAACTGTAGCAATTTCTCTTTCTAGTCTTTGCCCACCTATTTTCTCTATTAAGTTTGTATATTCACCCCCAAGCTTTAATAATAGGAATATCTGTCTCAGGACTTCCGTATCCTAGTGATTTTATCATCAACTGGCAGATCATTATTGTGACATGGTTTGGGGTTCAGGGTGAAATTCAGTTCCTATATTAAGGGCAACTGCTCTAAATACAAGGGAAAAATGATGCACTAATCAGTGTAGTTTTGCCACAGAGAAGATTTCTATTCCATCAGTCATTACTGGCAATGAAAGGTAAAACCAAAATATTCTGTAACGCTGCAATTTAAATGGTACACAATTTGTCGCAACCATTTTGCGAGTGAAAAAATTATTTATTACTATAATCACTTAATTACTAGGCTTCCCTGAGCACAATAGAAACCAGTAGAAAAGTGATGTGTTTACTGATTGCAGGTTACCATGCCTTGCCCCAGGTATGAAACAAGCAGTAGAATTGGGCACAAAACTACACAATTTGCTCCCAAATAGTAACACACAAGATTTTAGAGCCTCATGCTGTAAGGATAAAATAGTATTTCACATACTTCAAAATGTCACTGCCTTAATGTCCTAGGATGTAAAAAATAGATTCTCTTATAATGCTCCACTGCCTAAACCTATTAGAATCAGATAATAGTGCATGTTATAAGGGTTCCTCTGCTAGCCCCACTTTGAGTAGCCAGTGGTGCACAGATTACAGAAATTCCACTGTGGATCAGATTCTGTTCTACTTTAATGCTCACGGCTAAAACTTGATCAACAGAAGGATACATAGAAGAACTTCAGATGCTACAATTTCTAACATGGCTGCTATGGTAAAATGCAACATCTCAGACAATGCACAAGAAACTGTAACTACATCCAATTTGTTGAAGCTTTTGTTGGCCAACGCTATGTAAACATGTTGCAAGGTGCCAGGAGGAGATGGGGAGGAGGAGGGGATAGAGAAGGGGAAAACATGTGAGTCCAGCTCAGCGCGGTCTGGCTTTGAATGAAAAATCACTGGTGTGGTTAAGAGAGACATCTGGCTTTAGGAAGATGCAACCCGTGCACCCTTGCTTCACCATGCACAGCTATGAAAACTGATTCTGCATTTTACAAAACAAGCAGGAGAAAGGAATAATGAAAACACAGCTTGCACTAAAGCAAAGTGCAGAAGTCCAAACCCTTTTACAGGCTCTCCACTGGATTGGAGAAAACATGATCAATTATTGCCGAAGACAGTCCTCTGTGACGCCCTGAGCAGCCAGCTCTGCAATGACATTGTCTAGGTAGTTGGGGTCAGGGTATCCGTGCCCCGATACATTGGACCCCATCTCTGTTTTATGGTGAATTTCATTCCAAACCACTGTGTCCATTTCCCCAGTTGTGCTCGATGTTCCCACAGTAAAAATCAGCCGTCTGTTCCATGCTACTTTGAGAAGCTCCAGGACCTGAAATAGGAGATTCAATTCAGTTTGCATTCATTCCCTGGGGGAAGTACATATATAGATTTTCAGTCTGACTGCTGATAAATTGGAAATTAATCAGGGTACCCTAGGATTGAGCCCATTTCAGACTTCTACCTGAACGTTAGGAGACCTTTACCAGCACAGTCTGCAGAACCCAATGTGCATAACCAGTTCACCCTCATGGAGTAAATCATCGATTTTTTTCTCTAAAAATGAAACTCTACATTCTCCTGTTAAGATTAGATTAGTTAGATTACTTAGTGTGGAAACAGGCCTTCGGCCCAACAAGTCCACACTGACCCTCCGAAGAGCAACCCATTCCTCTACATTTACCCCTTCACCTAACACTACAAGTAATTTAGCATGGCCAATTCACCTAACCTGCACATCTTTAGACTGTGGGAGGAAACCGGAGCACCCGGAGGAAACCCACAGAGACATGGGGAGAATGTGCAAACTCCACACACAGCTGCCCGAGTCGGGATTTGAACCCGCGTCTCTGACGCGGTGAGGCATTGTTGGAATTAATTCAAATTTCTCAACTATAAAACGGAAAATCTATCCAATACCAAAGTCAGAACAGGAGGCAGTCACAATTATGTGCTTTATGGATTACAGAAAGTTTGTTGGTAATACAGAATTTGAGTACTGCTGACGAAAAATGAAGTTTTGCTGAAGCATTTCTTCTTCTGCTCATGAGAATATTCCGCAACAAAAAAACCTTTTGCATTAAAGTAGCTTCCAAAACACAAATACGCCAGTCACACTGCAAGTCCAACTGACAATCCTTAACTGGTCACCAGGATAATTGCTCACACACTCAGAATTATTGAGCAAATACTGCCCAACTGTGGAATTGCACCGAACGTTGAACACTGTTGTGTGGTTCTTAGGTTGATTGCAACAAGTGAGGTATTGAGTTTATCTGAAAAGTATCAGGGATATGCATTGATGTTATCTAGTTTGGGGATTTATAGTCTATATAACTAGCATCACTTTTGCAAACAAAGAATATGTACATACAGCTTACCTGTATCAATTCAACAAAATGACAGCCATTCTCTGGTAAATCATTACCCAGAATCTAGCTCAATAATTGAACTGACAGTCATTATTAACTGCTACATTCGGCACAATAGTTCAGTGGTTAGTAGTGCTACTTCACAGCATCAGGGACCAGGGTTCGATTCCAACCTTGGGCGATTGTCTGTGTGGAGTTTGCACATTCTCCCAGTGTCTGTGTAAGTTTCCTCCAGTGCTCCCACAAGCCAAAGACGTGCAGGCTAGGTGAACTGGCTAAATTGCCCATAGTGTTCAGGGACGTGTAGGTTAGGTGCATTAGTCATGGATAAATATAGGATAACAGGATAGGGGAATGGGTCTGGGTGGGTTACTCTTCGGAGGGTCAGTGTGGACTTGTTGGGCTGAAAGGTCTGATTCCACACTGGAGGGATTCTATTCTATTCTCCACAGCAACAGCTTCACCAGCCAGCCAATTGTGCGCTCATATAGTATAAATGGTAATTGCCTTTTACACTGGTATTTCTTGTGACTTTCTCAGATCAGCATAAGATATAAAGCTTCAGGAATACTCAATTAATGTGTTCTTTAATCATTAAAGCAGTTTAATCCTGATCTTACCTGTCTGCCCTTTTCACTGTAAGGCAGGTAACAGTGCCGGGGGAAGCCACGGGCAGTATATGGTTTGCCTGGGTTAGGGTGCTCTGGACCCTGTCAAAAAAAGGCAAGTTGGTTAATTTTAGTAAATAAAAAGATGAATTCCAGTTGCAGTTTCCTATTAGAATATCAGCCTGTGATTCAGTTTTCATAAGTGTTTATCTTTAATAAAGCAATAATTGCAGTAGAGTGATAAACAGAAGATGCACTCTCTTAAGACTGCCTGGTTCAAGAATCCTACAGCTCAGTCAGTTCTTAACTCTAACTGCCAGTGTATGCTATGTTATCTAGTCTCTTTTGTGGTGGCTGTTGTTGGCATAATAGACTTTCATGTAATGGAGTTAAGCTAGGGTGGAGTGTAAAGTGGGAGCTGCAGCTCCTCATAATTTTTTTAAAAAGTTCATTGACAGGATGTGGGCATCACTGGCCAGGCCAGCATTTATTCCGAGACGGCAGTTGAGAGTCAACTACTGAATGAAAAAGCGTGATGACGATTTTCACTCCATGGCTGTAATTTGTTGATAAACATTTTTAAAATTCATTCATGGAATGTGGGCATCTGTGGTTGGGCTAGCATTTCTTATCTATACCTAAGGTTGTGTTGGTTGGCTGCTCTCAGGCAGAGAAGCTTGGCATTTATTTCAAAATAGATCTTTTACAACATTACTGATATAATGAAATTGGGAGCAGGAGTAGACCATTCCGCCCTCTGAGCCTGGTTTCCCATTCAATATGATCATAGCTGATCATCCATCTCAATGTCATATTCCCATGTCCCCCCCATACTATTGATGCCTTCATAATCTAAAAATTTATCTCCTGATTGAATATATTCAGTGAGATGGTCCCCATAGCCTTCTGTGGTAGGGAATTACACAGGTGCGCTAACCTTTGAGTGAGAAAATCTTTCCTCATCTTGGTCCTAAGTGGTCTATCCCATATCCTGAGACTGTCCCCAATTTAACTCTCCCAGCCAGGTAAAACATCCTCTCAGCATCTATGTCCAGCCCTGTCAGAATTTTTTGTTTCAAATGGATTTTCTCTGTCTTCTAAGCTCTAGTGAATACAGGTTCAGTCGAACCAATCTCTGCTCATAGGACTCCCATAAAAACTCCATGCATGAAAACAATGCCCTGCGCTACAAGTCTCCCAGCCTCATAATAGGACAGCACCTAATGCATTCCCAACGCTAGCAATAAAATTAGCATCCTAATTCCAAGAACAATGTTATAGCTTCAAAATATCTATGAAAATGCTAAGATTTAGGAACAATTCCTAACAAGTGATATCTGCCTTTCTTCACCTCTCCCATCACAAGACATTCTATGTAACAGATGTAGGTGGAAATTGATGCAACAGAAATAGTTGAACTATCCTCATTGCAATAAAATATTCTGATACAAATTTTGTTGATTTGCACCAAGGTACATAGTAAATAATTAAAGAATAAATCAACATCCAGGTTTGATATTGTTTGAAACTTGGCTGCAGTGAATTTTTGATAATGAATGATTTTAACTTGAGCATCAATCTCCCTTCTGACATTTATAAACTCAAAACTTCCATTACACAAACTGCAGACACGGTACCTCAGTTTTATGACCAAAGCTAATAGATTGGTACAACGCAAGTAAGAATAGACCTGAAACATTAACTGCCCATTGATGAGCAGTGAGGAATTAATTTAAACAGTAAGATATCTACTTATTCAAATTATTGTAATAAGCCCAGATTGCTTTGAATACACAAAACATGAACAATAATAAGAAAATCTAGCTTTCCCACAACCTGCGTGTGAGGTAGTCAATCTGAATCTTCGGGAAGCATAATTTCTACTATCACAAGTGACTCAGAAGAAGTGGTTACCTGAATACCAGGTGGGATATTGTACACAATTTGTATAGATCCAGAGTCTGCATATCCAGGCAGTGACTGTGGTAATAAATAAATATCCATCTTTCCTTTTGGCTGTGTTCCAGTCTTTTCACCATAGATGGTCTTACATGAAGGACACTGTAAACTGCCATCCTGAAATGAATTAATTCCATTGCTTAGCAGAGTTCTCTAATCTGAAATAATGACTCTATTCTGGAATAACAAATTTTTTTATCGCAATGCACTAGTGCATCATGTTTAACATTCATGTGATCTTCCGACAGAGAATTACGTGGATAAGATCAGAGTGGAGTTAACATCTCTCAGCTGGGGTACTTATAAGAGCGTTATGCCTGGCTTCACAACAGTTCTTTTAGCAACATATCACAATCACTGATGTCAACTGTCAAAAACAATGATGTGGAGCTGCTGGTATTGGATTGGGCGAGCAAAGTTAAAAATCGCACAACACCAGGCTATAGTCCACCAGGTTTATCTGGAAGTACTAGCTTTTGGAGCATTGCTCCTTCATCGGGTAGCTGTCTGATCACTCCAAAAGGTAGTACTTCCGAACAAACCTGCTGGACCACAACCTGGTGTTGAGTAATTTTTTTAACTTAATCAAAAACAAAGTGGGGGGGAACAAAACAGAAACAAATAGGATCACTTTAGAAAGGAACTAACAACCTAAAAATTGCTGTAGATCCGGTACAAAAATCAATGCTTACCACTCACAATATCCTATCTTATGATTCAACGCTTCAGGGAAGATTATAATGACATTTTTGCCATTGTGATGTTACTGGCTGTTTTTTTAACTATCCCTTACTGCCAAGAGGGTAATGAAGAGTCAACAATACTGCTATAGGCCTAGAGACACAGACCAAGTAAAGACAATAGATTGCTTTCTGTCACAGTTAGATTTTATGACAACCGATAGTGATTGCCATTCGGCTAGATTCATTTTAAGATTCCAGAGTTTTGTTGGGTTCCAACTTCACCATTTGAAGTCGAGAGATTCAAATCCACATGGTCAAAACATCAGCTCGGGGTTCTGGATTAGTAACCTGGAAGTATCGGAGTACAGCACCACCACCACCCCTTTGAAAGAACATTGCTGCACTATTGCTAGTTGCACAACAGTTTTCTGTACCTTGTTTCCATTTTCATACATGGCCATCATACACAATAAGTGGAAGACATGGCCACATCTTGTGAACTTCCCCACTGTATCTGGCCGAATGGTTCTTGTCCTGGACATTTCATCATAGCCAGACAAGGCACTCAGCTTCTCCATGCAGATTATACAGTCCTAAAATACATGCAAGAAAGATCAATACTTAGTTTTAAAATTTCAACATTCATTAGGTTTGAGGACACTATACTGATATCCAGTTCAGGCTTGCAACATAATCACACCACCTTCCTGGCGCACACTACTTTGGAATTCTTAGGAATGGGCAGTCACCTTATTTAAGCAGAAGGATTGATTCAATGTGTACACCAAAAAATGGAGTAGCAACAAGTTAGTTGAAACATTCAACCCATGGCCTCAGATTGATTCACAGATCCTCATTTTCCAAGATGATGCAGATGACATGTACAGTTTCAGCTTGGCTTAGTTAGCAGCATACAGACATATTATTATACAGTTTACTCATCAGGTTTCGCTTTCTAATCCTGCTCCAAACTTCAGCATATAGTCTAGCATACTTAGCGAGTTTTGAGAAGATTTGTAGTTTCTGGATGTGTTTTGAAACCCTCCCCTAGCCACTCTCCCCTATAGCAATGACATCGCGGGAATGACTGCCAGACAACTCAGACCCCTTGGCATCATGGTAGCCCACAAACCTACCAACCTTCCAGCTCAGCACTGTCCTCATGACCTGTCCTACCTGCCAATCTCCCTTCTCATCTATCTGCTTTACCCTCCCCTGTGACCAATCACCTCCATCCCCACCCCCATTCACCTGTTGTACTCTTTGGTACCTTCTCCCTAGCTCCACCCCACCCCCATTTATCTCTCCACCCTGGAGGCTCCTTGCCTCTATTCCTGATGAAGGGCTTTTGCCTGAAACATCGGTTTTCCTGTTCCTCGGATGCGGCCTGACCTACTGTGCTTTTCCACTCGGATCTCCAGCACCTGCAATCCTCACTTTCTCCTCCATTCGGCTTTGTCTCAGTCCAGGGTCGTTCCCTACCCATGCTCAAGCTTTACCCTTAAATCTACCCAAAGCAACTGACATGCAGCAAATTCATGGGATGAAGAAGCCTTACATGATGTACTTCTGGTGACTGAAGAAACCAAACCCTGACAGGCAGTTTTTGCCACAATTCATCACAGAAGGTGGGGGTTTATCTAATGTTGTTATGGTTTGTTACTTTCAATATCGGTATCTGTTGCCAAGCTGCGGTAGTCACTGATTGTTATGTGGTACACACTGACCCATAGACAATATCAACATTTTCCTCTGCTCCTGTAAGTGTGTGTTTAGGGCCTTCACATGCTATTTTCAAAAATCTTTGATGTAGAGCTTTAAGCACCCTGCTCTTCTGGCCCAGTTTAAAAAAAACCATGAGGAACATGGGGGTCACTGACTGATGAACATTTATTGGCAGTCCCTAGTTGCCCTTGAGAAGGTGGTGGTGAACTGCCTTCTTGGACAACTGTAGTCCACCTGCTGTGGCTTGACCCATGATGTCATTGGGGATTCCAGGTTTTTTTTGACCGAAGACAGTGAAGGAATGGTAATATGCTTCTAAGCTAGAGCGTACTAGATTCCTAGAATACACAAGCACCTTCTATTCTGTAAACATATCTAATAGGTGGCATCTACAAGATGAGCGTGAACATGCTTTCAAGAGATGTCTTCATAGGGACTGCTGCATTTTCAATATAGTCACAATTTGTGACTAGATATGGTCCAACTTTAAATTGTATAAAGTCTCAAATACATATCTGCATGCCCTCAATGCATGACCTGTACAAAAGATTTTGTACAAAACAGTAATAAAATACCTTCATTAGAAGAAACTGGCTAGTTAGTGGAGAACAGTCTGTGATACAGGATATGCACTGACATTCCAATTGTGTGGTCATACAGTTGCTGTTCGGGCTAAAGAAATAAACCCATATGTTGTTCTCAGGGCTGATCCCATTTAGAAAAGCTATTCTTGCATGATCCTCATCAAATCTTCCCGGTTCACTTAGTAAAGTGGTTGGGCATTTGATTTAACTCTGGAGCTCTGCTAACTGTACCAAATATCAACCCCCACCCAATATATTCCTGAACTGAAAGCAGTGCAGTGAACAAAAGAACTTTGGATGTGAGGACCACGTGTAGTGTGTCAAAGTTTGCGAATGACACAAATATGAGTGATAGAGCAAAGTGTGCAGGGACATAGATAGTTTAAGTGAGTGGGCAACAATCTGGCAGATAGAATACAATGTTAATAAATGGGAAGGCATCCATTTTAGTCAGAATAACAGTAAAAAGGACTATTACTTGGATGGTAAAAAAATTGCAGCACACTGCTGTGCAGAGGGGCCTGGATGCCCTTGTGCATGAATCACAGAAGATTAGTCTACAGGTGCAATGGGTAATTAAGGCAGCAAATGGAATTTAGTACTTCATTGCTGAAGGGATTGAGTTTAAAAACAGCGAGGTTATGTTGCAGCAATATAGGATGCTGGTGAGGCCACACCTGGAGTAGTGTGGGCAGTTTTGATCTCCTTACTTGAGAAAGGATGCAGAAAAGGTTCATTAAGTTGATTCCGGAGTTTGGGGGGAGGAGGGGTCGGCTTCAGGAGAGACTGAGGATACTGAGATTATATTCCTTGGAATTTAGAACAATGAGAGGGGGATCTTACAGAAACATTAAATTATGAAGGGGACAGATAGAAGTAGAGAGGATGCTTCTACTGGTGGGTGAAAATAGGACAAGAGGGCATAGCCTCAAAAGTAGGGGAAGCAGATTTAAGAGTGAACGAAGGAATGTCTTCACCCAGAGGGTTGTGGTTCTATGGCATTCCCTACCCAGTGAAGTATTTGAGACACCATCAGTAAATGTTTTTAAAAGCCAAGATCGATAATTGTTTGAACTGTAAAAGGAATTAAATGTTATGGCGAGAGGGCAGGTACGTAGAGTTGAGGCCATGAAAAGATCAGCCATGATCTTATAGAATGGCAGAGCAGGCGCGAGCGGCCAGATGGCCTAACTCCTGCTCCTAGTTCTTATGTTTTATAGTTATTTTAAAAAGTAAAACAACAGATGTAGATGATTCGCAAAGAATGAAATTCCTGCAACTTCTGCAGGGGTGGGGTGATGGTGCAGGAATAAAATAGCGAGTTTAACCTTTTTAGGACAGCCATGATATACAATTGCAAAAAGGACACTTCTGCTTTGGAATTATATGCATTTAAATATCTTCATGTTTAAGTCATGAAAATTGCACATAGTCAGCAATAAAATTTTGACATCACCTCATCTGGAATTTCTTCTATTCTCATCATATACTTGTTTACCACCTCCTCCGGATCCTTTACCATTTCTACAATGGGAAAAAAAATGGAAAGGCATCAGTTACACATTGAGCTGACTGATAAGTACCCAGTACTGCTTAACATTCAGCCCAAACAAATTCCCTTCATTCTGAACTTTACAAGTGATAAGCTGTGAAACCACAGTGAAACATAATCAAGTGGAAGCTGACAGAATCACTGAGTAAAGATGAATGGTCAAGGCTGCATCTCCGCAACAATGCTCATTTTTGCAAATTTGGATGAATCACGTTGAGATTTCAACATCCGATACCTTGGTGCCATGTAATAGCCTAGGGTTAAAAATTATTTGCAAAAAAAGACAACAAATAATATCACCACCAGACAAGTTTAAATCTCTGCAGGATGTGAGGGAAGCAACTGATAGCAATATTCAAAGCTGAAGTGAGGATGATTATCTAAAACAGTTTGACTAACTGATCCTCTTGTATTAATTCAGCCTTTCATAGGATTCAGATTTCTCAACAAACTTTCCAAACATTGTAGTAACAATGTTCAATTAGACAACCAGACAGTTATTACTCTCCAGTCTCATTTATTTCCTCAGATAACCTCATTTCTACTGACTTCTGCCCGTGTTTTAATATTAATACTTTACAAGTACTTAATTCAGACGATAAAATGGTATGTGCCATGGATAATGCAGGAACATTCCACAGGTACTTAGCAGAGAGGATAATGGAGCAATACTAGTCCTGTTATAATTGTCTTTGCATTTTAAGTATAGTCTATTTATAATTTGAAGTCATTTAACTTGAATCATCAGCTTATTTGAATTATGTTAATTCAACGGTGTTTAAATATCTGTTGCGTTCTTATTAAACTAATTTCAATTCAAAATGCTGAATAATTTGAAACTTTATTCCAGCAAAAGATGACTTTAAATATCCAAGTGGGAAATGGTGAACTCATTCAGGATGGGTAGATGAGTGAACCTCATATACTGCCAAACCCAAAAGGAAAGGTTAATGTGCACATGGCATTGAGGGGAACACATAATTTTTCTTTAATCAGCAACTTCTCATTCATCAGTTCATTGCTTAATCGGCAAAGTCTAAGACAGAGACGAATAATCATGGGAAATTTAACCACTATTAAATAAAATGGCAAAAAAAAAAATCAGAGTTAGAGATGCAGGTTTCCTTTGAGGCTCAAACAGATTAGGAGCTGTGATCCACTTTGGACCTTGTACCAGGAGTCCTGGATTCAAATTTGACCTATTCAAGAGTATGCAATACATCTCTGAAAAGGAGGATTAAAACATTGTTTCAAAATTAAAAGAGCTGAGTTCTTGGGCTCATGTGATATAGTGGTAGTGTCCCTACTTCAGAGGCAAAAGGCCCAGGCACAGTGGTTAGCACTGCTGCCTCACAGCGCCTGTAGACCCGGGTTCAATGCCCGACTCAGGCGACTGACTGTGTGGAGTTTGCACGTTCTCCCCGTGTCTGCGTGGGTTTCCTCCGGGTGCTCCGGTTTCCTCCCACAGTCCAAAGATGTGCGGGTCAGGTGAATTGGCCAAGCTAAATTGCCCGTAGTGTTAGGTAAGGGGTAAATGTAGGGGTATGGGTGGGTTGCGCTTCGGCGGGTCGGTGTGGACTTGTGGGGCCGAAGGGCCTGTTTCCACACTGTAAGTCTAATCTAATCTAAATCTAAAAAAGGTGTGTCATTACACTGAGCAGGTTGATTATAAAAGAGTTAAGTTCTCAAGTAGGTGTTTTGGTGCAGGGATGAAAAAAAGAGAGCTGAGCTCTGTAAGGTTTTTGTGGTGCACTGGTAGGTGAGTCATAACACACCTAAGCAACTTATTAAAAATACCTAATAGTG
This sequence comes from Hemiscyllium ocellatum, assembly GCF_020745735.1. Lineage (NCBI taxonomy): Eukaryota > Metazoa > Chordata > Chondrichthyes > Orectolobiformes > Hemiscylliidae > Hemiscyllium > Hemiscyllium ocellatum. The sequence continues at coordinate 44,618,503 of NC_083431.1, forward strand.
AAGCTTTTTAAACTTTTAGAAATATATAGCTACCACTTAGGATGGAGTGCATGATCTCTCCCACCAACAATATATTGATTTGATTCCCTCACTCATTTCCCCATCTTTTTGTTTGTTAGTGTGACAGTGTTTGTTATTTATTAATTGGTCATTTGATTAATTTGACATTAGGTATTTCAAAAATAAAGGCTGAATTCTTGAAGCTTTCAGAGAGAAATGTGCACTGCAAGGCCTGTAGTGCATTATTTCCCTCTGATAGTATTTTGATTTAATCCCCTCCCTTATTATCTGGCCCTTTTTTGTTATTGTGGACAGTGTTTTTTTTAAAAATAGGGTGAATGGTATTAAATTTTAAAAGGCGGAGTTCTTCCCCAAGTTGGACATTACCTTCTGGACAGCGAAATAGGTGGAAACAGACATTTGTTCTAAATTCTAGATTGACAGTAAAACATTTTTGTAATGTCTGAAAGTCTTTTGTTGCCCATGTACAGGTATTTGAATTCTTAAGAATGTGTACAGAACTCATTTCTTACCTAGACAGTAAGATCCACATTTTCCTTCATATACTGGGTTTAGCTGGTGCCAGCAAATTAAAAATGCAAGCTAACCCAGCAGTTAGTATTGAGGGACCAAATACAACCAGCTCTTTTACATTCCAGTTGACAGCACTTGCATTTTATACATTTACGTTGACACCTGATGCACTTACTTAATAACTGCTGATCTTCAAAACAGGATTGTTGTTTTATGGTCACAAGTACAGTAGACAAACACTAACAGTCATAATGATAATGCAGAGCTACTTTAATAACTCGGGCATGATTTGTAAGCTGTAAATGCTGAAAGTGCATTTTTTAACGTAGACACTGATATGGGTGAAAATGCATTATTCTCAAAACATCAGAAAAACTTTCAAGATTAGAATTTTAAGACTACAGGCAATTTTTTTTAAGGTGAGAAGAGAAAGATTTATAAGACAAAATTAGTGGTGTAGTGGACAGCAAAGGAGATTATTGCAGAAGGGCTAAGTGGGCCAATAAGAAGCAGATGGAGTTTAATTTAGATAAATGCGAGATGCTGCACTTTGGAAAGGCAAATCAGGACAGGACCTACACCTTTAATGGTAAGGTCCTCAGAAGTGTTGCTCAACAAAGAGACCTCGGAGTGCAGGTTCATAGTTTCTCGAAAGTGGAGTCCCAGGTAAATAGGGTAGTGAAGGCGGCATTTGGTATGCTTGCCTTTGTTGGTCAGTGCATTGAGTATAGGAATTGGAAGGTCACGTTGTGGCATTACCGAGATTGTTTAGGCCACCTTTGGAATAATGCATGAGCTCGGATTTCGCTGTTATGGGGAGGATACTGTGAAACTTGAAAAGGTTCAGAAAAGATTTATAAGGATGTTGCCAGGGAGCTGAATAGGCTGGGGCTATTTTCCCTGGAGTGTCAGGGCTCCGGGGTGACTTGATAGAGATTTATAAAATCATGACATGCACAGATAGGGTGAATAGACAGGGTTTCTCCCCTGGGGTGGGGAATTCCAAAACTAGAGGGCATAGGTTTAAGGGGAGAGGGGAAAAAAATTAAAAGGCACCTAAGGGGCAACATTTTCATTCATAGGATGGTGTGTTTATGAAATAGGTTGCCAGAGGACGTAGTAGAAGCTGGTAAAACATTTAAAAAGGCATCTGGATCAGTATATGAATAGGAAGGGTTTAGAGGACTATGGGCTAAATGCTGGCAAATGGGACTTAGATTTATCTAGGATACGTGGTCAGCATGAATGAGTTAGACCGAAGGGTCTGTTCCAGGCTGTACATCTCTATCACTCTATGACATGATGGATCATTTCTTTTTATATAAGCAGAGAGTAGTTTGTGTGCATAAACAACTTCCAGATGTAGGTACAGTTAAAACATTTAAAAGACATTTAGATAAGTACATGAATAAGAGATGTTTGGAGGGATATGGGACAAATGCAGAGGTGGAAGAAATTTAGTTTGGGATTGTGGCATTGGTTGGTATGGACTGAATGGACCGATGGGTCTGTTTCCATGTTGTTTGATTCTATGATTCTATAACTTATGAACTGTCAAATCCATCCATCAAATCATAGTCAACAGAGTTATGGGAGCAGGGGGTGAACAATGGATTTCAGTGAAATCAGATATACCAATTGATGGAACATTCCAGCTTGCAATACGCCACAGAACAGAAATTTTACTGGATATAAAAATCCAAACAAGGAAGGAAGCACTGCTGAATTTAACAAAGGGAAATGTTAACTAAAATGGTCAAGTATAGTTCAGCATCTAGGAAATAATGAAGACATAATAAATTTCAGGGTAACTGAGCAAGACATAATTAAGACAAGGACTGCAATATGGTCTTCTAACATATAGTAGTCATGTAGTAGACAGGACACTTCAAGGACTAGTAGCCAAATAGCTGCAAGCCAACTGTATAAAAGAGATTATACTGTACTCAAAGATGATCTGGAAAAATATCTAGAATCTGAAAATAATAAAGAACACAACCTCTGCGGATTTCCAGAAGGGAAGGTCATGCTTGAACTAGCCTTATTAAAAATTTTGAAGAACAGCAAAGGTAGATTCCTAAATATTTAACTTAGGTGGCATTTTTATGGCCTTATTAACCTCTGGAGACAAATAAAACTGGATACTGGAATCCAAAGTAGACAAGCAGGAGGCTGAAAGAACCCAGGCAGCATCAGGAGGGGGAGAAGTCAAATGTTTCAGGTACAGCCCTTCAGGAATGGAGGTGGGAATAGGGGTGGTTGTAGATAAGGGGGTTGGGGGGAGAGGGTTATGGTGGGGAGGGGGCAGGAGTGGTGAGGTGGTGCAAGGTGAATTAAGTTAGTAGGTATGACATGGTAGGTTGATAAGAGGAATGAATCCTGTCGGTAGCTGGAAGGAGGGGTTGGTTGGAAGGATGGTAGAGAGGAGGCGGGGCTGGAAAGGGAGTCAAAGGATAGGTGGGAAGGTTATTTGAAATTGGAGAACATTGAGTTCTCCAATTTCAAATGCTGAGTCCTCTGGATTGTAGGCTGCCCAGTTGGAAGATGAGGTGTTGTCCTTCCAATTTGCGGTCTGATTCACTGAGGCCATGGAGGAGACAAGACGATGGACAAGTCGGGCAGGAAGTGGGAAGGGGAATTGAAATGGGCAATGACCAGGTGGTCAGGCTTGCCCTGGTTTGCCAGGTGAGACAGAAGTTCACCTGTCTCTCCTCCCAACTAGCTTACGGTGTCCAGTGTTCCCGATGTGGTCTTCTTTACATCCGTGAGACCAAATGTAATTCACCCCTCCACTACCTCCAACCTCAAAATGTCCCCCAGCCCCACACTGCCCACTTCTACCTGCTTCCCGAGATCCACAAGCACAACTACACCAGTTGACCTATCGTCTCCAGATGCTCCTGCCCCGCCAAATTCATTTCTTTCTATCTCATCTCCATTCTCTCCCCTTTGGTCCAGGCACTTGCCACCTACATCCGGAACAAATTACTCTCTCCATCTCTTCAGAAACTTCCATTTACCCGGACCCCAGCGCTTTATCTTCACTATGAAAGTGTAATCCCTATACATATCCATCCCCCACAAGGATTGCCTGCAAACCCTCTCCAACAAGTCCATCCAGTCTCCCTCCACCAACACCCTCCTGTGCCTTGTCAAATTAGTCCTCACCCTCATCAACTTTCTTTCAACTCTTCCCATTTCCTCTAAATCTAGGGGTTAGCCATGGGTACTCACATAGGCACCAGCTATGCCTGTCTCTTTGACAGCCATGCTGAATAGTCCCTCTTCAGTACATAGAAAAGTACAGTTCCCCAACTCTTCTGCCATTACATCAGTGACTGCATCAGTGCTGCATCCTGCATCCAGGCTGCAGTTTATCAACTTTGCTCACAATTTCCACCCTATTTTTAAATTCTCTTGGTCTATCTTGGACACCTCCCTCCCATTACTTGATCTCAGTGGTTAGCACTGCTGCCTCACAGCGCCAGGGACCTGGATTTGAATCCAGCCTTGGGCAACTGTCTGCGTGGGTTTCCTCCGGGTACACCGGTTTCCTCCCACAGTCCGAAGATGTGCAGGTCAGGTGAATTGACCATGCTAAATTGCCCATAGTGATAGGTGCATTAGTAGGGAGTAGGGGAATGGGTCTGGGTGAGTTACTGTTCGGAGGGTTGGTGTGGACTGGTTGGGCCGAAGGGCCTGTTTCCACACTATAGGGAATCTAATCTGTTTCCATCTGGCAACAGTTTATGCATTGATATTTACTACAAACCCACAGACTCCCATGACTACCTGGACTACACCTCCTCCCACCCAGTATCCTGCAAAAACTCCATCCCATTTTCCCAATTTCTCTCTCTTGGTTGCATCTGCTCTGACGAGGAGACGTTCCACTCATAAGCATCTATGAGTGCCCACATATTTTGAACAACTTTTCCCCCTCTCTGTTATCCAGACAGCCCTCCACCATACCTCCTCATTCCCCACTCCACAGCTCTAAACCCTGCCCTCACATTCCACACCACCAGTTTATGCATCCAACAGATCATTCTTAAACACTTCCACCAACTTCAACTAGACCCCACCACCAAGAACGTCTTCTCCCTCTCATCCCCCTCTGCATTCCGCAGGGACCATTCCCTTCGCCACTCCTTGGTTCACGCCACCCTCCCCGCCAACTCCCCTGAACACCCACACCACCTGCACCCCGCCCCCCCAGTCACCACCACCATTGGGTCGGTGGTGATAACGGAGTCATTCATTAAGTCATTTCAGAGTCATAGAGATGTACAGCACAGAAACAGACCCTTCGGTCCAACCCGCCCATGCCGACCAGATATCCCAACCCAATCTAGTCCCACCTGACAGCACGCGGCCCATATCCCTCCAAACCCTTCCTATTCATATACCCATCCAAATGCCTTCTAAATGTTGCAATTGTACCAGCCTCCACCACATCCTCTGGCAGCTCATTCCACACACGTACCACCCTCTGTGTGAAAAAGTTGCCCCTTAGGTCTCTTTTATATCTTTCCCCTCTCACCCTAAACCTATGCCCTCTAGTTCTCGACTCCCCGACGCCAGGGAAAAGATTTTGTCTATTTATCCTATCCATGCCCCTCAATTTTGTAAACCGCTATAAGGTCACCCCTCAGCCTCCGACGTTCCAGGGAAAACAGCCCCAGCCTGTTCAGCCTCTCCCTGTAGTTCAGATCCTCCAACCCTGGCAACATCCTTATAAATCTTTTCTGAACCCTTTCAAGTTTCACAACATCTTTCCGATAGGAAGGAGACCAGAATTGCACGCAATATTCCAAGAGTGGCCTAACCATTGTCCTGTACAGCTGCAACATGACCTCCCAACTCCTGTACTCAATTCTCTAACCAATAAAGGAAAGCATACCAAACACCTTTTTCAGTATCCCATCTACCTGCGACTCCACTTTCAAGAAGCTATGAACCTGCATTTCAAGGTCTCTTTGTTCAGCAACACTCCCTAGGACCTCACCATTAAGTGTATAAGTCCTGCTAAGATTTGCTTTCCCAAAATGCAGCACCTTACATTTATCTGAATTAAACTCGATCTGCCACTTCTCAGAGGGTATCTAAGAGTTACCCACATTGCTGTGGGTCTGGAATCAGACAGTCCAAACCAGGTAAAGGTGGTAGATTTCTTTCCCTAAAAAGAGCAGTAGTATTCCAATGGGTTTTCACAACAAATCGCTGATGATCTCACAGTCATTGTTACTGATGAGCTTTCAAGTCTGAAAATGAAAAGCTCTTAGCACTCTTGTAATGTTGGATCATTTTCATTACTGTCTAGAAAAACCATGTTTATTTTTCTCTGTATAATTGAAATGTATAATAAATGACCCATGGATTAATGGCATGGTTGAGTAGTTTACAGTTATCATGTTGATGCTAAGACGGTGGTACATTTTTGTGACCAAGAGTGGATGCATTGAGTTATGATCTTTTGATAAAGCAAATGCTCCGGAGGTTGTGCGCACTTAATTACCAAAGTTGAAATGACAATTAATCTTACGAGTTATGGGGATGATATTGAATGGAAGTCCAAGTAAGACTCTCATGTTAAATAATGCAAGTTTATGAGAGTCATAAAAGCACAATTAATTTGGAGATTGATTTCAAATTATCTGTTTTGTGTCTTGTTCCAATTTAAAGATCAGAATAAAGGAAGTCTAAGAGAACATAAGACTAAGCTGAATGAAGAATTCAGAGACTCTAAGCCACAATGTGCAGAATGCAAGTTGTATAGAAATAGCACTAGAATCCTACAAAAGGAGCTACAGGGTCGAACCAGCAACTTGCTGTGAAATAAAATGAGGTGCAGACAAGCAAGTGTTACCACTTAGTAATCAATCTTATTTAATTATATATTAGATTTGAATGAGAACAGGAAAAAAATTTGTCTGAGAATCATTTAAACTGCTCATAATTTGTACACACACAGGTGACCAAACTACAAATCTGAATTAAATAAAACAAAAGAACCACAGGAGTAGGACTGAGCTTCGGTTTCTAGAAGAGGCCATTGTTATGGGATCCTGAAGAGCAGATGCTTGCAAGAAACTCAATGACAGAAAACCACAGCACACTTTAATCCTGTTCTCTCTGCATATCCATACAAACGGATTTTCTAACAAGGGCCCGAAAGACTGATTAATTACTCTTTAGCATAGAGATTGCTGTCTTGCTAATATTAGATAAACTGGCATAAACTGTGGATCAATTTGGGAATCTTGTGTGGTACAAGACAGAAGCTTGTGCATCTTGCCAAGGCATCAGACAGCATATTCACACTTTTATTCAGTAAGGTGACCATCACTGCAATGGGATAGTTTATAACAGAGGATAACAATTTATTTGGAAAACAATCCAGTTTGGATACCCTCCTGATATGCACTATATCCCAGTCAGCAGGTTCTAACTATCCCTGGGGTTGTGAAGGATGGATTGGGTTTTGTAACCAAGCCCAAGCAGTTGGACCATTCGTGTCACCGGTCCACTGTGGAGAAGTTTGCAAACGAAATCATCTTTGACCACAAGTCCATGAGGAAGTGGTCAGCACCTCCTCGAGACCCTGCAGGAAAAGGAGTGTGTGGACCCTGTCAGGTTGTTCCCTGGGCAGATTGACAAAATCATTTGGCAGAATGCCTCATCACCAGAACTTCCCAACAAGCACCAAGACGTCGCTTGGCCAATGGTGAGAAGAGCACCACCTCTGAGATGCTTCATGTACACCTGGACGCACTATCCCATCACATGCTTCCCTCAAAGTGGCTGCCAAGGTGTTGGGGGTGTGTGTGTGTGTGTGTGTGTGTGTGTGTGTGTGTGTGTGTGTGTGTGTGTGTGTGTGTGTATAGACACTGTCACACAAACTGCTGTAATGTGCCTTTGTGAAAGAAGTGTCGAAAGAGATGTAATGGTGTTTGTTGAAGTTCTTCCTGTGCAGTTCCATGAAGCAGGACTCCGTGCTCTACGGCCCGCTCCCCACAACACAGAGACACAAAAATTGACTGCACCAGGAGGACCATCAACTCAGTGAAAGGCACTCTTTGGTCTGCCCAAAACTTGTTAGTCTTCCAAAGCAAGAAGTTGACCTTGACCGAGTGTTACAGACTGGCACATTTGAAGTTCCAGGAGTAAATGCTGAGGGACACACTAAAGCTTGGGAGGCCACCGCCAAGGCGCAGTGGGGAAAAGCCAACATCTAAAGTCTTTCTGCTGAAATTAAAGGAGGGTCCATTCAGTTATATGCCTCAAACATATGTAAATATAATCTTGAACAAGTGAGAAATGCCTTTGTTTGTTGGATATTCAAACTCCAGTGTTTGTTTGCTTCTTCGCGTTACTATGCAGAACCGTGAACTTCAGTGACTATTTATGCATTAAAATACTTTTATGAATAAATTATATTTTTGAGATTAAAAAATCCTGGTCAGTTAGTTCCCAGAGTGCTGCCACTAAAGCCACTAGGATGGATACTTATGAAATTGATGCAATTCTCCGTGGATTTACCCCTACTTGCCTGCACCAGGAGGAGATTAAGATGCGCAGGATTTTCACTACTGCACTCCAGCAATACTGCACCAGCTAAGGTGGCACTGTCAGATTGGGTCAGTAAACTACAATATAAATTATTATGCTGTCAGTCCTTTTATACTGTCAGAAAAATTTCTCACTTTTCATCCCTTGCATGTGAAAATTGGTGCATGGCAAATTATAATCTTCCTGACATATACCTTGTTTGATTGGTACATTTATCAAATAACTATAATGACAATATCTGATAAATGTAAAACATTTAAAGGCCACATGAAGTTTGCAGGATAAACATAATCCAGTTCTGGGCATCATATTTTAGTAAAAGATGTGAAGGCATTAAAGATGATGGAATAATTCTTGTCTTTTTTTTTTACAAGAATGAAGAAATTCAGTTGTGTAGCTCGACTGGAGAAATCAGATCTGTTCTCCTCAGAGAGAAGATGTTAAAATTAAGAAAGGAAGGATCAAAAATCAAGGGACATCATTTTAAAGGGGATTTGCAAAAGGTGCAATGGCAATTAGAATCTGAAATTCTCTGCCCAAAAGCATGATGGAGACCGATTCAATCCAGATCTTCAAAAAAGAATTGAAGAATTATTTAAGGAGAAAGAAATTAAAAGGCTATGAGGAAAAAAACAAACAGCAGTGACTAGGTGAGTTGCTCTTGCAGACAGCCATATGAATACAACAGGCCAGATGACCTCCTCCTGTGCTGTTCACATGACCATTTTATGATTGCACAGGTATAACCAGAAAACTAAATATGACGTACTTAGATTAAAACAAAAATCCGATATAACTTGTACAGAAAATTGCATTGGCAAAAATTCCAACAAATACACAGTTGTTTCAAACAAAAACCTGATGGCTTTTCATTCAAAAGGATGGGAGCATGCATTTTGCTGTAACCAATATACAAGACTGTACTCTGCCTTCAACTTGAGAATGGGGTTCATTAAGGAATAGCACCTCTCAGGATAAAATCTGACATGACTAGTCACTGGTTGATTAACATCACATTACGAGACACATATGGAAACATAAAATAAATGTTGATCTTCAACATTTAAGTCAACATGCAAGAATTCATATTACTTACCTGTACAAAAGAATATAATGACCAAGAGACAAAGATGAAATTTTGGTACTTTGCCTGAACCCAAAATAGTCCAGAAATAGAAAATGCCAGAAATGCACTTGAAAGAGGGGGATGGGTTAACAATTCTGGCATACTCCTTGATTGGAGCATGGCTGAAACATCAAGCACTGTTGGATCATAAACCTACTCTGCAGTTCCAGCATTTGTGGTTTTACTTTTTAAGGTTACACTGAAGTTAGTGCAGAACCACTCTTGACACCTACAATCCATGCTCGCTCCCAAAAGTATATCAGTCAAAAATATTCAAATTCAGCAAAATTTCTGGGATTGGTTGCAGTATCACACATGAAAAGAGAAAAAAAAAATGCCATTACAACCAAATTTGAGACTTCTCCCCACTGAGCAACAGAAAACAGATTAAAACTAGATGTAGATAGGAAATGTCTTTATTTAACTACCTTTTCTGGATACTTTCTTCGATCTCCTAAATGATTTATCTTGGGCAGTGCTGAGTTTTTTACCGCTTTTTCTTGAGTCAGGTTTGTGTACGGGTTTAGTTGCGCGGGTGAAGCACACAGGCAGTCCAGCAGCACACATCAGAATTGCAGTCATGCCTACAGAGGTTCAGTGGACATCAGCATGCACAAGGGTAATGGTAAAAAAAACAAAATAAAGCACACAAAATAAATTTAAAAAGGAACCAGAGAAAATAAAGGAAAGTCAACAGAACTAAATAAAATTCAAATCACCAAGTGACAAATGATTTCATTAGGCAAAAAAAGAAGTGCAATTAGTTTAAACATTGTAGGCTTCACCAGTGATTTGAAAGAGACCAAGTGAATAAAATCCCACAGAACAAGCAATAAGGGCAGCAAAGCTGTGCAAATACTATGGCAACAGCAGAATCTTCTGAAACAGTTGAATCAGAGAACATCTCCATTCAGATAATGTTTTCCTGCAGCACAGAAAGAGTTCTAACATGAAATACCACATTGTCTATTTAAAATCCAATGAAAACATCAATACCGAGAGGTTCTGACACTGGTACTCCGATTACAATCATTCTCCTGTGGTTTGCATTTGTTTTCATGAGAAAGGGTGAACAACCATATTCTTTTTGAAAAAGCATTTCAACTTCGATATTAGGTGCAAGTGCTCTCTATAGGACTGCCCCAATCCACTTCCCTCTCAGATAATCTAATTTCTAATTGTTCATTTGATCAGAATTGTGGAATTAAAGCAGTATATTGAGCAACTTCCTCGGCAAACTCTTCTGATTTTTCTCAACTGGATGGAAAAGGTTTCCAATGAAAAGGCAGAAATTCCTCTAAATAGTAATGCATGCTGGAGAAGAATTTCTCACTCTTCTGATAAGAGAAATCAAACTGCTGCTATGATCCAACTACCCTGAGTGTGGCATAGTTAATGAAGTCAGTGTTTCATTGAAGCACAGCATTTGTAGTCTATACAGTCTCAATCCAAACTCTATTCATGCAAAAAATTTGGGAATTGAAATATAGTAACAACAAAACACACCTGGCTTACTTTGAAAGTCACTTGTCAAATTTCGAAAGGATGCCGTGGGTGTTTAAGGGATGATGCAAGCAGATCAGGTCAATTTGAAAGAATCAACAAGAAATACAAATCTGAATGCAATCAAAAGCTGTTTAGTTAAAAACAAAAGCTTGGAAGTTCGAAGGTTTAGTAGAAAAGTATATAACAGTGCACCAATGATTATCTCCTTCAATGAACTGCAATACTATATGTCAAAGTGCAACACTTTCAATGTTTAGCTGGTGTGTAAGGGCATCTAAGAAGCAAAATGAATGTCAGAGCACACAGTCAGATGATATAATTGTGCTAAGATTTAGGAGGAATATTTATAATGCACTGGGCAGATTAAACCACACAGTGGACCGAGAACGGTTTAGATACTGTGCTTTGAAAAGGGAGATCTAGGCATGAGATAAGCTGGAATGATACAGCAACAGATACCAATATAAAAGATAACAAGTTAGAAGGGAAGATCAGATGCTTGGGACTAAGTATAGTGACTGAACCGTTTGTTATAAATCCACTCTTGATACTACATTTATATTAAATAAACATTCCATTTCATTTTCAGGTGAAATTTATAGCCTTGAAATTAAGCAACACATTAACGCTCCAAAGATTTACCTCAGATAATTGTTTTCACTCATTATTTTTACAGTTTACTTTATAAAAGTTGAATATATTTGGAGAGCAAGGTAAAATCTTATAGCAAAATGTTTGCGAGTACCATAAAAACAAATCTGCTTTCCCAATTCCTCAATATTTAAGTACCTTGAGATATTCTGGCGGGATCTCTCAATAATAGGTCCAGCATCTCAGTGAATCACTTCAAAACATTGAACGTGGCAGCTCTATATTGCTGCGGAAAACTTCTTGGAATACAAATGTTGAAGTGAAAATTCAGTCTAATCCTTCCTTTGCTAAGGAGAGACAGTTCTGCCATTGACATGAACATCTGTTAAATATCCAGAGTTTGCCTGAAACGGTCTCCTTTATGGTCATTTATGAGGAGCCATGATCAGGTAACCGTGCTATGAAAGAATGAAATAACGTGGGCTGTGAAATTATATTGTACTGACAAATGAATGTTCAGCATATTTTTTGACTACTTCGACAGACATTAATACAATCAGCTGATTAATTCTTCTATGTTGGCAGAGGCAGTACAGATGAGCATATTAAGGCTTCATGTTTTGTTATCCCTCTTGCAAGTTTTGAGCACGGCTTTATAAATAAATCAGTGGATTTATAGCATTCTAAAAAGAAAATATTGTACACCAGGCAAACTAAGTGGTCCAATCATGAAGAATAGCTAATGAAAATTTTCAGACATAATTTCAGGCAAGTTTTCAGAAAGTGAGCTACACTATATATGAACTGTGCATGAAACCTCTCCCAGCTCCCAAAGTCTGCAATGATCAACAAGATACAAGTAAAGAGTGTAAGAGTATTTTTCATCTGTCTGGAGGAGTGCAGCCCCAGTGACACAAGCAGCCCTACATCATCCAGAACAAATCAGCCTGTGAGACTGGCACCTCGTCGACAGTCTGAGTATCATGCCTGGACTGCAGCAGTGCTGCACAGCTTCTTTGATAATTCCTTCTAAATGAGTGACCTGTACTTTCTGGAAAGGGTAGCATGTTCTTGGAAACACTACCTCCTTCAAATCTCACGCCATTTAGTCTTGGAATTATATCCCTGTCCCTCAGTTATCAGAGGTAAATTCCTGGAACTTATACCTAACAGCTTTATGGGTGTATTTACATTTCACAGATTGAGAGTCATTGTCGTGAATTGCTACAATCAACTTCTCAAGGACATTCAGGGACAGCCCAATATGTGCTGGCCTAGCCAGTGGCACCCACATCTCCTGAATGAATGAAAAGTATTCAATGATGAAATCTATGAAAAGAATATTTTATACATTGATATATTGAAGTTGTAGAAAACAGAACACATCTTTTTAGGAATTAATAAGACTAACCAACCATTCTGAAAATAGTGTAGAATACAGACAAAAGGTATTGCAGGGCACCTCCAATAATGCTTTAAAATGTATTCTCTCCCACTTTCAAAACAACAGACTCTATTGCTTCACAATATTTATTTCCCATGTTCTTTGCATCTCCAGTCTTCTCTGAGCCATCTAATGGATAGTATTGATCTGTGGTTTTGCCTAACTGGAAACTAGACGGAGATTACCTAGACCTTTGCTGATGAAGGGCTTACTCCCGAAATGTTGACTATCCTGCTCCCCGGATGCTGCCTGACCTGCTGTGCTTTTCCAGCGCCACACACTTCAACTCTGACTGTTCAGCATCTGCAGTCCTCAATTTCTTCTGGACTCTTACTGCTGTCATATCTGACTATGCTCTTTTTCCTCTCCACCCTAGTACTAGCTTTGCTTTTGACAGTATAGATTCATACTAGATAGAACTCTTATGGTATCAGAGAAATGGACTACCACTGAGTTACAGAATCATAGAGTCATAGAGACGTACAGCATGGAAACAGACCCTTTGGTCCAACCCGTCCATGCCAACCAGATATCCCAACCCAATCTAGTCCCACCTGTCAGCACCCGGCCCATATCCCTCCAAACCCTTCCTATTCATATACCCATCCAAATGCCTCTTAAATGTTGCAATTGTACCAGCCTCCACCACTTCCTCTGGCAGTTCATTCTATATTCGTACCACCCTGTGTGAAAAAGTTGCCCCTTAGGTCTCCCTTATCCTTTATAAAGAGTACTTTACTTTTACTTCTTGAAATCCATATGAGTGCATGACCCAGTGCTCTTAAACAAAGTATTATTTTTCTGGATCTCCCCCAAAAGGTTCACTAAGCCACAAAGTATGATAATAAATCACAAAGGCCAACTTATACAATTGAGCATTCATCATATGAATGTTGACAGGCTCCTTGATCAATTGAATCTTTTTGGGGGTAGAAGTGACCTGTACCAGGAGGATAGATTGCAACTAAATTGTATGGGGACTAATATACTGGCAGGGAGATCTGCTTGGATGGATTTAAACTAGTAAGGGGAGGTGGTGAGGTTCAGGTAAATAGTGGGGAAAGACTGGTACAAATTGAGAAAAGAAACAAGTCAAACAGTCAGGGCAGGCAGGGACAAAGCAGAGAACAAGATAGGACTGATAAACTGCATTTATTTCGATGCAAGGGGCCTAACAGGTAAGGCAGATGAACTCAGGGCATGGTTAGGAACATGGGACTGGGATATCATAGCAATTATAAAAACATGGCTCAGGAATGGACAAGACTGGCAGCTAATGTTCCAGGATACAAATGCTACAGGAAGGACAGAAAGGGAGGCAAAAGAGGAGAGGGAGTGGCGAATTTTGTACTGAGGGAGGATATTCCCAGAAATACATCCAGGGAAGTTATTTGGGTGGAACTGAGAAATAAGAAAGGGATGATCACCTGATTGGGATTGTATTATAGACACCCTAATCGTCAGAGGGAAATTGAGAAACAAATTTATAAGGAGATCTATAAGAATAATAGGGTGGTTACGGTAGGGGATTTTAACTTTCCAAACACTATGACTGGGACTGCCACAGTGTTAAGGGTTTGAATGAACAGGAATTTGTTTAGTGCGTACAAGAAAATTTTCAGTCTATGTATTTGGAAAGGCAAGGGCTGATTAGGGATAGTCAACAGTGGTTAGCAGTATTGTCCTCGATTCAGTACATGGAGGTCAGCTACTAGAGAAGGTGCAAAACTTGACATACTCTTGGGAAATAAGGCAGGGCAGGTGACTGAGGTGTCAGTAGGGGAGCACTTTGGGGCCAGCGACCATAATTCTGTTAGTTTTAAAATAGTGATGGAAAAGGATAGACTGGATCTAAAAGTTGAAGTTCTACATTGGAGGAAGGCCAATTTCAACAATATTTGGGAAGGACTTTTAAAAGCTGACTGCAGGCGGATGTTCGCAGGTAAAGGGACGGCTGGAAAATGGGAAGCCTTCAGAAATGAGCTAACGAGAGTGTAGAGACAGTAGACTCCTTTCAGGGTGAAAGGAAAGGCTGGTAGGTAAAGGGAATGCTGGATGACAAAAGAAATTGAGGGTTTGGTTAAGAAAAAGGAGGAAACATATGTCAGGTATAGACAGGGTAGATCGAGTGAATCCTTCGAAGAGTATAAAGGCAGTAGGAGTATACTTAAGAGGGAAATCAGGAGGGCAAAAAGGAGACATGAGATAGCTTTGGCAAATTGAGTTGAATTAAGGAAAATCCAAAGGGTTTTTACAAATACATTAAGGACAAAAGAGTACGAGGGAGACAATAGGACCCCTCAAAGATCAGCAAGGTTGCCTTTGTGTGGAGCCGCAGAAAATGGGGGAATTACTAAATAAGTATTTTGCATCAGTGTTTACTGTGGAAAAGGACGTGGAAGATATAGAATGTAGGGAAATAGATGACGACATCTTGAAAAATGTCCATATTGCAGAGGAGGAAGTGCTGGATGTCTTGAAATGCATAAAAGTGGATAAATCCCCGGGACCTGGTCAGGTGTACCCGAGAACTCTGTGAAAGCAAGGGAAGTGATTGCTGGGCCTCTTGCTGAGATATTTGTATCATCGATGGTTACAGGTGAGATGCCGGAAAACTGGAGGTTGGCTAACATGGTGCCACTGTTTAAGAAAGGTGGTAAGGACAAGCCAGGGAACTATAGACCAGTGAGCCTGACGTCGGTGGTGGGCAAGTTGTTGGAGGGAATCCTGAGGGACAAGATGTACATGTATTTGGAAAGGCAAGGGCTGATTAGGGATAGTCAACAGTGGTTAGCACTGTTGCCTCACAGCACCAGGGTCCAAGGTTCGATTCCAGCCTCGGGCGACTGTGTGTGGAGTTTGCACATTCTCCACGTGTCTGCGTGGGTTACCTCCGGGTGCTCCGGTTTCCTGTCACAGTCCAAAGATGTGCAGGTCAGGTGAATTGGCCATGTTAAATTGCCCAAAGTGTTAGGTGCATTAGTCAGAGGGAAATGAGTCTGGGTGGGTTACTCTTCGGAGGGTTGGTGTGGACTTGTTGGGCCGAAGGGCCTGTTTCTACATGTAGGGAATCTAATTTTTAAAAAATCACATCTCACAAACTTGATAGAGTTTTTTGAAGAAGTAACAAAGAGGATTGATGAGGGCAGAGTAGTAGACGTGTTCTATATGGCTTCAGTAAGGCATTTGACAAGGTTCCCCAAGGTAGACTGGTTTAGCAAGGTTAGATCTCATGGAATACAGGGAGAACTAGCCATCTGGACACCGAAATGGCTCAAAAGGTAGAAGACAGAGGGTGGTGGAGGGTTATTTTTCAGACTGGAGGCCTGTGACCAGTGGAGTGCCACAAGGATCGGTGCTGGGTCCACTACTTTTCATCATTTATATAAATGATTTGGATGTGAGTATAAGAGGTATAGTTAGTAAGTGTGCAGATGACACTAAAATTGGAGGTGTAGTGGACAGCGAAGGTTACCTTGGATTGCAATGGGATCTTGATCAGATGAAACAATGGGCTGAGGAGTGGCAGATGGAGTTTAAATTTAGATAAATGCGAAGTGCTGCATTTTGGGAAAGCAAACCTTAGCAGGAATTATACACTTAATGGTAAGGTTCTAGGGAGTGTTGGTGAACAAAGAGACCTTTGAATGCAGGTTCATAACTCCTTGGAAATGAAGTTGAAGATTATTAGGATAGTGAAGGCGGCATTTGGTATGCTTTCCTTTATTAGTCAGAGTATTGAGTACAGGAGTTGGGAGGTCATGTTGCGGCTGTACAGGACATGGGTTAGGCCACTGTTGGAATATTGCGTGCAATTCTGGTCTTCTTCCTATCGGAAAGATGTTGTGAAACTTGAAAGGGTTCAGAAAAGATTTACAAGGATGATGCTAGGGTTGGAGGATTTGAGCTACAGGCTAGGGCTGTTTTCCCTGGAGCATCGGAGGCGGAGGGGTGACCTTAGAGGTTTATAAAATCATGAGGAGCATGGATAGGGCAAAAAGACAAGATCTTTTCCCTGGGTCGGGGAGTCCGGAACTAGAGGGCATACTTTTAGGGTGAGAGGAGCAGGATATAAAAGAGACCTAAGGGGCAACTTTTTCATGCACAGGGTGGTGTGTGTGGGGAATGGGCTGCCACAGGAAGTGGAGGAGGCTAGTACAATTGCAACATTTAAAAGGCATCTGAATAAGTATGTGAATCGGAAGGATTTGGAGGGATGTGAGCCAGGTGGAACCAGGTTGAGTTGGGATATCTGGTCGGCATGGATGAGTTGGACCGAAAGATCTGTTTCCATGCCGTACATCTCTATTACTCTATGCTCAAAACCTGTGTATTTATTTGAGAACCGGCCTGTTCAGTCATATGAAGATCGACAGCTGAAACCCTCAATCCCGAGAAGACATCTTTGTTGAATTGAGGGGCAGCTAACAGCAATTTACTTAAAAGGATTAAGAGCTCAAAGTAATCCTTGTTTACATTTACATTTTCTGATCTTGATTTACTGAGGCAATTATATTAGCTCTGCCACAGAACTGACAAGAGATCAGCTGGTTCAGCAGTGACTGGGGTGATGGAGAGGGAACCATTCTCATGTGTCTTGTTTGACAGAATATTAACACGTACTCAGTGGAACATGATGTTTTTGCACCATGTCAGGTTACTTTTTGGATACAGGTCTTTCTGCAATGACATGCATTTCGTTAATGCAAATTCTCTATAACACAATTGACAAAATGGGGATACAGTTTCTAAAGTGCAAATTTTTAAGGCATGTATTGGGTATAATGTGGTTCTGGCCCCATTAGTTTCAGTGGCACTGCTATTATACAATTTTCTTATAACATGGATTGCACAAGAATGGAACTACCACGTTATCATAGAATCTCTACAGTGTGGAAATAGGACATTTGGCCCACACCGATCCTCTGAAGGGTTTCCCACCCAGACCCCTTCCCCTACCATACATTTCCCCTGACTCATGCACCTAGCCTACACAGCCGTGAACACTATGGGCAATTTAGCATGGCCGATTCACCTCACCTGCACATCTTTTGCCTGAGGGAGGAAACCAGAGCACCCGGAGAAAACCCATGCAGACAGTCGCCCAAAGCTAGAATCAAACCCAGGGCCCTGGTGCTGCAAGGCAGCAGTGCTAACCACTGGAGCCACCATTATAGCAGAACCAACGGTACAAGTTTCAAAGACTGAAAGTATACTGCCCTGTAAATCAGAAATCCATCGAGACAGCTTTAATATTGAGAAGACATTACTACTTTAGAAAATGCAAACAATGACAGATTCCCTTTGTATTTTCACAGGATCCGGAGCATCTGAGGTCATTTTACTGATCACCCGCATATCATTAATAAGTCAACTGATTACCTGCAAATGCTGGGAATACATTGTTTGGACCATTCAGCTGTACTGGCAACGTTTGAATGCTGGCAAAAACAAAAACAAATGCAGTGCAAGTTATTGGGATTGAACAAGATAAATAATAACCACTTATCATACTAAACACAAGCAGAATAATGGGACAGTTGACATTTGATATTTATCCTATAAAGCATTTTGGTATATTTTTTGTTATAGGCACTACTCCACCCACCTCATCTACTGCATCTTTAGCTCTCAATGTGGCCTCCTCAATATTGGGAAGATAGGATGCCAACACGTAGAGTGGTTCAGGGGTCAGCTCCGGTCTGCACACACCAAACAACTCCACCCCGCTATGACCAACCACTTTAACTCACCCTCACACTCCCGCAAGGACATGCAAATCCTCGGCCTCTTCCACTGCCAAATCAAAGCTACCTACCAACTGGAGGAAGAACGCTTCATCTTCCACCTCGGGACCAGACAACCACATGGCTTCAACACTGACTTCACTAGTTTCTAGATCTCACCTCCCCCAAACTCATCCCAGATCCAACCTCCAACTTGGCAGACTCTCTTGACCTGTCCATCTTCCTTTTCACCTATCCGCTCTGCACTCTGAGCTGACCTATCAGAATTACCTTCCACCTGCATCCACCTATCACCATCCCACCTACCTTCTCCCAGCCCCACCCCACCCCACCCCCTCAATTATCTCAAAGCTGCCTTCTCCCTCCACAATCCTGATGAAGGGCTTATGCCTGAAACAATCGACTCCCCTGTGCCACAGATGCTGCCATACCTGCTGAGCTTTTCCAGCACTACACCTTTTGACTATATAAATGCAAGCACCGTTAATAATTTCTGATTAAATCACTGATTCTGGGCATTCCACTCCCTCACAACACCTAGCATGAAGACACTTTTCCCACTCTTTCCTAATTCCAGACATCCTAGTACCAAGTCAGGCTGACATGTGAGGTTCAGTATTGTCCTGTGTTATCAGGGCAAGGAAAGAACCCCATAAACAATTCATCTGCATTACTATTTTGACAGTGACACCAAAGGAAGTGTTCTCTCTACGGAACAGTTATTTTCAGAAACCTCCAAACAGGAAACACTGACTGCACAAGGATTGTTAGATGCAGTGCAAAGTAACAGCTCAAAAGGTCCCAATATGACAATCTGGAGGAAGAGCTAATTTTAGTAGCTATTTAGTCACTACCATTTTCCATAAAAATAGATTATAAATTGAAATTGTGAAATTTTGAACTTCATATTGTTTCAAAATGAGAGAAAAAAAATCACTATGACAAAGACATACATTTTGAGTAGTTACTGGTACAACAGAAGGGAAAACGTTGGGAAAAAGGAAATTACTGCAGATGCTGGAATCTGAAACTAAAAGAAAACGCTGGAAAATCTCAGCAGGTCTGGCAGCATCTGTAAGGAGAGAAAAGAGCTGACGTTACGAGTTAACTGACCCTTTGTCAAAGGGAAAACATTGGGTCTGACTTGTATATTGCATATTTATAACAAGGTCAGTCGAAAGATCTTCATATAAAATTGCTGAAGAAATCATTGGACAACAATCAAGATTGCGAAACCCAGCTGATTTTGATCAACCCTAGCTCAGAGACCAACCCTCCCTCCAAGAAAGGTGAGCCAACACCACAAAAATCTCTGTTCTGATGATGTTGTCATCTTCTGCAGGGGGGCCTCAGAAATATCCACCATTTTCCTGAAATGAGGAAATTACTCCTGCCTGATTGGCGAGGCCCTTAGTTGTGTCCAGCCTATTTCCTATACTTCTGCCCTCACCCCTTCTCTCCCCTTCCACAAAGCTAATCGGATCGCCCAGTCCTCATTTTCTACCCCACTGCAACCAAAAGGTTCACAAGCCCTCATTTCCACTAGCTCCAGCAGGATGCCATCACCAGACGCACATTCCATTCCATTCCCTCCACTCCCTTGTCAGCATTTTGCATGGAACATTTTCTCCTAGACACCCTGGTCCATTCCTCATCTGAACCTGACATTCCCACTATACCTTCCCATGCAATCCCAGATGATGCAACACCTGCCCATTTATATCCTGCATCCTCACCATCCAAGGCTCCACACGCACTTTCAAGGTGAAGCAGCGATTTACCCACACTTCACTTCATCTACAATAATCGCTGCTCACAATGCAACCTCCTCTATACAGGGGAGATGAAACACAAACCGAGCGATTGCTTTGTTGAACACCTGCGTTCTGTTTGTAATAATGGTAAGCTTCTAGGTGTTACTTCAACACACCACCATATTCGCTGGCAACATTTCTGCCTAGGGACTGCTGCAGTGGCCCAGAAAGGCTCAGTGCAAAGTGGAAGAGCAGCACTTCATTTTCTTCGCGGGTCCTGCAGCTTGCAGGACTCAATATCGAGTTCAATGATTTTACAGACTCATCACCTGTGTGTCAGGCATAGCCAAGGGCCCCATTAACTTCCTTAATGCCATGAGCTGTTTTTAGCGCAGCTATTTCCACTGACTTATGGCCCACATTATTAGTTTCTCTCTTTCTCCTGAGCATATTGTTATCCATCCCTTTTACCTGCCAACTGTTGCTCACTCTCTTTGGGCTCCATCTCTGCCCATCCTCTCACTCTTTGCACCCCTTCTCCTGCTCTTTAGCATAAATACTGTTGTTTTCTAGTTACCACCAATTCTGAAGAAAGGTCATTACACTTGAAACGTTAACTCCGCTTCCCCTCCACAGAAGCTGCCAGACCAGAGTTCCACCAGCAATTTCTGTTCCCATCAAGATCTTTCTGTTTCAGTGTTACACTCATCAGATGAACTTTGCACTTTCCAAATAAGTGCTTCAGCTAGATCAGGGGAGACAGTTGTGTTATAGTAACTTCATTTGACTAGCAATCCAGAGGCCCTTGGTTAATGCACAGGGAGTACAGATCATGCCAGTTGGTGGAATTTAAATTCAATTTAATAATCTGAAATTAAAAGCTTGTATCAATAATGGTGGCTTACAAATGTTGTTTAATGAAGAAAATCTGCCACCTTTACCTGACATGCCTCACAGCCATGATGTTGGTTCTTAAATGCCCTTGGTACTGGCCAGCAAGTGACTCAGTTCTATTAAACTGAGGAAGGAACACTCAACCCAAAACCTTAACTCCTTTCTCTCCACAATACTGCCAGACCTCCTCAACCTTTCCAGCAATTTGTTTTTGTTTCCTAAAACACCCTTGGCAAAGGAAAATTCCACCAAACAAATTTCTCTCACTTGCGATCTCCTTTGTCCAGAAGAAAGGAAAAACAAAGCATGTATCTAGCAGCAGAGAGAGAACTCTAACTTTTTACAGCAGCAGAGAGAGTGTTGCATCCAGCAGCTTCAACTCCCAAAACTCCAACAACTAAAAGCAATAACTATAATCTTGTGTGGGAGTGCCTGACTCTACCCATTTGTACTTTTCTTTTGTAATTTAAAAGAAAATCAAAACCTATGACTCTGCTTTCCATGGAGCAGACACATGGGAAAATCTAGCCCTGTGGAGTTGCAGTCTTCCTTGCTAATATCTGGGGGCTTGTGCCAGAATTGGTAGAGCTGTCTCAAATACTAGTCAAGCAATGACTTGATAGTCATAGTCAGGTCTCTTATGTTAATCTTGTGTTAATCATTATCATAAATGCTTAACACAACAACTACTCCATGCCTGTTTATATGGTATACCAGAAAGTACCCACTCGAGGTGGCAGCACAGTTGTACATGATAGGAGGAATTCCCTAAGTCCTCAACATTGACTCCACAATCCATTAGGTCTCATGGTATCAGGTTAAATATGGGCATAAAAATGTGCTGCTCATTATCATATACCATTCCCTGCCACCTCAGCTGATGAATCAACATTCCTCTATGTTCAACAGCACTTGGAAGCAACAGTGGACTGTGGCAAGGGGACAGAACACATTCTGAATGAGGGACTTCATCAAAAGTAGTTTGGTAGCACCACTACTGATTAGGACACGGTCTGCTCAAAGGACATTGCTGCTACACTGGGTCAGTGGCAGGCAACGTGGAAACCAACAAAAGGACAAGACAGACTTAACTTCATCCTCACCAATCTACCTGCTGTAAATACAGCAGTCCAGAAAAGGAGACAGAATTTCACTTTCACATGGACAATACCTTAATCATGTTGTGCAGCCCTACCATTGTGCTAAATGTCATAGATCTGAGTGAACTCAAACATCTTAAAACATGGCGTCTACCAGTAGCCAAAAGAACTGTATTTAACTAGAATCTGCAATCACTTGCCTTGGCCTATCTCCCACTCCTCCATTAATGTCAAGCTGGGCATCAATTGTGCTTCAAATGAAGCATGGAGGACATACAAGGAGGAAACCATAAAATGAGGCACTAATGTGTTGAAGTGACAGTGGCACACAAGTAGACCTAACAGCACAAGTAGTATGCAACAGTCTTGGCCAAGCAAACCTACATCCAGCAGATCACATCTAAAATTCTACAGTCCTACACAAGGGCAGACAATTAATAGCTAACCAGAGGCAGCGTGGCTCTTCCTCAAACATCTCCATATTCATTGCATAGTTGAGCATTTGTAACCACTTGCAGCCAGAAGTACCAAGTAGATGATCTAGTTTGACTTCTTCCTGAGGTTTCTAGCACCACAGATTCAATTCCACAATTCAATTCACTTCATGGGTTATCAAGAAATGGCTGAAGGCATTCGATACTGCCAAGGCTTTGGTATCCTGACAACAGTACAGTCTGGCAATAACACTGAAGGCTCCAGAACTAGGTGTAGCCTAACCATGCTGTACAAGCACAGCTACAACAGTGGAATCTACACAACAATGTGGAAAATTGCCCAGCTATGTCCTAATTGCAAAATGCAGGACAAACCCAACTCAACAAATCATTGCCGTATCTCAATCATCAGCAAAGTGATGAATGTATTGTTGACAGTGGTATCCAGTGGCACTTACTCAGCAATAATCTGCTCAATGATATGCACTCAGGTATGGCCAGAGGCAAATTAATCTTTGGTCCAAAAATGGATACAAGTACTTAACTCCAGAGGTGAGTTGAAAGCAACTGCTCTTAACATCAAGGTCCACTTGACTGAGTGTGCCTTAGTAAAGGAGCTAATGAAACTGGGGAAAAAGTCTCCACAAAATCATATTTAACACAAAGGAAAATGTTTGTTGTTGGATGCCAGTCATCTCAGCTCCAGGATTTCACTGCAGGAAGTCCTTAGGTGTAGTGTCCAAGGTCCTGACCACCTCCAGCTGCTTCATGAATGATCTTCTCTTCATTGGAAGTTCAGGAGGGGAATGTTTGTTGATGATTGAGTAATGGTCAGCACCATTTAGGACTGCCTAAATACTGAAGCAGTCCACAGTTAATTCTGATATTGTCCAAGTATTGTTATGTATGAGACAAGGGTCAATCAAGATATATTCGTTGCCTGGCACAAGTGTATCAACAAAACTCAACATGTTCCTCCCACTACCAAATCCCCTACTAGCAGCATCCCACATAGTGCCACTGAACAGAAAAGCAATGCAATCAAACAGAATCAAAATGGCTTTGTAGAAGGAAATTCTGAGGATCTAACAGCAAATGTGGATAAAGAGAATATTTTGAAAAGGCATCTGACAAGGTGTGTTATATTAAGGATTATTACACAAAATAAAAGGTCGTGGCATAGGGTATAACTTGTTAGTTAACAGATACTCTATCAGTCCTAACAGGAGAAAGACAGTAAGCATAAATGAGTCATTTTTGGTTTGGAAAGGGGTGACAAATGGGGTACCACAAGAAGCAGTGCAGGGCCTTCAGTATGTGCAATTTCTCAATAATTTGGATGGAGACACCAAACGTGCTAAAAACCAACATAACATGGTTGCTAAATTTGCTGACGGCAAAAAGACAGGAAAAGTGAAGACGACATGTTTTCGTGCTGTAGGACTCTGATTATGACGTGACCTATCTATTTTCCTTTGCAAACTTGAGAGAGAAAGTAAAAATTAGGCAGATGGACAATGATGTGAGAAAAAAATGTGAACCTGATCACTTTGGCAGGAACAAAAACAGTAGATTATTAAAATAGAGAGGAATATAAAACTCTGAGGTACATTGGGATCTGAATGTTCTGATGCATGAATCACAAACAGTTCATGTACAGGTACAGCAAGTGATTAAGAGGCAAATGGAATGCAGTTGTGTCATGCAAGTAGAATGAAGTTATTTTGCTAAACTTGACAGGGCGTTGGTGAGACTACAACTGAGATATTGTGAATTGTTTTGCTCTGTTTATTAAAAGAAAATGAATATTAGTGCATCAGAAGCAGATCAGAGAAGCAGTACACTCAATTAATTCCTTTGATAGATATTACACTATCAGAAACATTGGATAGACTGGGCCTATATTCATTGATGTTTAGAAAAATAAGAGGTGACCTTATCCAATCATACAAGATCCTGAGGTAAGGTGGTGTGACAGGGTGAATGCTCAAAGAATGGTGGTTTCTTATGACAGGGACTAGAACTAGTGGGTACAGTGAGAAAATACAGTTTACCCATTCAAGACAGACAAGGAATTTTCTCTCTCAGAAGGTGGAGGCACGCTCACCGAATACTTTTAAGGCATAAATTTATTTGACTCCTTTATTAGTCTAGAATGCCAAATTATCGTGGATAGATAGGTCAAAATGTAGAGTTGTGGCCATGTTATTAATGAATGATGTAACCACTTGAGGGAATGCGGTTTACTCCTATTTCTAACTAATGTTCATGTGCATGGGGCCAGTCAGATAAATAAATGGGGAGAGTCGCACTTCCCAATGCCTATCCATCAGCAATAAGGCTCAAATCAGAATGGTGTTGGAATACTCTCCACTTGCCTGCAAGAGTGCAGCTTTAACAACACCACAGAAGCTTAACATCACTCTTATTGATATCCCATCCATCACCTTAAACAATCATAACTCCACTACCAGTGCAGATTGGCAAAAGTACACACTCTACAAGATGCACTGTAGTAAATCAAAGCTCTTTCAACCGCAACCTCTACCATCTAGAAGGACAAGGACAGCAAGTTCTTGGGAACGTCACCAGATACAAGTTTCCCTCCAAGCCATACATCATCCTGACTTGGAACTTTTGTTGGATCAAACTTCTGGAACTCCTTTCCCAATAACACTGCGGTTGTACCTATGAGGATGGTCTACATCCCTTGAAACATTCATTTCAGATGTCTGAGAAACACAAGACTCCATGAATAGCCATTTACCACACTGGGAACCATGCAACAGTAACACATTCTTGTATCAGATGAAGATAAATACCTAAACAGAAGTTTTGGAGAAGCTTGCACACTTCAGACATCACAGTTAAGAGTCAAAAGGACAAACATAAATTAGGAACAAATAAAAAAGGTGCCAGAGTTCAATTCAGGCATGTAACCAAACCTGTGCAAGCCCTGACTGACTGTTCTCACCAACACAGGTGTAAAACACTGACTGACCCACTTAAACACAGCTCCACAGATTACATCTGAGCAAATGCTCAGGCGTTAAAGACAACTGTTCTTCTGACACAATGATCAAAACTACTGAATCACTTTTCCACCCAAAAACACAAGGTAAATGTCAATGGCTAGTTGCAAGTGGACATTTTCCTTTAACCATACTGGAAATCAACTCTCTCTGATTACTGAATGTCCCAGACTAAGGAAATCAAAAGTATAGATTTGGACATTTAAATGCTCTTGTGGTACAGTAGTAGTGTGGGCTAGAAGACCTAGGTTCAGGTTTCACTATAGGATTGTGTTATAACATGTCTGAACAGGTTGATTCAACATAACTAAAATTGGATATTTAAATAATCTAACAAGACCGGGAGCCTACACGGGTCAGCACTGACAGGGATGATGACGGAACATGGCTGACACAAGTCAGCATACACACAAAATGAGTTGTACATTTTGAGCAAAGTCCCAAGCTGGTCAGTTGTGTCAAACTATTCTGTAAAACAGACCCAACAGACATGCTGATAAAGACTGAAGGTGATCTCATGAACAGGTCTTTCAACCCCTTCATTGACTGATGTGCTGTTCGTGCAAAATTCAGTCTCAACAATGGCAGATGCTTTCTCTTACATACCACCTTTAGCTAAACAAGACAGTTCACAATAGCAGACTGGACTTCACCCAGACACAGAGCTTCTGATTGCATGTGCTCTGATTAATAACCCTTATTCCCACCTGCATAGCATCAGGAGCAAACTTTATGAAACAAAAGGTTCTAAGGGAGCTTGACAGAGTAGAGATGGCAAAGTTGTTTCCCCTTGTGGGTGAATCTAGGAGTAGAGAGCATCGTTTCAGGGAAACGACTTGTCCCTTTAAGAATGATGAGGAGGAATTTCTCCTCTGAGGAGAAGTAGTGAATCTGTGGAATTCTTTACCACAGAGGACTGTCGAATTGGATAAAAAGTACTCAAGACTGAGATACAGATTTTGTTTTAAATCAGCAAGTAAATCAAGAGGTCTGAGAAAAAGACAGGAAATTGGAGGATTATCAGCAATGATCTCAGTGAATGGTCAATGGACCTAATAGCTTACTTCTGCTCCTATGTTTTCTGGTCTACAGTCTTAGCAAACTTTATCCACCAGTCGAGGAACTCCTCATCCATGCCCTTTTTTTAAAAAAAAAACTAGATACCATTATTCCATGCTCTCTTGAATGGCTTATCACTGTACCAGCTCTGTAAAAGTTCACCCAAACATCTGCGATCTGTATTTCAGCTTTCACAAAGTCCTGGTCATCTACCATTTACTGCTGCCTGATTAATGAAGTCTTCAAATCCAGCCTCAAATTCATTATTCTCGAGTGTTCAAATTCATAGCAACCCTACCTCTAAAAGGTCCTAACATGTTATGATACATATGAACAAATATCCTACAACATTCGCCATCAAGGCTTACATGTGAGGAACGGTGAATTAGTCCTAACTGAACTGCAGCAGAAACAGGAGAATGGCGGTGGGGACTGCAAGAAAAGAACAGACAGCTTCCAACTCCAACCTGAACTGCAACAATCAATATACTTTCAATGTATAATGGTGCAAAATTACCAAACACCTTCAAGACTTGAAAAAACATTCCTGTCAGTGTGTAGAGATTTAAAAATTG
Organism: Hemiscyllium ocellatum; assembly: GCF_020745735.1. NCBI lineage: Eukaryota > Metazoa > Chordata > Chondrichthyes > Orectolobiformes > Hemiscylliidae > Hemiscyllium > Hemiscyllium ocellatum. The sequence goes on from NC_083431.1 coordinate 44,645,871, forward strand.
CTGGCATTATTAAGGAGGGTTATGGTGCATATAGCTTGACTGAGCCTGCTAAGCACGACATCAGTGTGTAGAAAGATTAGTTGTTGCTGCAGGGATTTGTTTGGGTTATTTAGAGACTGACAGATTATTAAAGTCAAGAACTTCATGTTGCAACAGATATGTTGTTTTAAAACTCAAAATATCATCCTCTGCCCAATTTTTCCTTTCTTCTGCAGAAGCTGAGAGGTGGAACAGATTTCCAATGGTTCATGAGCTTGCAGTAGTTACCAAGGAGGCCATGAAGGTAATAAAGGGAGAGGCAAATTGACCTTCTGGGCCTTGTGCACGATTATTACTAAGTCTGATATTTTCACATACATAAGGGGAACTGAATTTATTGTTTACACCTTTTTTTGGAAAGTTACAACCACTGTCAGCTTGCATGTTATATTTACATCTTATATTTTTCCTCTTGATCTGCCTCCCTCCTATTGCAAAGGCCTAATTTTGACACAATGCAACATTTCCAGCCCCTCACCCAAGTAACCTTTCTAACATTGATTTTCATAATAAGTGAAGACACAGCAAATCGACAGACTGTTTTATCTCCAAGCTACATTATGCATGGCTAATCCTATTCACTATCCACACTTGTAAGAAAACGGCAACTTTGCTGCAAACTAGTCAAAATGGTAGATAATGACAAATGTTCTGCCACAGAAGAGTGTCACAATATGTTTCATACAGCTAGGATGTTGTGTAGATTATAGGTATCCAGTGAAGATAGAATTATGTTCGACTAAGAAACCTCAAACAAAAGGATAAAAATCACAACACCAGGTTATAGTCCAACAGGTTTAATTGGAAGCACCCGAGCTTTCGGAGCGACGCTCCTTCATCAGGTGATAGTGGCTACCACCTGATGAAGGAGCGACGCTCCAGAAGCTAGTGTGCTTCCAATTAAACCTGTTGGACTATAACCTGGTATGGTGTGATTTTTAACTTTCGACACCCCAGTCCAACACCAGCATCTCCAAATCAAACAAAGGATGACACACTAAGATCAGCCACAGTATTGGGTACTGCTGCTGTTGACTGAACCACAGTTAGCATGGAATAAAAGAAAATCAACCTGGAGAGATGGCGAGAAATATTTCAGTCTGATACTCTAACATTCAAAGGGAGGCCTAGTACGTTTAGTCAATGTAGAATCACAGTTATGTGAAACACTAAAATCGGAAACAGCAGCAACCTTGACTGAATGATACATGAAACACAGTACACTGTGTTAACCGGCACACTATCAAACAAACCAGAATTTCGAACAGCATATTTAAATAAACAAACGGCCTGCAACTTCCAGTGCTGAGAAACGCATTCTTTTAAAACATGTAATAATAAAAAAAATTATAAATCTGTACAGGCTTTTAGGATTTATAGTGAAATTAAGTTAGCATGTTATTTTCAGTTATTGTGCCTTGAAAAAAAGTGATATACTGTTCAAGCAACTGTCAGTAAAGTTGAATGGCATTTTCAAAAAAAAAGAGGGCCTGAGGGAGGTGGTTTCATTCAGCCTGGTGTTCAGTTCTAACGGTTATATTGCGATGCCCTGCTGTGCTGGGGCATTCACTTCCCAAACTGCTTCCCCTCACCCTTAATGAGTCAAAGACAGAACAGAAAGTATTTGAGTCCAGAGTAATCTAATTCCCTGTTAAGACTAACTGGCACCACCCATTCCTTCAGCATGCCAGATAACAAAACATTTACTGTGGTTAATGATGCACACGTCCAAACAACTACAGGAAGTGTGTGGGACAGCTGCTATTCCCATCTTCACTTTTATTGTCTATAGATAATGTGGAAATCCTGTTCACTAAAAACAGTTACAGACCTGAAATGTTGACTTTTTCTGTCACTCCAGACTTAGAGCATTTCATTTTGTTTTTATTTCAGATTTATAACATTTGCAGTACAGTTTTCAGTTTTTGTGAGAAGTCTTTAATTGGATCTCTTGTAACATTGATTCAAGACTGATCCCTGACTGGTATCATTAACGAGTTAAATGAACAAATACCAAAAAAACAGTTGATGCATTATGACTCACTGGGCACGTGTACTACAAATCAAACCCTACCACTCCCAGAGTCATCAAAAATGTGAACATTTGATAAAACCACCAAATTTCTCAATTTTACCTCCTGACTAATTCAAGTTAAAAGGTGGTACCTAAGAACACAAGAACTTGAAGCAGAAGTAGACAATTCAGCCCCTCAGACCCACTCTACCATCTAATACGATCATGAATGATCACATCTCAACATCGATTCCACTTTCCTGCCTGCTCATTACTAATGGAAAATCTCTCTCCTCTTTAAATTCATTCAATATCCTGGTATTGGTCACACTCTGGGGTAGTGAATGCCACCATTTCACGACCATTTGAGAAAGGCAATTTCTCCTAATTAATTTTAAATCTGTTGCCACTTTACCCAAAAATTATGGCCTGAGGAAACATTCTCTGCATGTACCTCAAATAGATCTCCTCTGATTCTTCTAACTGTAGACAGTAAATGTCTAAGCTGCTCATTCACTCTTCATAAGACAAACCCCTCATCTCTGGAGTCTATCTCGCGAACCTCCTCTGAACCGCCCTCCAATGCAACGACATCCCTCAAATAAGGGAACCAAAATTGTATGCAGCATTCCAGGTGGAGTCTCATGATGCCTTGTACAGTTGCAGTAATACTTCCCTACTTTTATATTATATCCCTTTTGCAAGAAATGCTACAATTCCAGCTGTCTGCTTTATTACCTGCAAACCAGTTCTGTTATTCATGCACCAAATCACTTTGCACCAAAGCACTCCGCAGTTTCACTCCATTTGGATAATAAATTGCCTTTCTATTCCTCCAACCAAAACAGGTAACCTCACACTTATTTTCATTTGACTTCACTGGCCATAGTTTGGCCCATTCACTTAGCCCATCCATTTGCAAATTTCCTATTTCTTCAGCGCAACTTACTTTTCGAAATATTTTAGTGTCATCTGCAAATATAGTACTGACTATAGCACTTTTTAATCCCTGCACTGAAGTCATTAACATAGATTGTAAATAGTTGGAGCACCAAGGAACACCACCTGTGGTACCAAAATAGATACACTTTGCCAATCAGAAAAAGACCCATTGATTCCCACTCTGCTGAAGGCTAGCCAATCCTCCACGCTAATAAATTACTCCAACCCCATATGATCTTAAAACTGCACATCAGATATTTTCCCATTAACAAATAACTGCTATAATCAAACTGTTTTTAGCCAATGGCAAAAAAGTAGTCAAGTTGAATTGCTCATTTATAGCTAGTGGTGTTGATGCTGGCCATGGTGTGGAGGTGCCGGTGTTGGACTAGGGTGGATAAAGTTAAAAATCACAACACCAGGTCATAGTCCAACAGGTTTATTAGAAAGTACTAGCTTTCGGAGTGCTGCTCCTTCATCCTTTAGCTCTTTGATGAAGAAGCAGTGCTCTGAAAGCTTGTACTTTCAAATAAACCAGCTGGACTATAACCTGGTATTGTGCAATTTTTAACTTCATTTATAACTGTAGAAGTTAAACTTTACCCCTTTAAAAATTCCTATTCACACTTCCAGACATTCAGCACCAGTTCAAACTAAAGCCATGGAGAGGTAGTTTTCTTTCGGACTCTTTTCATTGACAAAGTGGTAGGTACAGTGAATCTCAGCCTTTTATTCCTTGGTTTGACAATTCACCCTTTCAGTGTCTTTGAAGGTAGTTTATGCTTTCTGATTTCAACAGGGGATTTGCAGAGATCAGCTTATAGGGGAAAGGTGAGGGAGAGTACCTAATTACTAAAAACTTTCTTTCACTTCACACACAAAGGAGAGAGAAATGGATGCTGTATTGTACACACACAAGGCTACAGCGATTTGCCCAGGAACCAGTCAAGAAGTTGTTACAATGCTGAGGTCTCCTGAACCGACAAAGGTACCACTTAAGAGTCATACAGCACAGAAACAGACCCTTCAGTCCAACCAGTTTATGCCAAACATAATCCCAAACTAAACTAGTCCCACCTCCTGGCCCATATCCCTCCAAACCTTTCCTATTTGTGTATCTATCCAAAAGTCTTTTAAACTTGTAATTATACCCACATTCATCACTTTCTCAGGAAAGACAACTCAAAAGACTACCTTTGAGCAGAATTGCCCTGAACACACACACACACACACACACAATTGGTGCTGATTTAGCTCAACTTCTCCTTCACTGCTTGAATAAGGCAACATTGTATATAAACTCACAATGGGCTCCAGTAACTTGATTTTGAAACTGCAAACATCTTACGTGGCTTAAAACATATCAACCCCATTTTCAGTCCACTGTTCAAAAATAAAAGTGGTTTTATACATGCAATACTCGTCCCTTTTGCCAACCAGCCTGAGAGAGAGAGAGAGTAAGAGAGACAGAGGACTTCACCACCTACTGCAATTAAAGTAAAAACAGTAAAATATCCTCTCAGCAATCTCAAAGTACTCGCTGATTGCAGGACATGTCCAAAGAACTTTTGCACCCACTCTGCTGTTGACAACATGAGACTCTTGTCTGGATGATCAGGTACTTACTGTAGGCCAAGCAGGAAGGATGGTGGTGTGGTAGAAACAGAGTACTTTAGTCTGAAATGTGTGAACTGAGGTAAGAATAAAAGCAAACGTCAGAAAAGAAACATGCAGCAACTCTGGGGAAAACAAATGACAGGAGAAAGTGAGGTCTGCCGATGCTGGAGATCAGAGCTAAAAATGTGTTGCTGAAAAAGTGCAGCAGGTCAGGTAGCATCCGGGGAACAGGAGATTCGACAGCAAATTAACATTTTGGGTCTAAGGGTTTGGAGGAAATTGTCTTTCACTACAACCATTAACTAACTGACATCCATTTCTCCACAGATGTTACTTCACAAGCTGATTCTACCCACCTCTATTTCAGTTTCAGATGTGCAGCATCTCCTGTGTTTTGCACTGAGATAGTTTCTGGTCTTATTCGGAATTTGATTATATTTAAAGCAACAGGACAGGTAGGAGAGAGTTTGAAAAGACATGCGGCAATTAAACACAACTATGGAGATAAAGACAGATCACAACTTATCAGCTTTTAGTTAAAAATCACACAACACCAGGTTATAATCCAACAGGTTTATTTGGAAGCACACTAGTTTTCGGAGCGATGCTCCTTCATCAGGTGGTAGTGCCACGATCACCTGATGAAGGAGCGTCGCTCCGAAAGCTAGTGTGCTTCCAATTAAACCTGTTGGACTATAACCTGGTGTTGTGAGATTTTTAACTTTGTACACCCCAGTCCAACACCGGCATTTCCAAATCATATCAGCTTTTAGCCAGTTTTCAAGGTGACAACCGGTATGGATAAAGCAAAAATAGATAAGAAAAGGTTTACTGGCAATAGAAGGAGAAAAAGATGAGAATTTGTTTGTTAGTTAGTTAGTAAGTACAGAATTAGATGAAGTTGTGTTGCATAAAACAAGTTATTTAACCCATTAGCAGTTAAGAGGCCAAGAATTTACCAGAGATGTAAATTTTAATATTTGCAAATTGTGAACTTGCAAAGTCTAGCCTAAATGTGAAATTACCTTTAAGTTATTTTACTACCTAATCAGTTTTCAAATTGAAGTTTAACCAGTGGCTCTAACTTCTGCAGTACTTCTAGACGATGTTACAGTCAATACCATCCTCCACTCAGTTGTTATCAGACACACACACTCAAAAGCTCCAGTCATTACTGGATTGGTAATGATTTGTAGATATGGAAAATATCTGATGAATTGCACAAAGGTTCTGGTTTGGGTTAAAGCTTTCAATTTGATGAGTAGTTTATCTGTTTGGTGACTTTTTCCTTTTGACAAGATGTCTCTTATGTACTGATATTCATAAATGTATTAGCAACTGTTATCCAGGCTAGATTCAAGGGATGTTGATAATTATTTCATTGTTTCAAAGAAGAAAGGTATCTTAAAGTTTTAAATATTTACATGAAGTTCCGGTATTGTTCCAGCAAAGGACAGTGAAGAGAGTACAAAACAACACTTATTTCAATTGATTCCCTTAGTTGAGCACAAGATAGCAGAGGGAAATCTGACAACTTTGAGAAATAGCTATAAAAAGAGAGCACTGGGGCTGTTCTTGTACCTTTCAGAGTGAGTGACCAATGAATTTGTTTTTCTGGTATTTGCTCAGCAGCAGCTCAGGACAAAACAAGTGAAGAGCACGGTATCCCGGTCACTGCAGAACACTTTACATCTTCCCAACAAAAACAATTGGAGGATGACACTTGCCGAGGATGACAACTAAAATCTGACAACTGGAAAGCAGAATACTGGCCTCAATTTCCCTAAGCTCTCAGTAACACAGAATCCGACTGCACCTGTTGTATTTGCTGCATTGCCCTAGTGGAACCATACAATGTTACATGAATTCTGGCATGTCCCAACATTCCATGAAACTTAAGTCAGACAATAACACACAGACCACCATGTGATGGAGTTAAAATTCTAATTCTTTTTTACAATTTTACAATTTGTCAAAAACTTTGGACTTTTAAATTATGTAAAGGTGCCATCATACACATGGAGATAAATCTGGTTTAAATCAAAGTGTTACACCATTTGGACACATCATTATGTAGCTTCCCATAGCATCTTACACTTGCTACAACACAACTGTTCTGTGCCCACAGTCAGAATATAGAAAAAAATATTGTGTCAGAGAAGACAAAGATTTAGGGAAAAGCAGCACTAACAGTTTTGTCATTATTTCACTGACTTTCTTCAACAGGAATATAGGAAAAAAGAGTAGGCCAATCAGCTCCTTGTGTTTGTTCCACCATTCAGTACGATCATGGCTGATCAGTGACCTAATTCCAAACTTCCTGCCTTACACCCATATCTCAGATTTAAATTTAACGATTGAACGACCACCGTTTGAGAAAGAGTTCCAAATCACCACTATTGTGTGTAGAAGTAATTTCTAACATCTCTCTGAATGGCCTGTCCCTAATTATTAGACTATGCCCGGTTTCTTAAATCTTGAATCAGTGGAAATACTTTATTTTAAATCTACCCTGCTGCCCCTGCTATTAACCTAAAAACCTGAGGGTCAGGTCCTCAAGGCTAGAGCCATGAAATAGATTAAGTGGACTTTGTCTTAAATTCTTTATTTTATTGTATTATCGTGGAAAGATTATTAACTTCTTATTTCTTCATCTTTCTAATTTATTACTATGATTTTGTACTTTTGAAGTTCAATAATGTGGACTTTTTATTTTTTAATTTTTCTAATTCGTCCCCCCCAAGAATTTGTACTCAAGTATCTTACCTTTAAACCTAAGATGGCGCTATAAGTGTGACTTATAAACTTTTTACTGTATGCAACTACATGTGACAATAAATCTAATTCATAGATCACCCTGTCCCCTTCTAAATTTTCAAAAATAAAGGCCTAATTTGTCTAATCTTTCCTCATAACTTACCCCCTCAAAGACCAGGTATCATCCCTCCAGGACCAAACATCCTTCCTAATGTGTGATGTCCAGGTCTGCTCACAATGCTCTAACTGCAGTCTAACTAGGATTTTGTCAACTGCAGCATAACATCTGCACCCCTACACTCCAGGCATTTAGAAATGAAGGGCAGTTTTCCATTTGCCTTAGTGACTACTTTCTATACCTGTTTGATCATTTTATAGAGCTATGCACCTGAACCCCCAAATCTTATTGGGTATCCACTGTTCTTCACTTTGTGCCTTCTTTAAAAAAAAAGTACCCTGATCTATCCGTTTTCAGTCCGAAATGGATAACTCCACACTTGATTAAGATCTATCTGCCGCAGCTTTGTCCATTCACCTCATCAACATCCTGTTGTAATTTTACACTGTCAATACGGTCTACAATTTGTGCCATCATAAAATTTGGGTACTTGATTTGTAGTTCCATTATTTAGTGTTGTTCATGAATATTGTAAAGAATTGAGGTCCCCTTCCTACATTAGTTAACAGTATCTTGTGTGGGGCTGTCAAAAATCTTCTGGAAGTCCACATCAACAACATCCATCAACTTACCTTTGTCTACCACTTTTGTCATCTCTTCAAAAAAAAAATTTGAAGTTTGTCAAGCATGACCTACCTTATGAATCCACGATGACTCTCTTTGAATAACCAAAATTTTTCAAGGTGCTAAGTTACCCTAACCTTGATTACAGGCTCCAACAATTTCCCCACCAGATGTTTGGCCAACTGGTCTGTAATTCCCTGGTTTCCGTCTATAAACCATTCTTAAAAGGGCAGAGTAACATGAGAAAATTTCCAATCTAAAAGTACAGCTCCTGAACACAGGGAACTCAAAAATGGTGTTTACGGCATCGACACGGTGCTCCGCTACCTCCTTTAACACCCATGGATTAAAATGGTCAAGTCCTGGCAACTTGACACTCATCAGTTCCATTAATTTCCCCAAAAACTAATTTTATTTACACCCTGTCCATGATCCTCTTAATTTCTTAACTCACTTCTAAGGAAGGGTCATTGGACCCGAAACCTTAACTCTCACACAGGGGGCCAGGCCTGCTGAGCCTTTCCAGGGATTCTGTTTTTGTTTGATTTACAGCATCTGCAGTTCTTGCGGTTTTGATTAAGCTTTACTGCTGTGAATACTAAAGTAAAATAATTGCTCAATACTTCTGCCATTTCCTCATGGTCATTGACAATATACCCACACTCAGCCTACAGTACACTAACTGTAATCTTAACCAGTTGCTTTCCCTTTATGTAACTATACGTTTTTTTTTATTATCCTTTACATCAACATCACCAGAGCTACTAATTCATCCTCAATATTTCCATATACAAGGCCTTGATTTAGCTGACAGGTTCTATATCACTGAGTAATTCAATGTCTTTTAGATTGCAAATGAAGCAACTGCATTAAGGTTTATTACTATACCTTGAACCATTGGTGAACTGAGAGCCAGCGGTTGTAGATTGACCTGGAATACCTGCTGCATTAACCGGCCGACTGGGATTTACAAAAGGCATAGGGCCCCCTGATGCTGGTCTCTTGTTATAAGGGGAGTATCCATGGTTATGAGGCATTATTAGAGATGATCTATTAGAAATTAGCTGAGTAGAAGGGCCTGCCAAGTTGGATACAGTGTATCGACTACGATTTGAAATAGGCCCAGAGCCAGTATAAGCTAAACATTGGTTGCAAGAGCAGATTTGACTTCCATGCGTTGAGCCAGAAACAGCTGATGGATAGGGTGCATCAGAAAGTCTTTGAACTCGTCTTCTGAACCCAGTGGTTTTATTTATTTGACATGAGTTGGTGAAATTCACTATGTAGTTGTAACCAAAGTGTCCCAAATCAGCTGTCTGCTGGTTTGCAATAAGACAATCCTCTATGAAAATGGAGATGGGCGTTTCATAGGCTGTCCAGCCACCTTCATCATTTTCCCACTGCCATAATAATCCTTGTCCTGGTGCAGATGACTGAGCATATCGTTGCCTCCTAACTCGTCTCATTCTTCCTGTAAGAATATTGTGAAACAAAATTAGAATCGAGACAGAACACACAGGAAAGCACAATACTGTATTCATGACCATACATAATCAACACTTTTCATTAAAATACACTGGGCAGTAACTTAAGCATTTCATCTTCTAGAAGTGCACCTTCTCCTTTCCCACAATACTTGAAAGTGAGGTGAACAATCAATAAAGTCCCTAGGCATCACTATCCCAGACCTTCTCAGAAAGCTCATCTCTCTGCCTTTCAACTTAGATTTCATCATGAAATAATGTGCTTCACTGGTATTCTTTTTGAAATGAAACTTTGAGCAGAGAACGACTTTGTGGTAAACATTAAGTATGGTTCATTTCTGTTGTTTCTAACTTCTGCGTGTAAGGAATGCTAAGACCGTTTCCTCAAAAGAATCAACTGTCAGCCCCAACTTGTGTGTTGACTTGGTGTTACTAACAGGAAGAACAAATCTGGAATAATTCAATTGACCTGTCCTGTTAGCTGGGGAGAGACTGTGTAGGCACAGGGAATGCCATATTGAACAGGCAGAAAAGCATCTGGCATTACTTATTCATCACACAAATTAATGAACTGATTGCACAGTAACAAGTGACACTTCTTGGGGGGAAAAGTTGCTTCACCTGCATACTTTTGTGTTCAGCCCAAATGCACGCAATTCAAACAGATTGCCTGAACCTGAAAAGTTGTGAAATACAAGTTAATATACTGAATTGAATTGGCTGCAAACTAACACAAAATTCTGGGGATCTCAAGAGAAGGATCATATCTTTAGTACTTCTGGCTGCTCGTACTTACAAAGTATTTCAGTCTCAACATGTGCAACCACTTTCTGGTTTTCTCTACTGCAGATGGAAAAATTAATCGCACCTCCTCCCCTCGTTAGTTCTTTAATTCTCTACCATTGGATGGGGCAAGGGTTCTTTAAGGATTCATTTCAATCTGTCTATTCAAGCATGCTTCTTTTGTTGCTTAGTAATCATGCTGTATTGTTGCCTCAAGACTTATACCATGGGTGAGGGAAGAAATCATAAAAGATCAAAATGTGCATTGAAAGTTGGAATAAATAATAGTGATAACGCTCAGCGTTCAGGATAAATATGTAATCGACAGACAAGGATGGAAAGCGTGGAAAGCATAGTGCACAAGGCAATGTTAAAAGCAAAAGACAAATCAGTAGAATGTATTTAAACATCTTGTAATGAAATGCACACAGTATTAGGAGAAAAAAAACATAGTGACAACACAAATTAAGACAAATGGGCACAACCTGGTGGGGATTATTGAAACATGGTTACAGGAAGATCAGGTCTGGGAGTTAAATGACTATTCTGAAAGAACAGACAAGAAGGAGCAAGAGATGGAGTTGCTTTACTGGTTAAGGATGACATCAAGGCTGTATTAAGAAATGATGTTGGTGCTAGGGATGAAAATGTTGAATCAGTCTGGGTGGAAATAAAAGGGATGAAACCCCTTAGTAGGAGTAATTTACAGGACCCCAAAGGAGTACTTCGGAAGTAGGGCATAGTATAAACCAGAGAGAAATGAGAGCTTGTGAGAAGGGCATAACAGTAATTATGGGTGATTGAACATGCATATTGATAGGATTAATAAAGCTGACAACAGCTTACTCAAAGAAAGATTCACACAATGTAACAGGAATTGTTTCTTACACTAACATATCATGGATCTGTCTATATTAGATTGTGTATTATGTAACAAGGAAGGATTGATAAATGGTCTTGTAGTTAAGCATCCTCTTGGAAGGAGTGACCACAACATGCTAAGAGTTTCAAATTTTGTTTGAAAGAGTGAAAACACTTTCATTCAAGAGTTTTTGCGTAGGGGAAGATAATTATACAGACATGAGGAAGCAGTTGGTCTGAGTGGACTGGGCAAAAATGTTAAAGGGTAGGTAAGGTGAAAAATCATTGATGGCTTAACAAGGAAGTCAAGGATCACATTGTCAAAATCTAGGGCAGCTCATACTGCAAACACTAGTGGCACTCTGGAGGATTGGGAAAACACGAATACCAAAGCCTCAGTCAAAACAAAATTGAAACAGCCAAGATGAGCTTCAAGGAGAAACTAGCATTAATACCAAAAGATTCTCCAAGTATATAAAAAGGAAGTCATGATTTGGAGATGCCGGTGTTGGACTGGGGTGTACAAAGTAAAAAGAAAGTCACAACACCAGGTTATAGTCCAACAGGTTTATTTGGAAGCACTAGCTTTCAGAGCACTGCTCCATCAGGTGGTTGTGGAATATAAGATCATAAGACAGAATTTATAGCAAACATTTACACTGTGATGCAGACGAAATTGTATATTGAAAAAGACCTGGATTGTTTGTTAAGTGTCTCATCTTTTAGAATGACCATGTTGGCTTCAGTTCTTTCATATGTAAATCCCAGAACTGTTTTTTTAAAAGTTACATTCTCAAGTGAACTTTAATAATAGGTACCATGTTGGACCAAATAATTCATTGAAGAAGTGAGGCTGTCTGTGCCCCAATGTTCAGACTGATTCTATTTCTAAAAAGGGGACTTACGGAATCTTATATGAATTCATGCAGTTTTTGAGCAAAATAAAATTTAATTCTGCAAGTATGAATTCGCCCCCACAAACTTACATGCATGGTTAGAAGGTTGGGGGGGGGGGGGGGGGGGGGCGCGAATATGAGTGCCTGTGAGAGTGTGTGTGCACGTGCATGTGAGACTGTAAAGTCTGTGAGAGGATGCATGTGTGGGTGTGTATGTGTCAGCATGAGCAAGTGCGAGACAACCCAAGACCCAACATAAAAAGGAAGAGAATAGTGAAAATAAATGTTGGCCCTTTAGAAGACAAAAATATCAAGGTAATCATCATTGCCTACAGGAAGAGTGCCAGAAGACTAGAGAATAGCAAATGTTGTCCCCTTGTTCAAGAAGGGGAGTAGAGACAACCCTGGTAATTATAGACTGGTGAGCCTTACTTCAATTGTGCGTAAAATGATGGAAAAGGTTATAAGAGATAGGATTTATAATCATCTAGAAAGGAATAAGTTGATCAGGTATCGTCAACATGGTTGTGAAGGGTATATATTGCTTGGCAAACCTTATTGAGTTCTTTGAGAAGGTGACCAAACAGGTGGATGAGGATAAAGTGGTTGATGTGTTGTATATGGATTTCAGTAAGGTATTTGATAAAGTTCCCTACAGATTAATAAAGTTGACAACAGCTTACTCAAAGAAAGATTCACACAATGTAACAGCAATTGTTTCTTACACTAACATATCATGGAACTGTCTATATTAGATTGTGTATTATGTAACAAGGACAAAATATGGAGGCATGGGATTGAGGGTGATTCAGCGATTTGGATCAGAAATTGGCAAGCTGAAAGAAGACAAAGGATGGTGGTTGATGGGAAATGTTCATCCTGGAGTTCAGTTATTAGTGGCATACCACAAGGATGTGTTTTGGGGCCACTGCTGTTGGTCATTTTTATAAATGATCTGGATAAGGGTGTAGAAGGATGGGTTTGTAAATTTGCAGAGGTCACTATAGGTTGGTGGGGTTGTGCATAATGCTGAAGGAAGTTGCAGGTTACAGATGCACAGAGATAAGCTGCAGAACTGGACTGAGGGGTTGCAAATGGAGCTTAATGCAGAAAGGCGTGAGTTGATTCACTTTGAAGGAGTAACAGGAATGCAGAGTACTGGGTGAATGGCAAGATTCTTGGCAGTGTAGATGAGCAGAGAGATCTCTGTGCTCATGTACATAAATCCCTGAAAGTTGCCACCCAGTTTGGTAAGAAGGCATACAACCATGTTGGCTTTTATTGGTGGAGGGATCAGGTTTCAAAGCCTTGAAGCCATGTTGCAGCTGTACAAAACTCTGGTGTGGCTGCACTTGGAGTATTGCATACAGTTCTGGTGACTGAGGAAGGATGTGGAAGCTCTGGAAAGGGATCAGAGGCGATTTACCAGGATGTTGCCTGGTAAAAAGGGAAGGCTGAGGGACTTGAGGCTGTTTTTGTTAGAGAGAAAGTTGAGCGGTTACTTAATTGAGACGTATAAGATATTCAGAGGGCTAGACAGGATGGACAGTGAAAGCCTTTTTCCTTGGATGGTGATGACTAGCACGAGGGGATATAACTTTAAATTGAGGGGTGATAGATAGTGGACAGATGCCAAAGATAGTTTGTTTACACAGAGCAGCAGAGGTGTGGAACAACCTGCCTGCAACAGTAGTAGTTTCTACAAATTTAAGGACACTTAAATGGGCATTGGATAAACATATGGATGAAAATGGAATAGTGTAGGATAGATAGGCTTCAGATTGTTGCGCCGACCTGTGGAAACATCGAGGTTCGAAGGACCTGTACTGCGCTGCATTGTTTTATGTAATAATGGGAAATGGCAGAGACACAGTCAAAATTTTGTCTGCTTTCATGGTAAAAGAATAATTTCTTATCAAAAACTGCACTTAGTACAAGGGAACTTGGTGAAATTATAACTATAACTATAACTAGGGAAAAGGTATAAGAAAATGAATGGGATTAATGACAGGGCCTGTTGGTATACACCCTGGGGTATTAAAGGAGCTGGCAGCAGAGATAGTGGATGCACGAGTTACCGTATTCCAAAATTCCCTGGATTCTGGAAAGGTACCATTGGATTGGAAACATGCTAAAGTGATAGTCTTAAGTCAAAAACAGAGAGACAAAAGAAATGGTTTCCATATGTGGATGTACCTACTACAGAAGCTGCAAAACTTGACCTACTCTTGGGAAATAAGGCAGGGCAGGTGACTGAGTTGTCACTGGAAGAGCATTCTGGAGTCGAGAGTGTCGTGCAGTAAGAGGTCAGGCAGCATCCAAAGAGCAGGAGAATCGACGTTTCAGACAAAAGCCCTTCATTGGGAATGAAGGAGCATTTTGGAGTCAATGGCTATAATTCTATTAGTTTTAATATAGTGATGGAGAAGGATAGACCTGATTGAAATGTCAAAATTCTAAACTGGAGGAAGGCCAGTTTTGCTAGTATTAGGTAATAACTTTCAAAGGTTGATTGGAGGTGCATGTTCGCAGATAAAGGGACAGCTAGGAATGGGGAAGCCTTCAAAAATATGCCGAAAGTCGAGACAGTATATTCCTGTTAGAGTGAAGGGAAAGGCTGGTGGACTAGACAAATTGAGCTTTTAGTTAAGAAAAAGAAGGAAGCATGTGTTAGGTATAGACAGCAGAGATTGACCGAATCCCTAGAAGAGTATAAAGGCAGTAGGAAAACACATAAGGAGGAAATCAGGAGGGTAAAAAGAGGACGCGAGATAGCTTTGGTAAACAGGTTTAATGAGAATCCAAAGGGGTTCTACAAATGCATCAAGGACAAAATGGCAACTAAGGAGAAAATAGGGCCCCATGAAGATCAGCAAGGCCACCTATCTGTGGAACCACAGGAGATGGAGGAGATACTAAACGAATATTTTGCAGTGTTTACTGTAGACAAGGATATAGAAGATATAGAATGTGGGAAAATAAATAGCAGCATCTTGAAAAATGTCCATATTACAGAGGTGGTGGTGCTGGATGTCTTAAAACAGGTGGATAAATCCCCAACATCTGATCAGGTGTACCCTCTAACTCTGTGGGGCAATAGGCAAGTGTTTGCTGGGCCCTTTGCTGAGATATTTAGATCATCAATAGCCACAGGTAAGGTAGCAGAACACTGGAGGTTAGCTAACATGGTGCCACTATATAAAGTGGTAAGAAAAAGCCAGGGAACTATGGACCCGTGAGCATGACACCACGGCAGGCAAATTGTTGGAAAGAGTGCTGAGGAATAGAATTTAATGTGTTTAGAAAGGCAAGGAATGATTAGGGATAGTCAACATGGCTTTGTGCATGGGAAATCATGTCTCACTAACTTGATTGAGGTTTTTGAAGTAGTAATGAAAAAGATCAAGGGCAGACTTAAGATGTGATCTATGTGGACTTCAGTAAAGTGTTTGCTAACCAGTCTACCACGCGGAGCCTTGGTCAAAGTTACAGCACATGGAACACAGGGAGAAGGAGCCACTTGGATACAGAACTGGCTCAAAGGTAGAAGACAGAGGGTGGCGATGGAGGGTTATATTTCAGACTGGAGGCTGGTGACCAGTGGTGTTCCATAACTATGAGCATTAGGTCTGCTGATTTTTATCATTTATACAAATTATTTGTATGTGAACACAGAAGGTATGATTAGTAAGTTTGTAGATGACCCCAAAATTGGAGTTGTAGTGGACAGTGTAGGTGGTTACCTCAGAGTACAGAGTCGATCAAACCAATGGACTGAGCAGCAGCAGATGGAGTTCTATTTGGATAAATGTGAGGTGCTGTATTTTGGAAAGGTATATCAGGGCAGGACTTATGCAGGTAAGGTCCTGGGAGTGTTGCTGAACAAAGAGACCTTGAGTGCAAGTTCATAGTTCCGTGCAAGTGGAGTCACAGATAGTGAAGGTGGTGTTTGGTATGCTTGCCTTTATTGGTCAATGCATTGAGTATAGGAGGTGGGAGGTCATGTTGAGGCTACACAGGACATAGGTTAGGCCACTTTTGGAATACTGCGTACAATTCTGGCCTCCCTAGTATAGGAAAGAAGTTGTGAAACTTTAAAGTGTTCAGAAAATATTTACAAGCACGTTGCCAGGTTTGTGTTATAGGAAGAGGCTGAATAGGCTTGGGCTATTTTTCTTGGAAGATCAAAGGCTGAGGGTGACATTATAGAGGTTTATAAAATCATGAAGGGCATGGATAGGTTGAATAGTCAAGGTCTTTACCCCAGGATTGGGTGGGGGGGGGGCAAAACTAGAGGCCATAGATTTAAGGCGAGATGGAAAAATTTTTAAAACGGACCTGAGGAACAATGTTTGACACAGAAATGGCATATATATGGAATGAGCTGCCAGAGGAAGTGGTAAATCATGATACACTAAAAACATTTAAAAGGTCTCTGGATGGATATATGAATAGAAAGGGTTGAGACAGCGATATGGGTCAAATGCTGACAAATGGGACTAGATTAATTTAGGATATATGGTTGGCATGGACAAGTTGGACGAAGGGTCTGCTTCCATGGTCTACAACGCTATGATTCTGTAGATCAGTTAGTTTGACCTCTGCAGTCAATCATAAAGGAGTTAACTGAACCTTTGAAAAAAAATAAAGCTCAATTCACTGGTGCCAGCATGATTTCACAAAGGACAAGCTGTGCTCGACAAACTTGGGAGTTCTTTGAGGATATACCCAGCAAGATGGATAACGAGGACCAGTGGATATGGTATCTCTAGATTTCCAAAAGGCATTTGATAAGGTGCCACATGAAAGACTGATCCAGAAGGTTAGATCCCAGGGTGTTAAGGATACACTATTGGTTAGAAATAGAGGATTGGCTGAATAACAGAAAGCAGAAGGTCGGGATAAATAGGTCCTTCGCTGGATGGTGAAATGTGGGCTACCGCAGGAGTTCAGTTCTTGGATCTTAACTATTTACAATCTACATAAATGATCTGCAAGCAGAAACAAACTGTCACATAGCTAAATTTGCAGATGATATGAAAATAGGTGGGAAAGCAGGCTATAATAAGGAGTTAAAGAGTTAACAGATGGATATTATTGGGTAATGAGAATGGGCCAGAATGTGGCAGATTGAGGTTAATGTGAACACACTCAAGGTCGTCCATTTTGGTTAGAAAATAAAAGGGCAAATTACTATTTAAATGGGAAGCAGATTCAAAGCATGTCAGTGCAGAGGGATCTGAGCATCTTTGTGCATGAATTGCTGAAAGTGGGTATACAGGTGCAGTATATGCATATGATAAGAAAGACAAGTGGAATTCTGACACTTATTGCAAAAGGACTGGATTACAAAGGTAAAGAATTGTTATTACAATTATGTAAGGCATTGGTGAGACCATACCTGGAGTATTGTGTCCAGTTTTGGTCTCCTTACTTGAGGAAGGATGTGGTAGCTCTGGAGGAAGTTCAGAGGACTCACACCAGATTGATTCCAGGGATGAAACAGCTGCTTTTGAGGAGTGGTTGAATAGCTTGGGCTTGTACTTGCTGGAGTTCACAAAAATGAGGGGAGATCTGACTGAGGATCCTGATCCTGTCCTGTCAGTGGAGTTTGTGATGCATGTGGTTTTGTGCAACTGAAAGATAGGCTGAAGATTTGAGTGCTGTTGGGATAGGCCTGTAAAAGCCTGTAGGTTCTGAGTTGATCTGTTATGTCATTATTGCCAGAATGATCTACTCACCCTTAACTTCCCTTCATTAATGGCCTAGTAAGCGATTCAGTTGAGTCAAGCTATTACAAGTTTGAAACTAAACAGATCATCAGTCTGGGCATCGTGGATGTTGATTTGATATTCCCTTTTGTGCATCAGTCGCAAACACGGACATAGATTGAGAACAGGTAGATTCAAACCGACATGAGGAGAAATTACATCTCTCAAACGGTTGTGAATCTGTGGAATTCACTTCCCCAGAGTGATGTGGAGGCAGAATCACTCAACAGATTAAGAAATAGATAAGTTTCTGATGAAAAGTTGGATAAAGGGCTTTGGGAAGGAGGCAGGAAAATAGAGTTGAGACCAGGATAAGATCAGCCATGATCATGTTAAATGGCAGAGCAGGCTCGAAGGGCTGAATTGCCTATTCCTTGTCCTAATTCCTATGATCCTAAACCTCATTATTTAGTATGCCTGCCATTGCTGCTGGCACATTCTCTTCACTGAGTCTAGACTGACCTCCTGGCCTCATGGTAATTATAGAATGAGGAATATTAGGTCATGAAATTATAGATGGTGATCGAATAGAACTCCATCACTGATACTTTACTGCACCACAGGATGCCTAGTTTTGAGCAGATGGATCGGTTTTGAATTTACTCAAAGTAGAAAGTAAACATTGCTCCTCAATTACAAACATTGCTCCTTAATTATATGCAAGTGGAGGGCATTCATTTGAGCACCACTTGAACAGGTGTAAAGAAAAACTCACTGAAACCAAGATGCAGATGCTTATCATGTTTTACTCTAAATAAAATGTTAGATCAGTATGGTTTAACCTCAATGCTACTCTTCAAGAACAAAATCAAATTGCCGGGGAAACTCAGCAGCCTGGCAGCATCTGTGGAGAGAAAAAAAGTGTCATTCTACAATGTTATTGACAGAGGGTAAGGAACAACAAGTGAAATGGTTTGTGAGGCTGCCTAAAGCAAAAGACAAAGGCCAAAGGCCAGTGGTAATAGCAGTCAAGGAGAAAGAGATATTAAAAAGGGTGTAAATGAAGGGGTGAAAGGAAAAAAAATGGATCTGCTCCAATGAGAGGATCCCCAACCAATTCCTCCCTCACCCATGTCTTGCTTTTGCAGTCTCTCAAACCAAAAGGCTCCAAACTTATGATAAAATTCGAAGTGTAGTCTTATAAATAAGCTGCCACATATTGGTGAAAATAACATTAGGTTTGTCTGGTCTGCGTACGCTTGTGGGTCCAGTGCCCAGACTGATGGTCTGTTTAGTTTCAAACTTGTAATAGCTTGACTCAACTGAATCGCTTACTAGGCCACTGATGAAGGGAAGTTAAGGGTGAGTAGATCATTTTGGCAGTAATGACATAACAGATCAACTCAGAACCTACAGGCTTTTACAGGCCTATCCCAACAGCACTCAAATCTTCAGCCTCTTTCAGTTGCACAAAACCACATGCATCACAAACTCCACTGACAGGACAGGATCAGAGAGATGTATAGCACGGAAAAAGATTCTTCAGTCCAACTCGACCATGCCAACCAGATATCCAAAATTAATCTAGTCCAATTTGCCGGCATGTGGTCCATATCCCTCTAAACTGTTCCTATTCAAGTACCTATCCAGATACCTTTTAAATGCTGTAATTGTACCAGCCTCCGATACTTCCTCTGGCAGCTCATTCCATACATGCACCACCCTCTGCATGAAAAAATTGCTTCTTTTATATCCTTCCCCTCTCACATTAAATCTATGCTCTCTAGTTTTGGATTCCCCCACCCTTGATAAAAGACCTTGGCCATTCACCTTCAAGATTTTATAAACCACTATAAGGTCACCCCTCAGCCTCCGACACTCCAGGGAAATAACCCCAGCCTATTCAGCCTCTCCTTATAGCTTAAACTATCCAACCCTGGCAACAACCTTGTACATCTTTTCTGAATCCTTTGAAGTGTCACAACCTCTGACTTATAGTAAGGAGGCAAGAATCAAACAATATTCTAAAAGTAGCCAAACCAATATCCTGTAAAGCTGCAACATGACCTCCCAATTCCTATCCTCAATGCACTGACCAATTAATGCAACTATACCAAACACTTTCCTCACTACCTGCGGACTCTGCTTTCCAGGAACTATGAACCTCTAGCCCAAGGTGTCTGTTCGGCAACACTCCCCAGGACCTTAACATTAAGGTGTACAAGTCCTGCCCTGGCTTGCCCGACCAAAACGCAGCACCTGTCATTTATCTATGCAATTCATTTTCCAATTGTCTAACATACAATAACTACATATAGCTGGACCATTCTGTAGTTTCAACAATCACCTCTGCATAAACAGGTTTCCTGTTATTCTTTCTGGTTTCCTGTGAAGGCCACTGTGTCAGTGTGCAGATAGCTGGTAAACCGCTTTGCACAATACAGCCCACGTGTCTATCAAGGAGTATTTGTCTAGACGTTCAAGAAGTCTATTCTAACTGTTCAAATCCATTTTTTCCCTTACCAATGATTCCCATGAAATAGGATGAACATTTCTCACTGCATTTAGAAAACATGATAGGAAGACAAATCCATCAAGTCACGAATTTTAGATTAGTATCCTGCCCCTCACCACCAGGACTTGGAATTACATAGACAACAAGTCTTCTTTTTGACAACTGTGCTACAAACACCTCTCAAACCAGTCCCTTGTAAGGAGTTCAAAGGGCAATCTGCCCTATTATTTCAGTACAAATTAGCATCGAATAAGCTCTCAAAGAGATTGCAGGGATGGCTAACATGGAAAGGCTACTTGGCTAAAGTTCAGCCGCCTCCCTCAAAAAAGCTGAACAGGATTTGTTAAACATAGTCATTCATGGGGTGAGGGGGTCAAGAGGGTCAGGCCAGCATGTATTACCCACCCCTAATTGCCCAAAAGGCAGTCAAGAGTCAGATTGCTGTCGATCTGGAGTCACATTAAGGAAAGATGCAGACTTCCTCCCCTTCAAAGGGGATCAATGAACCAGATGTACTTTCATGACAACCACCAGTAGTTATATGGTTGCTCCTAGACCAGCTTTTGTTAAATTAAATTCAATTTTCACTATCTGCCATAGTGGGATTTGGACCAATGCTGTAGAACATGGGCCAGACATTGTGGATTATTAGTCCAGGGACATTATCACCATACAGCACCTCTGCTTAGATGATCCTGACACTGCATGCTAATATGGAAACACACTCCTTTCCTTAACAATGGTAACCAATGTCTAGAAGTTTGTCCAGCTGTGTCCTGATGCATTTGAAATCTCTCTTTCATCTCGTTGTGCAGTATCATGGAAAATGCTTTGTTTTAAAAGCAGCACATAAATCATGAAAAAACAAGCTATTGGTGCAGTTCCCAAATTAGAAGCAGCTTACCTTAAGCTTTCTGAAAAGGGAGAAATAGGGCAGGGTTGTGGGGCTTTTCATAAAAGGAAAGTTTCTGGAGAAGGGTAATGTTCTGGAACTGATCTCTTTTTGGTTGCTTAGGATGACACCAAAATTTGAGATATCAGGAAGATTTATTTTCATATTACGAAACCTATAACTCTTTACTCGAACAGAGTGAGAAACAAAGCACATTGGAGGAGTTAAGATATAGATCAGTCATTATCTAAATGAATGTTAAAACTGATCATTTAATTGCCTATGCCAATTCCTTTGTAAATTCGAATGAAATCAAAAATATATTGAAAAACAAAATTAAACTTGCAGAATGTTTCAACAATGTTTATGAGTGATAAATTTTAAGAAAAGTTTTTGACATGATCAAAAACTGCGGAGCATCTTCAGAATTCAATGCTAAAACTGTTGGGGGGGGGGGGGAAACCTGCAAATGCTGGATATTAGAAACAGAAAAAAACAAATTTCTTGGAAAATTCAGCAGGTCTGGCAGCACTTGTGAAGAAAAAGCAGAATTAATGTTTCAGGTTCAGTGAGCCTTCTTCAGAACTGGGTATATATCTTCGCTTTCAAAAGTCTATTCTCACACTAGTGGCTATGTAACTCAAGCTTCAGAACCCACATGATACCCAAAACCAAGTGGTCAGAGATCTCCTAATGTCATGTAGTTTCAACAACCTGACACAGTAGTAGTTTTGGATTCAGTGATTGTAGTTTCTTCATGTACTTACCCCCTCACTCAAAATAACCAAGGTGGCCAAATGGACATTGCATGAAATCTTTCAAATATTAAATCAGTTGAGCACAAGTGCCTTTTTTTTAAAATGTGGAACTTGTACAGATACAGTGTCTCAGACTGAGTTCATCCCAAAAAAGGTTCTAAGGTATTTAGTGTCCAGGGTGAAATTATGTAAAAGTGAAACTAGATATTGATTTGGGAAGGCTACAACTTACAAAATACTGTTCACGCAAGGTCATTGGGAACAAGAAACACTCAGCATATCTCCCAAATTTTCTAAGGTGGGTTGGAGTTACTCTTGCCACATGGTATATAGGAAGTGGCAGGGTTGCAAAGTATATGATTATCAAGTGCATGCAGAAACTCTCTGAACAAGCCAAATGTTTTTCCACCCATTTAAATAATGCCTAAAATTTTTGCATGGCTTACTCAAAAAACAAGCCCTGTTTTTGGATAGCTGGATTTCAGGTGTTGTATTTCTACGAGTGGCTTCTGCAGTTGGCATTTACTTAGATATCAATAGTAAACCAGATTTGTGTGTATAACCATCATTTCAAGAGTCAAATTATCTAAAAGCACCAAAAACTGGGTTCAATTTCACTGAAGGTTGCTTGGTATGAACAATATGAATAATACTGTTGATATCAATTGAAAATCAATTTAGTTTATTATAAAGCGACATTGCATTTCTTACTAAGAATAAAAAGTTAGTGCTCCATTGCTATTTTTATATGTTTCTTCACACCATGGGCAATTCGAATTATTTCACAAAATTTGGGATCGTCTTCTAATCAATATGACACTACAGCAAATTTGATTTTCATCTGGAGAATGCAAGACGACCATTTAGCCTCTCGAGCTTCATTTACTTTTCAATCTACGGCCTAACCGTAAATATCCTCTATTTCCATATCCTGCAATATCTTTTGTTTAAAAAAAAATGTAAATCTCAAATTTAACATTGACTGAGCATTGGTGAACATCAGCCACATTGTGTGTAGACAGTGGCTCAGTGGTTTGCACTGCTGCCTCACAGCACCAGGGTCCCAGGTTCAATTCCAGCCTCAGGCAGAGTATCTGAGTGGAGTTTGCACATTCTCCCAGCGTCTGCGCAGGTTTCCTCCCACAGTTCAAAGATGTGCAGGTCAGGTGAATTGGCCATGCTAAATTGTCCATAGTGTTAGGTGCATTAGTCAGAGGGAAAGGGGACTCGGAGGGTCGGTGTGGACTTGTTGGGCCGAAGGGCCTGTTTCCACACTGTAGGGAATCTAATCTAAATTGTTTCTAATAGTTGAGAGAGGAGCCGGTGTTGGACAAAGTTAAAAATCACACAACACCCGGTTTTAGTCCAATAGGTTTATTTGGAAACACTAGCTTTCAGAGCGCTGCTCTTTCATCAGGTGGTTGTCGAGTATAAGATCATAAGACACAGGGTTTATAGCAAACGATTAGTGTTTACAGTAATATATTGAACAAACCTGGATTGTTAAGTCATTCATCTTTCAGAGCGCAGGTTTCAGTTGATTAATATGTAAATCTCAGAACTTCTTTTAAGTCACATTCTAGAGATAACAAGGTTTTATAACAAAAGATAACATCTCAGCTCACACAATGTATTAAAAGTGTGAGGTCAGAGTCCGTCTGCATCCCAATCTTGAGCCTGACTCTCTCATGTTTGCCATTCATTTCAGATACCACTGCTTGCATTTCCAAAAAAAGTTCAAATTTGAACAGGATGCAATTAAAACCATTTTCAGGTACAAAATAAATCTGCTCATAATTTTGTAAAGTTTATGTATTTTCAAAATATGATTGCACACTGGGGTTTGGTTTCTCAGTCTCAAAACTGCAATTGAGTATTCCTGTCTGCAGACCATTGTTATTTTTGCTAGCTTGTAAACTACACATAACTAACTGGTTAACTGAAGATATTTTGCCAAGTGAAAAATTTAAAGAAAATAGAAAATCAGGAAATAGTCTCCTCTAACTAGCCATAGTATAACCACTCTTACCTTCTACTAGCTCTGTTTACTTGCCCTCATTGGTTGAATTTTTAGTAGCTTCCTCAGTTTTATTTATTCGTGTGTTGTGGACATTACTGGTGAGGCCAGCATTTATTGGCTTTCCCCGATAGCCAAGAGGGCAGTTAAGAGTCAACTACATTGCTATGGGTCAGCACTTACACAAAGGTCAGATCAGGTAAGACATCAGATTTCCTTCCTGAAAGAAAATTAGCAGTTGGGTTTGTATGACAAGTTGAAAATGGGTAAATGGTCACCATTAGGCTAGTTCTTTTTCCCCTCAGATTATTAGTGAGTCCAAATTTCACCGTCTGTCACAGGGAGCTTTAAATCAACCTTCTGTGAACTTTTGGCTGGGGATTGGATTACTTGGACCAGTGACATTGCCACTGCACCACCATCTTGTTCCTCTGCTTTTTCCTTTGTCTTCTCTGCCATCGCTCCATCTCATTGCCCCTTCCCTCATTTACCCACTCTTCTTCATCTCTTACTTTCCATCTCCTACATTAATTTCATTATACCTATGTTCCGACCTCTCAAACTCAAAAATTCAAGCGTTCTTGATTATGTGTAAACATGAAGGAGGTTTTAATATTGATAAAGCATATGTCTCAACTGCATACAATCACACTTTGAAACCCAGACAGGTGTGAAGTAGGCAGATGTGTCAGTGCATGAGACAACTATGCCGCAGAAAGCAAAGCAATCGAATGAGTTGAATTGTATTGTTGTTGATGGTGCTTGAGGAAGTGATGCAAGTCAGATTTTTTTTGATTTAAGCACTGCGGACAAAGTCAGAATTTATTACCCATTCTTAATTGTCCTCATGAAAGTGATGATGGGTGCCTTTTTTTTAAACTCCTGCAGTTTACAATGCTATAAGGAAATGGGGGCATTCCTGGATCTTGGCTGAGTAACAGTGAAGAAATGGTGACATACTTCCAAGTCAAGATGCTGTATGGATTGGAGGGGAAAATTGCTATGATGTTCCCATGCATTTATTGTCTTCGTCCTTCTAGGACAGCAAAGATCACAGATTGGAAAATGCTGTTGAAGGAATCTTGGTGAGTTGCTTCAGCATATTCTGTACGTGGCACACACGGCAACCACTGTGCATTGATGTTAGAGGAATTGAACATTTAGGGTGACGGATTGGGTGCTTTCCCCTGACTGGTATTAAGCTTGAAAATATTACATCAAACCCCTGGCTTATGAACCATAGAGTGGATAAGCTTTGGGGAGTCAGGTGGTCAGTTATTCAGCGTACAATTCCCAGCTGACCAGTTCTTGTCACTGCAAAATTTTGTGAGCTCATCCAGTTTAGTTTCTGGTCTTTCGTAAACTCCAACATGTTGATGGTGCAATGCTGTTAGTATGGCACTTAAGTGGGAAGTTTGAATGTTATCCAGGTTTTGCTGTATATGATTACAGAGTGCTTCAGCTTCTGAGGAGATGCGAATGGAATAGCAATCATGCAATGAGTGTCATTGATGGAGCAGCTGAAGATGACCAGGCCTACGGTATCATCCTGAGGAACTCTTCCAGTGTCCTGCAGCTCCCAACAATTATATCCATCTTTCTTTACACCCAAAAATAATACAAAAGAACTGCAGATATTGGATATCTGAAACAAAAACAGATATTGTTCGAGAAATTCAGCAGGTCTAGCATTATCTGTGGGGAGAAAACAGAGTTGACATTTTAAGTCCGTTGACTAGGAGTCACCGGAATCAAAACATTAACTGCTTTCTCCCCACAATGCTACAGACCTATTCAATTTCTCCAGCAGTTTCTGTTTTTGCACCTTTATGCCCAACTTGACTTCACTCGTTAAAAATTTTATACAGATTCCCACTAACTTCAATTTTGCTTGGGCTCCTTGACATCACATTTGGTTAAATGGTGCGAGAAGATCTCCCCAGTCTTCCAACTGCAGCACAAATCTTTAATATCCATCTGAACAATCAGAACAGTACACCTGATGGATGGGAAAGGCACCGCCTATGAAGCATTGTAACTTCAATTTTTGCTCAGGCCCTGACGCGAGGTTCAAATTCATAACCTTATAACTTTAACCCACTTACATTAGATCCTATCAAAACATAATAAACTTGTTTTGCTGTGCAGCAAATTGGACCACAAGACACATTCCTATCTGGTGTCGAAAGTGTTCCAGTGTTGTTCCATTTGGAATTTAATTTATTTCAGCTGCAGAAATTCTTTCAAGTCAGCACTAACTTATTAGTACATTCCTGAAGTAATAGTTTATAATAGTTGCACAGAAGAAATAATTTCAGACTTAGAACAATGCCATCTGTTATTTTATCGATACTATGTGGACATGCAGCTGCAGTAGGTTAACAGTTTCTCAGTAACAACAGCAATGCTACAAGTGAAATGTCATCACTGCAGGCTAAACATAATTTAAGAGTCCTGAAAAAGGGTGAACATTGCAGCCAGGTTTCTTTTAAGTTGTTTTACCAGCACTTTGTCTTTACACCGGTTTTCACCACGTTAGGCAAAACTTAATAGTGCTTTGGGAATACAGTTTGAAAAAAAAACACTGTCAGCAAACCGTTATAAAAAGGAATCGGAAAATTTACATTCACAAAATTGGTGAAAAAGGGCCTTAGAGAGGAACATGAAACAGCACAGCAAATCCAATATAGGCTAACATTCCAAGATTCTTTACAGATGGTAAAAAACTAAAATGGATTCTAAGAGCAAGCAATTGGAAGAGGTAAAAAAATGTAATTACAGAGATGGACTTTGAAAGCATTTAAAGGGGGAAAAGCAAAAATATTTAAAAAGGGAACTGTAGAGAGCAACCAAAGCTGCTAAAGGCTCTTGCTCCAATGAAGAAATAGAATATAAATAGAAGCTGAGAATCAGAAGGGGCTTACACAGCTGGAGCAAGCTGAAGAGGAAAGGATAAAGATCACCTAGGGTACAGTCTACAGAGGATGACTGAGGATTATAAACATAATGCAATTAAAAAAGCGCAAAGAGATCAGGTTCCTTCTCACAAATCATTAGATAAACTGCAACTAAATCCCTTCTTCCTCTAGATCACCCATATTAGGCTCCAAGACAGAAATACAAAACAATTGCTGAGATAATAATAAAAATTAAAAACTATGGTTATTGTGGAATCCTGTAATGTGGAAGCAGGCCATTTGAGTCCAGACCAACCCGCTGAAGAGCATCCCACGAAGTCTCACCCCTTACCGTATACCTGCAAATCTTTATTTCCCATAGCTAATCGACCTAACTTGCACATCCCTGGACATTGTGGGGCAATTTTAGCGCGGCCAATCCACCTAACCCACACATCTTTGGACTTTGGAAGGAAACTGGAGCACCCAGAGAAAACCCACGCAGACACAGGGAGAATATGCAAACTCCACACGGACAGTCATCTGAGGCTGGAATCAAACCCTCAGTGGGGAGTGAGGCAGCAGTGCTAACCACTGTGCCTAAAGTCCTAAGGAAACTAAAGCAGCATGGATTTAAAGTTGGCTGAGTGACAAGAGAGAGATTAGTGTCGATGAGTTATTCTAAACCTTTCTCAGACACTGTTCTTTCTTCAACTGGAGTATTGTATTCAATTCTGGGCATCATTGTTTATGAATGATGTGGAGCCACTGCAAAGGGTGCAGAAATATTTACAAGAATTGTTCCAAGATGGTGGGAGACTTCAATTAAGGCTGAGAGGAGATTTGTTTGGGGTATTCAGTATCAGACTAGGTCTGGACAGCTTGGAGGAGAAGATGTTCCCATCAGCAGAGTTGAGAATGAAAGGACAATAATTTTAGGTAAATAGCAAAGAACCAACAGTAACTGAAAGAATGATTACATTATATATTGGGTGGAATGCATTGCCTGACAGGATGGTGGAGGCAAGTTCAATTATTGCTTTCTAATGGGAAATTTTATTTTTTTGAAAAGAAAATGTGCAACGCAATGGAGAAAAAAAAGGGGAGTGGTACCAGGCCAGTTACACAGTACGATGTGGCCTCCTTCTATGCTACAAATATTCCATAAAATTAAGTCAAAAGAAATTTTGACAGGATTCAAAACTGACAAGTTGAGATGATAACAGAGGTATTGTATCACTGGTGAGCCAGGATCTAGAGGGCATTAAAAAAAAGACAGGAAAAGAATTTATAAATGTTCACTTTTTGAAGAAAAAAAATGGCTAGTAAAGACATGATACACCCAACTAGGAACAGCTTGCTCATAAAGGTTGGACTACAGCCAACTTCAGGCTTTAAATTCACCCCACTAACCAATATGGTTCACTTCCCTTACAAATGCACAAATAAATGATTCATGGTGCTTTGTGGACCAAATCCATAAAATCTGATAATAACAGCTTTCCAGTTGCCAGAATGTATAGAAGCTGAAAGAAGTTGTGCAGAGGTAAAACATGGAGGGTTACACAGTTATTAATGCCTAAACAAAAAAAAACTGAATTCAAGCTAAGGTTGAGAGTGATTGCCGTTGAGATCAAGCCAACAGATGACAAAATATATCAAGAAACTCTAACAAAACCACAAATGCGAATTTTTTCGTGAGGGTGTTTGTGGGAGAAAGACGACTCTGAACTTACTACAATCATATCTCTAGAAGAAAGGAGGGCTGTGGTTTTTCTGAGGACAATTATTAGTATTTTGTTGCCTGCACAGTGAAACTCCTCATATGAAGGTAGTTGATACCCAAATGCAGTGAGACCTAAACAACATTCTAGTGTGGGCTATTAAGGGTCAAGGGCAGCATAAATTTTACATGTTCCAGATAATGAGAGAATATCACAATCTCCCTTGATGATCAACAGCAATGCCATAGTTGAATGTCTCACTGTCAACATCCTGTCATCAACATCATTCTGTGGTCAGCAGTGACCTGAAACTTAAATTAGCCTAATCATACTGTACTAGTCTAGGTTTTAGTTTTGTATACTGGGTTACAAGAACAGATCAAAAGCTGGAAATCCTGCAGCCAGCCATCACCATCTTACTCCCCAAAATCTGTCCACTATCTTCAAGAAATGATGGAATACTCTCTCCTTGCCTATATAAGTATAGCTCCAATAACAGAAGGAGCTTGACACCATACAAGATGAAGCAACTGACTCGATTGGCACCTGATCAATCACCTTTAATATTCACTGCCTCCACCACTGGAAACAACATACCAGATGGACAAGCCTAATAGTATTATCAATGGACTGTTAATTCAGAGACCCAGGTAATGTTGTGTGGATCTGGGTTAGGCAGATAGTGGAATGTGATTTCAATAAAATTTGGAATTACAATGACTATGAATTGATTATTAATTGTAAGAAAAACCCATCTGGTTCACAGTTGTCCTTTAGGGAAGACGACCGCCATCCTTACCTAGTCTGTTTTACATGTGACTCCAAACCCACAGCAATATGTTTGAATCTTAACTGGCCTTTGGAAAATTAGGGATAGGCAATAAGTGCTGGCCTAACCATGATGCCCCATACCCATGAACAAATATTTAAGATAACTTAACAAAACCCCTTCAAGAAGTGGAGAGCTTCCTTCCAAAGCAATATACCATATTTTCTAACTGGATTTTAATTGTTGCAATTACATTGACTGATGTTGCACGTAAAGACCATGAGGAAGTATCTACACAGCTGACTACAGGCATCCTTCTGCAAGTTAAAAGTTCCAACGGGCAATTACTTGGCATCTGGAGGCCTCCAAAAAGATCCCAGTTTGGTGTTAGAATCAGAGAGACCAGGCCTGGAGGCTCACTGCAGGCTGAGTCTTGATCAAAAAGGTTCTTACAGACACAGCAACCCCAGGAAGGACACTGCTTAAACAGAGAGCAGAAGTTGACTACTAACAAGGACAGTAGAGTGGAA
This sequence comes from Hemiscyllium ocellatum, assembly GCF_020745735.1. Classification (NCBI taxonomy): domain Eukaryota; kingdom Metazoa; phylum Chordata; class Chondrichthyes; order Orectolobiformes; family Hemiscylliidae; genus Hemiscyllium; species Hemiscyllium ocellatum. The sequence goes on from NC_083431.1 coordinate 44,675,819, forward strand.
TGAGTTTTGGCAAGTCTAAAAGGGGCCAGATATTTAAGCAAGTGCCAGTTATTGAATGGCAACCGAGGCCTTGGGAAGGCACTCAGTCCATCAGGGTAGAATTGAAGTTGTTTTTTCTCAAGTGTTTCCTGAGAAGATGATCTTGATTGCTGTCAACACAGCATGAAGATTTCACCAAAAATCCTTAGGCAGCATCTTCCAAACCACAGCTACCTCCATGTGGATGGACAAGGACAGCAGTTACTTGGGAAAACAATCACCTGCAAGTTCCCCTCCAAGCCACTCACCCCACCCTGACTTGGGAATATAATCACCATTCCTTCACTATCATTGCATGAAAGTTCACCACTACCTTCTCAGTGCAACTTTGTACAGACAATAAATGTTAACCAGCCAGCAACTCCCAAAGTCCACAAGCGAACAAATGAAAAAAGCTCTCTGCTTAATCTCTCACACTAGCCTCCAGAAACCAAAAGAATAGAAAGCAAGGTTAGTACTATTGCTTCGTATACCTGGGTGAAGAGGTGATGACCTTAATCAGCAGTTCCAAAAGAGAACAACCAAGGATTTCACACTATGCCTGTTAAACAATGCATCATGAAAGCCATTTAAATAATCTAATAATCTGGCCTGTTTGTTATTTTCTTTTTATTTACCCCCTTAACTCTGTCAGTCTATTTGTCTTTAGCCCTTGTTCACATAAATGTTTTGGATTTAAAGCATGGACATTAATGAGTTTCCCTGTATTTAATTTTTCCTCTGTTAAAGTTATTGTGTAGGGTGCATTATTGTTTGAGATACAAAACCATTGTCTGGAATTGGTTATGCAAAAAGTCTGGGATTTGTTTAAAAGTCTGATCAGGGAACCACTGTAGTAACTCCGGAGGGTCTTCGACAGTTTAATTTTACTATGTTGCGAATATAAAGGGAGAAAGGCTGATTTGGTTTGGCTGTCTGTCTCCATATCGTAATGCCAACTCCACTCAAGATTAACCATCCCCTCAAAACAATTCCGTTCGCCCAAATCCCAATTAATTACCTTGGACATCATCTCCCCTCTTGACTTAACCTGACTGGATTGCAATCTATTTGTCCTCAACCCCAGACCACACCTATCTAATCACTACCAATTACAGAAATATTACAGAACACCTACAGTGTAGAAGCAGGCCATTTGGCCCATCAAATCCACACCGACCCTTGAAGAACATCCATCAAGACCCACCATCTATCCTATCCCCATTTTCCCATGGCTAATCCACCTAGCCTGCACATCCCTGGACACTATGGACAATTTAGCATATCTAATCCACCTAACCCACACAACTTTGAACTATGGGAGGAAACAGGACACCCAGAGGAAATCCACGCAGACATGGAGAGAACGTGCAAATTCCACAGTCGTCGAGGCTGGAATTGAACCCAGGTCCTTGGTGCTGTAAGGCAGCAATACTAACCACTGAGCCTGATACTCATGGCCAACACTCCCCCACCCCCACCCCCAACCGATTCTCTTCCAAACACTTCAACCTCATCTTGTCTTCATCTACCATCTACCCTCTTATCCATACACATCACTCACCCATATTCATTCACTCGAAATCATTTTAAAAAATTGAGCAAAAGCAAACTAGATTTTGACATTAAACTTTTAAGGTCATTAAGGTCTTAATCATTAAGAAATGATTTCACAATTAAGTAACATTAAATGCTTAAAAGAAATGGAAACATAATTAAAAAGCTAGATAACATCTAAATAATGCTTTGTTATGCTTGTCTTGTGGTTATTTCTATGCTATTTGCTACTGCCACAAAGGGGTGTTCACAACCAGGTCATCTGGTGTTTGGCTGATGATGATTGGTGGCTTTGCCTCCCGAGCACTACATTCAGGCTTAGACAGGAGCCCACAATGGAAGCATCCAGAACAAACCAGATTGAGAAGTCTTCCATCAAATATACAGAAAAGTAAATGGGCACTTTTCAATATGATTATCATTGGATGGATGTATTCCAATATAAAATGAGGTTCTGGATCATTGCCGTTGCTAGTTGATAGGACAACAGCAGCTAACACACAGGGACACCATGACCTGCAGACTCTCCTCCACACACCATCTTGACTTAGAAGGATATCACCAGCACCTTCTCAGCAGCAAACTGGAGATCAAATGCTGGCCATGGCAACAATGTTTACATCCCATGAATGATTAAGAAAACAATTGATTTTAGCAGTAATAGGTTACAAGAAATTGGATGGCAGGGATCAAAAGCAATCCTTCCAGTTTATGTTAAAAACTACTCAGTGTTTAATAATCAAAAATTACAAATAAGACTCATGTGAATTTATTATTGATAGATTAGATGACACAAATAGGTGAAACGAAAGTCTCGTATAAGATTTGACCTTAACGATCTTGGGAACAAAAACGTTATTGTGTGTTGGAACCAATATACAAGCCACTGTTCCTATAATCCACTCAATGCCAGCTACAGCAATCAATGTTTGAGGCCACGCTAAACTCCCATGGAGGAGTTATGCAGGCCAAATACACCATGTGTGAATTTCTAACTGTGACTATGGAACTAGTAAGTTCCACCAATTCCTAAAGAAAATATTTTTTAAAAATAGGATCTTTATAAAATCAGCAGCCTACTTATGTCAACTTGGATTTCCTGGTAGCATGTTCACTTCTGAAATCAGAAAACCTGTGTTTATCCATGCTGTACATCTCTATGACTCTAAGTAAGCAGGAATCGAGTGTGTAATTTAGGCTGACAATTAGGTGCATACTGAAGAAGCCAGTGAGGCAGAGGCTGTCTTTTGATTTAAGATGTTAAACTGAGGTCTTGACTACCCTCTTGAAGAGCAGGGAAATATGCCTGGGATCCTAGACAATATTTATCCTTTGTTTCCAGTAAAATTTCTGTTTGTAGGATTTTATTATAATAAAATGACAAGTTAAGACCACCGATTTGAGGTCTGCACAAGGGTCAATGGACTCAAAACATTAACTTTTTCTCTTCACGGATACTGCCAGAGTTGCTGAGTTTCTCCAGCAACTTCTGTTTTTGTTTGTGGGTTTTGACTGTTGTGTTAGCAACAAACTCGCCTCTGAGCTTACCTTTTCAATCAAGACTCCTACCCACCTTCCAAGGACCCCTTTGCCCGCCTCCAACACAGTCCATCCACCTGGACGCCCCGTGCCAGTACCTGCCCTTGACCTCTATTTCCAACTGCCACCAAGATACCAATTGCCTCAGCCTGTCTACCCCCTCCCCCACTCCAATCCCTCACCCTCATAACGTGCAACTCTCTACTCCCTCTGCTTCAACCCCAACCTCACCATCAAAGTAGAGGATGGGGGGAGGGGGGTGCAGTGGTAGTTTGGCATACTGACCTCTACACTGCTAAAGCCAGATGCCAACTCGAAGACACTCCTCCTACCAGCGCCTTGACCATGATCCCATCCCCCCATCACCAAACCATCATCTCCCAGACCACACACAACCTCATCACCTCTGGAGATCTACCACCCACAGCTTCCAACCTCATAGTCCGGGAACCCCGCACCACCTGATTCTACCTCCTACCCAAGATCCACAAGTCTGACCACCCCAGCCAACCCATTGTCTCAGCCTGCTCCTGCCCCATTGAACTCAGCTCCACCTACTTCGATACTGTCTGATCCCCACTGGTCCAGGAACTCCCCACATACATTTGGGACACCACCCACACCCTCCACCAACTCCAAGACTTCCGTTTCCCCGACTCCCAACGCCTCATCTTCACCATTGATATCCAGTCCCTCTACACCTCCACCCACCATGGCCAGCCTCCAAACCCTCCATTTCTTCCTCTCCCAACGTCCCCGCCCGTACCCTGCCACTTGACACACATTTGTTTGGCTGAACTGGTCCCTCACCCTCAACAAACTTATTCTTCCAATCCTCCCACTTCCTCCAGACGATAGGGGTAGCCACGGGCACCCACATGGGCCCCAGCTATGCCTGTCTCTTTGTCGGCTACATAGAACAGTTCATCTTCCAGAGTTACACCGGCACCACTCCCCACCTCTTCTTCTACTACACTGATGACTGCATTGGCGCCACCTCATGCTCCCGTAAGGAGATTGAACAGTTCATCAACTTCACCAACACATTCCACCCTGACCTTAGGTCCCCCTGGACCATCTCTGACACCTCACCTTCTTTCCTGGGCCTCTCCATCTCCATCAATGGTAACCGACTTAACATTACAAAGCCACCAACTCCCACAGCAATCTGGATTACACCTACCCCAACCCTGCCTCCTGCAAAAATGTCATCCCCTATTCCCAATTCTTCCGTGTCCACTGAGTCTGGTCCCAGTTCCACCACAGAACACACAAATGGCCTCCTTCTTTAAAGACCGCAATTTCCCCTCCCACGTGGTTGAATATGCCCTCCAACACATCTCATCCACATCCTGCAACTCCGCCATTGAACTCCACCCCTCCAACTGCAATAGGGACAGAACCTCCCCAATCCTCACCCTCCAACCCACCAAACTCCATATACATCGCATCATCCTCCACCATTTTCGCCACCTACAAACAGACCCCACCACCAGATATATCTTTCCCTCCCCATCCCTATCCGCTTTCCATAAAGATTGTTCCATCCGTGATTACCTGGTTTGGTCCAAACCCCCAACAGCCCACCCTCCCCTCCTGGCACCTTCCCCTGCCACCGCCATACATGCAAAACCTACGCCCACACCTCCTCCCTAAGGGAACCTTCGACATCCAAAGCTCCACTTGCACTTCCACACGTGGCATTTACTGTATCCGTTGCTCGCGATGTGGTCTCCTCTACACTGGGGAGATTAGCCACCTCCTGGCAGAGCGCTTCAGAGAACACCTCTGGGACACCACGCCAATCAACCCCACCACCCCTGGCTGAATATTTCAACTCCCCCTCCCACTCTGCCAAAGACACGCAGGTCCTGGGCCTCCTCCATCGTCATTCCCTCACCACCCAACATTTGGAAGAACGTCTTTGCTTCCGCCTCGGGATCCTTAAACCCCACGGCATCAGTGGATTTCACCAGTTTCCTCATTTCCCCTCCCCACACCCTACCCCAGTTCCAACCTTCCAGTTCAGCACAGTCCCCATGACCTGTCAATCTTCCTTCCCATCCTATCACCTTCCCCACCACCTTACTGTGCTCTCAGCTACTGTCCCCCAGCCACTCCACCCCCCTCCCATTTATCTCTCCACCCCCGAGACTCCCAGCCTCATTCCTGAGGAAGGGCTTTTGCCTGAAACTTTCCTGCTCCTTGGATACTGCCTGACCTGCTATGCTTTTCCAGCACCACTCTTAATCTTGACTCTAATCTCCAGCATCTGCAGTACCCACTTTTGCCTGTTTGGTAAGAACACCTACAAGCAAAAGGTAATGCAACCAACTATGAAAGTTACTATAAAAATGAACATTCTTGCAATTTAATGCCTCAGCAAAACAGGTCTCAATCATTTAAGCAATGTTCTAACATCTACGAAGGGCCTGTTTCCACACTATAGGGATTCTGTAGGAATTGTTTCGGTCAAATTACTGGTCTTTGTTAATCAAACATATGAAAAACTCTCAAACAACTAGAAATTTAACAAAGTACATCGCAACTCATGTTAAAAAAAATCAAAACTAAAGTTTTGAGCTACAGATTGCATTTCAATTTAAAATGGAAGTCAAAAACCTAAGGCAGCTTTATTTGTTCTCTTCTCATCCACCCAGAGAGAGCCTGTTTGTGTTGTGCTGTGCAAGGCTGAAGGTGCCTTTTGTCTCGTGGTTGAATAGTCAAGCCAAATAAATTCCCTCATGCCAGATTTCAATATTAAGATGAAGGTGTAGAAAGATTCTAAATTTGAACAATGAAAACTGTAGTTTTGACATGACAATTAAGATGTCTGTAGGGACTGTTCGCTGTAGGGAGCATTTAACTTTCTTGACAGCCAGCTTTAAGGTTGCAAACACCTTCAATTTTCTGGTCATGTACAAGCAATTCAATAATTCCCTTGTGGAGGAGGTACTGACAACAAACCTCAACCTATTCAGCTTTGTGAATGCACATCTTTACATTAAGTGTTTGAATCATTCCTTATATCAGTTTAAGTCTAGATCTAAAATCACAAATGCAAATAAGGAATCTTATGTTTGACTTGAGAAAGTATACATTTGTCTTGCTTCATTTCAGACTTAAAATCCCTGAAAAATGAATCTTTACGTACTATTGCAAGTTAATAGATTTCCACAGCACTGCAGAATCGCAGAACGTCAACTTAAGGTCAGAGTGCCAAGAACCCAATTTCTCCAATCTTAGTTGCAACTATGGGAAGATACCAAAGAAAGTGTCTTTTTTTAAATTTCATGAGCTGTAAGTATCAATGACAAAATTAGTATTTGTTGCCCATCCCTAATCACCCTTAAATTGAGTGGCTTGCTATGCCATTTCACAGGGCAGTTCAAAGTAAACCACACTGCTGCGAGTATGGAGTCACACACAGGCCAGATTAAGGTGGCAGATTTTCTTTATCAAAAGCCATTAACAAACCAGATAAATAGGTTTTTGAAATAATCTTGAGTTGTGTTGTGGCACAATCCGCTTTTGAATTATTTAACTGAATTTAAATTCAAACTTCCAATCCTGGGATTGGGATCCATTTCTCTGGGGCAACAGTCAGCGCTTCTGAACCAACAGTCCAGTGATATTACCACTACCTCAATATCTCTCTGAAACAGGGAGGGGGAAAATCTGAAATATATAGCCTAATCACAATGGTGACTATTACCAGGGAATCTAATTGAAATGATTAGTCTCGCAATTAAATATTAACACACCTATTCGTTAGTTTTGATAGTCCAGACAAACTATGGTGCGATGGAAAAGTTTTAATCTTTAATAGGGCTAATGTTTGATTTCCTCATAATTTTGGGAGAAATGAGCTCCAAATACATGCATGTTGCTCGAAAACGGAACCTCGTTTCAGTCAAAACACCTCAGACTTAAATCGAATGCAATTTACTGAAGAAAGGTGGAAATTAAGAAAGATATCTGCACCTTTAAATGAACATTTAGGTCCACAATGAACCACTGACAGCAACACCAAAGGTGAAGCTGAGGACTGGCAAGGATCAGTACGTTTCCGGACAGCAGTGAAGGCAGTACTGAGGGGATCTTGCTGAGTTTTGGGAGCGAGGGGCTGGTCTTACCTGTGTCCTGTCGGAACTGGGTGAGTGTGGGGATATCGATGATGTAGGGGGCCAGCCTCGGCTCGGCCTGGCCCAGGGAGATGCTGTTGATTCCTTTCGCCGCAGCCGCTCCTTGTAAATGCTGGAGGCTGCGCTCGATGTGCTCGCTCACACGGCTGCTGTAGGGCCTCCAGCGGCCCGCCTCGTCTTCCCACTCCCACACGGCGACCAGCGGAGCCAGGCCGGCTCCAGAGCCCGACACAGGGAAGGGGCTGACGGAGAAAGCCGAGCCACTGGCGCCGAGGCCGCCGCCGCCTCCTCCAGCAGCAGCTGCCCCTCCGTTTCCGAAACCCGGAGTTGCCATCCTCGTCCTCCCCGAAGTCAATGTCCGTGTGGGTCCGAGAGTTTAGTATCGGCTGCGAGAACTTTCCGATCCAAAACTCCGCCCTCCCACTGTTTTCCTCGTCTCCAGGGTGTCAACGACCGCACTGCCTTCTGGGAACTGCAGTCCTTTCCGGTCACAATCACCGGAAGTCTAGCTGCTGTTTCGCCCGCTGTGAACTCCAAATCCCATGAGACCGCGCTGCAGTTAGCACCCTCTCTTGACGACTGGTGTCAGGTGCGAGCCAAGAAACGAAACTTGGTCATAAACTTTATCGAAATAATTGTGCAAATCTAACAGCGGAGACTTAATTGCACAGGCCACGTTAAGCGAACTCTGCAGTTATAAAGGTTTCACCAGTAACCACATACAAAAACAAAATGCATAATCAGTTATAAAACAGTGCTGGAGAAATTTGAGAGTCTGGCAGCAACTCCAAGAGTCATACAAAACTCGAAACATTAACTCTCCAGCACTATTTTTTTATTTCGAAATCTCCAGAATCCGCAGTATTTTGATTTTTATTCGAGTGCATAATCAACTTGGCACGTTTAGGACTGACGAAGCGAGCCGCTGTTCCCATTTGTCTACTTTATTTCATGCTCTTGTCAATGTTGGTTTCACAGATGCACTCTCAGTTCGGGGTCATGCTATAGCACAATCGAATAATTGTGCAAGGCTGATGGGAAAATTCGTGTCCGGAAGATTATTTTTAATGCAAATTATCACTTGGAATGAATGCTGCGTTCAAGAATACAGCACAGACTGGTACAAGGGTTAGCAGGAGGATCCTGGTAAATCCAATCAATAGGTGCAAATACATTTCTCTTCAAAACTATTATGACAGTGAAAAGGATTAGGCGAGTTAGAAATCTGTAGGGGTAGAAATTTTTTAATCTGAGATGAAATCACTACAGCACTATTCTGGCACAAAGAGACAGCTGGGATTTAAAAAAAAGGTAAACCTATCTTGGAAATGTGCCAGTGTTTCATCTAACTGTTGCAGATTTGTAACCACCACCTTATTTTTCTGAAGTGGTACAATGTTCACTTAAGCAGCTATATTATTTACACAATTATTCCAGCTAGGAGAAAGTGGGGACTGCACATGCTGGAGATCAGAGTCGAGAGTGTGGTGCTGGAAAAGCACAGCAGGTCTGGCAGCACCTAAGGAGCAGGAGAATGATATTTCGGGCATAAGCCCTTCATCAGGAATGAGGTTTATGGGTCGGGGCTGAGAGATAAATGGAAGGGGGTGGAGTTGGGGGGAGGTAGCTGGGAAGGCAATAGGTGGATGAGGGTCTGGAGGGCAGTGCTGGGTTGGAGGCTTGGGGCTGGGATAATGTGGGGGGAGGGGAAATGAGGAAGCTGTTGAAATCCCAGTGTGATTGCAGGGTCCCAAGGTGGAATATGAGGCATTCCTCCACCAGGCATCGGATGGTAATGGTTTGGCGGTGGAGGAGGCCCAGGACCTGCATGTCCTTGACAGAGTGGGAGGAGGAATTGAAGTATTCATCCACAGGGTGGTGGGGTTGGTGGGTGCAGGTGCCCCAGAGATGTTCTCTGAAATGATCTGCAACAAGGTGTCCTGTCTCCCGATTTAGAGGAGACTACACTGGGTGCAATAGAAGCAATAGATTACATTGGGAGAGGTGGAGGTGACTTTCTGATGGATGCGGAAGGATCCCTTAGGGCCTTGGATGGAGGTGAGGGGAGTGGTGTGGGTGCATTTTGCACTTCCTGTGGTGGCAGGGAAAGGTGCCAGATGTGGGCTGGTGGGGTGTGTGGACCTGACAAGGGAGTCGCAGAGGGAATGGTCTTTTTCGGAAGGCTGATAGGTGTGGGGAGGGAAATATATCTCTGGTGGGATCCGTTTGAAGGTGGTGGAGGATGATGCATTGTATGTGGAGTTTGATGGGGTGGAAGGTGAGGACCAAGGGGTTCTGACCTTGTTGCGTTGGGAGGGGTGGGGGTTCAGGAGGGGTGGGGGTTCAAGGGCGGTGGTGTGTGAAGTGGAGGAGATGCGCTGGAGGACATCATCAATCACATGGGAAAGGAAGTTGCGATCATGGGAGAAGGAGGCCATCTGGGATTTTCTGTGGTAGCAATCCTCAGAACTAGTCATCCTGGGAACAGATGCAGTGGAGGTGGAGGAATTGGGAATAAGGGATGGTGATTTTTCAGGAGGTAGGGTGGGAGGAGGTGTAGTCTAGGTAGCTGTAGGAGTCAGTGGGCTTGTAATAGATGTCTATGGTAAGATGGTCACCAGAGACTGTGGTGGAAAGGTCCAGGAAGGGGAGGGAGGTTGCCGAGATGGTCCAGGTGAATTTGAGGTTGGGGTGGAATGTGTTGGTAAAGTTGAACTGTTCAACCTCCTCATGGGAGCAGAAGGCGGTGCTGATACAGTCATTAATATAGTGGAGGAACAGGTGGGGGGATGGTGCTGGTGTAACTGCAGAAGATGGACTGTTCCACATATCCGACAAACAGGCAGGCACAGCTGGGTGCCATGTGGGTGCCCATGACTACCCCTTTGGTTTGGAGGAAGGTGAAGGATTGGAAGGGAAAGTTGAGGGTGAGGATCAGTTCAGTCTGGCAGATGAGGGTGTTGGTGGAAGGGTACTGGTTGGGACTGCGTTAGAGAAAGAAATGGAGGACTTGGAGACCTTCGTCATGATGGATTGATGTGTACAGGGATTGGATGTCCATGGTGAAGATGAGGTGTTGGGGGCCAGGGAAACTAATCTTGAAGGAGGTGAAGGGCATGGGTGGTGTAACAAATGTAGATGGGCAGTTTCTGGACTAAGGGGGACAGGACAGTGTCGAAGTAGGAGGAGATGAATTTAGTGGGACCGGCACAGGCTGAGACAATGGGCCGACCGGGGCAGTCAGGTTTGTGAATCTTAGGAAGAAGATGGAATCAGGCAGTGCAGGGCTCATGGACGATGAGGTTGGAGGCTGTGGATCCGAGATCCCTAGAGGTGATGAGGTTGTGGATGATCTGGGAGATGATGTTTTGGTGATGGGAGGTGAGTCGTGATCAAGAGGGCAGTAGGAGGAGGTGTCTGCAAGTTAGTGTCTGGCTTCAGTGGTGTCGGGGTCTGTGAGCCACACTACTACTGCACACCCCCCCCCCCACTTTTCTGTGGGTTTGATGGTGAGATTGGGATTGGAGCAGACAGACTGGTGGGCTGAGCATTGAGGGTGAGAGGTTGGAGTGGGTGAGGTGGTTGGACAGGTTGAGGCGGTCGATGTCATGGCGGCAGTTTGAAATAAAGAGGTCAAGGACGGGTAGCAGGCCAGCACTGGGTGTCCAAGTGGAAGGGGTGTGTTGGAGGTGGGAAAAGCGTCCTCGGTGTGTGGGTGTGTGTCTCGGTTTAAAAAGTAGGCATGGAGGCGGCAGAAGATTGCAGCATATGCTGGAATAATTGATTAATGAGTTTGACACATATTTCAAAATCTTACACTAGTTCCCAAGTTGTCTTTTAAAAAATACCTATGTCTCTGCTCCTCCTGATCAGTTTGGTACCATACTTCAGAACTAATGTGGTCTTGCAGGTGGATAATATAAGATTTGCATTTGTAAACTTTTCATGACCACAGCATTCCAAATGCTTTACAGCTAATGAGGTATTTTTAAAAGCACAGTCATTTTAATAATGTAGGAAATGAACAGCCATTTCTACACACTAGGTTCCCACAAACAGAAGTGTCATAATGATGATCTCTATTGTTAAAGATGTTGAAAGGAAAAAAAAAGTCAAAACACAGAACATTCCTGCTCTTTGTATGGTACAATGGGAACTTTTACTTGTGGTGATAGGGCCTCAATTTAAAGTCTGACTGGGGGGGACAAAAAGCCTTCCAGTACTATTCTTGATGTGTCAGTTTAGATTACATCGTCTAGAGTGGACTTTAGACCCACAACTTCTGAGTTAATGAGGAAATCGTTAGTTTGAGTCAAAGCAAATTTAACCTTAAATCGTTTTAGCCCGTACAGGCAGATTGAGATTCCACAGCATGTACATGTGCATAAGGAAGTTTTAATATTGTCTGCAACATCTACTTCTCAAATAGCAGCACCACCTCAAAAAGATTGAATTTTTATTCATCTCATTGTACAATTTGAGATCTTGCTATGTGCATTTTAGTGTCATATTTACCTACAAAAGTGTGAGGGTCTTGTATTGCAGAGGTAGTGTTACTACCTGTGCATCAGATGGTTTGGGTTCAAATTCTACCTGCCCTGAAGATGTATCACAGCATAATTTGGCTATAAAGTAGTTTGACATGTCATGTGGAATTTAATAACTGTACAGGTGTACTTCTCTTATTAGTATAATTATTTTTTAAAAACCAGAGTGTAAAAATACTGTTACAGTGAAGGGAACATGCCTAAGCAAGGAAATGATGGCCTGGTGTAATTATGCTAGACTATTATTCCAGAAACTCAGGTAATGTTCTGGGGACCTGGGTTCAAATCCCACCACAGCAGATGGAAGAATGTGAATCCAATTAAAAAAAACTGGAATTCAGGATCTACTGATGACCACAAAGCCATTACCAATTGTTGGAAAAACGCACCTGGCTCACCAATGACCTCTAAGGAAAGAAATCTGCCATCGTCACCTGGTCTGGACTACACGTGACTCCAGACCCACAACAATGTGGTTGACTCTTAACTGCCCTCTAAAATGCCGAGCGAGCCACTCAGTCAAGGGCAGTGAGGAAAGGCCAATACATAACTGGCCAGCCAGTGATATCAGTGTCCCACAAGTGGATAAAAATTCTAGAATGACCTTTTCCATTCTCCCCCACCCCCATAACATTCTGATTTGAGTTTCATGTTGAGATGATTTATGTAATAGAAAGCAAATAAACCTTTCCACTCTAAATGTTTCAGTATCTATCTTACTATACTCCAGTAGTTTTGCTGTGGTGGCCAGGAAATGGCTGCAAGAGTGCTGAACTGGGAAGTAATGGCTTTGGCAATGATCTGGCAGAGACACTGCTGAGCTACTTGATGAGATCAAAGAAATGTACAGTAGTAAAGTTAGGTGAAGGGGAAAGACTGAGAACCACTTCAAAAATAATGCAGAAAGAATACCTGGAAATTAATTACTTGACTTGCGCTTTTCCAGCAACACATTTTCAGCTCTGATCTCCAGCATCTGCAGTCCTCACTTTCCCCTTAAAGTTAAATTAATAGATCTTCAAGATATAACGGGAAAGGGAGCAAGTCAGGGCAGGCAGGAACCGAGGACCAGGTAGGACTGATAAATTAATCAGCATTTACTTCAATGCAAGAGGCCAAACAGGGAGCACAGATGAATTCAGGTTTGGAACATGGGACGAGGATATCATAGTAGACAATAGGTGCAGGAGTAGGCCATTCTGCCCTTCGAGCCTGCACCACCATTCAATATGATCATGGCTGATCATTCGTAATCAGTATCCTGTTCCTGCCTTATTTCCATAACCCTTGATTCCACTATCCTTGAGAGCTCTATCCAACTCTTAAATGAATCCAGAGACTGGGCCTTCACTGCCCTCTGGGGCAAAGCATTCCATACAGCCACCACTCTCTGGGTAAAGATGTTCCTCCTCAATCTCTGTCCTAAATGGTCTACCCCGTATTTTTAAGCTGTGTCCTCTGGTTCGGCACTCACCCATCAGCGGAAACCTGATTCCTGCCACCAGAGTGTCCAATCCTTTAATAATCCTATATGTCTCAATCAGATCCCCTCTCAGTCTTCTAAACTCAAGGGTTTACAAGCTGAGTCGCTCCAGTCTTTCAGCGTAAGGTAGTCCCGCCATTCCAGGAATTGACCTCGTGAACATATGCTGCACTCCCTCAATAGCCAGAATGTCTTTCCTCAAATTTGGAGACCAGAACTGCACACAATATTCCAGGTGTGGTCTCACCAGGGCTCTGTACAGCTACTGAAGAATCTCTTTGAGTCTATACTCAATCCCTCTTGTTATGAAGGCCAGCATGCTATTAGCCTTCTTCACTACCTGCTGTACCTGCATGCTTACCTTCATTGACTGGTGTACAAGAACACCCAGATCTCTTTGTACTGCCCCTTTACCTAAAATTGATTCCATTTAGATAGTAATCTGCCTTCCTGTTCTTGCCACCAAAGTGGATAACCATACATTTATCCACATTAAACTGCATCTGCCATGCATCTGACCACTCACCTAACCTGTTCAAGTCACCCTATAATCTCCTAACATCCTCCTCACATTTCACTCTGCCACCCAGCTTAGTATCATCAGCAAATTTGCTAATGTTATTGCTAATACCATCTTCTATATCATTAACATATATTGTAAAAAGCTGTGGTCCCAGCACTGATCCCTGCAGTACCCCACTGGTCACTGCCTGCCATTCCGAAATGGAGCTGTTTATCACTACTCTTTGTTTCCTGTCAGCCAACCAATATTCAATCCATGTTAGTAATTTGCCCCCAATACCATGCACCCCAATTTTGCTCACTAACCTCCTATGTGGGACTTTATCGAAAGCTTTCTGAAAGTCCAGGTACACTACATCTACTGGATCTCCCTCCTCCCTCTTCAGAGTTACACCCTCAAAAAATTCCAGAAGATTAGTCAAGCATGATTTCCCCTCCATAAATCCATGCTGACTCTGACCTATCCTGTTACTACTATCCAGATGTGTCGTAATTTCATCCTTTACAGTAGACTCCAGCATCTTTCCCACCACTGAGGTCAGACTAACTGGTCTATAATTTCCTGCTTTCTCTCTCCCACCTTTCTTAAAAGGTGGTACAACATTAGCCACCCTCCAAACCGCAGGAACTGATCCTGAATCTATCAAACTCTGGAAAATAATCACCAACGCATCCACGATTTCTCGAGCCACCTTCTTCAGTACCCTGGGATGTAGACCATCAGGCCCCAGGGACTTGTCAACCTTCAGACCTAACAGTCTTTCCAACACCAATTCCTGGCAAATATAAATTCCCTTCAGTTCAGGTCCTACAGTCACTGTTACCTCAGGGAGATTGCTTGTGTCTTCCCCAGTGAACACAGATCTGAAGTCCCAATTCAATTCTTCTGCCATTTCTTTGTTCCCTGTAATATATTCCCCTGTTTCTGTCTTCAAGGGCCCAATTTTAGTCTTAACCATTGTTTTGTCTTTCGCATACCTAAAAAAGCCTTTTCTATCCTCCTTTAGATTATTGGCCGGTTTACCTTCGTACCTCTTTTTTTTCTCTCTGCATATTTCCTTCTTAGTAATCCTCTGTTGTTCTTTAAAAGCTTCACAGTCCTCCGTTTTCCCACTTATCTTTGCTATGTTATACTTTTTCTCTTTTAACTTTAACTTTATATGTTTCTTAACTTCCCTCATCAGCCACGGCCACCATGCCTCCTCCTAGGATCTTTCTTCCTTTTTGGAATGAACTGATCCTGCATCTTCTACATTATACACAGAAATATCTGCCATTGTTCCTCCACTGTCATTCCTGCTAAGGTATTGCACCATTGAACTTTGGCCAGGTCCTCCCTCGTAGCTCCATAGTTCCCTTAATTCAACAGAAATATTGACACTTCTGATTATACCCTCTCCCTCTCAAATTGCAGATTGAAGCTTATTGTATTATGGTCACTACTTCTCAATGGCTCCTTCACTTCAAGGTCCCTGGCCAATTCTGGTTCGTTGCACAATACCAGATCCAGAATTGCCTTCTCCCTGGTAGGCTCCAGCACCAACTGTTCTGAAAATCCACCTCGGAGGCACTCCACAAAGTCTCTTTCTTGAGGTCCAATACTATCCTGATTCTCCCAGTCTACCTGCATGTTGAAATCCCCCATAACAACTGTAGTAACATCTTTGCGACAGGCTAATTTCAGCTCCTGATTCAACTTACATTCGACATCCAGACTAATGTAATTATAAAAACATAGCACAGGGATGGACAGGTTGCCAGGGTTGGGGGATTTGAGCTATAGGGAGAGGCTGAACAGGCTGGGGCTGTTTTCCCTGGACCATCGGAGGCTGAGGGGTGACCTTATAGAGGTTTACAAAATAATGAGAGGCATGGATCGGATAAATCTTTTCCCTGGGGTCGGGGAGTCCAGAACTAGAGGGCATAGGTTTAGGGTGAGAGGGGAAAGATATAAAAGAGACCTAAGGGGCAACTTATTCATGCAGAAGGTGGTACATGTATGGAATGAGCTGCCAGAGGAAGTGGTGGATGGCAGTACAATTGCAACATTTAAAAGGCATTTGTCTGGGCATGTGAATAGGAAGGGTTTGGAGGAATATGGGCTGAGTGCTGGCAGGTTGGGTAGGGATATTTGGTCGGCATAGACGGGTTGGACTGAAGGGTCTGTTTCTGTGCTGTACATCTGACTGGCAGCTTAATGTTCTAGAATACAAATCCTATAGGAAGGATAGAAAAGGGGGCAAGAGAGGAGGGGGAGTGGCCTTTTTGATAAGGGATACTACTGTACTTAGGGATGATATTCTTGGAAATACATCCAAACAAGTTATTTGGGTGGAACTGAGAAATAAGAAAGGGATGATCACCTTACTGAGATTGTATTGCAGACCCCCTAATATTCAGTGGGAAATTGAGAAACAAACTTGTAAGGAAATTTTGACTATCTGTAAGATATAGTAGGGGACTTTAACTTTCCAAACATAGACTGAAACTACCATAGTGTTAAGTATGTACAAGAAAATGTTCTGATTCAGTATGTACCTACGAGAGAAGGTGCAAAACTTGACCTTCTTCTCTTGAGAAATAAGGCAGGGCAGGTGACTGAGGTGTTAGTGAAGGAGCACTTTGGGGCCAGCAACCATAACTCTATTCATTTTAAAATAGTGATGGAAAAGGATAGACCAGATCTAAAAGTTGAAGTTCTAAATTGGAGAAAGGCTAATTTTGATGGTATTAGGCAAGAACTTTCAAAAGCTGAATGGGGGCAGATGTTCGCAGGTAAAGTGACGGCTGGAAAATGGGAAGTCTTCAGAAATGAGATAACGAGAGTCCAGCGAAAGTACATTCCTGTTAGGGTGAAAGGAAAGGCTGGTAGGTATAGGGAATGCTGGATGACTAAAGAAATTGAGGTTTTGGTTAAGAAAAGAATGAAACATATGTCTGGTATAGACAGCAGAGATTGACTGAATGCTTAGTTATGAAGTAGGAGTATACTTAAGAGAAATCAGGAGGGCAGAAAGAGGACATGAGAGAATTTTGGAAAATAGGATTAAGAAGAATCCAAAGGGATTTTATAAATACATTAAGGACAGAAGGGTAACTAGAGAGAGAAAATAAGACCCCTCAAAGATCTGCAAGGCAGAAAATGTGTGGATCTGCAGGTGATGGGGGAGATATTAAACGAGTATTTTTGCACCAGTGTTTCATGTGAAGAAGGACATGGAAGATATGGAATGTGGGGAAATAGATGGTGACATCTTGAAAAATGTCCATACTACCAAGGAGAAGGTGCTAGATGTCTTGAAACACATAAAGGTGGATAAATCCCCAGGATCTGATCAGGTGTACCCTAGAACTCTGTGGGGAAACTGGGCAAGTGATTGCTGAAGCCCTTTTGTATCATTGATAATCACAGGTGAGGTGCTGGAAGACTGGAGGTTGGCTAACGTGGTGCCACTATTTCAGAAAGGTGGTAAGGACAAGCCAGGGAACTATAGACCAATGAACCTGATACTGGTGCTCGGCAAGTTGTTTGTGTAAATCCTGTCCCTCAGGATTTTCTCCTATTTGGAAAGGCAAGAACTGATTAGGGATAGTCAGCATGGCTTTGTGCGTGGAAAAATCATGTATCTCAAACTTGATTGAAGAAATAACAAAGAGGATTGAGTGCAGAGTGGTAGACTTGATCGATATGGACTTCAGTAAGGCATTTGACAAGGTTCCTCGTGGGAGACTAGTTAGATCTCATGGAATTCATGGAGATCTAGCCATTTGGATACAGAACTGACCAAAGGTAGAAGTCAGGGCGGTGGTGGTGGGTTACTTTTCAGACTGGAAGCCTGTGACTCGTGGTGTGCCACTAGGATCAGTGCTGAATCCACTATTTTTCGTCACTTTATATAAATGATTTGGATGTGAATATATAAGGTATGGTTAGTAAGTTTGCAGATGACACCAAAAACGGAGGTGTAGTGAACAGCGAAGAAGATTACCTCCAAGTACAAAGGGATCTTGATCAGATGAGCAAATGGGCTGAGGAGTGGCAGATAGAATTTATTTTAGATAAATGCGAGCTGGTGCATTTTGTAATACCAAATCTTAGCAGGACTTACACACTCCTGGGGAGTGCTGCAGGTTCATAGTTCCTTGAAAGTGGAGTCGCAGATAGATAGGATAGTGAAGAAGGCATTTGGTATGCTTTCCTTTCATTGGTCAGGGCATTGAGTATAAGAGTGGGGAGGTCATGTTGCAGCTGTACAGGACATTGGTTAGGCCACATTTGGAATATTGTGTGCGGTTTTGGTCTCCCTCCTATTGGAAAGGTATTGTGAAACTTGAAAGGGTTCAGAAAAGATTTGCAAGGATGTTACCAGGATTGGAGGATTTGAGCTATAGGGAAGGGCTGAATATGCTGGGGTTGTTTTCCCTGGAGCGTCAGAGGCTGAGGGGTGACCTTCCAGAGGTTTATAAAAATGAGGGACATGGATAGGATAAATAAACAAGGTATTTTCTCTGGGATGAGGGAGTCCAGAACGAGAGGGCATAGGTTTAGGGTGAGAGGGGAAAGATATAATAGGGACCTAAAGGGCAGCTTTTCACACAATGGGTGGTGTGTGTATGGAATGAGCTGACAGAGGAAGTGGTGGAGACTGGTACAATTACTACATTTTAAAAGCAGCTGGATGGGTCAATGAATAGGAAGGGTTTAGAGGGATATAGGCCAAATACTGGCAAATGGGACTAGATTAGTTTAGGATATCTGGTCAGTATAGACTAGTTGGACTGAAGGATCTGTTTCCACACTGTACATCTCTATGACTCTTTGGCTCTAAATAAAAATCACCAGAGACACCTGCAGGTGATAGCTCACAACTACAAGCAGATACAGCTTTATTTTGTACTTGCTACCTGATGGGAATGTCATGTAACATTTTGGGGGTCACTCATAAGAGTGCCTGTATAAGTCTTAATGTTGCTCATCGGTGTGTTGAATCTCTTGGGTGGGGGGGGGGGGGGAACCTCTGGTGCTGACTAAGAACAGGGATGAGATGTCACATCAGAAGGCTGAAGGACTAATTCCCCACTATCTAAGAACCCCTGGTTAGAATAGAATCCCCACAGTGTTGAAACAGACCATTTGGCCCAACAGGTCCACATCAACTCTCTGAAGAGCATCCCACCCAGACTCATCCCCTTACCCTATCCCTGCAACCCCTATGGCTAATCCACCTAACTTATATATTCCCGGACACTATGGGCAATATAGCATGGCCAATCCACCTAACCTAGGAGAAAGTGATCTCCAGCATCTGCAGACCTCAGAGTCGAAAAGTGCGGCGTTGGAAAAGCACAGCAAGTCTGGCAACATTTCAGGCATAAGCCCTTCATCAGGAGTCAGGAATTTCTGATGAAGGGCTCATGCCTGAAATGTCAGCTCTCTTGCTCCCCAGCCCTTTCCAATTGCACACTTTTTGCCTCTAATCCACCTAAGCTGCACATTTTTGGACAGTGGGAAGAAACAGGAGCACTGAGGAAACCCATACAGACATGTGGAAAATGTGCAAACTCCACACAGACAGTTGTCCAAGGCTGGAGTTGAACCCAGGTTCATGGCACTGTGAGGTAGCAGTGCTAACCACTGAACCACTATGCTGTCATCCAATGACACTCCTGTTTCAGAATTGCAGCAGCTGGGATTTGTACCTCAAGCCTAGGCAGTCCTTGTCCATCATATCTACTTTTCATATATAAGAAGCCATCAGTCATATGTGATGGGCAATGGATGGAATTCTTGGTTGCATTATAGACAATTAAGTTGAGTTTGTAAAGTGTATTCTGGGATGTTTCCTGAGGATCAAGCGATAATACATCCTGAGGATGTTACGAGTTCTTATGCATTCAGTCTTTTGAATTGATCAGAGAGCAGCTAATTCCAAGTTAGCTATCCAGCTCTTAAAACTTTTCCATATCCGCAACACTGCCCATGAATTGATTCAGGCACTAAGGTACCTCTGCATCACCCCAGGGCAGTAATTTCTATAATATTTCTTTTCAGTGATCCAAGTTTTTTTCACAATTGTATAGAAAGATCTTCTCTTCAGAAGTGAAAACTTTGGATCTTCAATGTATTAATTGTAAGACTGTGTTATCACAATATGCCTGGACTGTTTTAATGTTCTTCATCATACCAGCACACCAGTCATTAAAAACTGCAAAATTTTCTGTGAAAGCTAGGGTGGAGCAATTCACTCTTTTGCTGTTCAATATCAATAGATACTCCTGAATTGGCCTCCTCCAAGATGCACAATAACAGATTCAAGGCAATGTTAAAGAATATTGGAAACTAGAGGGCCCCCTGCTTAAATGCCCAATTTTTATTGGTTTTGATTTTGGTTTTCCTCCATTACAGTCATAATCAATGTGTGTTTCTAGGTCATTAATTAATTGTATGAATTTTAGGGAGACAAATTACTAATAAGGCACTAATGAGTCTATGTCCCTCTGAGTCAAATGCCTTTACAAGGTCAACAAAAATACAAGGTACTTTCTATCCTGTTTGGCATCTTTAACAATGTTCTCCAGTGTTGTGATGTTGTCACTACATCCTGGGGTTACCAGTGATGTTCCTCCAGTTATCAATGTTTCTCACATTCTGCTTTTTGAATCAGACTAGCCTGAATCTTTTTTTAGTGAGTTCAGGATGGTGCTGGTTTTTAACCACAGGGCAAAGAGTTGCGGCAAACATCTGACATTCCCATTGTGAATATTCTTGAATATCCCCTAATTTCATTCCATCTGGACCAGTTGCACCCTGGGTCTATCTCCATGATGACTGAGTTGACCTCTTGTTCTCTATGGGATGCAACAACTGGATGTCATCCCTTTGACTGGAGTATTTTGTAAATTTGTCAAGATTTCCCACTGACCAGATTGTACTTAAATTGTGCTTGAGCTCCTGCTTCGAAAGAGGACATAATGTTATGGCTGCCATCCCCATTATCTAGCGGGCTAGTCGATACCTATTATGTTTATAGAGCAACTGAGCTTTTCTGAGCTGTGCCTTTTACTTGCCCATCCTTTCCTCACACCCATATTCTTTTTGTGTCCATATCTTTTTAATCTATCTTGAGATACGTTCTATTGGCCTGGGAGTAATTTTGTGCTGTTCACCACCAGTCACTAGAAATGTTGTGGAAATGTTGGTGGTGGACAGGGTTGGACAATGTCCAAAAAAAAATCACATACCAGGTTATAGTCTGACAGGCTTATATGAAAACATGAGCTTTTAAAACTCTGCTCCTTCCTCAGGCGTAGTATGGGAGAGGGGAGGAATACTGACACAGAATTTATAAGCAGCAAAGGTAGCTACCCTAAAACTGACCACCTTCTGTTGAATCTTTAATCAGTTAGAAAAGAGACACCAGTTTCTATTATTTAAAATGCAAAATCCAAATTTTTTTCAAATCACTGTCCTGAGATAATTAAAAGTTTTATCAGTGTACACAAAGCTGGTATCTCAGGTCAGACAATATATTTTAGGTGTGAGGCCATGCTTAGACTCTGTTTTAAACTGGAAATAGTTTTTTTTAAAACAACAGATATATTCAATCTTGCTCAAAAAGTAAAACCCAGCTTGATTCCAGTACAATGTATACAGTACATTGTCCCAAGATGAAGGTTTTATTAATGACTTGAAAGAAATCTGGACTTCGCATTTTAATCAATAGAAACTGGTGTCTCTTTTCTAACTGAATAAAGATTCAATAGAGGGCAGCCAGTTTTAGGGAGCTACCATTCTGCTAATAAATTGTTGGTATTCCTTCCCCCTCTCATACTACGCCTGTTGGACTATAACCTGGTGTTAAGTCATTAGAAAGCTAATGACTGGTCCATAAGACTCAACTCCTACACTCTGACTTTGGGATCACCCTTCTTATTTAATATTTCTTCATGCTGGATTGTTTGATTGTCATCATCACAATTTTTGGGATTACAGGCCAGGTGTCAAATGATCCTTTATCATTTATTGGGTACTCCTTCTAGATACCAGCTTAGTCAAATGGACCGATGTCCATAGCACCGTCTTCAGCCTTGTTGGGGGTTGGTGGTTGTGCTACCATGCTGATTCCCTGCAACACACTGCACTTGTCAGAAATTTGCTTGGGTGTTTTCGTGGTAAGGAAGCCGGTGACCTTTTTATTTATAAATGAGCATCCCACATATTGCTGTTCCAGTTGATAGAGAAGATGTGTTTCTCAACGAGAATATTAACTCTCATTTGGAGCATGAGAAGGCCCTGACTTGTTTGGCGGGTCCTCCATCTTTGCACTTAGCATGTGGTATTTTCTACTCTTGTCACCACATCTTAGCGACATGGGCTATTTGTCACTTGACCTTCCTCCTGCTATGCTAGGTATTTCTCCAGGATGGTAACGGCTGGGGAGTATTGTCAAGATTAGAGTGGTGCTGGAAATGCACATCAGGTCAGGCAGCATCCGAGGAGCAGGAAAATCGATGTTTCGGGCAGGAGCCCTTCATCAGGAGGTATTGGGGAATATTGCTGAAGAGACCTTGGGGTGCAGGTTCATACTTCCTTGGAATTGGAGTCACAAGTAGACAAGGTAGTGAATACAGTGAAGGTTCCACTTTGGGACCCTCCAACCACACAGCATTAATGAGGACTTCACCAGTTTCCTCATTTCCCCTACCCCCACCTTATCCCACATCCCTTTCAGCTTAGCACCGCCCTCATGACCTGTCCTACTTCTCCATCTTCCTTCCCATGTATCTGCTCCACCCTTCTCTCCGACCCATCACCATTACCCCCACCTCCATCTACCTATCACATTCTCAGCAACCTTCCCCAGCCCCACCTCCCTCCCCCTTCCATTTCTCTCCACCCACTCGGCTCACAAGCCTCATTCCTGAAGAAGGCCTCTTGCCCGAAACGTTGATTCTCCTGCTCATCGGATGCAGCCTGACCTGCTTTGCTTTTCCAGCACCACCCTCTTGACTTGGTAGTGAAGGTGGTGTTTGATACTCTTGCTTTTATTGGTGAAGGCATTGAGTATTGAAGTTGGGAGGTCATGTTCCGGCTGTACGAGATATTGGTTCGCCCTCTTTTGAAATAATGTTCAATTCTGGTAACCCTTCTACAGGAAAGATGTTGTTAACCTTGGAAGGATTCAGAGAAGATTGACAAGGATGTTGCCAGGTTTGAAGAGGTATGGGGAAGAGGCTGAATAGGCTGGTGCTATTTTCCCTGTAGCAATGGAGGCTGAAGGGTGGCCTTATAGAAGTTTATAAAATCATAAGGGATATTGATAGGGTGAATAGTCAAGGTCATTTCCCCAGCATAGGGGTGTCCAAAACTAGACACCATAGGTTTAACCCAAGAGGGGAAAAGATCTACAAGGGACTTTTCATTCAGTTCATGTATGGTATTAGTTACTACAGGAAGTGATGGAGGCTGGTACAATTATGATATATAAAAGGCATCTGGAGTCGTATATCAATAGGAAGGATTGACAACGATATGGACTAAATATTGGCAAATGGGATTAGACCCTATAACTTGGAGCACTTTGTTGAATGTTCTTTAGCTGATGTTTTTCATCCATATGGACATGAGAAGTGCCAAATGTCAAAAAGCACAGAGTTAGTGTTCAAAATAATCCATCAGTGGTGTAGTGTATCTTAGCTTTATTAATAGCAGTTTTTTCACATGTCAGTTCAATGACTGGCTCCATGTAGGCGGTCATATTGGCTGTTTCATTGCTGAGAATATTGCCAACCCCTTCAATTGAAGTTACCCTTCCCAATTCCTTGTAAGAGAAGATGTGTGTTTTGATGGTGTTGTTAATCTCTGTTGTAGGCCGTCTAAACATATTTTACCATCATGTGTTTGGCTGTATCTACTGGAACTCCTGATCTTCATGACCTGACTCCCGGATCAGGCCTGCATAGGAATGCACCACAGTCTTATGGGTCTCATTTCCATTTCTTCTGTCTGTGTAGAGACAGACCTCTTGCCAGCACTGAGTCTTGTTGGAACTTGTGTGGTATCAGCATTTTTCACACCACACTACCACATTCACACCCATGGGAAGGTTATTTAAAATCAGAGATACATCCCACCAAGATGCGTGGGCTATTCAAACCCTCCATATGCTGTGCTTTCTGAGAGTGACAACTCACACTGCTTGGTGTCCTCCTCCACATGCACACAATTGCCTCGTGATTTTTCAAGGACTCTTGGTCAGCTAGTTTCACTGCTGTTTCTGGCAATGCCAGTGGGGATGCATGACTGTCATTGTGGTAGACAAAATCACAACGAAACTACCACAGAGGTAATCGGTGAGGTGAGGCTTCCATGAGAGACCCATCCTGAAGAGTCATAGTTACTCATAGTTAATGGAGTGTCACCTAGTCCCCTAACTAAGATGTATCTTACTTGCTATATGCAATAGTGTATCTCAGTGGACAGAACTGAATCAATATTGAAAATGTATATGTGGGAGACTAGAGGTTAACATCAGGGAGGCAGGTGAAGCTTAAACAAAACTGATGTTGGAGAAACTCAGCAGAGGGAAAAAAACAGTTAACATTTTGAGTCCGAATTGAAGATAGCTGGGAAAGGGTGGCATTTGTGCTAATGGCAAGAGTAGAAAGAGTGGCCCAGTCACACAAAGAGACACCAGAAGGGGTAGGTAATCAAAGGCGATGCTGATCTTTGCTAGCTAGGTAAAGTGTTAACCCCAAAAATGTAAGTGACAGAGGATTGAACCATTCTAAAAGAACTGATATTTTAGAAACTGTGATTAGATAATCAACAGACTAATTCTCAATTCAAAATTACTTAAAATGTAAGCTTGTTGGACAGAATTCTAAAATATTAACTTTAATTACACTAAGGACAAAGTTAAATTAGAGCACAAAATTAATTTACAATATTAGCATTTATTCAAATTAAAATCTAAACATTTGAATGTAAAATTGATCACTACCTCCCTGATTTGGGAAAGCCACAATCAGTGGTTTCTGAGGAAATATTTGACAGGTTGGCATAATTTGAACTGCATACCTAGTTCATTAATTAAAAATAGATAGTCATTTCATAACATGTCAACACTCAAACCATCACCTATTTCCACTAAATTTGGATTGAATAGATTATAGATTCTCTACATATGTTTCATGTATTATCTCCCTCACAAATAAAAGCCTGGTTTTGGCTAGTGTGCACAGTACATTGTGCACTAATGTGCCAAAACAACTGTGCCAAAGCATGACTCTGATGCCATAATTTCTGACAAAAGGCTGTTTGTTTAAAAAGGGACAAGATCAGTAGTGGATAGCTGTTTTTCAATGGTATAGCAGAAAAAAAGAAATCCGATGCAAAATCTCTTTACTCTTGTATAACCCTAATGAAACCTTTATAATGCTGCAAAGGTTCGGACACATGATCCAGACCACAGCATTAGGAAGGTGGGACTTTTTTTGTTTTGTAGCTATCCCAAAGCTGAGTTTGTAATGAAGAATACTTGTACTTGATGTTTTATAACAGTAATTTCATACAGGAACACCTTGAAAGCTCAGTGCGAGGTCCAGGAGTTCTCTTCCCAATGTCTCTTGATTCCCTCCACGGCTGAACTCTTCGGATAGCTCTCTGAAGGTACTGCAGATCCGCCTTGATTTAATATCTTGCCTGTTTATGCCATGTTTCCATGTATATCGTGCTTCTCCATATAAAGCAATTAAAGATCTCCTTGGCAAATGTATGGCTACCTCTACATCTTTGTAAGGGACATGCCTTTGACAGGTGTCAGTGATTTTCACACTACAGTTATCCGGGCAAAGAACTTGAGTATTATCATCATGGAAATTACAAAGGCTCTTTGAATGATCAGTTACTGGATCACAGGACTGTGCATTGCACACCATATTATGATGTAGTTGGATGAGATCCTTTGAGTCACAAGACATTGATAATATAGTCTCAGACAACAGGTTCAGGCTGACCAAACGCTCACCCCATAACCACCAGTCATCAAAGTGTGAGTCAATGGAAGAGCCACGTTCCGGTCTATAATCCAGGTTACATTGCTCCACAGGCAGAAAGCTTTTCAACACAGGATACTGTATCATTCGGTTTAGGAGGAAATGGCTGAAGCATGGTAGGCCACTGAAGCTTCCCACTTTCAACTTGTGCTTTTTAAAATTCACCTTTGGACCATAGTCCTGCATATTGACAAAGAAAAAAAATAAGTAATAATACACCAAGACCTAAGAAAATTATCTACGCATTGTTAGCAATTACCAAGTATTTCTAAATGTGAAAACTTTTTTTCAGAAAATGTTTTGAAAGAGCAAAGAAAATAGCAAAGCCAATTTTGAAAGTTTTAATATCACAGGAAACAATACAAAGCAGGTTTACTTAATTTTCTGAGATAAGGCACTGTATCTTCCACTTGGGGATATACAAAGTATTGTAGAGTAAATAATTGGATGTAGAGGGTGTGCTGCAATCTTTCGGTTGAGACAGAAAACTACTATTTGTTCTCTCAGGTGGTTGTGAAAGTACCAGCGTTCTTATCTTTTGGATAGTAGAAGAGTTCTGCCAGTTTTGCCATTTAACCCTCAATCAGCCTCTCAAAAAGGAAACTGCCTATTGTGATTATTAATTTTTTTTTGGCTTTCCCCTTCCCTAAATTACAACAGTAGCAACACTTCAAAGGTAATTGAGCAGTACTTTGGAAAGGCCTGATGATGCAAATGTTACAAAGGAATTGCAAAATATTTCAGTTTATGGCAATCGTGATGATATCAGAAATGCGACATTGCTAAACTAACTGCAGATTGCTTCACTTTCCAGATTAATTAGTTAGTCTTCCACACTAATGTTCATTAGACCACACAATGAATTATTCATTAAACCCTGTTTCTCAAACAAAAAATTGCCCATGAAAGATTACTTTGGGTTTGCACTGATAAGGAAGTCAAATATGACTTGTCACAAATGGATTCCGGAGTGAAATTACCTATAATGTTAAACAGTAACACTGAAGGATATAGATGACATTTGAAATAACTGGAATTTGATGAAGGTTGTGCATCTTAGTGGCATTTGCTTATTGTTGTCAATCTCAGGAACTCCCTCAACTCTTAACTGTTCATACAAAAATATTCACTAAACAGAAAAGTGAAAACTCACATCCCATGAGATTGAAGAAATTACAGAACACAGGAAAAAAATTCCAAACCAGGAAACGTGGAAAGATCAGTCTAAATACAAGTGCCTATTTTCTTTGAGATGGTAGCAGAATACCTTAATCCAAAGTTTGATTTGTATAAGTGATCAGTTTGAAATGCAAGAGTATATTGCCATTCAGGTATTTGGGACTCCCCTATTAGTTCTTAGTGTAATGGGAGGTATTGCACAGGCTGGTCTGAACTATGCTGAATCTGTCATAAGTTAATACATCATATTGAGATTCATGCAAAAAAATGCTGTCAAGCTGAATATATAAACAACGTTCTAACGCTGACCCATACATAGCACTTTTTTTAATGCACCAGGAAAACCTACCTGTTTCTTGCGTCCAGATTGTGAAGGCTTCCATTCATCATTATCCATCAGGTCCACCAGCTTGGTTTCCTCCTCTTCATTTACAAAATCATCTAATAAAAATACTCCAGGAAACGGAAAAGTCCAGCCACTTAAACTAGAGTCATCATTGCCAATTGCTAAGCCCAATGTAGGATGATAAGTAAAATGGTACTTCCTCTGGGGAAAGAGAATTTGATAACCATTTGATTCAATTCCTTAGAATATTAATTATTTAACACGCAAGCATGGCAGGTAAAGGAGTTATTTCATAAACATGCAAGACAATAGAAGAGGAAAGACTTTGAAAGTTTTAGCACAAAAGGAAAAAAACCCCAAAATTTTAAAGTTGACATAATGAGACAAGACAAGCAGAAGGCTAGAAGAACATAGCAAGCCAGGCAGCACCAGGACGTGGAGAAGTCAACACTTCGTGTGTAACCCTTCTTCAGTACTGGAGGGTGGGTATAGTGAGAGCTACAGATAAAGGGGGTGGCGGGGGCGGGGTGCTGTAGTGGGGATAAGTGAAGACAGGTAGAGGATACGACCTGGTTGGTCAATGGGAGGAATGAATCCGGTTGGTGAAAGGGAGTCAGGGGATAGGAAGGGAGCAAAATGGTCCAAATATTGTCTCTCTGTCAGCTGCTTTGTTTCCTAGAGTTGCTTGGCAGGGAGCGAATGCTGGTAGTTGTGGTCTACTGGGAAAATAGCAATTTATAAATAAATTGTAGAAAATATTGTGTAGAATATCTAAGGCCCTTAAAGGAGTGGCATGTTTCTTTGCTCAATAGAATTGAATTAGTAACATTTTTATTTCACGGCCAATGACCTATTTTAAAGTAGTACTATGACTTCATCAGAATAAATGTTTGCCATTTGATCCACAAGGTCGTACAAATTAGGAACATAATTAGGTTTGAACCTGCTCCACTATTTGATAGGATCACAGCTGATCCGACAATCTTTATGGTCCATGTTCCTACGTTTAAGTCTTGAATATTTTTAACAATCCAGTCTATACAGTCCTCCACTTAAAAAAAAATTAACTAATTCAATACCCTCAGTGAAAAAATTCCTCCTATCAATCTTGAATGGGCAACCCTTTACTCTAAGTATACACTGGTCCTACTCTCCCACAGGAGGGAACACCTTTTGGCAACTACACTGTCAAGCCTATTTTGTTTCAATAAGATTGCTTCTCATTCTCCTAAATTTGAAAAAAGTACAGAAAAGTATCTATTCAATGTTTCCTCCAAAGAGGAAGAAAATCCTCCAAACCAGTATTGCCCATCTGGGGTAGAGATTAGGATTTTTTCTCTTTCAGATGGGTTGTGTAGTTTTGGAATTCTCAGAAGGCAAGTCAGTGAATCTTTTTAAGGTAGTAGTAGATATATTTTTAATTAGGCAGGGGAATCAAAGGTAGGTAGAAATATGAAATTCAAAACATAAACAGACTATCTGGCACCTTATTGAATGCTGCACAGGCATGAAGGGCTAAACACCGGCACAGTGACTAGCACTGCTGCCTCATAGCGCGAGAGACCTGGGTTCAATTCCCACCTCAGGCAACTGTCTGGGTGGAGTTTGCACGTTCTCCCCGTGTCTGCGTGGATTTCCTCCCACAGGCCATAGATATGCAAGTCAGGTGAACTGGCCATGCTAAATTGCCTGTGGTGTTAGGTGAAGGGGTAAATGTAGGGGAACGGGTCTGGGTGGGTTGTTCTTCGGAGGGTTGGTGTGGTTTTGTTGGGCCTGTTTCCACAATATAAATAGTCTAATCTAACCTACTTCTGCATCAACTGCATGTTTGTACATACATCGGGCAGAATGCTCTCTTTCTGCATTGCAACAATACTAAGATTCCATTTTCTACCCCACCATTATTAACATCCATTCATCCTCCAGTCAGCAGCCTCCATCGGATTTGTCAATTTCAAGATCCTCATATCTATTGTTGAATCCCTCCAGGCCCCTTTTAAATCTTCCCTGTTCCTTCCATCAAAACTTGATACTCCTGTAAAATCACATCTTGAACTTCTTAGTGATAACCATCAATCCTTAGAAACTTCTGTGCACGAAAGGACTTGTTCAAAGCAGCTTCCCACAATTGCCCATAATAGCATTTGTTACAGTGGCACAGACAGAAGAACACACGAATTAGGGGTAAGAGTCAAATTTGGATTGGGAGAGGATTTGTAGTTGAAAATGTGTTGCTGGTTAAAGCACAGCAGGTCAGGCAGCATCCAAGGAACAGGAAATTCGACGTTTCGGGCATATATGAAGGGCTTATGCCCGAAACATCGAATTTCCTGTTCCTTGGATGCTGCCTGACCTGCTGTGCTTTAACCAGCAACACATTTTCAGCTCTGATCTCCAGCATCTGCAGACCTCACTTTTTACCAGAGGATTTGTACCCGTCTAGGTAAAGGGATAAATACAACCTCGTCATTTTGCAGGTGCTGGCTGACTGCTGGAAAGATTTGTTTTTAAATTTTCTAATCGGATTTCGAATATTGCAGGATACCCAATAACACACAAAACCAAAATTACGCTGGAAATCTACAATCTTGGAGATGGATATGCTCAGCAGGCTCCGACATCACTTTGGAGGGAAGGAGGAGTTAATGTTTGGGGGTTTATAGCCGTGGATGTTGAAGTATCTCTGTTAATCAATCGGTTATCAGCGCTCGGATCCAGGCTGTTCCCGGAGTGGAGGTGAACTCTTACCAGCTGGCACTTCGTGACCGCTTCAATCCCACCCCGCTCACAGACCAGGCACGAACGGATCCCTTTGCAACCGCAGCCAGGCGGGCCGTTGCTCTGCATGGACATGCTCACGCCTGCCGCTGGGCTCAAGGCCAGAGGCCTGCACCGACAGAGCAACAGCCTTCACACGGGATCGTAGACAGACACCCCACGACCGGTGATGAACACTCCCTTCTCCCACCCCCCTCAAAATGCGCACGCGCGAGCGCCAACCGCCGGTCACGGACTCTCCCCTGACACGCTCCCTCAAACTTCCCATGCGCAGATGCCAACCGCCGGGTCATGGACCCGCCCCTGTAGCTCTCCCTCAAAATGCGCATGCTCCAAGGGCCGCTCGTGGACTATCCCCTGACACTCCCTCAAAATGCGCATGCCCCCAAGGGCCGCTCATGGACTATCCCCTACTCCCTCAAAACGCGCATGCGCGGATGCCAACCGCCAACTGTGGTGGCGCGAGCGTTTGTTGTGAGCGCGCCCGGCTTAAATTTCGCGGGAAACCCTGGAACCTGGAACCAGCGACGGGAAAGAGTTGGTATTTAATGCTGCCTGCTTGGGCTAAGCGTTGTGAAATGTGCTGACTGTAAACTTTGTGCAGAGCCCGATTTGTGGATTTAACAAGGGAATGGGTGGGCGGGCTCTGGGCCTGAGGATTACAGAATCGTGGTAACGGCGGTGAAGAAATCAAACTTACATTTGTATAGCGCCGTTCGCACATATTACCTCTGGGGCGTAAACGCTGCCGAGAAAAGCTTCGCCGAGCATGAGCCCAAAGACAGCAACGTGATAATAACCTTTTTTTAAAAGGTGCAACTCACACGTGAAAGCAAGGAGGACAGTTTAATGGGCCCAGATTTGCGACCACTCTATCAAAACTCCCCGTTAATGCTAGATAAAACCGAAACAACTTCTGACCAGCTAATGAGTGGATATTTAGGTGCCGGCCGAGTCTCAATGTGGAAGTGTGACTTAGGAAGAACTTTGAAAGACAGTGCCAGTTTAAGAGAGGTAAAGGGAGCTGAGTGTACATGATCACAGATCATTGTAAGTGGTAGGACAGGTAGAGAAAGCAGCAAGGAAGATATTCTCGCCTTTATTCATAGGGACGTAGAATACAAGAGCGAGGACATCTTCAATTTGGAGAAGACACTTGCTGGAGTATTATGTACAGTTCAGGTATGTACAATATAGGAAGGATTCTAGGAATGAGGAACTTCAATTCTGAGGATGGATTGAAGAAGTTGGGACTGTTCTCAGAGAGAAGAAGGTTGAGGAGATTTGATAAGACTCTCAAACACATTAGTAGGTTGGATAGAGTAGACAGGAGAAACTTTCCACTTGTAAAAGGAACAAGATTTAGAGATCTGTCAAAGAAGCAAGGATAATGTGAGGAAAAATGTTTTTACTCTGTTAGTAGCTAGGGTGTGGAATTCATTGCTTGGAAGTGTGGTGGAGGCAAGTACAGTTGATACATTGAAGAGGGTGTTGCATATTTGCATAATTTTTAAGGGTATACAAAAAAAAGCAGGAGATTAGCACTAGGTAATGATGCTCATTTAATGAGATGGTACAGCCATGATGGGCCAAAAGGCCTCTGTGGCACAACACTTGTAGTTAAGTAGTGAAATATGTTGTCAGTGAAGCTCTTTATTGCCATAAGAAATGCTGTTGTGCTCTTCACAGTTGAAACCTGCACAGACATCACTGTTAAGATGTAAATTTTAGGTTAATTACTGAAGATCTGATGGAAAGATCTCAAGCCTGGTTCAGTTAGGGGTAAGCATGTTTTCAGTGCTATTAAGTCACTCTTCCTACTAAACAACCTCTGGCTCTGACAACTAACTTTTGAGTTGAAGTCTCATTCCAACAAGTAAAATTGACATTGCAGATTATGATCATTTGTTTATGGTCATCTTAATCCAAGTTGTATGAGCCAATTTATTTCCATTTGAATTGAATAACTTCCTCACTGTTTACTTGCAGAGAGTGTAAAATTCGAAAGGACCTGAGAGGCAACTTTTTCACACAGAGGGTGATTCATATAGAAAGTAGAATAGTCCAGCACATTACAGGCCCTTTGGCCTTCAATGTTGTGCTGACCGTTTTTCCGACACTAAGATCAAACAACCTACATACCCTTCATTTTACTATCCTGTATGTGCCTATCCAAGAGTCGCTTAAATATCCCTTAACTGCCAGAGGAAGTGATAGATGCAGACACTGTCACAACATTTAGAACACATATGGACAAGTATCTGAATAGGAAGGATTTAGAGAGATACTGGCCAAATGCAGGCAAGTGGGACTAGTTTAGTTTGGGAAACTTGGTCAACATGAACGAATTGGATTGAAG
This sequence comes from Hemiscyllium ocellatum, assembly GCF_020745735.1. Classification (NCBI taxonomy): domain Eukaryota; kingdom Metazoa; phylum Chordata; class Chondrichthyes; order Orectolobiformes; family Hemiscylliidae; genus Hemiscyllium; species Hemiscyllium ocellatum. The sequence continues at coordinate 44,708,349 of NC_083431.1, forward strand.
GGTTTGTTTTCGTTCTGAATGACAATATGACACTGACTCCATAATTCTTGAAAAATTCACAAAGTCTGTGGGAAACTATATGCAAAAAAACCCCCAAAATTTCTGTTACTCAGGAAATCCTGTGTTGTTTGATGAATTGAAAAATTCCAATCCATGAATTCCAAAGTCCTACATCCCTCCATACTGAGCTGTAGTGTCAAATAGAATTTTATGCTCAATTTTCTGTATAACCAGTAATTTACAGCACATTAAAAGGTAACATGATTGTGATGTTTCCCAAAATCTTGATTTATGCCATTACGCCACTTGATTAAAATCAGTGCATCTCATATCTTTAATACCAGCATGACTTTTTAATTTAATATGTAGTGAGGCACAAACCTATTGTTCCCATATTGCTCCCTGCTGTAGCAAAATCTTTCGACTTAATTATTGCAAACTCGGCACTAATATTCACTGCAAAGACGTCGGGAATTTTAGTCCTTCAACTAAATCACTTAATTAATGTTTAAAGTTTATTGATTTCTAGACTGGGAGAATTTAGTTTTGTCTAATAATTTTGGCTAGACATTGCTGTACAGATCTTCCAATGCAATATGTTTGCTTTTTGTTGTTTAGACTTCCTGTGAGTGAGGGGATAATATTTCTAGTATCTAGAAAACAAATTCAAGAATGAGGAAGATCACAAAAAAACTGTTGCTTGAAAAAGGAACTCCAAAATGCTCCAATTTGGGCCAAATCAAGAAAATAAAGTAAGAACAATTGATGTAATATTACAGTTTTCTCATAAAACATTCACAAAGTAATTTGCATCTCATGTATCAGTTGACATGGAACACAAGAACTGCTTGTGTAGAACTTGAGCAAATTGTAGTGGTATTGATAACTCAGTTGTTCAGATTTAATCAGTCAATATTTTTCTCCCTGTTTCTCTTCAGCCTTTCCAATTTGAATTTGAAAACAAGTGATTTCGATCGAAAGTTATTTTCCCAGCTACGAACGTTGGAGGAACTTGATGTGTCTGGAAATCGACTGACAGAATTTCCAAACAATCTGGGCCTTAGCAACCTGAGGCTTCTCAACTGTGCCAATAATGAATTGGAACAAATTACAACACTGAACCAGTTTAGGAATCTTGAGGATCTCAATTGTGAAGATAACTTGTACTTAACAGTAAGTGATTTGAACACGTTTGAGTTGAAGAACGATATGATTGTGATAAACCTTTGGCATAATTTAAATGATTAAAATTTGCATAACTTCCCATTGTAAATGGTTACATAAATTTCAGGTTTGCTTCTCTTTCTCCCTCACTTTATGGCACATAATATTTGCCTACTTCAATTAGTTAGGCAAAGTCCTGCACCATCTCACTATTTCTTGGATCTGCCTTTAGGAAGGAAAGAGTAATGACTTCCAATAAAGAAATAATGCCCAACTACGTAAACAAGAAAAGACACTTGCTCTTCGATTTTTCATGCTTTGTCAACATCTTAATTTGTGTTTATGGTAATTGGTGAACATCTAAAGTCAGAATTTTCTGTGATTTGAAGTTTGTGTCCTTTATGTATGTTATATGTGCCCAGATTAAAAATTGGTAATCTTGAGGTATAGTTTGTGTAATTATTTTCCTATATTCTTTAACTAACTGGATGTATGCATCACTGGCCAAGCCAGCATTCATTGGCCATCTGTAATTGCCTGTTGAACTGATAGGTCAGTTAGGCCATTTCAGGGAGCATGTTGCGAGTCAGCTATATTGTTTTGGGTCTGAAGTCTCATGTAGATCATACCAGATAAGGATAGCAGCAGTTAAGCTCTGTAAAGTAATGAAACTTTAAAAAAAACTGTTGAAAGTATGCAGCAGATTTGTCAGTATTGTCACTTAATAGAACATGTTGTAAAACATTTTGAAGCTCATGCCTCCAAACCTATGTCAGTGCTGTTCTAAGTCATTGCAATGAGACATGGCAGTAATTCTGAGCCAGGTTTATTTTTGATATTTTCCACGCACTCTTAGTGTCCCAAACCTGTAGTGCTTAACTTTTGCAGCTGAGGTTGGATTCTTTGGGCAATGGAGTGGGGTGGATAGATCTTAGCACTGCCATCAGCCAACCCATTGAGTAAGTATTTATATTTTTTTTCAAAGTGTGAAATGTCAAGAGGGTGAAATATTGCTTTAGTTTTTGGAGGCAAGCATAGGTCTTTTGCAGAAACAGAAAATGCATTTCCACTGTCTTTCTCATTGTCTTGCTTGTGTAATGATGCCCCAATGGAAATGGGATGATTATAACTTGTATTTTGTTTGCTTTTACCATTTTTGTTGTGCCCAATATTATCTTCCATGAGGGAAAAAGGAAAGTGAGAGTTCTAAAGATAACTAATTCTTGATAATAAGACCATAAGACATAGGAGTGGAAGTAAGGCCATTCGACCCATCGAGCCCACTCCGCCATTCAATCATGGCTGATGGGCATTTTAACTCCACTTACTCGCATTCTCCCCGTAGCCCTTAATTCCTCAAGACCTCAAGAATCTAATGCAGCAAAAACTGGAAGAAAGCATTAAAGGAAGAATTCTGTAAATCAGTGTCTCATGATTTTGTAACATTATTACATGTAACTCTATTTCTTTCCAGATCTCTGACATCTACAAGGTAATGTACCTGTTGCCTAATCTTCGACAACTCGATGGCAAAGATATAACATCCACAGCAAATAATCTGAAGTTCGTCAACAGCCAGAAGCTAATGTCTCAAGTGAGTGCGTGATATTAAAGTAACAGTTTTTTTTTCTTAGTGAAACTAGGGCTTGCTTTAAATTAGGTTTAAGATTTAGCACTGTTAGACTCTAGTTAACTAATTTATGACAAATCCTCAACACATCAGAAGTTAACAGCATTATCATTAAGTATCTATTAGACCTTTTTAATTATTTTGTATAGTTATGAGATGTTTAAGTATAAAATCTTTTAAATTGGCTATTTTAACTGATTTTCCACGAACAATTCTTGTTTTGCTTTCCCAGTCACTCATTGGAATGTTCCTAAGTAAGCCTTAATACTTTTGAAAGGATGTGCCAATGCACATTTTCTTAGAGTATCAGTTCTTTGTTTTGATTTTCTACAGGTAACTAATTTTTGGGAGAAATATTGTAAGATCCAGTTCTCTGAACTCCTCCCAACAGCTGCTGAGATCAGTGCTATTAAAAAAGACTTTGTGAAATCTGCAGTTGCTGAAATAAAGTATGGTCCAAATTCTCTGAAAGAATTCACAAAGTGGAGAGTAAGTTTTCCGCATTCGTTCCATGTATGTAGTCTGTGATCCTCGCAATTTGTTTGTGTTAAGTAGGTGAAGGAATTGGTTTGGTTGTTATGACATTAAAGGCAGTGCCCCACAGGGTTCATTAATCTGTTTTGAATTATTCACGATAACATTGAAATCAATCTCTCTTCTTCTGCTTCAGAGTGGTCTTAGTGTTTCCCATTATGACCATAGGCATTGGACATTCAGTGGAACAATCGAGCAAACCAACCTCTCGTTACTCTACACATCCGTATATTGGGATTGTCTAGTGCTATGCTTCACTGCTAAACAATTGCTTAGTTGTTTCATATATTCATTGTTATGGAATAAATATCTTTGTATGCTATGTCTACACACTAAATGTAACAATTTTACTTTTTATTTTTCAACCTTCTTAACTTTTATACTTAATATTTGAAATAACAACTTGGAATTTTACAAACAACAATTTGCTAATTTACGAGGCGTATTGTTTTAGAAATATTTTAAAGTAGATAGTTGTTCCAGTTGAGTTAAGGATGATTAACTTTCAAAATAAGAATTCTTTCTGAATCACTGGAAGGCTTATCATTTAGAACGTTAGTAACTGTGACTCCTGTAGCTGTGGGTTCTTGACATCCTGCATTCAGAGCCTCATTTCTCAGTCAGTTCATGTAAGTGAGATAAGTAGAGTTTATTAAATTGTTGAAAGCATTACTGTGATCACTTACAAATGAATTTAAACTTTAATGTGGACATAATTCTTTCAAATCTGGTTGGTTTTGTTCTTGCTCATCCTTCTTCATTAAATGAAGTGCGAGCTAAGTTTAAGGTAAAAAATGTTCATTATATTTTAATTTCATGATCCTTAATCCCTAAATTAGTAGAGAAGATTTTTGTCCAAAGGTGAATAGAAAGATTTAAAAAGCAGTTGCTGGGTTGGGGTGCTCCAGCCTACTCATCTGTTGCTTAGCATCCTGGGAGAGGTAGTCTGAAGGTCGCATGATGCAGACCCCAATTAAACTGCTTACAATGAACGTGCCTGGTCTCTAGCATAGCCTTTTAAATGTAAAGATAGCTGGCATATCACAACACACACTTAGTCAGTTGCCTGAAGACCATTTGATGTCTGTTCTCTATGGGGAAAGGTAAATGGGGCATGTTGAAGCCACTTGGATCTGAGAACATTTTTGGCAGATTTGAGTAATTTGATACCGCAGTCAGTTGCCATTTACCTAGGACTTGGCACAGTAATTACAGTGTAGAGTTGTATGGATGTTCAAAATGCCAAATAATTTAATTGATATTTTGAACTAACAAAATGTTTATAATCCTTATCTTGTTGAATCTGTTGTGACTGTAGTTTTTACTGTATTTTTAATTATTTTAAACAGCTTATTGGTTGGGAAATCGGAGTAGGAAATCTGAATAGTAAGTCTAAAATTTGATATCACATTTTTTAGGAGTTAAGTACAGAAACACACTGCGCAATGTGGTAGAAGTTTGGAACTGTTGGGGTAAACTCACCTGCTTAATTTAAAAACCAACAACCCAGAAAAGATTTATCCCATACAGTAATCTGTGAAATTCGATAGGCCAAGAACTATTTAAAATAAAAATTAACAACATTATTTCTTAAAGTATAATAGAGAATAATTAACTTACAACTATTTACAATTCCTTCCTCTAACCTATCTTTCACCTTCCCTTCTATAATACTTGTCCGATTAAAACTCCCAATTAAGATTTACAAAACAACACTTCTTATCTCAAAACTAGGCAGCTTTCAGTTTTCTTTAAATTCCAGTCTTCCTTCCTTCCTTGGGGATTCTGCTTCACAGGTTGCTGATCCATAGAGGTACCTTTTTTAAGAGAGGTTTTTTTTGGGCACTATGCAGATGTCGTTGGTTTGACAGTTATCCTCTCAACTGTTCACTTTTCCCAATTCTTATACCCTCAAAGCATTGGATTGTGTCATTGGCTTTTAAGATTATCAATATACTAAATTCTAACTGGATTGGAGTTTGGTATTTTTTGGGGTATAATTTAAATTGATTGCCCTAAATTAAATCTGTTTTGTTGTTTGCTCGACCAAATGTTACATTATATTTCTTTTCAGAACACTTGGTTCTGTCAGGTAGTTCTGTTGCTTTTAACTCACTTAAAGGTATAGTACACTTACTTAATAACAGAACATTTCTTCTGCAAATGCAATTTATGCTAACTCCATAGTAAAGTTTGAATCAGATTTTCTTTTTGTTCGCTGAACTATGAAGGCAAATGGTCAGGAGTTGGGTCACAGATCAGTGATCTGAGTAGCACAAGAGGACTGAGATGCAAAAGAACCTGTTTCTGTTTCTATATTCTGATAACCTACAACTCTGTGGACAGAGCCTGTTTTCCTTCATCCACTTATACTTTAATTTCCTTCCTAGATGAAAACGATAGCTACAGAATTTGTGAACTCTTTACTCCAGCAAGATCAGCAGAGATCCTCTGATGCAGAAGAAAATGAAGATGAGGAAGAATTGAAAGCAAATCTCACTGATGTAAGGACTAATTTGTTCTCTTGTATAATTTTAAGGATTTCTTTTTCTTTATTTTCCACTTGTCTTGAGAGAAATCAAAATGGAAGGAAAAGTTATTGGTACAATGTAGCAGGCAAGAATGATGTATTCTGTGAAGTAGCAATCCTCACCATCGCATGCTGCGCACAAACACTGCGAACAGAATGGTCATTTATTCTTTATCTCCTCCATTGACAGTAAAGCTTTGATTTTTTTAGTAGGATATTCTCCCATCCATCAGTATTGAAATAGGAACAGAAGAAGGTAATGGGGCTGCTTGAGTCTTCTCCACTATTCAATAAGATCGTTACTTAACCTCCACATTCACTTTCCTATCCTACTGCCAGATCCTTTGATTCCCCGAGTCCCAGAAGTTCATTGACCTCAAACTTAATTATGCTGAATGGCTGAGCATCCACAGCTCTCTGGGTAGAAAATTCTAAAGATTTACAATTGTTTAAGTGAAGAAGTTTCTCCTCATCTTTGTTTTAAATGGCTAACCCCACATCCTGAGTAAATATAATTAGATGACATGGAAAGAGGTCCTTTGTCCCAACTTGTCCCTGTCAACCAGGTTTCCGGAACTCGACTAGGTACATTTGCCTGCGTTTGGCTCCTATCCCTCTAAACCTTTTACTATTCATGTACCTATCCAAATGTCTTTTAAATGTTGTTTCTGCACCGGCATCTACCACTTCCTTTGATAGCTTATTCCATACACATACCACCGTCTCTGGAAAACGTTGCCCCTTGGGTCACTTTTATATCTTTCCTTTCACACCTTAAATCTATGCCCTCTAGTTTTGGACTCCCCCACCTTTCTGGGGAAATTCGCCTTCTCTATGCCTCTCATGATTTTATAAGCTTCTGAGGTCACCCTTCAGTTCCTACGCTCCAAGTAAAAAAAGCCCCAACTTCTCCTTTTATAATTCAAACCTTCCAGTTTTGGTAACATCCATGTAATTTTTTTTTGCACCCCTGACATTTTAATAACATACTTCCCATAGCAGGATGAGCAGAATTGTATGAAGTATTCCAAATGTGGCATTACCAGTGTCTTGTACAACTGTAACATGATGTCCTAGCTCCTGTATTCAAGAAGGCAAACATGCCAAATGCCTCTTTCACCCTCCTGATGCCACTTTCAAGGAACTATGTACCTGCATCCCTAGGTCTCTGTTTGACGTACTCTCTAGCGCACCACCATTAACTGTGTTTGTCTTATCAAAATACAGCTCCTCAAATTTATCTGAATTAAACTCCATCTGTTATTCTTTGGCCCTGTGGCCTGGTTGATCAAGATCCCGAGTGGACAGTGAAGAAGATTACCTCAGAGTACAGTGGAATCTTGATCCGATGGGCCAATGGACTGAGGAGCGGCAGATGGTGTTTAATGTAGATAAATGTGAGGTGCTGCATTTTGGGAAAGCAAATCTTAGCAGGACTTATACATTAATGGTAAGACCCTAGGGAGTGTTGCTGAACAAAGAGACCTTGGAGTGCAGGTTCATAGCTCCTTGAAAGGAGTCACAGGTAGATAGGATTGTGAAGAAAGCATTTGGTATGCTTTCCTTTATTAGTCAGAGTATTGAGTATAAGAATTGGGAGGTCATGTTGCGGTTGTACAGCATGTTGGTTAGACCACTTTTGGAATATTGTGTGCAATTCTGGTCTCCTTCCTATCGGAAGGATAGTTATGAAAATGTGGATGTACCTTTTTAAGGGAATGAAGACTTGGCAAGTACACAGAGTGCTGGAGAATTTACAAAGTAACATTTGATTCAGAACAAACAGCATTTGCTGAGTTGCTATGAGACAAAAACACAAATTTGAATTCAGCCAATCGGTTTAAATTATACCCCGAAAAATGTATCAAACTCCAACCCAATTTGAATTGAGCATATTGGCAATCTTAAAAGCCACAATCTGATGCTTTGGGGGTATAAGATGGGAAAATTGAACAGGTGAGAGGAGAACTGCCAAGTCCAGCTTGTAAGCAGACTACTTGGAAGAATAGCTCTCTTAGAAATACCTTTTTGATCAGTAACCTGTGCCACAGAAAGCTGCCTGGTTTTGAGAGAAGTGTGGTTTCGTAAATCTTTATTGGGTGTTTATCAGACTAGTATTATAGAAGAGAAGATAAAAGGTAGGTTAGAGGAATAAAGTGTAAATAGTTAGTTAATTATTCTCTGTTATTTCTTAAAGTATGAAGTTGTTAATTTTTACTTTAAATAGTTCTTGGCCACTCAAATTTTTATAGATTTACTGCACTGGATAAATCTTGTGTTGCTGGTTTTAAATTAAGCAGGAGAGTTTACCCTATGCCGTAACAGGATGTTGTGAAACTTGAAAGGGTTCAGAAAAGACTTATAAGGATGTTGCCAGGGTTGGAGGATTTGAGCTGTCGGGAGAGGCTGAACAGACTGGGGCTGTTTTCCCTGGAGCGTCGACGGCTAAGGAGTGATTTTTATGGAGGCTTATTAAATCATGAGGAGCATGGATAGGGTAAATAAACAATATCTTTTCTCTGGACTGGGGAGTGTGCATAGGTTTAGTGTGAGAAGTTATAAGATGTAAAAGGGACCCGGGGGCAACCTTTTCACTCGGAGGGGTGTGTGTGTATGGAATGAGCTGCCAGAGGAAGTGGTGGAGGCTGGTACAATTACCCATCCAGATGCCTTTTAAATCCTGTATCTGAACAGGAAGGGTTTAGAGGGATATGGACCAAATGCTGGCAAACGGGACTGGATTAGGTTAGCATATCTGGTCAGCATGGACAAGTTGGACCAAAGGGTCTGTTTCTGTGTTGTACTTCTCTATGACTCTATAACCTTCGTTGTTCACTATACCATCACTTTTGCTGTCATCCGCGAACTTAGGAACCATTTCTCCTACATTCTCATTCAAATCGTTCGTATAAGTGATGAACAACAGTGGATTCAGCACTGAGGAACACTACTGATTTCCCAGTTCTGGGCTCCCTAGTTAAGAAAGATATTTTTTCAGCATCTACTCTGTTAAGCCCCCTTTAAGAATTTTCTAAATTTAATTAGGCCTCCTCCTATTCTATTCAATCTTGGCTTTTGAATAGCCCACTCATTCCCAGGAATCAATCTAGTGAACATGTGTTACAAATCCTTTAAGGCGAATATATCCTTTCTTTGGTAAGGAGACTCAAAACTGTATTTGGTATGCCAAGATGAAGTTTTACAGATGTCCTCTATAATTGCAGAAAAACATATTTGCTTTTACACTGCAGTCCCCTTTCAATAAAAGCTGTCATATCATAGCCGCCTTAATTGCTTGATGTACCAGCATATTAACTTGCTTTGATTTGTGAAAGGCTACCCAAATCTTCTGAATCTCCATATTCTCATTTCTCAAAAATATTCTGTTTTGCAATTCTTCCTACCAAACTGAATAGATATTTACACATTTTCCCACTTTATACTCTCTACCAAGTTCTTCCCAAAACTATTGTCTGGTCACTTATCCTTTTCAAGCTGTTTTAACACTCCTTTCTACCATCTTCAAGTCAACTCAGCTCGTTATTTTGATGTTGATGCATGTCAATAATTTTCTTACAATGGGGAAAAAAAGTCCATTTGCAATCTCGGGAAGGGAAAATAAAGATTACATTTTGATTGAAATTTACAAGTGAGGTTCTATCAAGAGAGAAGCCAATGTTCGTCTCTAATATTAATCACGGTTCACCTTGGAGATTTGACTCCCTCATGCCAAAATAGCTCTGAAGAAAGAAAGCAAGGATCATCACCCCTATATATTGAATGATTTCTCCTAATCAACTGCACTTCCCAGGAGCCAGTCTGAGGAAATGTATTACAGATTGCATCTGATCATTGTTCAGATACAAGATCTTTTATCTAAAATGCCCGGGACCAGTTTTGTTTTGGAATTCGGAATTTTTCGGTTTTCAGAATGTGCCAGTTTAATGGTGAAATTTATAAACATCATCTTACTGGAGAAGCAGACTTCTAACCAAGAACGTGATTGGCCAGGGCCGGGCCCACCCCGGCCCACCCCACCCCACCCCACCCCCAAAAACAAAAGTTGTATCTGGTGACCCACATCAAGTCGGTGTCAACTTGGGGGAGTTCACAGACCTCAGGCCTGTCGGTGCTTGGCCACGCCTTCAATGTCACACCTGAGTGACGCACATCGAATGGGTATTGACTTGGGTTAATTGTTTGCTCGTCCAACAATCTTGTGGACGAGAAAAAAAATTCACAAAAAACCGTCAGATTGCGGAGCTTTTCAGTTTTTGGATGTTTGGATAAAGGATCTTGTACCTATATTTAGTATCGTCTTTCGTCCAGTTTCATTAGGTTCCTGTGTGTTGAACAGCTGAGTGCTTGCGCTTCCTACACGAGAGAACCCAATATGTAAGGGATAGTGCAGTTCCAGTACGGCGTGATAGTGGCAGTGTTACATTGCTTTTCCTTTTAAATGCTGCTGTTTCACACATTCTCGTTTTGTATTTGGGTCCTTAAGCAGTCCTCCGTTACAATATCTTCAACCAGAAGCGCCAGGCTTTTTACTGCACGTGATACCACTAAGAGCAGAAAGCAAGTCATTTCTGAAGTTTCCAAAAAAGACACTGAAGACATTTCCAGAAGAAGTATGAAAATTCAGCTTGGAAAAGAAAGACAATCTGCTCAGATGGCTAAGTATCCCAACAAAGCCAGTAGAGTTGACGTGAAAACAGAGCCGAGTACTATGAAGAGGGATCATTCAGCTACACCAGTTGTCAGTGAAGAGACTATTCCGAGAAAGAGACCAAAATACAAGGTAATTGGCTTGAAATTTCAACTTGACCTATATTTGGATTGTTTAAATCATTTTATGAGGAGCTTAGCGTTTTACCTAAACCATATAAATAGTGTATCAAATCTGGAATGGTTCCTTTGTTCAGATTTATCCTAAATTCTTATGTTTCTATACTCCCATAACTAGTCTAAGTGCCTTGGTATAGAAGTTGGATCTATAATGTGGCAAGTGTCCCAACATGGCGAGGGATACAATTTCCCCACACTTTTGCAGATTGCTCACTATATTGGATTAATGAACAAAAACAGCTATATTATCAATTTTGAAAAATTTAATGTCTGGATAAAGTGTTTGCTTAAAGAAATATTTACACTTTTTACAAATAATTTAATGTGAAAGTTCTTTATTTTCTACCACTTCTTCTTTCTACAAGTTAAGTATGAAAGTTTTTTAAACACTTTTTTTTTTGTATTCAGCACCTTTCTGCTTTTCTGAACATTTTTTTTCTCCACAGCATTCCTAGCAAAAGCATTTCTATCCGTTGGGCAAATTTCTATGGCTGCTAACTGTTTTCCAGTCCCTTGTTTTGATTGTTCTTCATATGTGAACAGAGACAAAGGGCAGAGTTTTGATTGCCATGGGGAGGTGAGTGCAGGGCAGGAGTCCTACAAAGTGGCAAAGAGTTATCAATCAGGTTTAGCCCAGGCAGGTTTGCAACTTGCAGGAAATTCCTGTGGAGTTCCTGAGCACAATGGGGAATGCTTCTGTAATGAAACTAAGGCCAGGAAGTGCTCAAAAGTAAACTGAGGAAAATTAGCACTGCCTAGATGTGAAGCTAACGCTCCCAGTGTCTTTTCTGAGAGTGTGCTGTCACTGCTTGACACATGATTTCCAACAATTGGAAGTCTGTTTACTTGTCTTCCACTTCACTCACCCTGATCTGCAGTTCACACTTCACTATTATCTCTTTTGGTCCTCCAAGGAATAAAGTGGATAGCAGAAGCCACAGCAGCAAAATGTTAGTGTGGATGGATTGAAAGTATAATTGTGAGGCATGGTAAGGCATGTTACTATTTACTATTCAGATGGGAATACGAGGAGATGCCTGGAGAGAAAAGAATGAACCGAGCTGTTGTGAAGAATGAGCAAGTGTTAAGCAAAAGAAAGCTGGGAAAGGCAGAATGTGGATATTGAAGACTGAATGGGTTGTGAAGGTCCTTGGACTTAGAACATAGAACATAAAACAATACAGCACAGAACAGGCCCTTCGGCCCACGATGTTGTGCCGAACATCTATCCTAGATTAAGCACCCATCCATGTACCTATCCAATTGCTGCTTAAAGGTCGCCAATGATTCTGACTCTACCACTCCCACGGGCAGCGCATTCCATGCCCCCACCACTCTCTTGGTAAAGAACCCACCCCTGACATCTCCCCTATACCTTCCACCCTTCACCTTAAATTTATGTCCCCTTGTAACACTCTGTTGTACCCGGGGAAAAAGTTTCTGACTGTCTACTCTATCTATTCCTCTGATCATCTTATAAACCTCTATCAAGTCACCCCTCATCCTTCGCCGTTCCAACGAGAAAAGGCCAAGAACTCTCAACCTATCCTCGTACGACCTATTCTCCATTCCAGGCAACATCCTGGTAAATCTTCTCTGCGCCCTCTCCAAAGCTTCCACATCTTTCCTAAAGTGAGGCGACCAGAACTGCACACAGTACTCCAAATGTGGCCTAACCAAAGTCCTGTACAGCTGCAACATCACTTCACGACTCTTGAATTCAATCCCTCTGCTAATGAACGCTAATACACCATAGGCCTTCTTACAAGCTCTATCCACCTGAGTGGCAACTTTCAAAGATCTATGTACATAGACCCCAAGATCTCTCTGTTCCTCCACCTGGCTAAGAACCCTACCGTTAACCCTGTATTCCGCATTCTTATTTGTTCTTCCAAAATGGACAACCTCACACTTGGCAGGGCTGAACTCCATCTGCCACTCCTCAGCCCAGCTCTGCATCATATCTAAGTCCCTTTGCAGCCGACAACAGCCCTCCTCACTGTCCACAACTCCACCAATCTTTGTATCATCTGCAAATTTACTGACCCACCCTTCGACTCCCTCATCCAAGTCATTAATAAAAATTACAAACAGCAGAGGACCCAGAACTGATCCCTGCGGAACTCCACTTGTAACTGGGCTCCAGGCTGAATATTTACCATCTACCACCACTCTGACTTCGACCGGTTAGCCAGTTTTCTATCCAATTGGCCAAGTTTCCCTCTATCCTATGCCTCCTGACTTTCCGCATAAGCCTACCATGGGGAACCTTATCAAATGTCTTACTAAAATCCATGTACATTGCATCCACTGCTCTACCCTCATCCACATGCTTGGTCACCTCCTCAAAGAATTCAATAAGACTTGTAAGGCAAGACCTACCCTTCACAAATCCGTGCTGGCTGTCCCTAATCAAGCAGTGTCTTTCCAGATACTCATAAATCCTATCCCTCAGTACTCTTTCCATTACTTTGCCTACCACAGAAGTAAGACTAACTGGCCTGTAATTCCCGGGGTTATCCCTGTTGCCTTTTTTGAACAGGGGCACAACATTCGCTTCTCTCCAGCCCCCTGGTACCACCCCCATTGACAGTGAAGACGAAAAGATCATTGCCAATGGTACTGCAATTTCCTCTCTTGACTTCTTGGGGCGCTATAGCCATTTTAAAGGCAACACATTTTCCACCCATCCTGCTTGGTGTAAGAGACTAGGCTACTCTTCCAGCTCTTTTGCATATACCATCCCACTTCTGTTTCTCAGATTCTGTGCTAGATCCAAGCCCAAAATCTAGGATTAGTCAGTCCAGGTCCCCATTCATTCCTATGAATGCTGAATCAAATGGAATAGACTATATTGGTGCTTACTGGATTCCCTTGAACCAGAAATTCTTTCTGCAGTAAATTTGGTGCCTCATCCCACTTTACCTGTCCTTGATCAGGAACCTGGAAACACAAAGCTGAATTACACAGCAATGACACAATCAGCTGTTGAATGAAACAGATTCTTGACAATTGCTGGCATCAAATAGGGCAATCAACCTCTCCATGGTCTGGTAATGCAGCAAAAAGCCTGGAAGTAGGAGTTTACTGCAGGTCCTACCAGGACTAGTTTCACACTTGAAGGTTTTGCATTTATAACAAACTACACATTGTTCTCCTATAATATGATAAGTTGAGTTCCTCTGCAACTTGGTGCTATAGAAAATCACATCACAGAAAACCGCTATAAAAGATTGTCTAGAAAGTCGCTATAGAAAATTGTTATACCCATTTAATAGAAAGTTTGCATTATCCAAACAGCGTCCACAATTTGTCAGTCAAGTTCTAACCAATTCACATTGACAAAACGTGTGTTATGCCAGATGACTTGTATCATATTTGACAACTATTTGCATTAGCTAACTGTTGAGCACCATAGCGAACACTAACCATTTTGTCATATTGCTGTTTATTTCACATTATATAGTAGTACCTGCTAGAAGCACTAGCAACCACCTGATAAAGAAGCGGTGCTTCGAAAGCTAGTGCTTCCAATTAAATATGTTGGGCTATAATCTGGTATTGTGTGATTTTTAACTTTGTACAGTTATGTTTTGAGCAATGGTCCTGACAGAGGGCTGGCAACTTATGGCTTGATCCTTTACCATTTGACTGGTATGGAGACCTAAAAATTAGGAACTGGTTAACCCAAATAATGAAAAGTGAGAGAAGGCATTTCCTAAATCTGCACTGGTGTCATTGGAATGCAGCTATAGAAATACAGGTCACTCTGCTATAATGTGTGTTCTGTCAACACAAATTTGCTGCAATGTGATTGACAAATTGAGGATGTTATTTCTAAAGTGTGAACTTTTAAACAATGTGTTAGCTATAAAGCGATTACATCACCAGCACTTTAAATGCTATTTCTAAAGCACGATTTTTCTATGACGTGGGGTTGTGCAAGAATGCAACCATAAGTTAAAGAACAACCTGTAGCTGATGTGACATCCTGAAAGGCTCATAGGGTTTGTGGAGAAAATTGTTAAATGCTGGGGATACTTTTCTAAATTATGTTTCTGAATCATTTTTAAAAGAAAGCCTGGACATGTTAGAAAACCATTCATGTGGTATTAGCTTCCCCTCTTATTGAATGTCAAATAAAACTAAGTTTGTATTAATTTTACCTTTTTTGAGCACAAAAGGAGATTGGTATAGTGTTAAAGGATTGGATGGTGAGGTATTTGTGAAAAGTTTCTTTATCAATGTATAAATGTTCCTACTAGACAAAGAGCAAAACTTGACCTTCTCTTGTGAAATTAAAGCAGGGGGCAAATGACTGCAGTGTTTGTAGGGGAACGCTTTGGGACTAGTTATCATAATTCTATTACGTCCAAAATTAGTTATGGAAGAGGATAAATCTTTCAAAAAGGTTAGTTCTTAATTGAAGTAAGACAAATTTTAATAGTATGAGACATGAACTTTCTAAATTTTGATTGGAGTAGACTGATCACAGGAAAGTGGCAACTGACGTTGAAGACTTTAAAAAAATGCAATAACAAGAGTTCAGACGCATTATGCTCCTGTTAGAATAAAAAGTAAGGCAGGTAAGATTAGGGAACAACAGATGGAAAAAGACCTCAAAATTGATGGCACAGTGGACAGTAAAGAAGGTAATCCAAGATTACAAAAGAGATTATTGATCAATTGGGTCAACTGTCTGAGGAGGGCAGATGGAGTTTAATTTCGGTTAAAGGCAAGATAAATTGTACTTTGGTAAAACAAACAAGGACGGCACTTATACAATTTAATGGTAGAGGGTAAAACAAGGACTGCAGATGCTGGAAACTAGAGTCTGGATTAGAGTGGTGCTGGAAAAGCACAACAGGTGAGGTAGCATCTGAGGAGCAACCCTGTTCTTTGAAACTTGTGTCATGTGTAGACAGGGTGGTTAAGAAGACTTTTAGCATGCTTGCCTTTGTTGCTTAGACCTTTTGAGTATAGGAGTTGGGATGTCATTTGGAGGTTGTACAGGAAGTTGATGAGGCCTTTCCTGTAGTGCAATGTACAATTCTTGTTGCCCTGTTATCGGAAGGATATTGTTAAACGGGATGGTTCAGAAAAGATATTTACCAGGATGTTGCTGGGAATGGAGGGTTTGAGTTATAAAAATAAATTGACTTTTCTCACTGGAGCGTAGGAGGTTGAGGGGGTGACCCTTTTTATAGAGGCTTGTAAAATCATGAAGTATCATTGATAGAATGAATGGGTCTTTTTCCTGAAGTGGGGCGTTACTAGAGGGCACATTTTTAAGGTGAGGATAAAAATTTACAAAGGACTTGAGGGGCAACTTATTTCAGAGTGATTAGTGTGTGGAATAAACTGCCAGAGGAAGTGGTAGATACAGGTGCAGTTAGAACATTTTAACAGACGTTTTGTATAAATAATTTAATAGGAAGGGTTTGGAAAGGTTTTGGCCAAATGCAGACAGGTGGGACTGGTTTAGTTTGGGAACATGGTTGATGTGAACTAGTTGGAATTAAGGGTCTGTTACCATGCTGTATGACGATGAAATGTCAACAGAAATTGAGATGTGCACAGAGCAAAAAGCTGCCATCCTTAAGGTTGAAACCCTAGCGATTTTTGGTTACTGGTGGGTCAATAGTCTTAGTTCTAACTTAATTGCTAATAGACCATTAGCTGTTATTTCATGAAGGAAAACCGGGGCTGATGTTGCTCTGTTACAGGCCCCCTTTCATACTGGATCTTATAACATCTATTTAATGAAGAAGCAATTGTTTTGTTGTGGAAATTTGGCTCCTTAAATAGAAGAGGACATATTGTGGCAAGTATTTACTTTGTCTAGATTAAAGTTTGAGGCATGTATATCTTTTGTCAATGTGTTTTTATCTTATCTATCTAATATTAGATAGTTTGCTTCTTTCATATAGCTTTAAGCCATCTATGTCCAGCACCATTGTTTCACCACTTAATTGTGGACTCTTTAGTTACACAATGCTAATTCACCCTGATGTTCTCCCAATTACCCAAAGTATTGCTGACCTTTTTAGTTAACTGGACTGAGATTGAAACCTTGTGACTTGGTGAAGTTGTGTGTGGGCGAATGCATGGTAGATATAATGTGGATAAACGTGAGGTTATTGACTTTGGCAGCAAAAACAGTTTTGTAGTTTCATAGTAAGAGAAGCAGGAGTAGACCATTTGGCCCGTTGAACCGGCTCAGCCATTGTCTTAGCTCCTCTTCCCTGCATTATCCCCGTAACCCTTAATTCCCCTCCCATAAAACCCGAGGGTTGGAGTATTTAAAGATTGGAGACCTTGCTCCTACTGTATAAGGCATTAGTTAGACCACACCTGGGTTGCTGTGAACTTTTTGGGTCATATTAACATTGGAGAGAGTCCAGAGAACGTTCACTAGGCTGGTCCCAGGGTGGGGAGGGGGGTGAATTTCCTTAAGAGAAAAAGTTGAGTCGGTTGGGCCTGCAAACATTGGAATTTTGAAAAATCGAAGGAAACTTTATTGAAATGTATAAGTTTCTTAGAGGTTGATAGAGGCAGTTTCCCCTTTGGGAGGCCTTCATGCAAGGAGGGATGCCCTCAGAATAAGGGGTCAGCCATTTAAAACAATTGAGGAATTTCTTTGGAGATAATTGATGGTGGAATTCTTTATGGCAGAGGGCAATAGAGATTGGGTCGTTATGTATTTTGAAGGCTGATATAGACAGATTTCTAGTCAGTAAGGGAATCTTGGCTTAAAGGGAAAAGATAGGAAAGTAGAATTTGAGGATTATCAAATCAGCTATGATACTTTTGAATGGGAGAGCTGACTTGGTGGACTTATTGGCCTGCTTGTGCTCCTATATCTTATGGTCTTATAAAATGCTGGATTGAAAAATGTAAAATTTAGTGAAATAAAAGTTAAGGCACACAATTAGGCAACAATTTTTAATCAAAGTGGAAAATTATCAAGCACAATTGTGAAAAAGTATAAACTATACTGTAAAGCAAATAAGCTAAGAGTTCTGTGGGCAGAAATTAAAGTTAAACTGAAACATGGGAAAAATACCTGAGATGAACAAAGAGCATATTAGAAAAATATCATTAGGAAAGCAGAAAATGTGGTGGTAGGGGGGAAATAAAGGAGATCAGGAGGATTCCAAGGGAATGTGAGAAATTACTGGCAAATGATGCTAAAGTGAAATATTAATTTTATTAACACAAGTGAATAAATATTTAGAGGGCAAAGCAGTTATGGATGAAGTGGCAGGATCTATTTGCAGGACATGAAAGAATCAGATAATAAATATTTTATATCAACCCCTAGGATTGTTGAACTAAGAATTTGGAGCAATTAATTGAGTTCAGCACACAATTCACTTGATGCTGATTGCAGGTGCCTTGGTCTATTGGAAGAAACTTGAGCGTGACAGCAATGACGTTGGCTGCCATTTTTAATCATCTTTCAATGCCATGTGTCTGGAGAGTAGTTGATTTAAAACACTTACGCGATACAGAGAAATGTATAGTTACAATGGAAAAAGATGTTAAAAAGCACATCGGAGTCTTTGCTTTTTGTAGTGGCATTGAATTGTCAGCAATCACTTACTAATGAGTATGATTGTTCACCATGACACCTAAAAATTCTTAGGGTTTTTGACAGAGTGATTAAGAAAAGCTTACTTTCTCTGGGTGGATGAGTCCGTGAAATGGGGCCATTGTTTAAATTCATTAAGAGGATGCAGAAAAGAAATTTGAAGAATGTTTGTTTCACAGTTGATAAGGCAGACACCATTAAAGAAACTGCCATGGGAAGAAAGTGGAATGTATTTTGTTTAAGTATAGAGCCTATAAAAATATTATGGGCCAGATTACTTTCATTTGTGTTGCAAGTGTCTGTGGTTCCATCTTGTACCAGTACTTAAGGTTTTCTTTTAAATCTTTACCAGAAAACTCTAGTCCTAGAACCTCTACATTTTCTGCAGAGCCACAGCAGGGATAATAATCCTGAGGACTTGAGTACCCAGCTTTGGGACTGTGCTTTTGAACCGGAAATAAAGAATTCTCAGATTCCAGGTGATGTAATATAATTGGAAAATAAATAAGCGATATATAATGTTGACAGTGCAATTTGAGAATTTGTTTTTAAAGTACATGTAATTACTTAAACACCTTTAAGTGAAACTGTGCACAGTACCTGCAAACATTGAAACTTATTTAACTGCACCTTTTTTGTCATTGGAAATTCTCAGTACATCATGTATTTTGATTTTAACAATACTTTGGCAATGTGTTACACCAGGAAAATGTTCTAAAGTTGAGTATAAAAGTCAAGCTTCTAATGGAATAAAAGTCAAGCTCCTAGAAGATGGATTAAAAATAGGTTGAACTACGAACAGAGGATGGTTGTGAATTGAATTCTGTCCACAGGCAACAAGGTCATTGTCTTGATCACTGGGTCTGTTGAATATTTCTGATGGTTTCTTCTTTTTTCAAATGATTTGAAACTGGAGTTAAAATAAAACTAAATTTGCAAATTACACCAGATCTCAACTAGTAGAAAGGGAACAAACAAAATGCAAATTCATATGAGTATGTTGGTAAAGTGGTCTGGTGAATGGCAAATGGTATTCAATGTGGACAAATTTGGAGGCAGTGAGACTCTAGATGAGAATTCTAGTAGGAATACAGATTTAAATATTATGATATTTTGGCTGTCATTTTCATTGAGTTTCCCTTGGGCTCGGCAAGATTTATTGCCCTGTGGTCCCAAACTTGTCTCATTCACTACCTACTCACCTCTATGCTACCCCGCTGGTCTGATGTTAACCCCGTCCTACCACCTGCATTAACCAGAAAAACTTGCCATCAACCACAATCGGAAGTGTACTTGCACCCTTAGAGCCCATGCCATCATTACAAATGTGGGTGAGGATTGGCATTCCGATGCTCTCCTGCACATTCCCTAATAAGGGAAAATCCCTGGAAATAGTATACAAAGGAAAATTTGCATGGATGCCCTTTTCAATGGGGTGGTGCAGAAGAGGGATGCCCTTTTTCCCAGCACTTAGAGATGAGATTAGATTAGATTAGATTCCCTACAGTATAGAAACAGGCCCTTCGGCCCAACAAGTCCAGAGTAACCCACCCAGACCTATTCCCCTATCTTATATTTACACTATAGGCACTTTAGCATAGCCAATTCACCTGTCCTACCCATCCTTGGACTGTGGGAGGAAGCCAGAGCACCCGGAGGAAACCCAAGCAGATATTGGGAGAACGTGCAAACTCCACACAGACCTGGGTCCCTGTCATTGTGAGGCAACAGTGCTCACCACTGAGCCACCACGCCATCCCATTAGTCCCTGTCAGTCTGGTTCAGGGTAGCAACCTGGGTCACTGCAATCCTAACTGCCTGGAGGAATGCTCATCAGTGCTGTTAAAAGATCAATGACTTGCTTCACGCCATCTTCCCTCTCACCTGCTGCTGTCCCACATCTCACCAAGATTCATGATCATACCACTTTCTCAATTGGATACAACTCCCTACCCCGATCAGTGTCGCATACTACAGATACACACACACTACAAACACTGCATGCCCTCTGCACTGCCTACTTCATTCACCATGAACACCCCTCATGCACTTGGGCGAACAGCAACCTACTTTTACCTCACTTAATCCCTCTATTTACTTATTCTAGGAAAAGGGAGCATGAGTGGGTAGTGAAGTGCAAAATATTAGGACCCTCGCCCTTCACTAGGACAGAATCCTGGCAAATTGCAGGAAAAGACTAGGACTGTGTACCTGCAGGGGGACCAAGACATTTTGTATCTCACCAATTGAATAAGTACTATTCATTCCAAAAAAAAATCAACTCCTCACTCACCTTAACCTTGACATTGCTGGATGTGGGTCCCTAGGGCAGCCATCAATTGGTCCGTGGCACCTATTAGGTGCTCAACTGTAGCCTCTAAGCCACAGCGCCACTGCTTCCCGCATTACCTCCCTAGTGCTGTTTTGTCTGCTTGTGCGCCATAGACTAGATGATATGCATAACTTATTTCACAGGACTGCAAAACCTTCTTCCTTTTGGTATTTTGCATGTTTTAAGTTGAATGTCCATTATCTCGGTGGCCAAGCAGGCTGCCCCACAGGAAAGCCCCTCTATCACCTCTCAAGGAGAGTTCAGAGGAAGTGTTGGCAAGGCTGTTCCCCTGCAACCCACCCCACCATGTCAGTGGCTGTATTAGTTAATTTACATTTAGAAGCATAAGCAGATGAGCATGTCACTGTCACATCTCCAGAACTGATCAAAGAAAAAAATGTCCCCGGTTGCTGGTACTTGGGACTGCTAGAGGCCAAGCACCTACTCCTCCCCATGTGAGAGAGGACTTTGTAGTTCGGTAATCAGGGACTTTCTGCACATGCACAAGCAGACACAGGAAAAGCAGTAAGTATGTGGGAGACGATGACCCTCATAGCCTAGAGGCTGCCGGATCTAGCTGCAGCAAGCATGAGTTCATCTGATAGCTGCCATGGAGATCCATATCTAGCAATCTCTAGATCTGTGAATAAGTGTGCAGAACTACACTCAATTGTCCTAACCACTTTGGTTGGTGGCAATGGCATGGTGTCAAGAGGGTGGTCCACCTTGACATCACACCAGGAGGCCTGTCCTCAAGGTGACTCGGCATGCCAGTAAGTACTTCACTGGAGGAGGACCTGCACACAGGCCCTTCTTCTCAAGACACTCCAGCGTGGCAGGGCCTTCCTTCTCCAATCTGCCTACAACCTTCACATCTGTGTTGAATCCAAAGATGGTGAACTTGCCTCTGGTGAGGACACGCTTTTAGCCCATCTGGGCTTTCTAAACCCAGATGTTCCTAGAGTAATCCAATCAAACTTTCAAGACCAACCAGGTCCAGTGTAGAGCTGACACCTGTTTGGCTGCAAAATCTGTAGTGAGAGATGTGGGAGGGAGTGAAGAAAGAAAACGTCTTGAGGGGCACGTTGGTGGCATTGCAGTTTAAGTTTGACATTTGTTTAAAAAATGCTCAGTGCCATTAAATCTCTGCGTAGTAAGTTACAGTAGGGACTGAGCTTAGACATCAGTTGATGTTCCATGTTCTTCCATAGAGGAATATCTGACGTGAGAAGCTGCTGAAACTAGGCACATTTTGACGAGGTGTACAGGCATCGATATGGTCTCAGTGGCCAAAGGTGTTGCTCTTGCATGAAATGATCGTAATGTTTGGGGCCTAGGGCTGTATAGCACTCAGTGAGGCAATAGATAAAGGTTGCCAGTGATTGAGTGCTTACACGTGTGTCATGGAAAGTAAATGGGTCTCTTTTTTTTTTTGAAGAGCCTTATACTGCTATATTTTGGGTTCTCCATCACTGGTCAGAGTATGTACCTGCACATTGTGTTGTTGCAGCCATTTTCTTTCCCATTATGTTGATGCAATGGGATTGTAGGATGATAGAAAGTAAGCACTCCTTGAATTGTAATTTCCAGGCTCTGCCTTTGTTTTGGTGAGTCCCTGAACATCCAAGTATCCTTCTGGTAGATAATTCCATGACACTATAGGCTTCACACTTGATCGGGTTCCTTGTATAGCAGACTACATAAACCTGCATCTACACAGAACGTAGGTAGACGCAGAAGAAGGCCATTCGACCTCACTCACTCACTCACAGGAATTAATTTGCTGCACTCTGTCCGTAGCAAGAACATATTCCTTCAGTTAAGGAGATCTAAATTGCACACAGCATTTGCAGATGTAGCCTCCCCAATGCCCTGTATAGTTGTGGCAAGACATCGAATCCTGTAAGGATTAGTAATTTATTAATGGAGAACAAAGAAATGGCTGATTAACTAAATTCATACTTCATTTCTGTCTCGAATCCTCTTACTATGATGGCCAACATACAGTTTGTTGCCTTCACGCCTCGCTGAACATCTCTTCATCGTCCTCACAGCTCACTCTTCCACTCCGCTTTGTGTCTCCTGCAGATTTAGAGGTCTTGCATTGCGTTCCCTCCTATAAATCATTAACATATATTATGAATAGCTGGGGTCCTAGTACCAATCTCTGTGGTACCCCACTAATCATTGCCTACTCTTCTTGCTTCCTGTCTGCTAACCAGTTTTCTGTCCATCTCAATACACTACCTGCAATCCAATGCACTTTAATTTTGCACATTAATCTCTCTATGTGAGATTTTGTTGAAAGCCTTCTGAAAGTTTAAAAAAAAATACAGATCTACTGGCTTCCTTTGATCAACTCTGAATTACTTTCTTGAAAAATTTCAATAGATTTGTTGATGCCTTTTTTTAAATCCATGCTGACTTTCTAATTCTACCCCCGTTTTGAAGTGCTCTGCTATAAAATCCTTTGATTTTAACTCTGCTGCGAATCCTCTTGCAAGGATGCCTGCCTTGAAGAAGTTTTTCTCTTTTCTCCCCCACCCCCCCCCCCCCCCTTCCCCCCCCCCCCCCCCCCCCCCCCCCCACCACAAGAATCTCAGGGAGTTCCTCTCCCACTGCAACTCCATTTCCTCTGCCCTGAAGCTCTTCAACCATGTCCTGAAACAGACTCGCTCTACGCTACTTTCTCCCCACACCCACCCTCCTCTCATTTAGCTCTCCACCCTTCAGGCACTCTGCCTGTATTCCTGATGAAGGGCTTTGCCTGAAACATCGATTTTACTGCTCCTCTGATGCTGCCTGAACTGCTGTGCTTTTCCGGCACCACTAACCCAGAATCTGGTTTCCAGCATCTGCAGTCATTGTTTTTATCTCCTTGATAATATACTTTAGCAACTTCCCCACTATGGACATCAGACTCACTGTCTATAAATCTGTTTTCTTTCTACACCCCATTTTTAAATAGTAGAGTGTATTTAACTACCCTCCAAAATGTAGAAACTATCAGAGTTCAAAGTATCTTGGAAGATGACCACCAATGCAACCACTATTTCAAGGGCCACTTCCTTAAGAACTGCAAGATGTTAATTATCGGGCATTGGGGATTCATTAGCCTTCAATCCTATCAATTTCCCCGACATTATCTCTCTACTCCTACAGATCTGTTTCAGTGCCTCACTTTCACCAAACCCTGTGTTTCCCATTGCTTCTGTTATGTTATTCATGTTCTCCTTTGTGAAGACAGAAATGAAGTATGAATTTAGTTAATCAGCCATTTCTTTGTTCTCCATTAATAAATTACGATTCCTTACTAAAGGATCAGCATTAGTCTTCAGTCTTTTGTTCTTTACATGTCTAGAGAAACGTTTATAATCCATTCTTATATTCCCTGCAAGCTTAATCTCTTCCTACTGTATTTTCCCCCTCTTGATCAATTCCCTGGTTTTAGATTTGGAAGTACCTGTGTTGGACTGGGGTAAACAAAGTTAAAAAGCACACAACACCAGGTTTATTTGGAGGCACCAGCTTAGGAAGCACTGCTTCTTCATCAGATGGTTGTGGAGCAGAATCGTAAGACGCAGAATTTATAGCAGTGGGATTACAATGTCATGGAATATGCTGTGTGCAATTTAGGTCTCCTTACCTTAAGAAGGATGTTCTTGCTACAAAGTGCAGCAAATTAATAATAGACTTAAGCTAAATTTTTTGTCATCTTTTAGAATGATCATGTTAGTTTTGGATCCTTCATATTTAAAATCCCAGAACATTTTTAAAGGTTACATTTTCAAAGTAGATTTTAACAATAGGTGCCATCTCAGCTTAGACAATACATTGAAGATGTGCAGCTAAAGTGTCCCAATATTAGATCAGACTGATTATATTTCCAAAGTGGGATTTACAGATCCTTGCTTGGATTTATCCAGTTTTTGAGCAAAATAAAATGTGATTCTGCAAGTCCAAATTCACCCTACAAACTTGTGTGTCTGTGTGTGTTGCAGTGGGGTCACTTGTCCCGAAGTCCACCCTGGAAGATGGTCACCCAAAGGTCCGAGGTTGAATGTTCCAGACAATTGAAGTGTTCCCTGAGTGGGAGGAAATGGTCCTTGCTGGTGATTGTTGTGCGGTGTCCATTCATCTGTTGCTGCAACCTCTGTGTTATCAATGTACCATGCCTCAGGGCATGCTTGTCTGCAGCTAATGAGATAGACAACGTTAGCCAAGTCCCATGAGTACCTGCCGCGTACTTGGTGGGTGGTGTCCCCACATGTAAAGGTGGTATCTGTGTCAACGCTCTGACACGTTTTGCAACGTCTGCTGTGACAGGGTTATATGGTGTTGTCCTGAGGGCCAGGCTATTTGCTGCAAACGATGATCTGTTTAAGGTTTGGTGGTTGTTTAAAGGCGAGAAGTGGAGGTGTGGGGAAGATCTCGGCAAGGTGTTCATCTTCCTCGATTAATGTGTTGCAGGCTGCAAAGAACATGATGTAGTTTTTTTTGGGTTCCCAGAAAATACTGGCCAACAAAGGGTGCCCTATCGGTTGCAGCTTGTGTCTGTTTCCTGAGGAGGTCATTGTAGTTTCTCACTGTGGCACATTGGAACTGGCAGTCGATGAGTTGAGCATTGAACCCTGTTCTTAGGGCATCCTTGAATACCTCCAAGTGTCTGTCATGTTTCTCTTCATCTGAACAGATCCTGTGTATGCATAGTGCTTGTCTGTAGAGTATGGCTGTTTTTAAAATGTTTAGGGTAGATGCTCAAAGTATAACATCATGAAGTTATCCATGGGTTTGCAGTATAGTGAGGTGCTCGGGTACCCATCCTTGATGGAGATGCATGTGTCCAAGAATGATGCTAAAGAGTAGTCTATGTTTAGTTTGGTGGGATGAAACTCGTTGATATCCCTGCTTAGTTGTTTCTGTGACATGGTCCGGTGGAAGTAAATGTCATCAATATATCTGGTGTATAGTGTTGGTTGGAGATCCTACCTAGAGAAGAACTGTCGTTTGAACCTATGCATGAAAATGTTGGCATATTGGGGTGCAAATTTAGTCCCCTTGGCTGTTCTGTGTGTCAGGATGAAGAACTGGGTGTCAAAGGTGATTGGATTTATAATCATCTAGCAAGCAACAATTTGATTGCGGAGAGTCAACATGGTTTCCTCAAGGGGAGGGCAGGTCATGTCTCACAAACCTCACTGAGATTTTTGAGAAGGTGACCAAGTATGTGAATGAGGATAGGGCAGTTCACATGGTATATATGGACTTCAGTGAAGCCTTTAATAAGGTTCCATGTGGTAGGCCGTTGGAGAAAATGCAGAAGTATGGGATTGAGGGTGATTTTAGCCATTTGGATTAGAAACTGGCCTTATGGAAGTAGGCAGCAAGTGGTGGTTGATGGAAAATATTCAGCCTGGAGTCTGGTGATTTAATGGTGTGCTACAAGGATCTGTTTTGGTACCCTTGCTGTTTGTCATTTTTATAAATGACTTAGACGCAGGCATAGGTGGATGGGTTAGATGAAACTAAAGTCGGTGGAGTAGTAGACAGTGTGGAAGAATGTTGCAGATTGCAGGGGGATTTTGATAAACTGCAAAATTGAGCTGAGAGGTGACAAATGGAGTTCAATGCAGATAAATGTGAGGTGATTCACTTTGGGAAGAATAACAGGAAGGCAGAATACTGGGTCAATGGAAAGATTCTTAGTAGTGTGGATATGCAAAGGAATCTTGGAGTCCATGTACATAAATCCCTGAAAGTTGCCACCCAGGTTGATAGTGATGTTAAGAAGGCACATGGTGTGTTAGGTTTTGTTGGTCGAGGGATTGAGTTCCCGAGCCGTAATGTCATGTTGCAACTATACAAAACTCTAATGCGGCCACACTTGGAATATTGTGTACACTTCTGGTCACCCCATTACAGGAAGAATGTGGAAACATTGTAAAAGTTGCAGAGGAGATTTACTAGGATGTTGCCTGGTCTGGAGGGGAGGTCTTATGAGGAAAAGCTGAGAGACTTGGATCTGTTCTCATTGGAGAGAAGAAGACTAAGAGGGGATTTGATAGAGATATATAAGAATATCAGAGAATTAGATATGGTAGACAAAAGTATGAAGGGGCATAGTTACAAATTGAGGGGTAATCGATTTAAGAAAGATGTCAGAGGCAGGTTCTTTACTCAGAGAGTGGTAAAGGTGTGGAATGCCCTGTGTGCCAATGTAGTTAACTCAGTCACATTAGGGACCTTTAAACAATCCTTGGGTAAGCACATGGATGATGATGGGAGAGTGTAGGGAGATGGACTTAGATTATCTCATATGTCGGCACAACATCGAGGCCAGAAGGGCCTGTTCTGCACTATATTGTTCTGTTCTATAAACGTTGTAGTCGAGGATGAAGCAGGTGAGTTGTAGGACAATGCTTGGAGATTGACAGTTGTTGGTATTAAGTACTGAGACTGTAGCCATGATGCCGTCATTATGGGGGATGCTGGGAGTGCTGAAACATCCTTATGACGAGGGATGTTCCTGGATTGACTGGTCCTTGGGTGCTGAGCTTCTGTAAGAAATCTGTTGTGTTGGGTGTCCCCTGGACAATGGGTTTCAAGGTGCCTTCGACATAGCCAGAGAGGTTCTCACACAAGGTCCCATTGCCTGATACGATGGGGCATCCTGGCCTGTTGGTTTTGTGTATCTTCGGAAGGCAGTAGCAGTTGCCTACGCAAGAAGTACGTGGGATGTGGGCATGCAGGGAACTCTGAAGGACTATATGAAAAGTCTCGATCAACGTTTTTAGTTCACAGGTGTGCTGTTTGGTCGAGTTGGCCGGTAGTTGCCTGTAGTGTTCCTGGTTGTTCAGTTGTCAGTACGCTTCCTTGCAGTAATCTGTTTTATTTTGACTGACGATGGCTCCTCCTTTATCTGGTTTGATGACGATGTTGCGATTGGTTTTGAGAACATGGATGGCATTGCATTGTGATCAGGTGATGTTTTGCTGTACCTTGTGTGTGGCTGATGAATCTGGCATTTGTTTCCTGACTGTTTCAGCATACATGTCAAGCCCAGGGCAGCTGCCCTCAGATGGG